>NC_089846.1:23752875-24367042 GCF_035609145.1 Eleutherodactylus coqui | reverse complement strand
GATTCGGATTCCGCTGAGGGCTCCTGCATGCGCAATACGACCCGCCCGTGGACATAAGCTGATTGTCTGGCCCGCTGTCCAGGTCTGGTGTTGTCATCAGCAGACAGGGGAGGATGTGCGGGCGCCGACTTCACTCTCATTGACATGAATGGGCAAGCTACACTGCTATGGAACTTCTCGATCCTCTGTGGATATGCCATAGTAGCGCAGGTCTCCAACAGATTTTGATGGGAGTGAAGCCGGCGCCCGCATGTCCTATGCTGACTGCATGGCAAGCTGATGGTCCTGAGCGGTGGACTCCTGTCCATCAAGTATTGATGGCCAATCCAGAATATAGGTCATCAGTAAAAATTAATGTTCTCTGGCTGTCTAATGAAAAGCTTGTGGTTCCATCTGGATGCGCTTTTCATCAAACTAGATGGAAACCATGGATGTGAACAACAGATAGATTTTCTATTACTGACAGCTTTCATTAGAACGGTGGCGCCGGCTTACTTTTCTGTGGCCCACCTTGTATAACCTAAAATCCCTTTAATCTGCCATTAAAGGAAGCACAAGAAGTACTAGAACAAGTGTGGAGAATTACAGTGTTCATTCAGATCCACCGCTACCCAAGAATAAGTAATCACATACCTGCAAAATCACGTATTGCCGCCTACATCGTGCCGTTATTAGCTAATTAACAGAGGATGCACGGCTCTTTGTACCGCTTCCATAAATGGCCCCCGCCACACATTCACTGTTCACACCCCCCATATCCCGTGACTGCAATGACTGTTTCCCATTTCCATTCATTCTGAATATCTATAAGTGCATCCAGCAAAAAATAATTTAGGGTTCACTTAATTACCATCCACAGACTAGAATGACTTACGGATTAGTTACTGCCAGGTCCATAACTGCTTCACAGTCGTAGAAGACAAAGTCGGTCACTGTGACGGTGACATCCTGGAAGACCAGCGCTAACCGTACAGTCACATGATCTAAAAAAAAGCGAGAAAAAAAAAAAAAAAAAAAATATATATATATATCTTGGTTTGTAAGTGTTCACATATATGATCTATCATTACTACTAGTTGCCAAGTATCATATAGAATGTTCTAGGTTTATGGAAATTGTGTTCCATAGTGTTTGCAAATGGAAAAACAACTCCCCCTTGCTATGTCCTACAAGATCCAGCAGAGGGCATTGCGTGTCCAGTGAGGCGGGAGGCAAGGAGATATCATAAAGAGTAACCGCTTAAAAAAAAAAAAAAAGCTTTTAACATGTCACAGCAACATGTCAAAAGTTTTGATCAGTGGGGGTCCGGAGGTCGAGACCCTGGCTGATTGCTGAAATTAAGGTGCAAAAGTGTTGACCCGAGCTCTGTACCCCTTCAGCTGTGATCGTATCCTTGTCAACTCTTCTTGACAGCTGAAGACAGACAGACAGACTTCTACACGTCCGTCTTCAGCTGCTGAGAAGAGCCAACAAGAAACGAATATAGCCAAAGGGGCACAGCACTTGGGTGAATGCTTCTGCGCCATCAGTGGCGGTCTCAGCGCATGGACCCCCAATGATCAAAACTTCTGACATGTGAAAAGTTTTTGAAAAGTGCAGTTCCTCTAAGATCTCTGCCTTGAGAACTGTAGATAATCCTTAATCCCCATTAAAGTCTATGGAGTCCATGACTGTCTTAAAAACTATTACAGAAACCCATAGAGGAGGGGCAGGTCAGAAGCAAAGGGCAACAGCCCTATGACCAGAGCGAGCTAGTAGCCACATGTTCAAGAAATGGGTAGAAATCTAATTTCCTGGACTCACACCACTGAAACAAGAAAACAGGAAAAAGGAACAAAAATAATTCCACTAATTGACTCATTAGACAACACACCGCAACTTATTTTCCCATCCGTTATGCTTTATTGAGATGCAATCTTTATGTAACTATGAATTCTTGTACAGCTTCACCCGTCAGAGTGACTAAGGAGGGGGTGCTGGCATTTAAAAGTTTAACTAAAAAAAAAGACCAAAACCACTTAGTGGTAGATGGGGGTCTGGGTGCAAATACCCCCAATGATCACTAAAACGAACAGGCAGATGTGTCCATTCGGCCGTCATCAGCAAGCGGTGTACGGACTCTGTAGACTTTCTATTGAGCCCATACACCACTAAAAGTGGGGACAAAAGCAGCCTAACGGGCACGGCGCTGGACGCATCTGCCCACTCATTTTAGCAATTAGTGAGGATTTCAGTACAGGCGTTTGCAGAAATGCAGTGTTTTCAACGCTATTGACTGCGGTTTCAGCAGCGTTGTCATGCACTTTTTATGTTTTGGCTGCGTTTTCAGCACAGCTAAAAAAGCAGCCAAGGATGCAGGAAAAAATAAAAATCACTACTCACCTAGCTGGCGCTGTTCGGGTCCCTGCTGCTGCTCTCCAGAGCTCCTGATACTTGTCATCGCCGACAGAGGATCTTTTGCTAGTGACTGCGTTTGAAGACCCCACCTCCAGCAAGAGATTGCTCTGATTGGTTGAGCTAGCTGCGTGTCAGCAGGCTCAGCCAATCACAGTTAGTGCTGGATGCACCAATCACAGCCATTCATTGAATGGCTATGATTGGTGCATCGAGCTCCGGCTCTGATTGGTGGAGTTGGCACTCCTGAACCAAATCCGAGCAATCTCTTGCTGGGAGGCATGGATTTCAATCCCCGTCACTATCAATGGATGCTTTGTCGGCTTAACGAGTGCTCGGCAGCTAGCCCGGAGCTCTGGAGAACAGCGTCGGGGACCCCGACGGCGCCAGCTAGGTGAGTATTCCTTTTAGGTTGTGAAGCTAGCGCTTGCATTTAGCGCTGCCAAAAACGTGGTACCAAGTTGTGCCACCTTTTCAGCAGTGCTGAAACCGTGGCCCATTTATTTCAATGGGCGACGCACGTCTGAAAATAGCCAAAGATAGAACATGCATTGCTGTCAAAGCACAGAGTTTTGACGCTTGTGAGCGCGGGACCATTGAAATGAATGGGAATGTTGTACAGCGCTTAGCACTGCACTGAAAAGCCAGCGCTAAACGCTGTACCATAACGTCTGTGTGAGGGAGGCCGAAGAGACTTTATCTGCCTTGAAATGCATCATTGGTAGACCCAATAAAGAGAAAGCAAGTTTTAAACTTCTTGGCCGCGAGTTACATTTCTTCTTCTCATAAGGTCGCCCCAGGTCCTCCTAGGCTTATTATCCCCACATCTTGCGCAGTTTTAGATGTTAAAGGGGTTGTCCCGCGGCAGCAAGTGGGTCTGTACACTTCTGCATGGCCATAATAATGCACTTTGTAATGTACATTGTGCATTAATTATGAGCCATGCAGAAGTTATAAAAAGTTTTATACTTACCTGTTCCGTTGCTGGCGTCCTCGTCTCCATGGTGCCGACTAATTTTCGCCCTCCGATGGCCAAATTAGCCGCGCTTGCGCAGTCCGGGTCTTCTGCAGTCTTCTATGGGGCTCCGTGTAGCTCCGCCCCGTCACGTGCCGATTCCAGCCAATCAGGAGGCTGGAATCGGCAGTGGACCGCACAGAAGAGCTGCGGTCCACGGAGGAAGAGGCCATCTTCAGCGGTGAGTAGAGAAGTCACCGGAGCGCGGGGATTCAGGTAAGCGCTCCGGTGAGCTTTCTTTACCTCCCTGCATCGGGGTTGTCTCGCGCCGAACGGGGGGGGGGGTTGAAAAAAAAAAAAACCCGTTTCGGCGCGGGACAACCCCTTTAACCCACAGATATGAATATCATATCTTGGGTCGGTGACACACTCATACTGTCATTCTGGCCACTCTGTACCTCATCTCACCAGAAGTGTCACCCCTCTAGTGCTACCCGAAATGGAGCTCTTCCCATGTGTTCCCCACTTAGCACTGGTTACCCTTTAAGATTGTGAGAACAGTGGGACAGAGACATAGCTCATTAATACCAGCCATGCCACATACTGCGCTGAGAAACCAATAGGAAAAAAAGGATACGACTAAACAAGACAATGGCGATATTTACAGATTTTTTGTAAAATGTAAAAAAAAATTTTTTAAGAAATTCTACTAAACATCCTGGGCAGAGATTTGGCATTTGCACAGGAAAAGAGAAAAAAAAAAAAGAAGTGTACACAAGAGACATGCATGACTTGTGCCTGTCATATGAAGCTTGGTCACAAGATTCCTGAGTGACCAGCTTCACTACATAGTAGCTCAAGGAGCAACGTGTACAATATACCCCAGAATACTCTGCAGTCTAAGGAGCCTTATAAAGGGTCTTGACAAAACAAGTTGCACCATAAATGCCAGCAACCATCTTCTCCATGGAACTGAGTGACCGCTCTGGTCTATACAATGCATGGAGTCAATTGTGGCATGTTAGTAGGCAATGCCCAACTCATAGGGGCGCGGAGAGCAAATCGCCAGTCCTAGGGCCGTTCTACAAGGGACGACCTGTCAGACATAGATGCCCGTCATGCCGCCCTAGTGATGGTAAATCCTGTGATTTTACACATGAACAATCATCACTAAATGAACGGAGGCGAAGGGCGCTGGAGATCCTTCCGGCGCGCCTGCCTCCATTCACAGTCAACGGGTAGTGACTGAAAGCCGCGCCAGAAGATCGCAACTGTACAAAAGTGATGGGTGGCATCCAGGGGTACATTGTATGTTTCCAAACGCAAAATATCAGGCCGAGTTTCCCAGCCTTATACCGTGCTCGGAAATGTGGAACTAGCCTTAACCCTTTCCAATCCACTGTCTGACGTCTAAAGACATTATAATTTAAGGCTGTACAGCTCCGATGTTGGAAGACGGCTGTCAGGGTTCTCTTACTGTATATTGCCAGCCTCTCTGCTGTCAGAGCCTATCCAACGTGTCACCTCATGCAGTACTGGCTTTAGCCAGCATATAGCGCTGTTGTATAACAGCATAAAAAGAGTAAGCCCCCTAGGAAAACCAGGATACAAATTGGATTGGAAAGGGTTAATCAGACACTGTCAAAAAATGTCTAATGGTGAGTGGAAGCTCACCTTTGTCCTGTTGGTTCGGAGGCAGTTCTTCAGGTGGGGGAGAGGTGCAACTGACCTTATCCCCATAGACATGTGCAGGACTAGACCAATCATCAAACAAACACTTCCAGGTCTCTTGTTCTGCACCGGCTGGAAAGTTCACGATGGTCATAGAGACCTGAAGAAGAAACGAACAAGGAGCGTATGATTGACCTGCAATGAGATGTTCACTATAATGTACCCTGTAGAGATCCCCTTTTGCATGCCATAAGGGGGAATCACTCTAACAGCAGACCTGGTATGTCCAGGCATTACATGGATGGCCATTCATTTGAGGTGTGGTTGGTCATTGCGAAACCATACCTGCGGCGATCACCCAGCTTCTAGTTAAAGGGGCAGTTTTCAGTTAGTAGGTCACATGACTACATGCGTGTGAATGAAGAAGAAAACCACATAGAGCTCAAAATCAGCACCATCTATGTAAACATGTAAGGCGTTCACGTACCTCCGTCTGCTCGTGGCGGCTCTGGTTAGCTGGTAGGAGACCTTGGATGGACACACATTGAGTCTGATGGTCAAAGCTCCATAGCCAGTGGTTGGCCTCATTGCTATCGGCACACTGCTGCTTCTCTGTGCACCTACAAGGAGGAGAATGAAACGACAATTAAAAATGGAGACCATCTGGGGGAAAAGTGGATTTGACGAGGCCAATGATGACGGCGCTTAGGAGAACGTTAGCTGCTAGCGCTTGGGTCTTCCCTTCCAGGCAGTTGTTGGGAAAACGTGAATGGTAGCGGCAGCCGCTTGAGTAGTAGCGCCCTAAGTAGTAGAAGGCTCCCTTGCCCTATATCGGTAAGTTAACACCAACCTACTGTGGGCCTTAATGGAACTCTGTTAATACCTTTTGCGTCCAACCAGTACCAGTGACCTATACCGTAGTTTGACCCCTTAGTGACCGGCCTATCTTGGGTCTTAAGCGCCAAATGATTTCCATTGTCGCATTGCAAGACACATAGCCGTATAAGGGCTTTTTTTTTCTTTTTGGGACAAGTTGAATTTTTTACTGGGGTACCTATGTGTTTTATAACTTTTTTTTGGGGGGGGGGGGTCTGATATATTAGACCGAGTTGCGTGGAAACATGGAGGCCTTTGACAGGCTTCTGGCTGCCATGGGAACCCATTGGTACTTCCTATCGCATTGCGGGGTGCCAAAGAGTGACGGAAAGATCTGGTTTGCCGCCTTCAGCAGCTTTCTCTGCTCTCAGTGAGAGGCAGGTTGGTGCTGGTAAGTTGTAGGACTTGTGAGCTGGGGGCGGAGCTACAGCACCCATGCATGCTGGGAGTTGTGGTTAACAGTCTGTTGTGTTTACTGCAGAAGTGATGCATGTAAACACGGCGGCAGATCGGCGGCTGCATGGGATGAAGAAGAGGGTGCAGAGCGGCAGATGAAAGGTACAGGATGCCGTTACTTAGCTGAACCTCCTACATTTTAGCATTTTGTAATGGAAAACCCCTCTAAAAGAAGGTTTGCCTCATTCCCCTCTCTGGACACTCCATCCTATAAGTTAGAGCGGAAAGCAGCTTTTTCCATTCTAATGCCTGCATGTAATGCCTTTTTTGGCCTGTAGTGGCAGCACCTCCAATGAAATTGTCGAACGCTTTGGCGCCCGACAGTCGTCCCAACGATAATTTCGCTCAGTAAACCGACTACCTGTTGATGATGAACGACTGCCTCTTTACACGGGCCGATCAGGCTAAGCAACGAATGCCAAGCAAACTAATACCGTTCATTCATTGGCCGCGTTTATACTGAATGCATTCCGTTTTGCACGATCCAGCGACTTACCTGAGTGGTCGTCGTTCTGGGTAAAAGGGCCCATAAAGTGGGCAGTGTTTGTTCACATATACATAATAGCTACAAAAACAGGTCATTAATTCCTGTCCAACCTTAATTAGTCAGTAACACGAGAAATGACATCACAGCCCAGACATGCTAATAAGCATGCGACAAAAATGAAGCCGCCGCGAGTATCACGCCGCACCTCATTACAGATAGATCATACTTACGTTCGTTCTTAAGTCACTGATCTATAAATGAGTCAATGTAATTATACCCTATAAAACCACATTTTACGATCTACAACAATAATGCCGCCGCATCACTAAACAGCGAACCGTCTACTAGACAACAACACGACCGCCAAGGAGATCCGGTCAGAGGAGATATGTGACCCAACAGTTGGAAACCACCGTGGTTCAATCCACTACAGGAGCTAAAGGGTTATTTCCATCGCAGACATTTACGGATCTCCTCTGAACGGAAGTCAATAACCTGCTAGGGGATTGGGTGCTGCTTGCTTACATGTTCTTGCACTTTGTCCACATGGGCCGGGTCGTTGCTCAGGGACTGAATTTTAGCGAAAGTACTTTATCAATTAATAAGACTCTTCAGTTTGTGGGACGTGAAGCTGCCGTCCGACAACCGCAGTCGCTCATACGGGGCGGTTTTCTCGGTCACAGAACTGATGTCTCCATTGCCGCCACTGGGCCGTATGTGTATGAATGTCACCCCCCAGCCGTCAACTGGCACTAATTAGTTTCTAGAGGCTGTAATAAGGACATGAATTATTTACCTTCCCTGCAGGACGCACCAGCCGCAGAAGGGGTCCCCGGCTCCGAGACACGAGTCACATGAAGGAAAGCTGGAACACTCAGCCACTGGAAGTCTGGTGACCTGGAAGGTAAAGGAGTAGTATAAGGGGCCGGGAGACATCGCAGCGGCAGACACGAGGACCACGGACGCAAAGATCTTCCCCGAACGTGACCGGCGTTCATGATTTTCTGTCGGTGACGGAGATGCTCAGACAGATAATAGATTTATTCAAAATTAGTTTCCGCTCGACATAATCATCGAAAAGGAGGGAAGCTTCATTTCAAGGTTAAGATGGCCGACATGCCCGCTGTCCTGGAATGGGGAGTCAAAAACCAGAAATCTTACGAGACCCCTCCCCCTGCCCCTCTGTCTGATAATTGGGGTCCTACCACTGCGACCCCTGCTGATCCGGACAACAGGGGTCCGCAAGGTACGGAGCAATGGTCATGCACGCATACCGCCACGCCATTCATGTCTAGGCACACCGCCTGGTTACACGTATACTAATATTGTAGTCACTCCCTTTTTGCACCCACGAGGCGCAGTCCATATACACCATATTTTTAGTAACGCTCACATTACAGTAATGGCGGATTAGATTACCTTGTTTAATCCCGTGTCAGCATCTACCGCGCGCAGACAACACGCGCTCCGCCAGAAAACATCAGTGTCAGTGCTGTTAGGACCTGCTTAAATTTGCATGTGTGAACCTGCAATCAAATATTCAACGCCACGACCCGTCTAGAGGAAATGCTGCGGGGCGCGCAACTTCCCCATCAATTATGTATGAAGTCTCGAGTGTGAAATACGGCAAAAGGCCTAAGACCGTCAGTCAGACCCAGAAGCGCCTCACGTTTAATAGGTCATTAACCGGCGTAATAACATGCTGAGCAAGAAAACCAGCCAGGCCTAATCCTTTAAATATACAGATGTAGCAGAGTTGAATTGGTCGTTTGGCACAACAGACAACTTCTTTCCTCAGGTGAATGTTAAATTATGTAGCCACATGATAATTAAAACAGATTATCGGAACTGGACAACCACCGTCTATACGCGCCGTTTGCGTACCGTCTGCAGATGTCCTTTTTGGACTTCTTGAGTTGCAAAAGCGCAGAGTTGCTAGAAAGCGTGGCTTCTGCTGCGACAGACTTAGTGCGGCCCTATATTACGTGGTCACTGGGGTTGCCACCTTTACAACCCAAAAGTCTCAACTAGATTGAAAAGGGTGTGTGGCTACGCTTGGATCTAAAGTAAATCAAAGAGTTAATACTAACATGTTTAACCCTTTGCAATCCAATTTTGGATTCAGGGTTTCCTAGGGGTTTTTCTCTTTCTGCTATATATAATGGCTCCGTCTGCTGGCTAGAGCCAGTACTGCGGTATGTGACATGCTGGAGAGGCCCCCCGACAACAAAGCAGCTAGTAATATACAGTAAGAATACCCTGCCGGACGTCTTCCAACATCGGAGCTGTACAGCCCTCAATCAGAATGTCTTCAGACGTCAGACATTGGATTGGAAAGGGTTAATGGTAGTTAAAGGGATTCTGTCAAGTTGTAAAGTTATCTCCTAGCCACAAGATCTCCAAGTGTCTGTACTCGGAAATTTCTGAAATGGATATGAATTGGTCGATGGCGGCATACATGCACGACAACTGCGCCACTCATGCAGGGCCCTTTAGGACCCCCATTCTTGGGATCGGTGAGCAGTTGGACTCCGGAAATCATAAAGTTATCCCCTATCCTTGTAGATAGGGGAAAACTTTATAACTTATCAAGACCCCTTTAAGGGGTTAATGTCGGCTTTACTAATGGTCTATGTACTAAAAGTGGTCAGTGCCAAGATCTTTAGTGGTCTAGTGCTTGGTTTCTCAACCTGAGGTACATGCCATAACTCTAGGGGGTATGCCCACTGGGCTCATGCTGCCCATTTAATAGGCAGCACAATATTTGACTACAGCCTTGGTGGGTCATTTGATGCAGGGTATTTGGCTTAGGAACTTTGCGTATCACTGGTCTAGTGAAATTAAGTGGTCAATGCTAATATCCTTGGTGGTCCAGTGTTTGGAAGAGGTCAATGCAAAAAAAAAAAAACCCCAGTGAAGTAGCTATAGGGTTGCAGAGGTAGCAGTCTAACCCCAGCCTCGATATCGGAGGGGGGGACAATTGGTATGACACAAGTATTATATAAGACACACGGTAGGGGGAAGCCGTTATAGATTTTGAATTAGAACCCAGAAGATTTAAGTTACCCTTCTGAGACTCTGTTGGTCTAGGGCAGTGAATGGGGTTACTGTAAGCATCCCTGGTGGTCTATTGTAGTTAAAGTCAGCATTCAGGTGGTCTAGGGAAGCATAAAAGGTAAGTAATCATCCCTGGTGGTGAAGGGGAGGAAGTAGTTAATATAAGGGTCTAGGACATAGAAGGGATTAATATAAAGTTTCCCAGGGTTCAGCTCCCTGTTGAACTTTTTTGCACTGATATTCGAGCAGAGACCGGTATCGGACCCTGCAGCTTACAGAGCGATGCGCCGGATCACAAAGGGTATAGAGATCTCTGAGGAGGAGCAAGCACATTTTATATTGGCCTCCCAGTGACACCCCTGATGGTCCCCTACCCGCGGGCTCCTTTACAATGCCAGCCAACTGCTGGGGCAGCTTCTTTTTAGAGGGGTTGTACCAGAATCATCTTTCATCATTTATCAGCAGAATAGGTGATAAAGTCTAACAGGTGGAAGTGTCACTGCTGGGACCCCCACAGATACAGAGAATGGGGGTCCTGTGTCCCCACTCCTCACTACACCCCGTGCAGTCAGGAGGAGCTTGAAAGAAAGAAGTAGCATTTGAGCATGTGCGATGCCGCTCCATTAATCTCTATGAGACTACCGCAGAGAGCCGAGCGCTTGTACTCGGCTATATCTGGCAATCCTACCGAAATTAATGGAGCGGCAGCCAATAACGGTCTGTGCATATCAGCATCGTAGGTTCCGCTCGGAGCCCCCGTTGCTGAATACCATGCAGCGCTATTTCAACTTTAAAATACCGGACGGAACCCGAACGGACCCCATCATAGACAATAGGGGTGTGTTTGGTTCCATTACAAAGCTGGATCCGTTCAGCAGGAGGGTGCAGTTTTCCTGCGCCATAATGGAGCAAGAAAACAGAACCCACAAGCGCAGATGTGAACTGGCCCTAAGGGTGAGGGTGCAGAGAGGGGGACATGGGACCCCCATTCTAGCGATTAGGGGAAGGTCTCAGCGGCAAGATGTAATTTTGCACGTCTTTTAGCCAATATGGTAGCGTTGAGGCTTCCTGCTATACCCTAGCGTTTCCGAAGAATCACAGACTTGGAAAAGGTTACCTCGTACAAGGCCTCATTCACAGGGGCGTATTTGCGGTCCGTATTACATGCATGTTTTTTACAGATACCATAAACCGCATTGATTAGCTATGGGGTACACAGAAGTGTATGTTTTACCCACTTGGGGAAAAAAAAAGAAAAAGAGTCTCAGCCTGTCCCATTTTCATCAGTATACTGATCCAAAACTGGCCATTAAAGTTTATGGGGTTGCGTAAAAATGCAATGAATACACATGATACGCGCGTATTTACTGCGTACTCGTATTTACGCATGAGGGCAGGAGAAAGTAACCGAACTTTGAGTTTTTCTTTTATGCAGGTGAAAAAAAACAACAACAACAACAAAATAAGTAAATACACTCAGTTTCGGTGTGTGAAAATGCTACACATCACACGCCGAAACTGCCTGTACCCGAGTGAGCGAGCGCTGACGGATGCTTCTTCATGCTATTTCTGTCCCCAGTTTTCGGTTTGTGAATCATTAGTGGGATTTCTCAGCATTACAAAAGTCACTTCTCCTTTGTTTCTTTGGTAAGAGGGGATCTCCGGCCGCAGCACAGATGTACAGCTGCTTCCAAAGTTATTTCCAGCCAGCATCAATGGTGCCGGATTATCAAATATTCCGGACTATCAGATGATCATAGGAAGGTCTACAAAACTTGCACGGTCGATCTCATGCTTCTCGTCTTGTGAAATGCCATAATTATAATGCAGCCATTTTCTAGATTATTAAACTTTCTGGATTATCAGATGTTGGATTATGGGAGTTTCACTGAGGGTACTTTTATACGGGCCGACAGTCATCCCAGCGATCATTGTTCCTGTGCTTTCACATAGAAGCGATGATCGCTCCCTAAATGGAGATGGAACGCACCGGCCGCCTGCCTCAAGTCATAGTAAACAGGCAGTCGCTGATAGATGAACGACTCCTGTTTACACGGGCCGACAGTCGCTTGGTTTTTAGGTCAGCTGAAAGCAAGTGGCTCCGATAAGTGAGCGACTGTCGCCCTTAATGACTCTTGAGCGTCAGCCTGTATAAAAGAACTGTTCACTACTGATGATTTAGGGGTTCCCTCGATATCAGAGGCCAACATGATCTAGAGCAGAACTCAGGGGCCACATGGTCAGCAGTCGACTTTAAGGAATCAACCACGTGGCTCCAAAGAGGTGGTGAATGAAGCTAAAGCTGCACAGTGTCCTCTTTCCACAAAACAAGAACCTTAAAAGGGGTTTCCCATTACTGTACTTAACTTTGTTTCACAACCCCTCTGTCCTTCCTGGTTGCTGTTGCCCAGGACATGTGACTGCTGCAGCCAATCACCGGCTATAGGTCACTGCAGCGGGCAGCGATTGGCTAGATCAATCGCACGCCTCGATCAGCAGCAATCGGGAAAGACAAAGCGGTTGTGAAGCAATTTTAATGACGTGGGAAAAACCCTTTAATCGTAAAACCCTTTAATCGTAGGCACTAAAAATTCCATGTGCCGTCAATGGGGGCGTCCTGCACCTCTGGGCATTCACTCTTGGGCAGTTTTGGAATTTCCCTCCCTGAGATGAACTGTACCGTAGAAGTTTGGCAGAAGCTTTCCCTCATACCTCGTAACACATATAATAAAGCAAGCACTAAAAAGGCGGAGTACGCCAAAGAGTCAGCGGCAGCGAGCGAGCGGTGAATCGTATATTGCCGGCCTGGAAGATGGCGGCACTAATGCGGTGAGCGTAGCAAACTACAAAAAGAGAAACGTGCGAAAACCAGACATGGCGTACAGATTCCACGGGATGACACACAAAGTCAAGGCTTGAATCCAACTTCTCTTTATTAATAACCAGTGAATAGAACGCGTTCGGGGCACAATTAAAGGGATTCTGTCATCAGGTTCGGTACGGCCTCCCCCGCCCGTAGCATGCAGAGTGACAAGTCTCTACCTATACAAGAAAGGGGAGAGCGCCATCAGTCTGCACAATGCGGGCGGGAGAAGCCAACACAGCCGGCATCTGTGATTCTGAGTCAAACGTCATGAAAATCCCTTTAACCCTTTCCAATCCACTGTCTGACGTCTAAAGACATTATGATTTAAGGCTGTACAGCTCTGATGTTGGAAGACGTCCGTCGTGGGTTCTCTTACTGTACATTGCCAACCTCTCTGCTGTCGGAGCCTATCCAACGTGTCACCTCATGCAGTACCGGCTTTAGCCAGCAGATAGTGCTGTTGTATAATGGCAGAAAAAGAGTAAGCCCCCTAGGAAAACCAGAATACAAATTGGATAGGAAAGGGTTAATTGTGTTATATTTGCTGGTTAATAAAGAGAAGCTCGGTTCAAGCCTTGACTACGCATTGCGTCTTTTTCCGCAGAAACTGTGCGCCATATCTGTTTTCTGCACGTTCTCTCTCAATATCACTTATAGGGAATTTTCTTATCTGTAGCCAATTTAGGGCGGGCTCACACGAACGGGTCAGATTCCAACAGTGGAAGACCTGCGATCCTGCAAGTAATTGAGTATGGTCGCAGAAGATCGCACAGCGTATCGCCAGCGTGGAAGAAAGATGGCAGACGGGGAATGACACCACTGCACTCCGGTTAAAATAGAGCATGCTGTGATTTTCCTTCCGCCTGCAGAATACGCAATTCTTACCCGCGAGTGTTATCGCGAAATCTGCAATTCAAATCCGGTCATGCGAGACTGGTCTTAGTGTGTGTGTGCCCATTTGTCAATGGAAACAGTCAACAAGATTGCAGTCACACACGTCCTTCACACAATAGCGGAGGCCGTTCGTTATTTCTACATCAGAATCCAGTGCCTGGTTAATAGAGGCCATTGCCAAGAACGCAAATTAGCAACTCTGCGCAGGCAAGGTATGCTGGGAGAGTTCAGCTCTGAAGTCTTCAGAAAGTCCATTAAATCTGAAGACTTCATCAGTCTGGATTCCTGTAACTTCTGAGTCGAGACCATCTGGCACCGAGTCGTTGTCATGTGCTTCTCGCAATATAATGCTGCTACCGCCCCGGTTGGGTTATTACGCCACCGGCCTTAGAATGACAGACGTGATGCTGGTCAGCAGCCCAGTATAAAAATTCAAGGACAAATTGGAAATAACAGAAAGCGTTCCTGGTGGAGGCGATGACCCGCAACATTGTCTTATCAGCACAATGTAACGTGTGATCGTTTCTGAAAATTGTATCAATATATCATGAACTATAACAGAGACGGGCGCAGGCAAGTAGAAGACCAAGCAATTATTAAAGCGCTTCTCCCCACTAATGACATTAATCACAGGATAGGGGATAAACGTCTGATCGCTGGACCGGCGCGCTCAAATTCCCCATGTGGGTGGAAAGAAAGAGCACATGCTCGACTGCCACTGCAGCCACTTCTATGTTCCATCTCACTTATTTGCATATTACCCAGAAAACCAGGAATGGCCCTACAAGTCTCCTCACTCAGCTTCTAGGTGCTCTCCATAAGGTGAAAAGCATTCCTGAGCCACTTCTATCGGACAGCCACGGGTCAATGTGCTTTAGACAGGTGACTGGTTACCTCTAGTTCAGGACCTCCATCCAGATGGAGTGGCCAGTGGCTACAAAGAGTGTACATGTCTGGAGAATCAAGCTATCTGCACGTTGCCTAGACAGCCCACTGATTTTAACGGACATCATGCGATGCTTCATTTACCCTGTGGAGGCGCTGCAAAGAAAGCCAACACTTTCTGCTTGGATCAATGAGGGTCTCTTATCGGCTAATTTTTGGGTGACCCTTCTAAACAAAAGGGGGCTTGTCAAACCCTCTTAAAAAACAGGTCTTCAACCTTTGGTGCTCCAATGATTTTTTTAGACCATTTCCACGGCCTATTGTAGGCTGTCAGATGAAATGGTGAAAGTAGGAATCATCATACATGTTCAGTAAATTAGGACTGCCCCATTACCATTTGCCGCAGGCAATTAATCAAATACAACAGGGTGGAGGACGCTTACCTTTGACTCAGTCATAACATACAGGAGCCTCCCTGAGGTATCCAAAACTAGGTCAGGGCTTACAGGAGATCCCGGTGCCACCATCAGTGACTTGTAGACTTGGCCAGTATCAGAAGAAACAAATACCTGTTAAAAGCAGCAAAAAGCAAAATCATTCCATTAGTGCAAAGTATACCTGGGAGAACGGAGATGTACCAAGGTTTCCACCAAGTAAAAGGGCAGGGACTGGTTATTTGTATAGTGCCAACTTATTCTGCAGCGCTTTCAAGTAATTTTATTTAATTTCCCCCCCACCAAGCTGGGTACTCATTTTACCGACTTCGGAAAGATGGAAGGCCAAGTCAACCTTGAGCCATAAATGTGCTGGACCAATGAAAACACATGAAACACTTTAGGATTTTGTAGGTCCGTATAAGTAGAGATTGGATCCCTTTTAGACAAAGTGACAAAAACTTTTACTAACCAAAACCTTTTAGAAAGCTTTCTTGCCCTTTCCTCACAAGATCCGACGCCGATCTTCACTTGGCACCAATCATATGAAATTCATATTGTGGCCGATTGCATGTGGGTCAATTCCAAGACCATGATTCCACCTGGTCTTGGATGTTATACCTAGAGGCTTCTATTTTGTCCTTCCTCCTGAGCTGAAGGGCCTTATGTCCACGGGCTTAAAATCCGCAGCGTTTTTGCCGGACGCGAATCCGCGCCCCATAGGGATCCATTGGACACCCGCAGGTAGTTAAATACCTGCGGATGTCATTTTTCCCGTCAGGCACAGATCCGCGTGCGGGGGAAAAAAAAATGGACATGCTCCATTTTCGTGCGGGTCTCCTACGGGGACAGCTCCCGCAGGCTTCTATTGAAGCCTATGGAAGCCGTCCGGACCTGCGGGAGACCCGTACCAGAATTAAACTCACCTGCTCCGGACGATGCGGTTCTTCCCTTCTTCGCGGCCGGATCTTCTTTCTTCGACCTGGCGGACATCCGCCGGGCCGAAGAAAGAAGATCCGGCCGCGAAGGAAGAAAAATCCACTTTGTTCGGAGCAGGTGAGTTTATTCTGATTTTTAGGCCTCATGTCCGCGGTGCAGGAGGGACCCGCTACGGATTCTACATGAAGAATCCACGGCGGGCCTCATTTTCCCCGTGGACATGAGGCCTAAGGGTCTTTGACATGGGCAATAATATTTGTCCAAGCGTTCGTTCACCTGATCATCTACCCGTGTGAATGTGCCCCCGATCACCCAACAAATGCTCTTGCCTCCAAGTGGAACCAAAAACACATTGCCCCGTTTAAAGGACATGCAAGCACCCTGGGTAACTGCTGCCAACAGCAATGGAACTAAATCCGCCCGAATGATTGTACCAGCTATCATTCAACACATACGGTAGCCTCATCGCTCACCAAGCTCCAATCAACTAGCAAAAAAAGGAGACAGTCGTTCCCGGAAAAAAATCTGCCATTGTAAAGAGAGCTTTAGACATAAACAAGCCGTAACATGAAGGAAACTAATATCTCTACCAGATCTCTACAAGACCGTCCAAGACGCTCGAAGACTCCCCTACCAACAGACAAGTGCTTTATCCTTTTGGATAAGGTCACTTGCGCTAACCGAGGATCACAGATTCAGATATCTTAATAGTGGTCACCTTATGTATAGATCCTCCAGCATCTCCGAGGAAGACCACCGTGTGCGAGCCTTCCAGTAATGCGGCTACGGCGGTGAGACTAGAGTCATTGGTGAGCAGAGGTGAAGCGATGACGGGGACGCGGCTGGCAATTGGGCTGGGTGTGTGATCTCCTCCACATGGAAAGTTCTTAGGGGATTCCTGAAGACAAAACAAATAGATAAATTATCGAATATCCAATATTGAAGCCATATTTTTCCTCATGTAAGATAATGGAGTCTCGAAGATGGATTCTACTTTTACTGTCCACTGTCTTCAAGGGGTTGCAAACTATGAATGGCCAATCCTCAGGATAAGTCATCGACAGTAAATTGGTGTTGGTGCGCTGCCTAGGACCCCTTCCAATCAATGGTTTGCCAGGTTGGTGTGCTTGTTCACCGAGCTGATTTCTGCAGGAAGAAGACAGCTCTGTTCTTACTATAGTGCCCAGGCTTGGTACTGCAGGCAAAATTCCCATTAATTTCAATGGGAGCTTGGCCTGCAATACCATGTCTGGTTACTACAATAGGAATGGAGTTGTCTGCTTCCTATAGAATTAAGATCTGCACACCAGTGTACCAGTCCAGCAAACAGCTGATTGGCAGGGGGTGCGGGCAACGGACCCCCGCCAAACTACTATTGAGGACTTATCCTGAGGATATGCCATCAATAGCATACAACCCCTTTAAGTCACGAAAACATGGTTTTTCAATAGGAAATAAGCTACCGTAAATTCAACACATTCTCAAATTGTTAAATCAACCACATCTCCACCCTGTCCCAAATCGCCTTACGTTACCATTTCTACTAGTGCTGGCCTTGAAGAGGATTAATAGATATAAGGAGACCTGAACTTCAGAAAGAAATTTTATCCAAACACATACCTTCGGTAGTGCGGCACACTTTGAGTTGACTCCATACTCAATACCAGCCTCTTCTTGACTTTCCCCCTTGCCTAACTCGGTGTAACACAAGACTCGTGCCTTTTCAATTCGGTCTTCTATGTCTTTCATCTTAAAGGAACAGAGCGCTGTCCGGCTGCTGGGAGATGGAATTGGACCTTGGCTGGCCGAAAACACCACAAAAAGCTCTCTGTTCTTAGTCTCCAGATGAGCCGCTTGTGCTAGGTTGTAACCTTCACATACAAGAGGAACTTCCACATAGGAGTAGAGGTGAATGTCCGTGCTGCAGACACTGCCAAGATATGTTTTGTAGTCCATTTGGGATTTCGATCCACGACGGTAAAACAAAAAGTAAACATGGCCTTCATTGGAGAAGACTCCCACAAATGTGTTGTTGTAATCCGAAAAGTCGCCCACCACAAGTTTGCCCAAACCTTCATTGGAGAACACAGATGGCTTTTCCAGCTGCCGTATCGTAATAGGTGGGATTCCACTAGATAGTCGCGCAGTCAAGCCCCGGCCTACAAAAAGGTGATCAGCATGTTGTGTTCTCTCAACAATCCCTACAGTAGTGACTTTGGGATCATTGGCCGCCACAAACTGGTTGTCACCAGGGTCCTCTGTGCGGTAAATGATATTAGAGATATTAGTCAAGTTCCTTTTCTCGCAAATTCCTTGAAACACGTGTCCACAGGTCAATAACTCTCCACCGTGCGTGTTGACCGTCAAGAGCTTATTAGAGTTGTGGGTGTAACTGGCCTGCGGACAATCTTTAAGTTCTTTAAATGGAAGGCACTCCGGACTGTCCAAGACTGGACCTGTTGAATCCTCTGCCAGAAGCTGAAGGTCAGGAGACAGCTGGAAGATCCAGTTGACTGCCCCAACGTAGATAAAGCCCGAGCCAGGGTCATATGCCATATGGTTGAACGTGACATTGGGTCGGAGGAAGTTGGGAAAAGAGGAAACAGATAAAGATAGGCAGAGACAGACGAGCAGGGACTGGGCCAGATCCAACATAACGATCACCTTGAAAAGGGAAAAAACATACAAGA
Source organism: Eleutherodactylus coqui (assembly GCF_035609145.1). NCBI lineage: Eukaryota > Metazoa > Chordata > Amphibia > Anura > Eleutherodactylidae > Eleutherodactylus > Eleutherodactylus coqui. The sequence goes on along the minus strand of NC_089846.1, from coordinate 24,348,438 downwards.
GGAAAATATTAGTACTACAACGTAAAAAGTTCACTCATCTTCTAGTCATGGAAGCAAAAGGTAAAACGGGCATCAGCACAATCAGCAAAAATAAAATGTGAGGCTCTGCCAAACATTGCTGGCACAGATAGATAGTATTTATAGGAACTGATAAGGACTTTACCACTGACTAGTATCAATATGTCAGTTGCAGGAAATTCTCTGGCCAAGCCATATTCTGTGGTTTTATGCAAAAAAAAAGTTAAACTTTTAACATCGAACCAACATCTCAAAGCTTTCCGTGGACAGTAATATTCTGCCGATAGATCCCACCAATGGAAGACCCTTGCGAAGGTCTTGCCGGTCAGGGAAAACCAAGACTGGACAATTATCATGTTTGACCATATTGTTCCCAAGATGAGAGGTATCGGACATCCAATCGTGTCCCCCATTCCATAGCTGGACACAGGCTTGAGACCCCACCCATCCATAGATAATATAGTCAATTAAAAAACACTCAAAAAGCTGGGCATGAGCAGAAAATGTCTCGTCATATTGGTACCTTGCATATGGAGGTCTGTGGCGTGGACCATAGACTCACTAATTAGGCTGTTGAAGACCGCAGGCAATCACAATGACTACAATCGGAGGTCAACCTTCTTCGTTACGCTTTTTGTTTTCTTTTTAGAGAATTGTGCTCTTATTTCCATAATGACTCAACCTTAAATACCACAGAAATCATCTCATTTAATCCGAGTCAGTGTTGGGTAAAGCATGAAGGGGACGTTAATCTTTTTGCTTAATCCAGAAGGTTTATAGGTCAGCAAATCACACAAAAACCAAGACGCGTTGAGTCACCTAGACCAGTGTGTCTCAACTCCAGTCCTCAGGGACCACAACAGGTCCTGTTTTCAGGATATCCTATAGTACAGACACCTGTTGCAATGTGTGAGGGACTGATGATAATTACATCACCTGTGCAATACTGGGGAAATCCTGAAAACACGACCTGTTGGGGTCCCTGAGACTCGAGTTGGGGAAACACTGACCTATAGCATAGTGTATAGATACCGTACGGACGCTTTTTTTTGGTTGAATTCAGTATGGAAGTTCTGGAACACACAAGGGTCCTACCAAAGAGCCCCTGGACCCCTATGAGGGGTAGATATGGGGTTAACCATAGCAATGCCCAAATGTTCATACTTTAAGTGAGGCGAGGCTACTGGTTAGCAGTTCTGTGTAATATAATCGGGGCTTAGTTTTGCATCCAGGTGCATGACATCAAACCATCCCGGGTACAGATCCTACAGGCACAGACTGGTCTACGGGCTGATCCTATCTGCAGAAGAACATAACCCTAGGGTCCCATCTATGGGAACTGGAGGTGGCGGGTTTAAAGGTTATCAGAGACCTAAACTGATCAGATATGTCATATCCGCAGTGCTCTGCAGACAGATTAGGCTTTTGTAAACTTTTTCACACCACAAATATCTGCCACACGTGTAAGCATATCTTCACTGACCACTGCTACGTGATTAGTAGTACTGATCGTTAACCCGCAGTATAGCCCTCACCAATAGAGTCTCTAGAAGCGCTAAGAAAAGTACACATCGCAATTACAGAAAAATCTAATTAAAGAGAAAAAAAACATTAAACAAGTCCTCTAAGGGTCCTTTTTAGATGAGTCGATTCGCGTTTGAACGAGCCAGTGATGTCACCCCCAAAGATCTGGAGAATCGGGGGGTCCTGCGTCCCCCTTTTCTCTTGACTGCATGCTCACTGCACTCCCTGCAGGGAGGAGGAGTTTGAATAGAATGGCGGTCGGGCATAAGCAGTGCTACTTCATTTATTTCAATGGAGCTGACGGAGATAGCGAAGTACTACCGGTAGCGCTTGACTATCTCCAGCAGTCCCATTAAAAAATGAACAGAGCTGCACCGCGCATGCGTGACCACTACTCCATTCAATCTCCTCCTCACTGTAGGGAGTGTGGTGAGCCCATAGTGACGAGAAAAGGGGGGCAACTGGACCCCCATTTTTAGGAACAGTGAGACCCCCATGGATCCGAATTTTATCATCCATCCTATGGATTGGTGATACAAATCAATTTAGGGAACAGTTTAAAGCAAAGCCCCACCTGCTCAGGCATCACTAGTTGAAATGAAGGGGATTCAAAGAAGACGGCCCTGGAAAAAATATACTTACAGACATGTGTAGAGAAAAAATATATATTTTTATAAAAATAAAAATAAATTCCTCACTTTCCGGCTTATAATTCCTCCCTTTTTAAAAATACCTCTGCTTGTTGTCAGTGATATTCAGGTGAATGCGAAATTGGTCCAAGAAACGCAAGACAAATAGGACTTTTGCAAACCTACGATTGGCCTGTGAGAGTGATGGGATTTGCGAGAAAATAGGCCTCACTGCTCGTGCTGTTTTACTAGATCCTCATGTCTTCTAAGACTCCTGAAGATCATGGGAGTAGGAATGCATCACTCTATATTATGTAGAGTGCCACTCAGGAGCCTGGGAAAGCAGGATGATGACAGTCACATGGAGAATCACCCAGCTTTCCCAATACAAAAAACGAACAAGTCAAGGCTGAATGCTTTAATATAATCAGCAGTGAATTAAACGTAAAGCTCGGGGTGACTGGGAATTAAAGGGTTCTTGACGGATTCTTGCGGTGACAACTAAATAATACAGCAGCTCCTTTATACTTTCATGTCTGGAAAACCCCATTGTCTTCGAAGCAGAACATGGAGCTGACTGGAGTCAAGTGCGAACCTGTCCTGTATGTATACAAGAGAACTAAGGCCTCCTCCCTCGTCTTGGGGAAGCATTAAAAAAAGCAAGGTATCCCCCCCTTCTTGTACCTTTAAGATCAATGTTCAAGACCAGATTTTATCAGTACGTATATTAGGAAGCGCAATAATGTCACTAGAGCGCCATCTATATATTCATGGACAATCCCTTTAAGTCTGCTTCAGTGAAAGTCACCGTCCGTAAATTACTGTCCGACAGTGAAACTGCTATTAGTGCAAAGTAGTCCATATGTGACACAAAGGATCGCAGCGACCGCAGAAAAATGGGGGATGGGATCTTGGGACTGATAATCTTGGCGTTTCAACCAATGAAAACTGGCGTCAAAAATGTACAGTATTTACTCAAAAGGATTAATCTACTACCGGGAGAATTATGGTATTTAGGGATTAGATTGGGTTCACATCAGCGTTTTGTTTTCCCAGTTTCTTGTTCCGTCCTGAAAGTTGAAAAACTGAAGAAAAAACAAAACAAAAAAAAAAACAAAAACGGATCTCTGTTGATTTCAATGGTACTTATATAATTTCAGTTTTGTCAGATTTCTGCGGTTTTGAAGAAATTAAAAAAAAAAAATGCTGAGGCCCCATTCACGTCCGCACCAGGCTCCGGGTTATTTTGGTCGCTGAGTTCAGACCTCAGGCTGAACGTCGCCCAACGGACCCCAGTGACTAAAGCGGAGTTTTTCCCAATGAGATAGCTCAGCATGTTGCGCCATGTTGCCCAGGATTTTCCGTTAAATCTACGCTGGTGGCCCAATCTGTGGGACTTTTTTTTCTCAAAAACAATTAAAAAAATTTTTTTTTATACATTTTATTTTTCGGTGTTGGACACAAATGGAAAGTATTCAGTTTGCGTTCCGTTTAATACAACTGCGCACATTTAGTCGTAAAACAGAAAAATTAAGCTGCATTTCAAACTAAAAACGGATCATGCGCTCATTCACACGGACGGATTTAATTTCGGTCTGTGAAATATGCAGTTTTCATAGACCAAAAATGGTATTTACTGCGTAGTGTTTTTACCGTAAACAAAAAAAAAAAAAAAAAGGAAGGCGGCCCCATTTATTTTATGCGTAACTACACAGTGAATACGCACGCATCATACGTGCGCACTGCATATTTACGCAATCCCTTCTATTCTAATGGGCCATTTCAGTCCGTAACATGGACCATAAAAAAAAACATGGACCATAAAAAAAAACAAAACATTGTGCTCCCCCCCCCCCCCACACACCCCACACACACACACGTGAAAAATGCAGCTCTGAACACCACAATGCAAATCAATGGGGTTTCAGCTCTGCCCATTACGTGCGTAATACGCAGTGTGAATGAGCCCTAACTGGTGAAAACTGAAACTAACTTTTTTTGATCCCAACAGAACAGAAACTGAAAGCTTTCTGCTGGTTTTCGTTTTCTTTTAAAATCAATGGCAAAAAAAATAACTGAATTGTTCAATTCCGTCCATCTTATCCAAACAGAACAGAGGAGGATATACTGATGTGAATGAGCCCCAAGACAGTATCTGGGTATATACAGACTATATAGGACCACTCGTCTCGCCGGAGATCTTTTGGTCTAACTTGAGATGGGCAGCGCTGGGTTACACATCATTTTCTCATGCGCCAAGCTGGTGCCCGGGCGGTAACAGATATAATCCCATTATTGCAGTTATCCCATAACTCGCCCCCCCCCCCCCATACAACAGGAACAAAGAAGGAACAGGACAGGTACTTACAATCCGGGAAATCTTGCTGTTGGCGAAGCCCCTCCACTTCTATACACAGCCCATACTGACAGCATGGAAACAATAGGCAGATGTGTGTACATGGGGACCGGGGGACACCCAGAGGAGGGGGTCTGCCCACGAAGAGACGGAGCAGAAAGTGCAGAGCGCTGTGTTATTGGCCAGCTGCAGCCCCATACCCCTCCTCTTACTCCGACAGCATCTGCCACATGGGGGACTCTGGTGACATCCCGGCTCTGTGTGTATCCCAGTGTCTTCGAATAACTCCTTCTAGACCAAGAAGCTGCAGATCATCCCTCCGTCACAGGAAAAGGGACAAGTAGACAAAGAGAAGGGCTGGGAGCCAAGTCCCAGCTTGGGAAGAGAGCGGAGCATTTCCATGAGAATGATTAATTATTCCCCGCAATCACCCGGCACATTACGGCCGCACTGCCATTCCTCAACAACGTCCCTCTGTCCTATGGAAGCTGCGACTACTCCGTGCGTGGATATCCCCAAGGAGAAGTGTGTGTGACATCATCCCCCTGACCACAGCCAGCCCACCGCCTTCAATTAGGGAACCTTTTAAATCCCACCAGCCACCTAATTGTCACTTATATATCTCCACTAGATGCTGGCGCCCGACCAATTCTCTAATACAGACTACGGCCGTCTCCGGCTCCATCAGTGATTTTATACCATAGGGGTGTGAAGACTGAGAGGTGGACAACACATGCGGTGAAAGTTTGGGTGGATGTTGGAGTTACATTGCGTTCTAGGGTTTAGCTCTTGTGCAGCGCTGCCACCATACTGGGGGGCATTCGTCATACCATCTACAACAAACTCATAGGACACCGAAAATATTGTAAAGTAGAAGAAGTCACCATCTAGTTTAGTCTCAACACGTTGCACCAACAGTAGCGGTGGATGGGCAGCATCAGTGGTGGTCAATGATGGACCAATCCACCATGGTGTCTTGTTGCCCATACAAGACTATTAGGGTGGCCGTACACACAAGAGATAGATCATTTGAGCCCACCGATTTCAGTAGGATTGGCCAATAATGTACTACATATGTGGGGGGGCGGGCTCCCAATTCTTTCCAGATGTAGATGTTGGGGATATAGGAGAAGCGATCGGTTTTTGACATGCCACTGCTTTTGTTCTTTGGAGACAAGGAGCTGCCAGAGGCTTCTTAATTCCTCTACATACAGAGCACACGCCTACTCCGCTGAGCCGAGGGTACACATGTATCTGGATGTCGGGAGAGGTCGCTGTCCGACAGCTATCTAAAATGTATGGACAGCCCTAAATGGTTGGACCGAGGTAGACTTTTATCAGCTATCAATAGTGATTTTGGAGATCTCACCACTGGGATCTCCACTGATCCTGGGAACCAGGGTCCATGGCTCCCACCTCGTTCACATGAGCGTATTTTTTTCATGCAATGTGTGATCGAGTCAAGCCCTAATAGTGACCTGCACAGTGGCCCGTATATTGGCCTCTGGCCGGGCAGCATCCCTACAAGCATTCCCCTCAGCCATTTTCAGGATTGGTGAGGTCTCAGTGGTGAGACCCTCAACCATTAGGCTTATCACACAACTCCTTACAATGCGCCATCATCGGTGGGGCCCACTGCATTGTCTCCAGATGTAGAATTAGGGACCTTATTACACTGGCAGACTTTCTACCAGGAACAAGTGCCGAGTGACATTTTTCCAAGTTGATCGTCACTTGTTGAGCTCCACGGAGCGCCTGAACGATTGTTTAATACGATTGTGCAGGCGCATACAGGTCCACGGTTCTTGGCAGGACATCGCACTTTACAAGGGGTGATGTGCTGCTGACTGAAGAGGATTCTTGGTGCCACATAAAAGATGAGGTCACCCAACAAAAGTTTGCCCATGTCATAGGTGCCCAGTGGCACCTTCACATGGGTGAACGAAATCATATGTCCACATGAAAAAACGGTTTTCCAAGGGGGCAAAATCCTTATCCGGACCCGTGGCGTTAGAAACTCCACTTCCAGCCGAATTCCGATGCCAGATCGTGTGGTATAGACCCTCTTGGTGCTAGTCATGCCAAGGCAGGAGGCTGGGCTGGCCGTTTGGCTAATCTCAGTCCCCTTTTTAACACAGCTGATGCAGCGACAAAGATGAAGGCAACAGCCAGCCCCTGTGGTGATGGGTACAGAGGGTCCATACCAGTTTTAGAACTGTGCAGTAAATGGAGGTTCTGCCACAGCAAGCCCGGGTAATGGCTTCACCTCCTTTAAAGTCCTTGTCACCACTGAACAGCACCACAAACGAAGTAAGGGTGCTGTTTGGTGACGTGATGGGGATCCAGGGGTGTTTTAAAAAAAAAAAAATTTGTTACATAGTCATACATTTGTATATGTTTTTTCATGGACATTTAACGTACATAAGAACCCCAACATGAACATCCCCGTGAGATGAGCAAGTGTGTACAGAGGCCGGCGTACGAAAGGATCCGGTACGACATAGGAGATCCTACATTATGTACAAGACGTCCGGTTCGGCATTACCGACGGGCACAACAAATGATGGATGGGTAAGGGAGGTGAGACACTGCCTTTCCCACACAGAAGCAGTTCTCAAGCCTGGCAGAGACACTGACCTCCCCCGCCCACCCTCATGCCTCCGAGCTTGATGCCAGTACAAGCTCTGAAAGCCCCTCTTTGTCCAGGGGGCTCTGATAAGGTCTCTGTGGAACTAAAAGGATTTCTCTACAAACCATGAAAATAATTGGGACATCGGAATAATGACTCACTAAAGCCACTCTGCGAAGTGACAACATTCCTCGACCAGCGGCGGATATACGGGAGCTCCGAGAGGAAGACTTTATGGACCCCTCAGTCACGGACATCACAATAGTTAGTGGGAAGTGAGCAGTAAATCTCAGCGGGGGGTCAAAGGCTTTTTTTGACGGAACAATTATCGTTCGCCGGAGGCAACAATGTCGCAGTCCGCTCGATTTAACAGGATCGTACAGTTCGCTGTATCAGTGAATGAGAGCGACGGGATGATCGGTGTTTAAACCGGAAGAGTAGCAAACAAGCCGATTGTACGTGTAAAAGGGCTTTAAAGGGCTAATGCCCACAAACGGATTTTCGCTGCGGAATTCACCGCCAGACGCCCGCCGCGAATTCTAAACCAATGACAGTCCATGGGCATGCGATAGTAAATGATTCTCCCTTGCCCACTAGCGGAAATTACCTGCAATTTTCCTCTCGCGTGGGGGGGGGGGGAGGGGGGGGGTGGAGAATCGCATGTTCTATTCTGTCCGGGAAAAAAAAAAAAAAATTATCGCAGGGACGGCTTCCATTGCTGTCAATGGAAGCCGTCCATCCAGCAATATTCCGCGCAGTGGGAACTGCGGAGAATTGCAGGAATCCGTGTCACAGCCCATTGCCGGCGCGTCATGTGCTGTACCTATGCATGCATGCCAGCTCGCCGGCCGAGACGCTCGCGGCGGATCTAGAGAGGTGAGTATGGGGTCTCTGTGGGGCGCCGGATCCAAGATGGGAATACCTCTTTATAGTGGAGATTTCGCAGTTGGAATCCAACGAGGCCGTGGGCATGAGCTCTATTGGCCCGAGATATACACAAGTAGCAGAACCAAGATTGTCGCTTCGTAGTGTACTATGAAATCACAATAGCTTATCAGAGATTTCCATACAACTGCAGATAAATATATACAGTTAAGGCCCTTTTACACACACGTGTAAACGTGTGCCCATTGTGCACTTTTCGCCCATCTCTGAGTTCAGCTCAGCTTAAAATCCATTGTCACTGATAAGAGGGACCGCACGCTGAGTTCTCCGCAGGCAGAACTGATAACATTCTTTCTGCTGCTGTCCCGCTGGAGAACAATTGTGATGTATTTACAGAACAGACCACCCGCTGTTCTCTAAATACATGCAAACTAAGCTAGTTAATGGCCTGCATTTTTTCTTCTAACACACTTATAGACTTTAATGAACAATTCTGATCCATGAAAACAAACGAAAAGAGGACATGCTGTGATTTTTTTTTTCAAAGTACATCGGTCTGTTTAAAGAAAAAAACACGTTTGAATCCATCATTTTAATTCAATGGAGCCATGCGCGGTCGGTCAGTAAAAATACAGACTGAATACGGACAGAAAATATATCCATGTAAATACACCCTTAAAGGGGTATTCCCATCTCAGCTTTTCATAGCTCTTATTGAAGTGAATGAGTGCCACGGCAACAGCGTATGGCGCGGGGGGCTATTCTGTTTATGTAGCTCCCATTCACTTCAATGAGCGCAATGAAAACCGTGGTGGGCTGAAGCGTTTGACTGTCTTTACCAGCCGTGTAGCCGGTAACTATAGCAGCGGCTTCCCAACTAGACTGTGAAAAGCCAAGATGGGAGTTCCCCTCTAAAGAGGTATTCCCATCTCAGACCTTTACCATATGTCCACGGTGTATGCCATAGACATGAGATAGCTGCCACCCACGTGGTGAACTGGTCCACTCTTTCAGGCTCTACAAGGTGGCCAGAACTGGTCGGGATTGCAGAAATGGCTTTGTTATGCTGTTTTTTGTTTTTTAAACTCCGACAGAAGTCAATGGGAGTTCCGGACACCGTTCCGGCAGAGCAAGCCAAGACGATTCCTAAACGACTTCCTACAGGACTTACGAAAACTGCGCAGCCCAGCCTCACTCTGCTGTTTCCATCATCCAGACCACCTCCTATAGAGTGGTGTTCACATCTCGGCCACCGATCTGATGACTGGGGTGAGCACTGCTGTCACTTCAATTTACACCAGGCACAGCGCCATGCATTACATAGTGGATGTGCCGGGTATTGCAGATCAATCCAATTCACATGAATGGGGCTGGGCTGCTCTCAGATCATGTGACTGATGATGTGACGTCATATGCCTGAGAGGTGGTCGCAGAGCTCATCTGACGCTGAAGGTGGCCTCTTCAATCAGCTGATCAACAGGGATCCTGAGCGCTGGACCCCGAAAAGCAACTATTGATGACAAATCCCGAGGATAGGTAATGACTAGTGTAGTCGCAGATAAACTTTAAGGCCGCCTGCAAACGAATGGCTTTGCATTGCGGAATCCGCGGCGGGCGTCCGCATCGGTTCCTAGAGAAGGGCCCCCTTATGACGTCCATAGGCCTCAATAGGACATACGGAGAGGGTCTGTCTTACTGAGACTCCCCCTCTAACAGGCAGCAGCGTATATAGAGCTCCGCTCCCGACTTATATAGCACCAGCGCTGTAAAGAGATCATTGCTCACATCTCTGCCCTCATCGGGGCTCGTGATACGATTTCCTCATCTCAGACGCCCTTCGGCCTACTCCATAGGAAGCCAATTAACTCATCAGTGTATTTTTAGAGAGTGGGAAAAAGGCGAAGCAATGCCAACCAATGAGTCACTGCCCAATGCCGCTGCTACATACCGAGGACCGTCCCGGCAGCTGCTCCCCCACCGGTCACAAAGTGATGGCATATACTTCCAATAAGTCATCACTTACTGCAGAAATTTGCGCTTTTCTGCCACACTCGGATTTAGCCTTGCCAACGGGCAAAAGCTGCATGCCGAATTCCAACATACTTCTGCGCAGATCATCAAGAAGTGACCTGTCCATAATTCACATGCAGACGCATTGGAATTCCGTACATGGATTTTGCCCATTGACGAAGGCAAATCTGTGGGCAGGTCCACCTTGGCAGAGTAGCCACAGATTTCAGCTGCAGTTGTGCAGGCGGAATCCGTGTGGTGGATCGCACTGTGTGAACATAGCCTAAGGCTACATTCATACGGGCAAGCGCTTGCCAACGGTGTTTCACGCCGATGCAAGGCAGTTTTAATTTTTTTTTTTTAATTAACCCGTTGCATCGGTTCTGTGAAATTGCGATCCTCAGGCGCTTGTTTCACATGCGTCAGAGGATCCCAAGCGTTTCCCATGCGAGGTCTTTTAACGTCCCATTGCGAACGGGCGAGGTGTTCCGCGGGTGCGTCCAAAGATAGAACATGCTGCGATTTTTATCCTGGCACTATGGCGCGAGAGGTTGCAGCACTGAGTGTTCCGTCAAAGGCCAGTCAGTGTAAAGGGAATGAGCTGCAATACCAGACCCAACCTGTGGCCAAAAGTGGCGCCTTTTCTGTAAAACAAAACAAACAACTCTTAATCCTGGACAATCCCTTCCCATCTAGATCCCTGTCAAACACCACAACATGTAACCTCCATTATCATCCATCTGCACACAAATATGGTTGATATTTAACCCCTGTGGGTCACTGCGCTGCAGAAAGGCCCCAGCCAGCAGTATTTGTGCACTTGCCCTGGGGAGGAGAAGTCCCTATCTTGGTGTTTGAGCTACTGTTTTGGCTTTTAATCCCCCGGTACCTGCTGCAGACAGGGGAGGAGGAGGAGGTGCGGAGTCCTGACACTTCAGAGCGCAGCAGGAATCTGTCTGGTGGGGCGGGGGTCCCATCTGCATGAAATGATTTGTGTAAAGCAAACAGTCATATTAGAGATAGGGCTTTGTGGGCTAATCCTTGTAATCACCAGCTCAGCACAGAGGAAGGATAAGCCGCCACCCCATTCCTGCACCTGGCGGGCAGCCCCGAGCTGTATATATATAGCGCCGCCGTATACCGCAGTCTTATACAATCACACCAATTGATATTCTGCCAAGTTAGATTTTTTTCAGCTAGTCCTAAATTTTTCCCCCTGGATGGGGGTGGAGAAGAGCTTCCCATAGAAGGCCAACAAGTCAGTTAAAGGGCAGGTGGTGCTAATATCATTGATGACGTCTCACATATGACGCAAATAAATGCAATCCATTGTAATCTATTGCTCCCTGTTATCAGCCGCTGACAATAAGGGCTCCTTACCACGAACGTATTCTTACAGCAAATTCTGCGCATGGGTTTCTCGCGCAGAATCTGCTGTACCAATCTGCCATAGACTCCCATGCTGTCACACATAGTGCAGCGTGCTCTACCTTGGTGCATAATACACGCCAAGATAGCGCATGGCGATGGCAATACGCAATGTACTTGCTGCGTGCCGCTCGACTGTCAAATGTGGCCGACATGCAGCGAATTACGCTTGCGTGCAGCCGCCCTAATTCTTTTCATCACGGGGGCTTACAAGAAGCCCTGCCTCCATGAGGACTACTTCATGTCCCACATCTCCAGTTCTGAGAAACATACATATAATCAGACGTCCTGTGACAGTTTGGTCATTCCGTGTTTGCATCTGTACACAGATTTCTATAGCCCTCAATGAATTCAATGGTGAAGTAGCCAAGGCTGGGGCACACTCACCCTTGCCAGCTTGTACAACTCCACTGATGCGACTATGGCTGCAGTCCAAGACTTTTGGGAGTTTTACCATTAATGATTTATCCTCAAGGTAGGTCATTACTACTTGATTGACAAGGGTACACCACCCAGGATCCCAACTGATCGCTGAGCGGCTGCCTGTGGGGAAAACACTGGAAGCAGACAGCACTGTATGTATTGCAGTGGCCCAGTTTGGTACTGCAGGCACAGCTCTAGTTGAATTCAATGTGAGCGGTGCCTGTATTAACAAACCAGGCCGCTGCAAATGTTGACAGCTCTATCTGCTTCCAGCGCTCTTGGCACTGACAGCAGTGCCAGGAATTAGATGATCTGTAGGGATCCCGATGGGTAGGGATCCCAATGATTGGGACTTTTACTATTGATGACCTGACACCACTTCTTGGCCCCATTATCGGCCAAGATGTCTGCAGCAATTTTCTAATTACCCAATTCTGTGCACTGCTCTGCAATTGGCTAGTACTGTTCATGTGAGCAGCTCTGGCCAATCAGAGAGCAGGTAGCGTGCACTGGTAGTCAAACAGTACCAATACACTGTGGGGATTAGGTAGTCTGAAGATTGCACTGGCCATCTTGAAGGGACGAAAAACGGGACCTGGAATTGGCGAAGTGAAGAGATTGCAGAGAATTTTGCCATAAAAAAAAAAAAAATGCAAAATTTGTCCCAAAAGGAGGGTCATTTTAAAGCCCTTTTACACGGGGTGACAATCGGGCATGAATGTTGTTTGCCCGATGATCGTCCTGCATGCACACGCCGTGATCAACCATGTAAACCGGGGTATTAGCTGTTGCCAACTGCCACCTGTATGGGGGCTGACGATTATATTAGCAATCCTCTGCTCATGTGAACGGCAGTAATGAGACCAATTAACATGCTGTTGATTGGCGCTCAAACAGGCTGAAAATCGGCCCATGTTAAAGCACCCCATGTCTAGAGATTTCCAATCCTATCATACAGCATTAACCCCGACATCGCCGATCCTGGTACCGCCTCGCATCGCAGCAGTCTGCACACACTGAGCCCCTCTATCACATCACAATGCAAACTCATCAGCCACCAATGCAAATCAAAGCCCAGGAAGTGACTAAATCCGATAGAGACATTCTGAGGATTCAGGTCATGTACTAATGTCCCCTCGCAGTCGCTGGCAGTGGGGGATGGGCGATTTATCTGTGTACTAGTCATTCAGACGCACACAGAGGTGACAGTACCAATCATATGATAATAATGCCCCTCTGTGGGTGCGATATGAAGAGAATTAGGAGTTTTGGAATTAGCGGCCATTATTATTTAAAGGAATCGTTACTCCATGTTCTCCTCATTTTTCTCTAAACTAAGGCCGGCTTCACACGGGCGGATCTGCATTGCGGAATCTGGAGCAGGAGTCCGTCTCCGAGTTCCGCAGCAAATACCTTCCATAGCATGCTGTAGAAAAGGGATTCATCCTGCACACGAGCGGAAACCAATCGCGGTTTTAGTTCAGGGAGGGAAAAGAAAAAAAAAAAAGAGTGCAGCATGTTCCATTTTTGCACGGACGGCTTCCATTGAAGTCAACGGAAGCCATCTAATCCATGGCCCTTCCGCAAATTGACATTGCGGACAGGTTGCGTATGCCATGTCTTCGCTAGGCGAGGACGCGGGAAAATCAGGAGTTTGAAAGAAAAATCTATACTGCGAATGTCCAACAGCGAGTTGTGCGAACCATCCGCAGTACAGATGCAGAAAAAGGCAGGTACATGCGGACGCTGCTGCCAGGGCCGGAGTCCGCTGCGGAATTCCACCTGCCCGTGTGCAGGCAACCTAAATCGCATGTCAAACTCAAGGTCTGCGGGCTAAATCAACGAGGATCGGTCAAAGAAGGACTGGCCCTCTATTTTCCTGGAGGATGCAACCAGCACATGGCACCAGCATAGGGAGTGGCAGCCATTGCCACGCTGCTCAGCATCTCACAGGTGGGGGCACAGCTCTGCCAGCCCTACCCGGGCACCATAGCCACCCTCCAAGGTAGGAAGTCTGGTGAAGAGGTGGTGGGGGAGGAAACCCCATCATAGGGCACAGAGCTCTATGTTAAGTAGAAGTTACATTCAGGGCTCATTCACATGGCGGATGCAGTTTTGGCCCGAGGACTACACAGCATTCTCACGGGCCAAAACGGTGCGCATTCACTGAATGTGCAGGTTTTTTGCGCGGGGATTTCACGTCCTCAAAAAAAAATTTAAAAAAATGAAGCTCCCATAGACTTCTCCTGCCTTCATGTGTAAATATGCAGTGAAAGGAGTCTGACACCCCTGAATTCCATGAAGAGGTGAATGTAAAGAAATGGAGGATTTGCTGCAAGACCGCCCAACAATCAGGGGGTCTCTGAGGTAAAGTCTGTAGTGGAGACATATTGGGCCTGAAATATAAGACATGTCCTGAGGAGAACAGCTACTGTTGCCCATAGCAACCAATCAGTTAACACCTTACATTTTAAACTAAGCTCTGAGGAGATGAAAGCTGGAATCTGATTGGCCTCTGTGGGCCAAACTCAAGATGAGGAGGAGGGCAAAAGAGTGGATGCCAAAATCTTCACACCAGAGTGGAAAACCTATCTGGTCATAGAGATAAGGAAAAGCAATGCTAAAACCTATTAGGGGCCCATTTTCTGTTCGCGTGCAGCTCGTATCTTTTACCGACTAAATACAGTCAGCATGCAGACCCATTAGAGGGGTTATCCAGGGACCGTAAAAACTCCCCCGGAGCAGTAGAGTCAGAGCAGTCACTGCCGGCTCAATTCAGGCGAGCGGTCGCGTATTTTTTTTGGCACAGGTGTAATACCGATGACACACGGAAATAAAAAAAATAAAAAAATTATATATATAACACATGCAACAAGCATACACACATGCAGTAATAAATCGGTCCATTTTTCCACACAGCAAAATCGTATATGTCCATGTGAATGAGCCCTAATAATTATGGCCGCCTCCGGAGACTAATCATGCTTTCTGGTGCCATTACGAATATCATTTGTCTCCCATCTTTTCCACTGTTTTCCTATCATAATGCAAGCTAATCCTAGCCCTCCAGGCTGAATACCTATGACAACCCCTACGGGCACAGTACTGACAGCAATCAGCGATGATCACCTTCCAAAACATATCATGCACCTGACTTATGGCATAAAGCAGTGATCTCGGACCCAGTGTGACACGACCGCCGCAGGCTGGACCCCATTGTGTAGCTACACCCCTAAGCGTGACACGACCACCGCAGGCTGGACCCCATTGTTTAACAACACCCCTAAGCGTGACACGACCGTCGCAGGCTGGACCCCATTGTGTAACTACACCCCTAAGCGTGACACGACCACCGCAGGCTGGACCCCATTGTGTAACTACACCCCTAAGCGTGACACGACCACCGCAGGCTGGACCCCATTGTTTAACAACACCCCTAAGCGTGACACGACCGTCGCAGGCTGGACCCCATTGTGTAACTACACCCCTCAGCCTGACACGACCGCCGCAGGCTGGACCCCATTGTTTAACTACACCCCTAAGCGTGACACGACCGCCGCAGGCTGGACCCGGTTGTAGAAGATTAAATAAATCCAAGAATCTGCAGAAATACAAATATTGCGTTGTTTAACCATTCACGTTTTTTTTGTTTGTTTGTTTTTTTACACGGACAAGTTTAACGCCTGAGTTAGTAAATGACAGAACTCGGAGCCTATAAAGTGAGCGCCGCCATTCACACGTGCAGGTTTTTTTTTTTTTCTGATGACCCACATTAAAAAAAAAAAAAAAAAATTTAAATTGCACCCTGCCCTATTTTGCTCCATATTACAAAACCAAATTAGCCATTAAAGTTTATAGGAAGGTGTAAAGCTGCAGTGAGCAGTCATGATGCAGGTGTACGCACTGCGGATTTACACATGGAGGCAGGAAAAACATCTAAGATCTTCTTGCGCTTTTTTTGTGCACGCGAAAAATGCAGTAAATACGCACACAAAAAAACCCCACAAAACCAACAAAATACACAGTTTAAGTGCATGAAAATCAGAGCTTCAGAGTGAGTTCTAGCACTTGCTGCCCAGCTGGAGGTTGAGAGCTGGGGAGCGCACTTAGAGGGGGGCTCTATTACTACTGGGGCCACTAAGGCGAGCACTATTACTGGGGTCACTAAAGGGGGAACTATTACTACTGAGGCCACTAAAGTGAGCACTATTACTGCTGAGCTCACTAAGGTGGGCACTATTACTGCTGAGCTCACTAAAGGGGGCACTATTACTGCTGGGGTCACTAAAGGGGGCACTATTACTGCTGGGGTCACTAAAGTGAGCACTATTACTGCCGAACTCACTAAAGTGAGCACTATTACTGCTGAGCTCACTAAAGGGGGCACTATTACTAAAGGGGGCACTATTAGTACTGAGGCTACTAAATAGGGCCTTATTATTACTGGGGTCACTACAGGGGGCCCAATTATAACTGGGGTAAAATAGAAGATAACAGCCTAGCACGCGGCACAAGCCTGCAAAAGAAATGTCCTTATAGCGAATAAGTGAAGACGGTCTATTTCAGTAAAACTGCCAATAAACATGTTTCAAGTTATTGCTGGTTTTATTGAAATTAAGGGGCTCCTTTGCCGCGAAATGTGTTTAATTGCCGGTTCTATTGGAAAGTAGACCGCCTTCACCCATTTGCTTGTGTCTTTGGAGATTTGTGCCGTGTACGGGGCTTTTACCTGTGTTTCACATGGTTTCCCCATTCCCCTCCTTTGGGTTAGGCATTGAACCTGGTTGGCAGCACCTACCTACTTCTCTTGCCCCAGGCACATACCCGGGTTTGCTCCACTTCCCTTCCTATTATAACTAGGAGCACTAAAGGGGGCACCAATACTAGTGGTGGCACTAAAAGGGGCACTAATACTACTGGGGCACTGAAGTAATGGTGGCAAGAACATACCTCGTGATAAGCCATGTCCCCAACCATACTCCCTTTTATCGTGGATGTTACTTTTTGTGGACGGAGGTGGCAGCGGTCTAGCATGTGCACCACTCCCCAATTTACATGGGCACTTGGGGGCGCAGTTCTCAGGGGGTTGCTTATAGGCGGTCAGGGCATGCTGGGAGTTGTAGTTTAACTGCAGTTGTAAAGCAACACGTAGAAGATCTCGGATACAGAATAGTCAGCCTTCTACGAATATAATCCGCCTCCAAAGAAAGCCGTAGAGACAGGCAGCGATAGAGCCGCCCCGCGATGTTGTTTGCTTCCCGATTATCCCCTTGTGACGACAGCCTGGGATCATACGGGAGAGTCAGGTGTGCGCTCCTGGAGAGACGGAACCGCCGCGCTCAGACACGTTCTGCAGGTGTGGGGGAGGGGAGCCAGAGCAATCATCTCTGCCGAGGACCACAGAGTGCATCTCCAGAGCCAAGGGATTCTACGTAATTATCCCTGTATCATCATACAGGGAAAGACAAGCTCAGCAGGGAAGCAGTCAGCAAGGAGGAAACATACAAGTAGAAGAAACCCTCTTCCTGGATATTCCTGCTCTCCTATAGAGAGAGAATAAAATATGGCAACCAACAATCACAGCTTTCCTTACCGCCTTCTCCCACCGTTCTGCCTGGTGTCAGTCTTCACTGTAGTTCTAGCATTCTATTCATAGAGCAGGATGATCAGTGTTTGAAAGTAAATATATGTACAAAATTCATACTAACATAGCACAAGATTATATTGAAGGGGGTCAATGTGTTCAGACCCCCACCGGTCGCTAAAATAAAGTGCCGCCCCCCTTCAGCTATGGATAGGGGGTAACTTGCAGTTGTGCTACAACCCCTTTAACAGGTAACTAAACTTTTTAAAAACTTTTGACATGTCAAAACTTTTGATCAGTGGTGGGCCGGACCACTCATCGCAAAAACAGACGGACAGACACGTTGATCGAAGGGCTCAGAGCGGTGTACAGGCTCCATAGAAAGTCCACGGCGCACGTAAATGTGGCGACAGCAACGGGCGCAGCTGTCAGACGAGTACTTCTGCCGTTTTGTTTTACTGATTGAGAGGGATCTCCGTACCCGGCTCCACACTGATCAAATTTCTGACATGTCAAAAGTTTTTTAAAAGTTTTGTTTTACTTTAAGACCAGATCTTAGGGAGTCACTGATACAGGAGCTCCTGGTCAGTTTTTGCGTACAAGAAACAGCGCCATCCTTGCCTATGGCGGTATCCGGTACTGCAGCTCAGTGAATGGGCTGAAAATATGGACATATGAAAGCAGAAGGATTGATGCTTTGAAGGACCTTGCCGGATGATGGAATCATTTCTACTTAGCACAGACCAGACGCAGGCGGTCCCCTCTGCCGGCAGCGTGCGTCCACCGCGTGAAGTCGAGCGAACACACCAGTATACATTTCCTTCCTTTTAATACAGCAGTCTGACTAATGGACCGGCTTACAATGGAGCCGCCACCTGCTCCCTGCTGCTTACTTCCAGAAGCTCCTGCACCCCGCGAGGCTGAAGACACAACACGCCTGGTAACTGCCAGGCTCACCGCTTATCAAATCCGGTAATAAGGAGATTATAGCTGCGGGGAGGTCGTTACAGGAACAACTTCTCACCTCCACCAAGAGCGGAACCGCCAACGCCCAAAGCCATACAGCCGACGCTGCCTCTAACCGGGGCGATGCGTCCAAGTAATTGCTGCAAACCGTTAATTCAGGCAGTCGTCCCGCTTACAGGAGGCTGCGGGCAGAGCGAGAAGTCGCTCGCTTGTCAGAGGCGCTCAGCTTTTAGCTCCCCTAAAGACTATCAGCCCGTGTGAGCTATGAATGAATGAATGTTTGTAATGAATGAACGCGGCGGCCAGAATAGATCTGCGGCGCGCTCTGCCTTCATTCTCTGAACGACTATCGCTCTGGCGTGCAGAATAGGAGTGCGAGCGCACAGGACTCTGGAAAGAGTCAGATTTTCGGCTGGCACATCAACTTTAACAGCGGGCACCACGGGAATTAGGAAGCAGGAGAGTACGAGAAATACAGCCCCCGACTACCTGTCACCGACCCTAAAGGACGACCCAATTCCTGGACTTTTTTTTTCTAGTGTTGATGACCCGTCGCTCAGATCCCCACCAATCAGATGATTCCCAAGGGCCGTTAGTGCAGAAAGCGTTGACCATACCACAGCTTCGTTGAATTCAATGGGTGCTGCGTTGCAGTACCAATCCGGCCACTGCACTATGGTCAGCGCTATCTGCTTCCTGCGCTAAGACAACGACCCTGCGCTGATCCGAACAGCGGGTCCCCGACGATCATCTGTTGAGGTCCTGTCAGTCACCAATAGAAATTGTATTTCTTCAAGTGCTGGAAAAGTCCCTTTAAAGATCTAAGGGCTGCAGTGCCGATTCAGTTGCAGCCCTTTCACAGCTTTTTACTGCACAGTGGCCCCTGAGCCACCCACGGAACGGGCCCGGCTGCAGTCATTACAGTCAAGTAGTCGGGGGAGCCGCTGTACTGGGAAAAAAACGTGAAAAGGCCAAAGCTGGATCAGCACTGCAGCCCTTTCCTGCTCAGGATTGTTGGGGGTCCCAGAGATCAGACCCCACCAATCATAAAGAGATGGCATATCACGTCCCAGGATACGCAGCAAATCCACAGCGGCTAAAGTCACACTTAAAGAGTGCGTTAAAATTGACAGGATGGAGATTTACGTTCGGCACGCGGGTCGATTTCCACGCAGATTTAGTGCAAATTTTTGAAATCTCAGCTGCTACTGAAAATGCTGCATGTGAAAACCTGTGGCACCTCGCATTAACACGGCCTCATGACTTGATTCAACCGCTTCTCAGGTACCTTAGTCTTCTACTGTGTTGCAGATGCTGGGTGACAACTACTTATGGTAGCCATTAGAGCCTGCTCCGCCTGTGTGTCAGTCTTCACTGCAGTTCTCGCATTCTATTCATGAACTAGGAAGCTCAGGATAGTAGTACTGTAGGCCCCAACCATGTAAAATAGTGTCTGGAGAGTGAGGATGGATAAAACTAGATGCAAGAATATCATCAGGATCCAATAGGGAATCAGTGGCTGAAATACATGTGGCTTCCCAGAATAGCAGATAGAAGTAGTAGAAGTCAAGCCAGCCGTACATAGGAGGTGGCTACATGACTCAAGGACATAATGGAGGGGACACGGCTACCGTTCAGGCGGGAAGCAGCTGGGCATTTGGGGAGGTAGGAAGAGAGAGCATTCTATATTATATATGGTTGCTTCTGTCCGCTGCTTCAGGTTTGGATCCATATGTACAACGTTCCCTCTGCTTTGTCAGGTCTCATTATCACATGAAACCACCACGGACTGTCAGGGGCAGGTGGCGGCATCCAAAAACCACAATAATCCCGCCACAGATCGCTATTTTGGGGAACGGATGTGTCTGCATTTATGCTACGTAAAAGCAAATAAAAATACACTTCTGGCGCCGCTTATCTCCTAGGAAAGTAATAGGAGTAGATCCATAAAATCCAATCAGTATGATGTCTATTCCATCCTGATGCCAGACTGCAGCCATCTACTTAATGCCATAAACATTTAGTTCGGTATAATAGATGTCTTAAGACCCATTTAGAAACAACAATTATCGCTCAAAATTCGCTCAAAAGCCGTCTTTTGAGCCAAAATCGTGTCTAAATGTGCCCATATTTCACATTTCTGCCAATTATGAATTTCAGTTCGGCATGAAATCCAACGTTCGGCAGAACAGCTGATAAGCAGGACCGCAGGCTGTGTTCTGCCGAGGACTGCTGATAACAGCTGATTACATTGCTTCATCTGTCAGCACCTTGGCAGATCAAAGGGAATGTTTTCAGTGTACAGCGGGTGGTCTGTTCCCTGATTACAGCTCCCGGCGGCTCGCACACTGCTAATTGGTACTATTAGGCATTAGTACCAAGTAGTAGTTTTATGCAAAATGAGCCATCTTTTGAGCGATCATCTTTGTGTCAAAATGCACCCCTATTCTACAGAGTGAGCGATAAGCAGCTGCCAGACATCTGTGCCACCGCTTATCTAGGGGAAAGCAAAGAATCAGATGGGGAAAAAAAAAAAAAAAAAAACAACAAAAAACACAACTTCAGGGGAAATGCCCCTAAATTTCCAGATATGTGAACTGCTGCTTAATATCGAGGCCACAAGCGAAAAATGCCCATTAATCAGGACTAGTACATCTATAGAGGACACATAACAGTGCCTCCTATATTTAGGTTATAGTATATATTAGTGCCCTTTTACACAGGATGACCTGTCGGGCACAGATGCCCACACTTGACCCAGCGAGGACTGTTCCCTGGGCATTTACACAGAAATGATCATCACTAGTGAATGAAGGTGGAGCAGGACGGGGATCATTCCACTGCCTGTTGCTAAAAGAGACCACTGCCTGTTGCTAAAAGAGACCACTGCCTGTTGCTAAAAGAGACCACTGCCTGTTGCTAAAAGAGACCACTGCCTGTTGCTAAAGGGACAACTGCCTGTTGCTAAAGGGACAACTGCCTGTTGCTAAAGGGACAACTGCCTGTTGCTAAAGGGACAACTGCCTGTTGCTAAAGGGACCACTGCCTGTTGCTAAAGGGACAACTGCCTGTTGCTAAAGGGACAACTGCCTGTTTACACTGGCTGGTTCGTCGTTCAGCATTGCCGGGTGTCCATCAGTCACTTATCTCCTGCCTTAAGGTCCCTTTACAGTCGTTCTATGACTAGAGATGGAGCGGTCCGGGGATTGTTCTGACCAACCATCTCCATTTAGTCGCTCAAAGACTGAGCGACTCCCGTTTACACGACCCAACAGTCGCTTGGTATTTAGGGGAGCTAAAAACCAAATAGCATCGGCGCCTGCTTGTAAATGGGACAACTATGGCCCAAATTCACTGCTTCTAGCAATAAGGTCCTTTTACACGTTCAATCAGCTGACAAACGAGCGATCGCTTGTTCTTCGGATGATCGTTCCGTTTCAATGAGCACAAGTGTGCCTGCCGATTGGCATCGCCCCATGTGCGCAGCAGGATGTACAGCGGGTCTACAGGCTTGCCAACCTTAATTTTTCTTTTTTCTGGACAACCTTTTCAAAAATCACAGTCAGACATTTTTTATGGAGAAATCAGAAAATCCTAACGAACTATAAAGATAAGCGATGACACCGATACGGATATGAACCCATTACCAGCATTTACTGTGGGCTGTAAAGCCATAATTACACCCATGATAACTGGTTCATCTACCAACAGCCTCCAAAGAATCACAGCTGATAATGGAAGAAACGGCCCTATTTTTATGGCTACTTTCTGGATGGTTGGCAATCCTATGGGGATGACCGATGGCAGTAGGGATTGTTGTCCCCAGAAGCTGATTCTCAGACCATGTAAGAAAGGCGCGCCACCAAGTTCCTTTTAGAGTAGTACGAGACCCGATGTAACCGAGCGCCCACCGCCGCACATGCCGATTGGCATTTGTTTCAATTATTTTTACATGGGCAGATGAATTGGCTACGGGGATGCCCGACGGAGAGTACAAAGATTTTTATGCTCAGAGGAACACCAGCCTCAAGACGTGTCTTCCTCATCTTCCTCGGGAACCTCTTCCTCGGTTGGATAGAACTCCTTCCTGCTTTGTTCTGTTGATGAGTAACTTTATGATTCAACCTGAGATTTTTTTTGCAGTTGGGTAAACACAGCGCATCAGCCCTGGGAGGGGCGAAAAACGAAAATGAGAGAAGACACCGGATCATTGGGTAGGAAAGACGACAATACTCGGCATTGTGGTCACCTTGGAGGTGATAAAAAAAAACAAAAAATTACCTAGACTCTTAGGCCTCACACACACGGGCCGGTCGGATTCTGCATGCGGAATCCGCCCCTGGCGGCAGCAGCATCCGCACGTACCTGCTTTTCTTTTTCTTCATCTGTACTGCGCACGGTCCGCACGACTCGCCGTCGGCAAAGCACAGTACAGATTTTTTTGGTAAACTCCTGCTTTTCCGCTTAAGTAGGGCGCTTAAGTGCGCAACAGACGGCCAATGATGATCAATCCTGTACTTTTACACTCAATCGCTCACTGAATGACAGCAGAGCGCAGCGGTAACATCTTTCAGCCACTCTCCTCCATTCAGAGTAAACAGGCAGTCACTCATAGACGAACGACTGCCTGTTCACAAGGGCCGACAGTTGCCTGGTTTTTATGGGAGCAGAACTCCAAGCAGCCCGACAAGTGATCACTTACATTGTTGGGTCCCGTGTTTACGTGGAACGACAGTCACCTGTAAGCGCTCTTCTGACCGATTACTCGGGCAACTGTCAGCCCGTGTAATAGTCCCCTTACTAGCACATACAAATCATGTAAGATTTGGCCACTAGGAGCGCTATTCTCATTAGATTACATGGAAGCGACAGCTTCCACTTTAGGCGGTTAAATTTATAAAACACGTGCGGCCTGTTTACACCAGGTGATGACCGGACAGTCGACTGTTTGTATGGACGTTCATTCTTGATCATCGGCCTGTGTATACATGTCAGCGATCTGCCCGCAAATATTTGTCGCCTGATGGCATCATTTACGCCGTGCTCATTGGCAGCACATGTCCTCGTGTAAACAGTGGGGTGCGCTGCCGAGTAATGCAATCTGTATGGGGATGAGCAATCTTATTAACAAAGATTGGTCCCCATACTATGACCTGCCGTATGTATACTGCAGTACTGCATGTATACTGCAGTAATGATCGGCATGCTATAGCTGCCGATGTAATGTCCCTTAAGTGTAGAAACCATTTTTTTTTTACGAAGGCAGATGATCAGAAGTAGTTTGCTTACCCAATCATCGCCCCGAGGAAGGGTGCTGGCGATCACCCAACAAATGAGCCAAAGCTTGTTTGTCGGGTGATGGCATCTTTTATGTGGCACCAAAAATCCCATGTTGTCAGCAGCATCGCTCTGTGTAAACAGCAATAGAACTGTATGTGCCGAAACCATCACTAACAAACATAGAGTAATGGCTAATTAGCGCTGAACAAGCCCCAAATGACTCGCAAACATGGCGATCAGGGCTCAAAAATTCTGCCGGTGTCAAAGGACCTTTAGCCACAATTATGCCACCTCACGACTGGCATTCATGTATAACAATATTCCGTGCCAAGTA
Source organism: Eleutherodactylus coqui (assembly GCF_035609145.1). Taxonomy (NCBI): domain Eukaryota; kingdom Metazoa; phylum Chordata; class Amphibia; order Anura; family Eleutherodactylidae; genus Eleutherodactylus; species Eleutherodactylus coqui. Next base: position 24,324,372 of record NC_089846.1, on the reverse strand, counting down.
AGGGCCTTCATAATTAATTAATTTATGTTGACGCTTTCCAATAGACATTAAAAAGTAGCAAACATAATAAGTTTGGCGCAGTCCACAATTTTCATTTACGTAGTCGTTATCATTTGGAGTCAACATTCTCATTAGATCACGAGCCAAGGAGGCCATAAACATTAGATATGTGTCACGTCCTGTATGATCTGAGGCCAGTCCCAGATTAATTGCCACTTTTAGAGAGCAGTAAAACGTAATGAAGAGTTTCCGCGCAACGCCGTTTACCGACTGGCAGTCTGCGTATGTATGGGCTGGTGCCCGATACGTGAAAGTTCACACAACGGTTTTCACTACGCTGTGGGATTCCATCGGGGAGGTGTTACATCACAGGTGCCGAAACACTGTGAACACTCCCTAAGGACGCAGCCTGAGGGTCACAACGGCAATTCTTCACAGCACATGCGGTGGCATGGTCATCAACTCCAGATCCATATATGAAAAACTATGCCAACCCACCAATCATGGAAACCAGAATCTGCCAGCTAAAAGTAGCTAGAGATCAATACTGATCTTCCCTGACCCTGTGATAAACATGGCTGTTTCAACCAACCAACCAAGCAGGTAGGTAGGTTATTTCTACGAGGAGCGGGGGATCAGCAGCTACCTGAACCTCTTGAGACGCTTCTTTATCAACTTATAAATAGGATGGGACGGGCTGAAGCCAAACCTGATCCCCGTTTCCCCACCACCACTTTCTCAACCACTGTAGACATGAGATCTGCCAGGAAAAGTCTCACACCCATGGTCGGCTTTTTGCTACGGAGTGGAGACCCCAGGATGGGGCACCCCCTTCCCTTTATTTTGGCGCAGTTAAGATGCATCTGTTCCTGTCGCAAGTCTTGTCCGTTTTCCTATGATGGTCGGTAAGATAAAACCCAACAGAGCAGGAAGATGCACGGGGGGCCCGGATAGATGTCACCAGAAGACGTCCTCTCCCAGCTATGGAAGGAACCGTAACAATATATCTCACTCCATCTGTATCCTGTCTGCGAGCTCCTATGGACCACATCCTATTATACAGAGCTACAGACAACATTGTCACAAGAAAAGCAATTAATTAGACCCTGAAAAACTTTAGAGAATTACATGAACAACAACTCCCTACAGGAAGATGGTCAGTATATTAGTGCAGGCCAGTGGTCTCCAACCTGATGCCAAACTACAACTCCCAGCAATAGTGGATATGGCCGGCATATAATCAGGCGAGTGGCTAACCAAGACCAGAAGACGACTAATAGTTTGCCAGCTTTCCCGTACATAAAAAAATGATGGAGCGGAATCGATCCATCGACCAACCCCCCGAATCCCAAACAAGCCCGATCTAGTCTAGTATGGCAGTACGACATTATCCTATAGAAGCCGAACTGTATCTCCCATGTGTACCGCACATGAGGCCCCCATGATGGTGTTGGGGTACCACAGGGTTCCGGACAAAACAGTTAAAAGGCCTTTGTAGTTGGGATGCGCTACTGACCGTGATGAAAGTGTATGAGGGACAAACAATCGTATATCAATCATTTAGCTACCATATACAGTGCTCATCGTGAAGGCCCTTCAAATGAGCGCCGAAATAGATCGGTGCCCATCATCTGGCTCAAATGGAGCCATCTTAAAAGGGTTTTTCCAAACACTTACTAATGATGACCTATCCTCAGCATAAGTCGTCAAAAGTTGATCAGTGGGGGTCCACTAATCAAGATCCCCACCAATTAGTTCATCCTCTGGGCACTGTCAGTGAAGTCGAGCTGATGTTTGCATCGGTCGGCGGAGCCGGAAATGTAATAGAAAAGATTTCCATTAGGAAGGAGGTCCGGATGGGGCAAATTTGCCCCAGAATTTCCATGTGGACCCTCCACACAGAAATTCTTTGGCATTTATAGTAGAAGCGAAAATATTGTCAAGAAGCTCCAGAAGTAATTCGCCCAAAACCCCTGCGCAAATTTACATGAAGTGCAGAATGAAATTCGGCAGAATGTCCATTTTATCGCTGTTTCCATTGCAGAATTCAACTCCTCTCAATGCGGGGCGAATTCCGCACAGTAATAAGTGATGAATTACACACCAAATGGGTTTGCAGGCAGGCTTTTCGCTGATCTGTTGCAAATCAGCCCCGTGTGAACCCAGCCTTACACTTCTGGCTCAGATCACCCATGCGAACACTGAGTTCGGCTGCACTAACAGAGGCTGGAGGATCAGCTGATCAGTGCTATCCCACAACATTATAGGATGGGAAACTCTGTGGAAAACCATGTTACCCATATGCAATAATTCGCTTCCAAAGCGTGATGATACACAAGTGACCTCATGACTTACTGCTGTTTGTGGGGCTGGACCTGCAACTTAAGCCCAGCAAATAGTGGTACGTTGTGAGCAATGGCAAACTTCTACTCTTTTTTGGCTCCCTTAATATGACCAACATCCCTCACCCCACCCAAACCCGGCCGACCAAAATGGCATCTGCACCGGCTACAAGCCCCGGGGCCGTCACGTCCCGTCAGTGCAAGAATTCATGGAGAGATTAAGGAAAAACTGCCCGGGGGAATCTTCACAATCCGCCATGAGAACAAGTTGCAGATTTTTTGGCACAGACCTGAGAAGAATGCTTTGACAGAACTCGCCACGGGGTTAAGATTGTCCGGAACACTAAACCCTCTTTACAAATCAAGAATTCTGCCCGGTCACATGACCGTTATATCAAATAACTCCGAAGCTACAAGAAAATAGCGCAGGACTTAGATAACCTCTTCATGTGTCGCTCTACAGCAATGTTTCCCAACCGCAGTCCTCGAGACACCTCAACAGGTCAGGTTTTCAGGATATCCTATAGCAAGAACACCTGTGGCAATGTCTGAGGCACCGACAATAATTACATCACCTGTGCAATACTGAGGAAACCCTGAAAACATGACCTGCTGGGGGTCCCCGAGGACTGCGGTTGGGGAACACTGGTCTACAGTATGGTCATCAAATGTTGGGAGTTATGGCTTAAAAGGAAGCTGACTATGATAATTTTTTAGGGCCCATTTACACAGGATGACCTGTTGGGTGCAGATGTCCAACAGGTTGTCCCAGTAATAGTCGTGCCTGTGGTTTTACACCGGAACAAGCATCATTAGTGAATGGAGGCGGAGTAGGCCCACCCGACTCAATTCACGGTAAAAAGGCAGTCGTTCATAAATGAATGACTGCCTGTTTACACGGCCGATCCATCATTCACTTTTTTGCATGCAGAAACTGAACGACGAACGAGAAGTGAGCAAATTCTCATTCGTTGTTCAGTCGGGGTGTGCCTTTACACTGAACGGAAAAGAACCCAAAAAGTTGGGCGCCAGCAACAAGTTCCTTGACACATTTGACAATGGATGGGCAGGTGACATATGTAGACGTCCCGTTCATCAAATATGTATGAACGCGTCTAGTACCACTGCCTCCTTATTTTAGAAACCAGCAGGACACCTCAAAAGCCCCGTAGACGTGTCTGAAGATCATCTTAGGTGGTCTTCTACCTTTCCAAAGGCCTCCATATAGAATAGGGAAAAGTCAGTCGAACCCAAACGGTCAACTGTTGTATGTATATGGGGTCTCTCAACTCGACCCCTAGATAATGTTGGCAGAAGGAAGAAGTACGAGTGTTGAATTTTAAGGCCTTTTGTCCTCCTTGCAGGTAAGTCCACTAGGGTGTCTGGCAGCGGCTTACTCTCCTCTACTCATTGAAAGCACATAAACGCCGGTCTGTTGGCGAACGAGCACTTTGGCCAACAGCTCTTAACAGATATATGGGCACCTTTAGCATGTTGCAACCCAACCTCAACCAAACCATCCTTTCACCTATATGAAAGGGCCAAGATAAATTTAAGGGCCCCTTACAAGGGCCAATGATTGTGAACTGTCCATTAGTACACTCGCTCGCCCAACCGCTGCCCCGTGAACCAACAATCAAGTAAACGCTTATTGGTAGGCTAATCAAATTTGATCATTCTCAGCAGCATATCTCGGCATGTGAACGGGGGGTGTACTGACGATAGGGATTAACGTGAATAGGGGGCGACCAATCGCGCTCTCCCCTACAGGGTCCGTTTGGCCTGTGTACGGTTGCTGTTACACGGGCGCTGGTGCTCGCGGTTTTCTGACAATTGCAGGTGCTGCAAAACAGGACCTGTTGGGGTCCCTGAGGACTGGAGGTGAGAAACACCGTGCTACACGATGGTATGGTGCACGGCCCCTGGGGGCCCGCAACATGGGTTGAAATTTTGTGTTGTGGCCCCTTTAAGAGAGAGTAAAACCCACTTGAAAAGTTGAAGAGTAGCAGGTAAGAAGCAGGAATTCGCATTTCATGTCTCTTTAAGTCCGGTAGGACCGCTGCTAGGACTGACGTAAGAAAAGTGTCCTGAAGTGTCCTCCTTCTGCTACGATACATGCATGACGCCATCGTTGTATCGGTGTTCATCCCTGCGACTCAACGCGGATCAGTACCTGAATCTCCAGCGGACGACTTCCTGGCTGATCTCCTCCTACTACAGCAGGAAGAGGACACTTCCAGTACACCTTCCTTACATCAGTCCTAGTAGCGGTCCCACCGGAAGTAGAGGCATGGAATGCAAATTTCTGCTTCTCACCTGCTACTCTTCAACTACTCTCTCATAGGGGCCACAACACAAATTTGAAATTCATGTCCCGGTGCCCCCAGTGCCTAGTACCATCATGTAGCGCATCCATGCCTTCCTATTCTAGTACACTATTGGTCACCAGTACTGAGATCTAGCGCTGATCCGGCTTACTGACTTGTGGTAGAGGGGGTGACAGCTAAGAGGTCTGTTATTACAGCCCCCACAGGAGAGGTCATCCAACTTTCCCAGACTACTGACCAGTAAATCTGCATATATCAAGAATTTGCCATTCAGGGTTCTCGGAAAGCTGGGTGTGACCCCTACAACTTGGACCTGTATGCATACAGTGAGCGATTCCGCCAGACCAACACTCCGGAGTTGCCTGCAGCTTTGTGTTGTGCCACTCGGCACCATGTGGCGGCACAACACGTCACCAGTGCAGCCAGAGACAGGCGCCAAATATAAAAGCCTCCCGCAGTCATTTTATCCTGATCTTTAGGGGGCAGAAAACTCCCCAACAACTGGAAGTAAGAAGAGCGGAACCGCCAATAAGGCTGGCGAATCCCCACCCGCCAATATAATAGGCATCCGTGTTTGTATCTGCGTTTAGGGCCGTCCGCACGGGCGCTCATGTATGTGGCAAAAGTGAAAAGCTGCAAAAATGTGCGCGTTTCCATCCCTAAGCGGTTCGCCGCTGTACGGTTTTCACTATAAACTTTTTTCTTAATAAGGTTTCAAAGTTCAACACTTTCTTTCCCCCTTCTTTTAAAGCATCTGATTACAAAAACCGGAAACGCACGGCGACACGTTTATACGTGTTTTCCACTGACAATGTTACAAAAAGGTATACGTTTCCATATGTTTTTTTTTTTTTGTAGGACAGAAATCCGTAGCGGGCGGCGCTTTACGGTCCCACAAATTAAAAAACAAACCCGCCCGGAAACGTGCGCCTTGTAGTCACAGGTATGCATAGTCTCACTACGTTTAACCCCTTATAGCCTACAGGTTTGTTAAACACCACGTTTGTATCCATTTTTTGGAGTAAAAAAAGCGCACATTCCACGGATGGCCATGTGACGGCGTGGAAGCGCTCGTGCCCAAGACATAAGTCACGGAGATCTGTAAATGGCGCGCAGTGAGAACAGCCATACGTCCTCTTAGTTCCTACAGCACCCCCATAAATAAATGTAATTATCGCCGATAGCAACCAAACGACTCCAGAAGTTTACGGTTATATCTAATCGCAGAAATAACGAAACTCCAGGAATCAGTGACACGCTGCGGCGAGGGGAGGACACAACTGACCCCCACAGTGCGGTCGCGGCAATAAAAGTACAACATACAGAAACCAAGGGACCTTTCACACGGACAGAATAGGTCACACGAGGCGCAAAATATGCAGGCTACTTACGGATTTTCATGCGGAATTGCAAACCCGCCTGCAGTTCCGCATCGGAATCTGCGGGATTTGGCGTATTTTGCTGCGTCCTGCGCATATTCCGTCCCGTGTGAAAGGTGCCTTAAAGGGCCAGTACAGGGGGGGGGCAGACAGACTGCACATTCATGCACAAGTGCCTCCACCTGTGACCCCAGCAGGGAGCAGCAGCACCTGAGGTGGGTGGGCGACTACCTACCTGCTCCCGGGGTCCTCCTGCACATGTAGCAGCTTCCACCCGAGACTCCTCAGAAAGAAGTTCCCTGCAGCTCTCCGGGACACAAGAGGCTGCCGGAGCCCCGAGCTCCCCTCCCACCGCAGCCGGCCATGACGCTGCCCGCCGGCGCCCTCTGCTGGTGGCATTGGGCGGTGCAGCTCACTCTACTACATTGGTGTCCTCAGGACTGAGAGACTCCTTGCATTTCCTAAGGTGTCTTCAGACAATGCTGCTGGCAGGACAAGGATGGTCTGATGGTCACTCAGATGCAGCAGAGTTTAGCTTTTTTGGGACAACTTTGGCAGAAAGTTCACTTATTGCGTTCTCATCTGCAGTGGGGGTTCTTTTTGGGGGGCAGAAAAGGGAAATCCGCACGGCCGAACTGCTTCGTCTTCTGACAGAACTAAGGTTGGGGTCACACAGGGCAGAATTGCCGCGGAATGTCCGTGCGGACTTTTTGCATGGAAATTCCATCCACGTTTTTAATTCCGTGATTAGCCAGCATAGTGGACGAGATTTGCAAAAACCTCATCCGCACGCTGCGGCCGTTCTGTTGCGGCCAAACCGCGCTGAAATTAACATGCGTTGTGGAATTCAAATCCACGGCATGTCAATCCTTTCGCTGTTTCCCCGGCGGCCTCTCTCCTCTCTGTGGGGAGAGATCGCCACAGCGGAATGCCAATGGCGAAGCCGCTCCAAAGCCTGCGGGTTTTGAAGCTACATTTCTCTAGTAGAAATCTCGTGGAATTTCCGTGCGGTCATTCCGCCGGATTTTGGTCCTGTGTGTCCCCCGCCTAATGGGGTCCATTCAGTGCATGCAGCGCCATTTCATCCGGTAATCTGCGATGGAATCCACAACCGAAGGTGAGCTGAGGAGTCAGATTCTGCAGAAAAAAAGTCAGATTTTTCCCTCAGCGCTGCGCCCGTTTCTTGGCATGTATTTCTCGTCTGTAATCCTGCTCAGGCGCCATATCAAGCCCGTTCCGTGCCCGCACACCTCCGCGCTCCTTTATTAGCTGTAACTCCAGTGGCGTGCTGCGCATGCCCTGTGAGGATCGTTACTCCCACTGCGTCCGAGGTCAGATGACTGTGGGAATAACGATCCGCAAGGCGCATGCGCAGTACGCTGCTGAGGTTACAGCAAGGAATGGAGAGCTGGGGGGCGGGGTTTGTTACGGCGCCTGCGCTGGACTACAGCGAAGATGGGAAAGACCGTATTTACACGGGCGAGTTTGATATCGCTCCGAGAAACTTGCACTGATATCTCTTAAAACTGTGATTTTAAAAAAAGTCCTGCGAGTACCATGTGCGCAAATCACGTCTCAATTGGAAAAATTGAAAATCGCATCATACTCACGTGAAAATCACATTTACATGCAAGTGCGTTGAGATTTTTTTACATTTTTTTAAATTATGTCCGTTGTATTTATAGAATCGCCCAAAAATAGCCTCTCCCAAAAATCATGGCAGTAGAGTACTACAAAGTCATGCGACTTTGTGGCGCCATAAAATCGCAATATCGCCATGAGAAAACACGGCGATCTCACACAGAGCACAGCTGCGATCTCGCTGTCGCCCGTGTGAACGAGGCCTCATGTTGACAGAAATACTCATTTATACAACTTGAAGCATGTTACAAAAAGACCTGCCTGATGGAAAAAAAAGTTTTGTTTCGCAGGCCGGTGTAATACGTTAATTTACCCAAAAACCGCGGCAGAAAGACGCGGATTTTGACATGTGGATTTGGCAATGAAGTAGATTCGCACGCTTATTGCTGGTAAATCCGGGCGATCGGCGCGGTGAACACACGTACATAACGGATGCTGCGTTCTGAGACTTTGTGGTTCCTCGTGGTTTTTCGTTGGCAGCGCAGCAGACGTCTGCAGAGGAAGCACATGTTACCCATCGAGAAGAAGTTGTCAACGCATCACGACCTCATAAGACGATTCGCGGAAAGAACCCGCGGGCATCACATTCAGTCATCTGACACTATGAATCAAGTGCATCGAATCGAGAAGCTGAAACCAAAACCCCTGCCGTGTGACAGCCGCTCCGTCCGCAATGATGAGAAGCCGGATGACTAGTAAAAAAGGTGGGGCTATATGAGGGAGGCGGGACTATGTAAATTTTTGCATTTTTGGGGCATTCACATAGGCGCGTGCAATGTCGGTTCGAGAAACTTGGCCGAATATTGGACTTATAAAGTTGTGATGCTCGTTGCGAGTGCGACGCGATTTGCAAGAAAATCGCATTGCGTGTATTTTCAATAGGACAAAATTTTAAAAAATCGCATCACACTTATATGAAGCTCGTATTTACGTGTGAGTGCGATTATGATTTTTTTTCTCACCCATTGGATACACTGGGTGGGATTTCAGCGGACTCACAGAGAAATAGAACATGCTACGATTTTTCTATCTTGCAGCATCACTGCGAGAGAAAGGCGGCGCACGTAAATAGACCCGAGGAAAACAATGGTGCGACTTCTGTAAGTCATGCAGTACACAAAACTCGTGCAAGAAACTCGCCAATGTGGATGTACCCTCAAGATGTATTCATACGGGAGAGAAAATCGTGCGAGTTTGTGCGCCATTGGCTCTATTTACGCAGGCGATTCTTCTCCGGCAGCGACGCTATGAGAAATCGCAGCAGCTTGTACTTTCGTAGAATAGAACATGCGGATGTGCGGTCTCCCGCACAGCACACAGGCAGCGTCTTTCACACCAGCGTATTTGCGCAGCGTATTACGCAAACAATTTTTGCGCGCAGGCTACGCAGTGAATAGAAACCTTTGATTTCAATGGGTTCGTTCACTTGAGCGCATTTTTTCAAGTGATGCCTGAAAAACTACGCGGCATGTCCCACCATGGTTTGTATTACGCACCATAGAAGCCCATTGAAATCAAAGGGCGCGCAGAAATACGCAGGAAGCTCGCATATTCTCTGTACGCACGAAATCAATGTGTCCCGCCGGCCAAAATCATAGTGATTCTCCGCTCGTGGCCGGCAAATCACAGCAATTGCTGCAATTCTCCGCTGTAGGCTCTCCGCAGAGATCCGTCATCTGGCTCCTGCTCCCGGACAGCAGATATACAGTATATATGCCTTGGGTATATCGCAACGCCCGTGGACAGGCAGCCTTAGGCCGGTGTCACACACACGTATTTGCGCAGCCTTTTGCACACGCAGTACTTTCGTCCACAATACGCAGTGAATAGAGCCCATTGATTTCAATGGCTTCATTCACATTAGCGTATTTTGTGCGGGCGCTTTGTGTAAAAAAAATGCGCGGCTTGCTCTATTTTGCTGTGTATTTGCGCAGAAAGAACATATTGAACGAAATACTTATGTTTTTGCGCAAAACATACAGTAAAATATGCGAATGCGCGCGCAAATATGCAACACCCACTGCGCAAACACATACCTAAATGCGCTTACACTTCGTCACACACTCACATTTTGGTAAAGAAAGCCTAGAATTTTTTCTTTTTTTGTAGAGGCGTTCGTTTTTTCAGCCACATTTTTGGATGCTTTTTTTTCCTGTAGGTGAGCGTGCGCAAAAAGGCACAAAAAAACCCGCCAAGCCCGTTACACCTGCAAACAGAAGAAAGACTCCAGACCCAGAAAACACGCGAAAGAATACACAAAACCCAGCGCACGGTCGTACATTCCATGTCCCTGGTGACGCAGCTAGATTCACCACAACAAGCATGATGAATAACTCCAATGAAAGGTGGCGATATTCCAGACAATGGTGTTTGTGAAAGCACCCGCCACCTGGGCGACGACCTGCGTGGGCGCCAATAAATATTCAGCGTAATGATTTAGTAGTTTTCAGGAACTTGTAAGAACTTGACAGAAGAGAAGAACTTTTCTGCTTATATTTCATATCACTCATCATGTAGCAAAATAAAAGAAGCCCCAAGGCCGGTGTCACGCGAGCGTAAGCGCAGCCACCCGCTTCACATTTCACTCGTGCAAAAAAATACACAGCGTGCTCTAGTTCCCTGCACACGAAAATAGCAGATATTGAACTTTTTACATTAATTGCCCATCCTAGACTGAACAGTCCCTGCTGGTCTTCGAAAGAACCCTCGTTGCTGCCATCTCCCGGTGTTTTGGCCTTGGTCGGAGTACGGATGAAGCAAAGTTCAAACAAAAAAAAAGGCTGTACAGGCGAGGGCAGCGTCCAAGGAGCAGGCCCACAACCAAGGAGATGGCGGGGTAGATACAGGTTTCTGTTACTGTGGCGCTACCATTTCTTCCCCTTGGGGTAGCTCGGGACCTATCCAAGTTACTGCTTGCGAGTTCACAGGGAAAGGGTAACTAATGGTTACCTTAAAGTCCGTTGTCACTCGTGACGCCACTGTTCCATCCTCTGCGGTGAATCTCAAAGTGAGAATAAAGTAGTCCACGCACAGGAATAACTTTCTGGACAAACCGGGAACAATCCGTAATGTCTGTTTACTTAACTCCAATAAAGTCCCACTATAACAATAATAGTTCGGCACAATTTACACTCTCAGTAGATGGTGTGACAGGGAGGACTTCTCGGGGTGATCCGGACAATCCACAGTCCTAGTTATCTGTGTCATCCTGCTCCCCGCCACTCTCTCTTTCTCTCCAACTCTCTACCGATCAACACTCTCTCTTCTGTTGTCCTTCTCACTCGCTGTCAGTGCTGATAGCGGCATCGGCACATCCTGGGTGAAGCAGTCCCAGACCACGCTGAGGGATACCTTTCAGCCTTTTCCATTCTGGACCACACAAACCAGACAGTGTCTGTGTGGCTCACTCACTTGCAGACTTTTCAAGACTGCTCAGCTTACTAACCAACTAACACCTTACCAACATATATATAGAAAAGGCACATGACATACAACATGATACATTTCTCAGACATAACCCAGACATTAACCCATTCAGTGCTGCAAAGGAGCAATACACATCAAATGCATACAACATAGAAGACACTGACAATACCATTGAACAAGACAAACATTTAACATTATGGAGCGGCCCCCATTAACTCTGGGGCACTACACGAGAAGAGCAAGAGACCGCAGTAGCGTGTGTTCACTCACACATTTATGTGGACTCGGCAACCAATGGACGTGCGTTGGGGAGGGGTCGAAACACACACACACCAAAGAATTTCATGCCTCTTAACTAGTCGACAAAGTTTTCGTCCCGTGTGAACACTCCCAACAATTTGTTAAGCAATTGCACAAGTGAACAATAATCATTCTGTAGTTCGTACACATCAGCGACTATGTCGATTGACTATTTATGTGATAGTTGTATTGTGTAAAGCCACTCTACTTCAGGGGTCCAGAATGACAACCGCTTCTGTAAAGACACTTGGTTCCTGGAAATCCCAATGATCGTCTGTTATCGCGGGGGGGGGGGGGGGGGGGGTTGTTGATGCTTCTCTAGTAGCCACTGCAGGGGAAATGTAGTATTACATACCAGTCTTTCAAATGGATAGCCCACCACGATGGCCAGGATCTGTGAAAGTGGGAGATGTTCTTAAAGGAGCAGTCTGAACAAGACCGATACACAATCTTACACCGTCGGAGGGCCAGACGAGGAGCATGATGGCAAGTAGATTATTTTTGTCATGGACCGCCCCATTACACCTTGCGTAACAATGTATCGTTTCTCCTGGGGTGCTTCTTTAATTGCTCATAGTGGAGATATTCAAACTAGACGATGATCTAATGTGTAAGGCCGGATTCACGCAGACATATTTGCATACGCAAAATTTACACGCGCAATACGCAGAGAATAGAGCCCACTGATTGCAATGTGTTCCATTACATGCAGAGTTTCCTGCGCATTTCGGTTGTGCAAACAAAAAGTAGCATGCTCCATTTTCCCGCGTATTTGTGCACCAAAGGTCCCCATAAAAGTCAATGGGGGGTGCACAAATGTGTAGGGAATACGCTAGGAGATGCGTGATATGCTTAATTTCACTGGAAGAAGAACACAGCTGGAACTCATTAGACTAATTAGCCAATTTAATTGGTGCATCTTTGTTTGCTGCATGCAAGTGAACATTCCTTGCATGTGAAAAAGTTCAGTAAAACATGCCAATGTGCGGGCAAACAATGCATTGCTCATTCCTCAAAAACGCTACACTTACGCACCTCCCCCCATTGACTTCTATGGGGAGCTTTGGTGCGCAAATATGCATACACTCATGTGGATCTGGCCTAAGGGGACAGTTTGACATTTCCAAGTGGCAAATATGGGGGAAAAAGGAATTGGGCATGTTGGACTTCAGCATGTCTGTATGTGTTGTTAGGTCTGGCAGCAGCTTGTTCCATTAATATCACATATGTGTAGTGGCATCAGCAGGGGCGTAACTATAGAGGATGCAGGGGATGCGGTTGCACCCGGGCCCAGGAGCCTTGGGGGGCCCATAAGGCCTCTCTTCTCCATATAGGGAGCCCAGTACTGTGAATAAAGCATTATAGTTGGGGGACCCGTTCCAGGTTTTGCATTGGGGCCCAGGAGCTTCAAGTTATGCCTCTGGGCATCAGGTATGGAACTCAGATTTCATAAGGCGATATTCATGGGGGTCCAAGAGCCGAGACCCTCTATGGTCACTCACACCTATTTGGTTACTCTCCCAGACATCTATCATTGGAGATCTCCAAGACGACTGATCATTGTGGGCTTTCTGCAGCAGCAAATCTGCATCTAATTCGTACCTAGTGGGTTTGCTGCGGGTCTGCTTTCCAAAGTCTGAAACCCAAAGTATTCAATCCCCGGAATCCTGAGCTTCCACAACACAGCAGTAAGGTTCTAGGATGATTTAGGCCCCCCAGTTCAAATGCTGCACCCAATAAAGAGCTGAGGTTTTCACAACCGAACTTCTCCTTACATTTCCTCAAAATATGCGAGAGTCAAATCAGTGAAGCCGGCCTGAGGCCACAGTCCGTCTACAGGCACAAGAGCCGGACCCCCTGGGGCTCAACTGAACTATACTGAGATCACCATAGAACGACCGCGGCAAGTATGGGACCATAATATGGATGGTAACATGAAGCGGCATCGCGGGCTTATGCTGGCCTCTCCAGAATCATCCATTAATCTGTTCTTTGTTCTGTATGGAAAGTCCGGTCATGTTTTATTGCATAATATTTGGTTTTCAGTTCCCCTTATCAGTAGACACAATATACACAGGCTCAAGTTTTTTTAATTCCCTTTTTAGGTCTACATGAATGCTCTGCCCTCTGTTTACACCGATTTTATACACAGGCTGGCATTCAATCAGATTTTGTATCATGGAGGTATTCTCTAGTGGAACCATCGGGTTCACCATGTTCAGGCTCGTGCATCTACAGCGGGACCAGGAAAGTCTTCAGACCCTTTCACTTTTTTACATGTTGTGGCCTTGTGCAAATTAACAAAATAAAGAATAATCAAGGTTTCCCCATCATTTTGCACTTAATACCCCAAAATGAAAAAGTGACATCGGAATGTTAGAAAGCTTTGTAATTTTTTTAAAAAATGGAAAAACTATAATTTTGCATTGACATAAGTATTCACTACTTACCATGTTTCCCGAAAATAAGACCCTGTCATATTAATTTTTTCCCCAAAAGAGGTACTAGGTCTTATTATACTTACCTTGCAGGCTCGGTCCAGGTCCCTCCGGCTGCTCTCCGGAGCTCCAACATGCTTCTTGCAGTACTCGGATGCTCATACAACATCACTTCCTGGTTACGGGATTCATAACGGAAGTGATGGCTTTGATTGGTACTCAAGCAATGCTCAGCCAATCAGTGCAGCGCTTGATGAACCAATGCGCTGGCTGTGATTGCTTCATCGAGCGCTGCATTGATTGGCTGAGCAGCGGTCGAAGAACCAATCACAGCCATTGAATTGTCGAGGCGGGACTCATGAATTGACTGTGCCTCGGCATTGATTGGCCAATGGCTGTGACTGGTTCTTCGACCGCTGCTCAGCCAATCAATGCAGCGCTCGATGAACCAATCACAGCCATCGCATTGGTTCATCGAGCACTGCATTGCTGAGCAGTGCTTGAGAAACAATCAGAGCCATTGCTTTCTGGAGGTGGGATTTATGAATTCCGTTACCAGGAAGTGATTTTCTATGGGCATCCGAGGACGGAAGGGACCAGGACTGAGCCTTCTAGGTAATGTATTCCTTTTTTTCATGTAATGCAGTTAGGGCTTATTTTCGGGGTAGGGCTTATATTTCAAGCTGTCCTGAAAATCCCCAGAATCAGGATTGGGTTTATTTTTAAGATAGGTCTTATTTTCAGGGAAACAGGTTAGATGAAATACCAGTGATTCCAGCATCCAGTCTTCTTGGGTATGATGCCACAAGGTTTGCATGCCTGGACTTGGGGATTTTCTGCCATTCTTCTCTGCAGATCCTCTCAACCTCTGACAGGTTGAATGAGGGCCATCTTTGGACAACTATTTTTAGGTCTCTCCAGAGATGTTCGATTGAGTTCAAGTCAGGGCTCTGGCTGGGTCACTCGAGGATATTCACAGAGTTGGCTCTAAAGGCCCTTTTTCACAGAACAATTATCATTCAAAAAATCTTTAAAACTGCCCCGGTGTTGTCTTGGCTCTCTGCTTAGGGTCATTGTCTTACTGGAAGGTGAACCTTCTGCCCAGCCTGAGGTTCCTTGCCCTCTGGTTCAGGTTTTTATTAAGAATATCTCTGTACTTTGCTCCATTCAGCTTTCCATCAACCAGCACCAGTCCCCATGTGCCACAACATGATGTTCCTGCCACCCCCAGACTTCACTGTAGGGATGTATTGGGCAGGTGATGAGCGGCGCCTGGTGTCCTCTAGACATAATGGAGTAGCCCAGACTTTGGAGCCACTCAGCACTTTAATTACCTCATGTAGTGTGTGCCATTGTATTCGTGATTATGTGTCTGTCTTGTGTAATAGAGGAGATAGGAGGTGGTTTTGTGTATTGTGTAGAGTCATTGTCAGGTCAAATGTCTGGTGATATGTCCATCTAAGGGTGCATTTAGACACAAAGATGATCACTCAAAAGATGGCTTTTGAGTGATTATTTTGCATAATCTACTAATTGGTACTAATGCCTATTAGTACCAATTAGTAGCATGTGAGGCAAGAGGAGCTGAATTTATTCAGAGGACCGCCCGCTGTTCTCTGAATAAATTCTCTTTGTTCTGCTGTGCTGATTACCGCTGAGACAATGTAATCAGCTGTTATCAGTGCTCCCTGGGCAGAACACAGCACGCGGTCCATCTTATCAGCTGTTCTGCTGAACAATGGATTTCAAGCTGAACTGAATTCCATCGTTCAGCAGAAAACTGAAAGATGAGCACATTTACATGCAACAATTATCGCTCAAAAGATGGCTTTTGAGCAATAATCGTTGTGTTTTGCATGGGCCTTAACTTGTATATGTCTGTATGTGAGACACCCTACCCTGATGTGTCATGTATGTCAACCCTAAAAGCAGTCCTGGGTTTGGAGAGAGGGGTTCACTTAAAATCCCCTGGGGTTGGCTAGAGCAGGGGTCCCCAACTCCAGTCCTCAGGGACCACCAACAGGTCATGTTTTCAGGATATCCTATGGTAAGAACACCTGTGGAATGTCTGAGGCACTGATGATAATTACATCACCTGTGCAACACTGAGGAAATCCTGAAAACATGACCTGTTGGTGGTCCCTGAGAACTGGAGTTGGGGACCCATGGGCTAGAGGGAAGTTCATAAATAGCAGCGCAGGGTGTAGTGAGAGAGTCTTTGTCTGAGTCTAAGGGCTCTTTCACACGAGCGTATACGCTACGACCTGATGCATTGGATTCCAAGGCATCAGATCATATGGCCGTATTCCCACGGTGTGAAAGCGCTCGGCTGGGCCAATATAGCGCCAGGTGCTTTCACGCCAGGCCAAAAAGATAGTCCTGGAACTATCTTTCTGGACAGGATATGTCGACCGCTGCATGAGCTCCTATGGGAGCCAATGACAGCGGCCGGAGAAGGGAGGTGGCAGGGAGTTTAGCAGCGTGACTTCTAAACTCCCTCCCTCTTCTCTCCTCCCCTCCGGCTGTTCGCAATGGGATGGGTGGGGGCGGATCTAAGCTCCACCCCCATCCCACCTACTCCCATTGCAAATAGCCGGAGAGGAGGTAAACAGATGAGGGGGAGGGAAGGGGTGGCAACAGCATTGCCATCTCGGCGTATATGCGCTGCGGCCTGTGGCGTCTGAACAGGCGCACAAATGTTAGATTTGTGTGCCCATTCACGCGTTTTTACGGCGGGTGAATTTTAAAACCGCCAACGGCCATGTGAAAGAGGCCTTAAGAGAGAGAGAGTGAGAAAAAGGAAAATCTTGCGTCTAGTCTAAGGCTAGACTAAGAATAGTGGACAGAGGAGGAGACAGTCGGTAACCGGAGAGTCTATTTCCGTCCCACTGGAAGAAGCATGCCCAGTGCAGGAAAGACCTCACAAGTTCCGGGAGCAACAGTCAAGCGGCCATTGTCACCTGTAAGTAACACTACCGCTGAAGAGCAGCAGGATAGGAAGCAGGGGAGTGCCAGCTTAAGTTCCCTCCATTCCTCCACAAATCACGTTACCTCAGCGTCATTTAAGAGTGTCTGAGAGAAATCTACCCAATTCTGAGGTCTACTGAATAACCAACGTTTATGCTTGTTACCATAGAAACTGTTAATAGACTGTGTTCAGGAGTTAAGTAAACTTTGTACCCTGGGTTTACCAAAACTTCTGATGTCTGGACTGTCTTCAATTATCTTCAGCGACCTGATTAGGTTAAAGGGTATTGGCGTCACGAACTCTCATTTAAGTTTATTTGCAATCGGCGTGTATCTGAGCCAGGCCGCAGCCGATCTACGGAGCGGAGCAGCAGAGCCACCCGTGACAGCCATCTTCTAAACCCCGCTGTCTCCCTCACCCGGTTAGGTCTACGCTCGGTCACTACAATAACGCTTAGTGTTGAGGCCGAAGGGTTTTGCTTTTTAACAAACTCCAGGGGGCTTTCTTGTCTTTTACTGAGGAGGCTTCCTTCTGGCCGCTCTGCCATAAAGCCCAGATTGGTGGAGGCTGCAGTGACGGTTGATTTCTGGAAGTTTCTCCCATTTGCACACAGGATCTTTAAAGCTCTGCCTTTGTGTTCTTGGTCAGCTCTCTTACCAAGGCCCTTCTCCCCCGATTACTTAGTTTGGTGGGTCGGCAGCTCTAGGAAGAGTTCTGGCTGTTCAAACTTCTTCCACATAAGAATTACGGAGGCCGCTGGACTCTTATGAACTTTCAGTTCCTCGTGGCTTAGTTTTGGCTCTGATATGCATTGTGAGCGGTCATACCTTATATATACAGGGTTTGGATTTTGAAATTATGTCCAATCAAGTGAATTTACCACTAGTGACTCCAATCAAGGTGTGGAAACATCTCAAAGATGATGAAGACAAAACGGGAAGCCCCCAGAGCTAAAATTTCAAGTGTCACACCAAGGGGTCTGACTACTTGTGTCAATGTGAAATGTTAGTTTTTCATTTAAAAAAAGGACAAAGATGTCTAATATTCTGTTGTCACTATGGGGTATTGAGTGCAGAATGATGGGGGCAAGACTTAAAATCTTTCCTCATGTGCACAAGGCCCCAACATAAAATATAAAGTAAGTGAAAGGGTCTGAAGATCATCTATCAGTGTAAATGGGGCTTTAGAAAAAAATACAGAAAGTGACTCCTCCAACTCCCCGACCAGCAGCCTGTAGTCCTCTTTCTCTGCCTACAAATATCTGAATGTTCAGAAACCTCCTGGGTTACTGAAGATCCATAAAGTGCGTGAGACAGCAAGAAAAAGGGCACAAGAAAAAGAGTGCGAGACAGCGCAAAACAGAGTGCTTGAAGAAAAAAAAAAGCACAAGAGCGCAAAAAAGGACAAGGAAAAGAGTGCGAGACAGCGCAAAACAGAGTGCTTGAAGAAAAAAAAGGGTAAGACTGTAAGACAATGCCATTTCTGACCAGTGAGAAGAACACGACACGAGGCGTAGAATTGTCAAATCATACATTTATTAGTATCTAACCAATAAAAGACATTTGGTCGTTGAACCAACAATTAAGGCACATATTCTGATTTACTGAATGTCAATAGACAGTTGCATAGTCAGTTAGAACAAGCACAATATTCAAAGATCCACGTGGTTATGGGGGCGGCAGTATATGTGGATGGTAACGTCCGATCAGAGGCTCGGAACAATAGAACTAGATGGCATTATATATACTAAGTTGACAGAACGTAGAAGAGTCTGGGTAGCTGTATATGGCTTTAGGTGCGGTTATATAGTACTTCACATGTAAGTGCTGATACAAGTGTTATAAATATATCGCCCCGTGATAACACAGATATATTGGGTGATCCTCTGCGGAATATTATACCCGATAACAATAAGGTTCAGAGATCATTGAATGCCTGGAGCCGAAAATGGTCTGGCGTAGACTGGGCAGAGAACGGTAGGAAATGGGTGGGCAGGAAGTGCCGTCAGGTTCTCAAACCGCTGCCCGGCTCACACCAGTATGAATGAGTTAATGTTTAACTGTGTATCTGCCGAGCCTGGCACCACCCTCCTCGATGGCAGCCTGATGACTTTATGTTGTACTAACAGACAATGCTAATACATGGAGATTTGCTGTAGTAATCCAGTCTACATGATCGGATCGGTCGCAGATACATATGAGATTTTGAGGTGGTCTGTGATCTCGGACCACCACCGCTATAGAGAGATATGCAATCCCTTTGGCGGTGCTCAGAGGCTTCGTCTAATGGAAATCTACCGTAATATCTTAAGAACACTGATCTGAATGGGCCTTTGCTTAGAAGATTGCTGGACTTAAAGGGGTTTTCGGAACTCAGGCGAGAACTGCAGTCTCTTCACTGTACAGGCTGTAGTGGCCGTGCCCGGTATTGCAGATCAATCTCATTCACGTGAATAAGACTGAGCTGCAAAGGGCCGTGTGAATGATGGACATGGCGTTAGAGGCCAATCAGGAGGCCACAGTTCTTACCCAGGTACTGCGGCTCCTTTGATGAGCTGATTGGTGCGGTTGGCGATAGTCAGTGCCATTGGCCCTAAGGATAAAGAGTCCCAGAAAACCCCTTTAACACAAATCCTTAGTGCCAAAGTGTCCTTACTGCTCTGGAGAGTCGTTTTCTATGAATCTATGGTGGTTCCAGATCAAAGACTTCATCAAAGTGGTCTCACATGTATCTATGACTTATCAGAAGATCATTTTGACTGCACTTCCCCTTTAAAAGGCTATTTAGTATTGCCCCACTTCATCTACAGGGGAAAAAAATAATAGTAAAGCAACTTTGCACATAACGTTCCTCAAAAATCTACCATTTAGTATCTGCAGTTCCTATGCAGGCCTATGTGTTTCCATGGTTACAGACTACAAAGAAACCCAGGGTAGTCTGATCCTGCAGTAACATCTCCCTACTTCTTGCTTCTGTACCTTTAGAGGGCCAGCATGAATTACAGGGCAGATGAATGGCAAAAGGACTGCAGGAACAGATTACACAGTTTGTAGGTCTGCATAGAAGCTGCATACAGAAAACGGTAAAACATTCTTAAGTTGGATGCATGGGAGCAATTTAAAAAAATGGTTGCAAAGGTGAAGATAGCCTTAGAGGGGTTGTCTCAGAACAGTCTTTATCTGTAATGCAGTCACAGCTCATCCCGAAGTTTGGGGCGGCAAAGGCTGCGCATGCTTGCACCAATCCATTCACTTCAATGGTAATCAGCCATCTCCGGTGGCGCTATTGAAGTGAATGGCGTGCATCTACCTCAGCCTCACACTTTGGGAGGACCAGCGGCTGGATTACAGATAAAGGTTGTGGTAAGACAAACCCTCTAAAAGGGCATTTCAGGACTTTGATAACTTTTACTTTTAATCAGTAGGGACACCCGCCACTCAGATCCCCACCAATCTGCCGATTCCTGATGCCACTGCCACTGTGATCAGCGGAGGAAGTAAAAAATTGCCAATCATAGCGCAGCTCCCGTTGAATTCAATATGAGCTGCACCTGCAATACCAATCCAAGCCACTGCGCTGTGGTCAGCGCCTTCTGTTGATCCATCAAACAGAACATTTTTTTTTCAAATTGTTGACAGTCAACTTGAATTTGAGCAGTTGAAGAACGTGCGGCATCAGAATCTATTAAACCTTGGATGTAACGACATTCTACATCATCACTCCCTAATTAGTATGAGAGATGTAATGTAAACTGAAAGCAGGGCGTGAAACGCGTTGGAAGTTGGCAAGAGGTCAAATGGAGTGATGTGTAAAGCAATGAAGAGCAGCCAAAACAGCAGACATGTATAAAGCTGATGGCTAGGGCAGATCCATCACTCACATGGATACACATGCCCGATGACTATTCTGCATGCTGCAGCAGCGGGGTGTTAAAGGGCAACAGTCAACTATCTCCAGTTTGGTGTTACCACGGCCGATAGAGAACTGCAGAACATTCATTACCCAACTGTGATTATTATAGCCCAATTTAACGTTCCGTGGCTTTCCTGCAGGCTATATACGGTCATAAATAGATGTCTAGTAGCAACGGTGGGGAATTTACATTCTCTTCAGCTTCTCCGTTTTCATCTCGCCAGCTAACAACGGTGTATTTAGGAATTACTAATAATGCAATTTACGAAAAATTATAATTTTAGCGGCTTCTCAGGCGCTCCTGAGTGTTGGGCTGGATGCCCATGGATTACCGCCAGGTCTCCCCAATATGGCCCTGTGTAGGGATGAGTAGATGCTGCAGTATGGGGGTCACACGCAAACATCTCCATGTGAAGCCGGCCTTAGCTTGGCTTTACAGTGAGCACTTCTCACGCGAATAGTCACTCATTAGAGCAAACGTACGTGACAGTTCTGTGTGAACACGGCCACCAACTGGGTGATGAGCGAGAATTCGTTCACCAGTCACTTCATTACAGCTCACCAAAAATAGTCGTTGGTTGATTAATTATCGCCTGGTTTCATCGACAAGCCAATAAGTTTACAGGAAGGAACGCGCTTCAGCGACCGCAAAAATGAACGACTGTTCTGCGTAAAACCACACAAACAACAGTTGTTTATACAATAACAACTCTGTAGCGACCACTGCTAGCGACTATTCGAACGATCGTTATCCCATGTAAGCCCACAGGGGAGGCTCCAAGGAAGTAGTCCTCGTTTTCCAGAATCAGCACCTCTTTTGTCAAACATTCCGTTTGATATTTCAGCTTATACCCAATCATTTGAATAGGGCTATGTGGTAATACCAAACGCAGCCATGAGGGGCGCCATTTCTCGGAAAGATTTCTTCCATACAAACACCTATAAAATGTCGGAGGACATTCGATTGACAGTTATGTGTACGATTGCCTCTGATACCCCTACAGTTCTATCATGTGGGTGCCTTTCCTAAGATTAGCGGTGTTAAGGTACCTTTACGCAGGACGTCTATCGGAGGAATAATCGCTCCTCAATGCGAATTCATACAGTAGACTACAATGTAAACGCCGCCGCATGATAATTTGCTTACTAGTTGTTCAGTTTCAGCTTAACCAAAAAAAAAAAAATTGTTGAAAAGTCGCCTGGTAAAAAGTCACAGTTGCTCGTATCTGAACGACTTGTGAATGTATTTTTATAGGGATCCGCTAACGAACAATCATCGATCTCTGTTAAAGAACTCTAATGAGCGCCTCTCTGTACGATAGTCGATCCGTGTTAAGATACCTTTAAGCAGCCGCTCATCCCTCTACAAAATAAGAGCTGTGGGCAACGGCTCGCCAATTCTTCCCTTGCACTAGTTCTGACTCCCTCGTTGTTTTAGTAATCTGTTTTTTTTCCTTTGGGGAGGGGGAGTTAAAAAAAATAAAATAAAAAAATCGCTTGCAATTGTATCCACCTTCTAGAACGCCACACTAGGGTTGTGCTCGGGCGTACAGCTGTTATATTCCCAGACACCTCCATGTTTCACAATCTGCGTCTTCACCCCCCCCCTTCATCCAACAATAAGACAAAGCCTTCTTCCTTGAAGCCGCCCTGGGGGTGCAAACTGAGGCTGTAGTGTGGCATGATGAAACACACAAAGGGAGCTGTGTATTTATTACCTGGGAGCGGACTGCGCTGGTGTAATCTGACTCTTTAATTAATACGCTCCCCCGCTGCGCTACAAAATAAACGATCAAGTTTAGTTAACCCAATCCCTGCTGGCATATAGAAAAAAAAAAATAACCATCTGTTGCAGGGAAAGCTGGGCAACAACCAACCTGGCCGCCATGACAACTGCTCCCACAGAGGCAGTCACCCAGCAATTCCTATTCTGTCTATAGGCTGAGGGTCCTTTTAGACGAGCCAACGTAAAAGTCGGAGAAGCGGTGCAGCCATCTTTGTTTCTCCAGGATCGGAGGGGGTCGCTTTAAAAAGGGACTGTAAGATATGTTCATGGGTTTACATTTATCTGCACCGGTCTTGGCCGGGTCTGTAGTGCCGCTTATCGCTTTGGAGAGAACCAGTAAAAGTTCTGCGATTACTTACTCGACAGCCTAGCGAAGGGACTGTTACGCAATGAGGAAGCGTCTACAGACACTTCTATCAGAGCCACGTGGTGTGCATGACTGGATGGTGCATGTAAAGACTAATTCCTCTTTTTTCTGCTGTAATAACCCAAAAATGATTCATGACTCATAAGTTATATATATAGGTTCCGCACACAATGCACTAAAATGTGCCCCCCAGCCAGAGTGCAAATCATAACCTGAATATTCTGGGTTAATTGCCCAATAGGGGAGATTTATCAAAACTAGCAGTACGGGGTAAATTAGAGAACCTGCCCATAGAATCTAAGCATCAGCTATGGTTGCTGTGGGCAACTGCCTTCAATCTTCTTTTGCACCAGTTTTGATAAATGTCCCCCCCCAGTCGTTCTTTCTTCCTACAAGGTTTCAGAAAGCTGAGATACAGTATGGGGAGCTAATCTGTTGGGATCATTCACATTGTACAAATACTTCATAGGTAATGTTCCCATCCAATTTAATGGGAACTTTGTTTGCAATACCAAGTCTGGCCACTGCAGTAGAAATGGAGCTGTTTGCTTCCTGCACACATCAGCTTTGTGCACAAGCACATCGGTGGGGTCCCAAGGCAGCATATTCCTGCTTATCTACTGTTGATGGCAATCAGGATGTATAGGCATTGATACTTTTAAAACTGGGCAACCCCTTTAAAAAATGGCAGATCTGATGGGTCAAGGCTGAGTTGATATTGATATTCCCATGTTCAGAAATTGACGCGTATCATATTTTTATAGGCGTCTTCTTCTGTGTGTGCCATCCTCACTTTGATACATCAGATCTGCTATTTTTTAAAGGGGTTGTCCAAATTTAAACTATTAATGGCCTATCAATTATGACTGACGTCAACGGTAGACCGGAGAGGGTGCACTGCCCTGAGACCCCACTAATGCGTTATGCACAGAGCTGTTGTGTGCAGGAAGCAGACAGCTCTGTTCCTCCTGCAGTGGCCAGACATGGTAATACAGGCAAGGTTCCCAATAAAGTGAATGAGAACTCCACCTGTAATACCAAGTCTGGCCACTGCAACGGAAACGGAGCTGTTTGCTTCCTGCACACATCAGCTCTGTGCACAATCACACCAGCATGGCAATCTGCTGATCGGTGGGAACCCTGTAGTTTCTAATGATGACATATCCACAGGGATAACCTTCAATTGTTTAAAACTGGCCAACACCTTTAAGGATCCTACACGGTTGAGGGGCCTAAACAACCGCCAAGACCTCAGCTTCCTTCATGTCTCTGAATGGAGAAACCGGAGTCAGTCAAGAAAAAGTAAAATGACAGTTGTGATAATCTCTTGGGGGAAGGAGTGGGGGGGGGGGGGGGGGTCTGATTTAAAGAAGAAGATCTAAAGTCATTGCCTTTGTACATACTACTATTGTTCTGCCAAGCCAACAGAGCAAATACGCGGCCGGTCACAGCTGCGGCGGCCATATTTACTTTCACAGGCCTGTTGAAACAGTGATAAATTGTCTCACACTTATGAAATGTCGTATTTCCCTCAGGGTGTACCCCCCTTACACACGTGCTCATAGATACAGTCATCCACCTGGAGAACTCATATGATGATACACTAGGGCTACGCTCCAGATATCTGTCAGCAGCGGTGCTGGGGCTTCATCAGAGGTAAAACTCATAAAGAGCGCCAATGTATAAGTGATGGCGCCTCGCAGGCACACGCCGGCTTACAGGGAATGCGCGGGCCTGTAAATCTGCCCTGCTTAAGTGATTAGGTGAGATGCAATCTGCCTGAGCGGCTGTGTGAGGCTTCTGCTACGCTTTCAGCACCATCAATTCAAGGTAACATAATCTGGAGAGATGGTATCACTTCTGCACTGAAGTGGCCACCTATATAAACAGAGAACCTAGCGGGTATACGGACGGGGTACGCTACCTGCCAATCCCAGTTTACGGTATATATTGGTATAAAAAAAAAATCTAAAAAGTTGAGAAACTTTGTACATATATGACTTATCCAGTACTGAAGCCGAGTCACAGCCTGTATTATACTCCAGAGCTGCATTCATAATTCAGCTTGTTGGTATTGGTAACAGTTGGGCCAGGCTCAGACAAACGTAATTTAATTGCATATTACGTGCCCATATGACTACTTGCTGCGTGCTTGCGCATGAGATACACGCTTGGCACACCGACACACGTGTTTGAGCCCGGCCTGATCGTGTGTCACCTGATTTAAAAGTTCCCATACGCTTTTGGCTAAATGCTTGTTCAGCCGATAGCCATTTCTCCTGACATGACATCCTCCTCCCTACACATAACGATCAGTTGGGCTGAGCATTCATGCGTTTTCCATAAGGAAGGTAGAGAATGCCGCAGGCAAACACCCCTGGCAGCGGCTTATCTACAAGGAGAATAAAAGGAATGGATATTGAAATTCAAGGTGCCTGGGTTAGAAAAACATGTCTGTTTTCTTCCAAACACAGCGCCACCCTTGTCCGTGGGTTGTGTTTGGTATTACAGCTCAACTCCCATTCATTTTAATAAAGCCGAGCTGCAATACCAGACACAACCCTATAGAGTAGGGTGGCGCTGTGTTTAGAAAAAAAGCAGCCATGTTTTTCTAACCCTGGACAACCCCTTTAATTCTTTTCTATATTGAAGTGTTGTATACGGTCTGGCATACAGTCTATAGTTCTCAAAATTCAAATTAGCATTAAAATGCATTGTGCAGACACTGAACAAGCAAGGGGTGCTGGGAGATGCGAGACTTAAAATAATAATGGTGACTGCAGCTCTGAACTAGAATATAGAATGTGATTTTGGATTGATACAACATAAGTTATGTAATGTGTTACCATAAAGATACATTGGTCTGTATGGGACCTGTATACAAAAAACGATAGGATTGTTTTTTATGAAGTCAAAACTATAGGCAAATTGGCTTCCTTTGTCATACGGGATGCGGTAATGCAATAAAATGTTTGCAGAAGTGTACATTTCCTTTAAAAGAGAGTATATAATGTGATAAAACAACATGTGCCTATAAAACTACGGCTTGGACTCTATAGCACCACCCATGAGTTGTGGTAAAATTGAGGCATTACCACAATGATTGTTTCCCCATAAGGAAACACTGAAGTTGCATTACTGATATGCTAGCTGATAAGAGAAATTAATTAAAGCTACGGTACTACCGCTGGGCATTTCATGGGCTGGCATTGGTGACCCCAGCTGCTTGACCCACTTACTCTAGGCATCCTACGGCAGAACGTTACAATGCATACAAATCCTGAAGTTGGGACTGATGGGATGTGACCGTTGAAAAACAAAAAGTTTGACAACTTCTTAGCATCTCAGTTCCAAACTTCTCACAGCTGAGGGTTTGCCAAGCTAGGATGCCTTTACAGGGCACAACGATCATCAAATTAGACGGCCACCAACCGCAGAATGAGCGAGAGTTCGTTCACTAGTCGCTTTGCTTCAGCTCCCCTAAAAACGACTAGCCAATAACTTTGCAGGGAGGTGTGCGCTTGTTCAATGTGCGCCTCCAAGCGAATGCCCACTTGCCCTCCCACATAACGCTCATCGGTTCCCGAAAACACATAAATTCGTGCGAGTGATCCTCGGCTGAAGAGTCCCTGCTGGTCTTTGAAAGAACCTTCCCTGCCGCCGTCTCTGGTTGGTTTTAATCCAGGGAGAGACAGCAGCAGCGAATGGTCACTCAGAAACCGCTTGCACGGATTTATGTGCATTCAGTGGACTCGGCAACCGATAAGCATGCTTTGGGGAAGGGATACAATTTCAAAACATTTTTCCATTCACTGACAGCAAGCAGAAATCTTGATTTTTATTTATTTAGTTTTTAACTTTTCCCTCTTCAGCTGATCTGACGTAAAACTGCACCTAAAAGTAACGCCGCAGCTGCGATCACGTGATACATTACAGAATCAATGCTATGGCTCATTACACAAACGATGCCAACCGCGAGACGGGCACCGTTTAGAGTTAATCAAAACAAGAAATTTACCAGCTAAAATTACTATCCGAACCCCAAATCCTCACAGCGTCGGTCGGTCCACGGTGAGCTTGTGTCACATCACAGGTTGGGACTCGCTTACTACATGTACTTTGCATATGAGAAACAGAGTTTTCGGGGGTTGAATACTTCTGCAGTCTTCTCTCCATAGGGCGAGTCCTGCAGCGGTACAGAATAGCTCATCTATACTCTTTTCTGAGGTATCAGTGCAGGAAAACATCCCACCACAGAAAGGGTGGAGGTCGCTAAAAAGTATTCAACCCCTTTAAATGTATGATTGGGAAGGCTCTGATTTAGAGGGGGATACAAAGACCCCCGACCACCATTGCTTTCACATTTTCTGGATTGATTCCACAATCTAAGTTTCTACTTTCCATAGAAGGACAGAAATGACTCCCGCCTATAGCTGACGCAGCTCGCAGGACGACCACATTCAAAGTCGGAAGCGTGTCACGGGGGCGCCCAGTGACTTCAAAGTGCACGTTAACTCCTTGCCTACCAGGATCATCTGCGTTATTATGGTCTGTTGTATCCTACAGACGATTAATATAAATCACAGGAGGAAAAAATAAAATAAAGAATGGCTGATAGGCGGGTGCGGATACTTGGTGCCACCCAGCAGCTACTGGTGGAGCTATGGGCTGGACACACCTGGACAGCGATGGGTGCCGATGCCACCTAGGAATGTCCTTACACAGGCTGCTCGGCTTCGCTGCCGGACACCTCGGAATCCTCTCCCAGGATCTGGCACAGTTCGTTGAGCCGCTGCTGCATTTTTGGCACTCCGTTTAGCTGCTGCTCTAGTCGTTGCTTCTCCTCCGTCAGCGAGAGACGAGCCGCCGTGTCCAGTTTCTCAAACTTCCAGCCTCCTTCGCCGTCGAACTGCAGCAAGTGAGTGTGGTATTTCCTGAAGGGGAGGAAAACAAGCAGTGGTCAGAGGCAGATGTCATGCATACAAGTATAGTTTCCCCGTACACCTTCTATACTGGTCAGTTGAGCGCTCCTTTGGCCGTAAGCCATTTGTTGCGTCCGCCTCACATACATAAGTGCTCGGTTCGGTTCAGCGTTCATGCATTTTCAATGGATCAAGGGAGGTAAGCCGCTGCCGGACACCTGTGGCGGTGGCTTTTCTCCAGGGAAAACAAAATTAGAAATTAAACACGCCCAATCCTTCTGTCGCTCTACGGAGGACAATCGGAAGGCCCCCATGCACATTCCATAGTCACTTCGGATAACTTTACCCTAATGTGGCACCTTCTGATCTCGTATACTAGTAGCGAGTCAGGCCAGTAACAAATAGGTAAAATTGTATCAATGTGCAACACCGGCAAAAGGTTTTGTCTAAACAGCACCTCTCTTGCCCACAGGTTGTGTCTGGTCCTGCAACTCAACCCCATTTATTTGAAAGGGGTTTTGCTACAATACCAGACAGAGCTTACCGACCAGGGTGGTTTGTTTAACCCCATAATGACTACCTGCTGTAAAAGTACGACAGCCGGTCGTGGGTGCTATATGCAGCAGGTTCGGGAGCCAAGCCCACTCTATACCTGACGGGTGCTGGCTGGTTCTTACAGCGGAGACCCGTCAGAAAGGGCCACAATCAGCGCTGCTGTTAACGGTTTCTAAATGCAGCTGACAAAAGTTGACATTGCATCTAAGCAGCCAGCTGAAGTGGGGGAGGCCCATCAGCCCCCATGCAACACAACTGCGGGGTGCCAATGGGTACACATGGCAGCCCGGAGCCTAGCAAGGACTCCCATGTATTTTAAAGTGATGTACCAAGGATAGGGGATAACTTGTTGATCAGTGGAAGTCTCACTGCTAAGACTGCCCCTGATCTATAGAATGGGGGTCGCTATTTTCCCACAGTGACTGAATGAATGGAAAATTGGCAAGAATGCACGGTCAGCGCTCCATTCATTTCAACGGCGCTGACGGAAATATCCAAGAGCTTGCCGCTCGGCTATCTTCGCAGTCCCATTGAAAGTGAATGAAGCATGAGTGCGCTTGTGCGACCAGCATTGTATTCAGTCTCCTCCTCACTGTGGGGGTGCAATAACCCTGCAGTGAGGAGGACGGGGGACACGTGGCAGAACTGGCATAAAAAGAGTTAACAGCGGTGATTGCAGATTGCGGCTGTTAGCTGTCAAAGACAGACAGCCGGAACCCACTGTGTATGAAACTGGACCACTTCCAATCCTGCTCAATATAAACCTCAATGCCGGAAGGTGTACAAGTACACCCAAAAGTTTTAAGGTTTTAGAAAATTAACAAAAACTAACAAGAAAAAAAAAAAATAGAAGGGCAACAAATTTTTGACATTCGTGACAAATATTGCTGATGATAGCAGCATCTAAACCCCCCCCCCCCCCCAAAAAAAATCTGGGCAGTATATTTTTGCACCTATTTTTAACCCTTTCCAATCCAATTTCTATCCTGGTTTTCCTAGGGGGCTTACTCTTTTTCTGCTGTTATACAACGGCGCTATCTGCTGGCTAAAGCCAGTACTGCATTAGGTGATACATTGGATAAGCTTAGGCAGCAGAGAGGCTGGCAATATACAGTAAGAGAACTCCGACAGACGTCTGCCAACATCGGAGCTGTACAGCCTTAAATCATAATGTCTTTAGACGTCAGACAGTGGATTAGAAGGGGTTAATGTAAAGGGGGTCTCCAGCTTTGTGGCCTTTTAAGTAACCAACACGTCTTTCACCCCTTACAGAGACGCAGAAGTCCGAACATGGAGACTGCTCATCCGAGTTCCTTTTTTTCGTGGAGGAGGAGGGTTGTACATAGGGGAAGCATGGCGCGAGAGACGACAATCAGGAGTCCCAATCCGAGCGCCATTCACTGGCACACAATTGTCGATGTACATCCCCATCATTCCCCTTAAGAGAAGCCTTGTATAAATCTCCTTTGTCTGATTGCTGCCGGAGACGTTAATAGAGCAATCATGTAAAAGGACGAGTAACGTCAGCCTGGATGCAGAGGCGGCAGGACAGTGCCCGGCTGATTGAAAGAGCAGAGGAAGCAGCGTGGTGAATGCCCTCATCCTTACTGGGCGAAGCCTCGCCGTCTCTGAGCTGCATGTCACTGTCCGTACTGCAGAGGAGGGAAGAACAAGCCTTCATTGTCCGAGGGTCCCCTTCATGGAGGCCAAGGCTGGAAGCCATCCAACTTCCCCATCTGTGACGATAAAAGGGGACAGAAGTGGGGCACAAAAGGGCAGCTGGGGGTCACCTCTCTGAGAATCGCCATACAACCCTTACTTAAAGCAGCAGTGATGCTGTTTAACCCCATTGCTGCTTGAAGTGCTAACCCGACATAGTACTGCGATGCCTTGCAATCCTGAGGCACTGACTTCACAGGCTCCACATATAATAGCGCCTTGTGCCTATGAAGATCTATTATGTCCTAATTAAACAGAAGTCGCATGCTCCGGCCAGGCAGAATGAGGGATCTGAACGTTCTCACATCTTCTGAATTTCTCTGCGCGGTCCCAGTTGTTGCTGTAAAGCCTGGATGTCAAGCACTGTGCATTGTATGAGCCCTGTGCAAAGACTAAATTAAAGGGGTATTCCAAAGCCAAATTTAAAAAAAAAGGCACTCCCCTCCTTAAATGCTTCCCTTAACCCCCGATGACCGCAGGAGAATAGTTGCTGCCATTCTAATCCTAAAAGGAGCTGCAGTGGTCACATGCCATTTATTGCCCTCATGACCACTTAGCCAATCATAGGCCTCAGAGGTCACACTGCCATTAATGATGCGTGACTACTGAAGCCAGCGATTGGCTGAGCAGTCAGTCACGAGTATGATGGCAAGTGAGTGCTGTAGTTTCTTCCAGCGACGAGTAAGAGGATTCTTGTGCTGGAACGGGTGAAGATTTAAGTAGGCGAGGGTGGCTTATTTTTTTTAATCTATTGCCCATTAATTTTTTTTTTACTTTAAAAAACCCCTTAAAAGAAGTACCCCATCTCCTCTGGGCCCCCATTTATGGAGCAGGCATTACAAGGGGTATTCCTGGCATTTACTGTTGATGACTTGAATGGGATCTGTTGTTTTGCTCCTACTTGGCCTTGGAGCCTCCTGTTAATTGTTCGTATTTTTCTTGCAAATTGACAATAAAACCTTTAAAAAGAAAAAAAGGTAAATCCAGGAATATCCCTTTTAAGGGGATGTAACAAGGATAAGTGAGAAAAAGTCTGATCAGGGGCTGAGACCCCCACTTATCCCATGTCCTCTATCCTCCTCACTGCGGGCTCGCTGCACCACCTGAAGTGAGAAGGAGATTGAATGGAACAGCGGTCGCGCCTGTGCGGTGCAGCTCCATTTATCTTCAGAGGGACTGTCTGAGATAGCTGAGCACTTGTACCCGGCTATTTCCATCAGCCGCTTGAATGGAGCGGCACAGCAGAGTGGAGGGAAAAAGGAGGGGAAGGAAGACTCACACAGGGGTGCTAGCGGAGAAAACTGAAAATTACACATACAGCCTGCAGAGGGGAAAACTCATGGAAAATCCAAGACAGAAGTCATAGAATGGTCAGCTAACACACATGGCAGCTTATCCTGAAAAGTTAGCTGGAAGAGCAGGTAGTCTTTAAGATTTGGACTCCACTGCAATGACAAGCATTTGCTTTATGATTGAGTTTAGTGGGGGCGGAAGGATTATTAGGACTGGTGGATATCATGGCTCACCTTGGTATAAAGGCCTAATGGAGGCAGGCATACGAGCGTATTGTTACAGCGCATTTCACGTCTGGGTTTTGCACACGGAATACACTGTACCAATCTGCCATAGGCTCCTATGCTGCTGATTTCACATATTGTGAGAAACACGTGTGCAGCGGAGATCGCAGCATGTTCTATCTTGGCACGTATTATGCTCGCATATATACCAAGATAGTGCGTGGCAATCAGCGGCCCGCAGCAAGTACGCAATTTCATTGCGCACTTCCTGCGTGCCATGCGACTGTCACACGTGGGCGGTACACAGTGGATTACAAAAACGCAAGAGGGCCTAATCGATGTCACTTCATTTTTCCCATGATCTCCTGATAATTGGTAAACAAACACAAAGAACACGCTTGCAACAGTTTTATGCATTTTCATAGATTTTACAGGAGATTTCGGTCCGTTAAATGGACCAAAATAGGAGAGGATGTGATTTTTTTCTTCTTCTAAAACATACGAAAAAAAATGCATGTCTGAATATACCCATGCAAATCAATGGTGTTGCGTGATGTCCATATGTAATCCGGACAGAAGATGTGTCTACGCGCGTGAGGTATAGAGGTTAATTGCTGGAGGTTTCAGCTGCCACATCTGCATTGCTTGCCATGGGGGCGGCTCCGTATGTAGAGGTCGGCTTTACCTGGTGCCATTTTACTGAAGATTTGACCACAGTGACCACCAACAACAGACTATTAGCAATGGAAAAGCATTCCCATAGACGGTTGTCTGAGACGGCTGCCATCACTGCCCACAATCATGGCAGACGGTGGGCGCCCAAACAACTTCTAGTCGAAGTAAGTGACCCATTACCAGAAAAGCCTTAATATAGGATTGTTCAGATCATTTCAGCTTGGCCTTTTCTGCAATCTAAAACCCTTTATGGATGGCTCTTCCAGGAAGTGTTCATTGTACTAAACCACCCACTTAGTCTCACGTTAGAGGACTTTTGGATCCGGCACAATTATGGAATACTAAGGGATCTCTGAAATTCCTAAAAGCGAGAACCGTGGAAGAGAAAACCTGCGTATAACCACAACACGTATGGAGGGACCCTCGCCTATTTTTGGGAAATAGGAAAATGATGAGTTTAGTGATTTTTAGACGACTGGGTCAGAGCGTCTCCAAAATTGTAGGTTTTTGTTCCTGGTATGCAGTGGACCGAGGAGCGACAACCAGTAACAGCGTCCTGTGTGCCCAAGGCTCATTGACACGCGTGGGAAGCACGGCTGGCCCATCTGGTCTGATACCACAGAAGAGCTACTACAGCTCAAGTTCTTCAAAAACCGTTCCTGCTGGCGATGATAGACAGGTATCAGACCACAAAGGGCATCACTGTGTATGGGGCCGTGGCACCGCAGACTGGTCAGAGTGCCCATGCTGACCCCTGTCCACCAAGCAAAGCACCTACAATGGGCGCATGAACATCAGAACTGGATCATGGAGTAATGGAAGAAGGCGGCCTGGTCTGATGAATCACGTTCTCTTTTACATCACGTGGATGAAGGGTTTCTATGCAGCTGGTTACTCGCTGGCCCGACCAGTATTTATGTCCCACGTCCGGTGCGGTATTTAATTTTTACCGGCCATATCAATAGCCATTAAAAAACAGTCATCTGAAAGCAGGGCCGGGCAGGAACCGTAGTATGTCACTCACTCACTCTCCCTTTAGCTCCTGTCCAGTCGCCATAATCAGAGCAGTGACCCCTGACCTCTCTTCCCGGTGTCTGCGTCCGGCACACATCGGGAGGAGAGGTCAGGGGTCGCAGCTCTGATTACAGCGACTGGACGGGAGCTAAAGAGAGAGAGAGGGTGAGTGATATTCTAGATACTGTAGGTTGCTGCCTGTCCACAGGCTCAGGGCGTGGAGGGCACAGAGGGTCCCTATTACTGTTGAGGCCACTAAAAGAGTCATTATTACTATTGGAGTCACTATTATTATTGGGGCTACTACTAAAGGCACTATTACTAGTTGCGGCCCCTAGAATAATGGAGGTAAAACATATGTTGTGATAAGCCACGCCCCCAACCACACCCCTTTTACCTTGGTCAGTATTTTTTTGTGACAAAGGTGGAAGCCCTGTGTGGACGGCTGGCTGCGTGCGTCACTTACCCGGGGAAAAGATGGCACCAGGATGCACCAGCTGGAAAGACGACAAGCCGGTGGAGGCAGTGCGATGCTTTGGGCAATGTTCTACTGGGTATGTGTGTCCTGGCACGATGTGGATGTGACACTTACCACCTACCTAACCGTTGTACAGACAGGTACCCCCTTCATGGCAGCGTCATTCCCTAATGGCAGCGCCCTCTTTCCCAGGATAATGCACCACTGCAAAAACTGTTCAGGAACAGATGAGGAACAAGATGTGCATTAGGGAAGGGAAAGAGAAGAGCCTCTTTGTATCGGCGCGGGAATCTCGTTTGCGCGCGTATCTCGTCTTTACAAACAACCCAGCTGTTTAGCAGCGACAGGAAGAAAACTAGATGTCTAATATAAAGGTAACAAAAAGACGCCGATTATAGGCGATCTATGTTAAGGAATTGCGAAAAAGTTATATGAAAAAAAACTAGGTGGTACAAACGATGGTATTATGGTCATTGGAACGTAAATAATCTCTTCGTCATCCGTGCCAAAAATAAAAATAATCTGTGAATCCGAGACCTCGGCACGTGCGTTTTAAAAGGCGAATTAATTTTTCAATGGTCTTGGTTGCTGCTTGCAGGGTACGTCACAACGGCACGGCCAAAGGTTGAGCAGTAGGTGGGCGTGTTTTTAAAAAAAAAAATTTAAAAAAATTCAAAGCTTTGTTCCCCCGAAAGCCATTCGCTCTGCCTTTAGCCGGCTGAATGTACGCCCCGACAAACGATTAAACACTCCCCTCAAATCACTGAAGAACTGAACAAATGTCATTTAAACCAAAGAAAAGCGAACTGCCGTACGATGGATTTTAAGGCTGGGTTCACACGGGGCGGATTTGCCGCAGAAATTCCGTCTGGAATTGCGCAGCGGCAAATCCACCTGCGGCCGCTAATCCCAGGATAAGCCAGCCATGTGGACGAGATTTCTCAGAAATCTCGTCAACACGGGACGGCGAAACCGGCGCTGCGACGCGGATTCGCCGGCCGCAGCGTATTCATCTTTTTTCTTCTTCTGCTGCGGCCGCACTCTCCTCTATGGGAGCGCCGGCCGCAGTGGAAGAGCAAGCGGCCAGGCCGCTTCAAAACTCGCGGCTAAGTGCCGCGGGTTTTGAAGCAGCGCTTCCCCGGCGGAAATCTCGCAGCTTTTCGCTGCGGCCAAACCGCAAGATTTCCGCCAGGAATCTGCCCCGTGTAAATCCAGCCTAAGTGGACTGAAAGACAACGATGAACAAACAGGTAATAAAAATGCACAATGGGCGCGCGTTTACACGCAACGACTATCGCTCAAAAGACGGCTTTGAGCGAATCTTGTGCGATAATCGTACCAGATCTTTGTTTTCATTTAATCGTAGTGTCTAAATGGGCCTTAAAGGGACTGCTGCCAACGTCTTGTGCCCGATGCCACAGAACACCCTCAGATGGTCTTGTGGCGTCCATGCCTCAACAGGTGGAGACTACACAATATTAGGTCTACATCACACTCCATACATGGAACCAATCCGCTTACCACAGAGACGGCCGGTGGGTGATGGACAGCAGCGCGATCCCAGCATCCTTTGCAGATAGGAAGATCTTGCCTTCCACGTCGATGCTGACGGCACTGGTGCACTCATCCAGGAGGGCATATTTGGGTCTGCGGAGAGATGATCATCAGATTGTCCATTGTTACAAGAAGCCCTTGGCTTATCTGACATCTCATCCCACCGACAGCTGACTGACCCTTGGAAGAAGGTCCGGGATTGTTTGGGGCAGAAGGCTTGTAACTTGGTGATCATTATGAATGGCTAAACCTTATTTTGGCCAATGCCTGAACTAAGACACACATCTATAGTTAATGTCGATCATATGACCCAGGAGGCCGATCACGTAACGAGCCCGCGTCTAATCAGGATTTGTGCTGGAAAACTGATTAAAAGGCAATTGCGGTTTTACAGTCATTGCTATTAATGGCAGAGCTTCAGCTTGTAATATATGTCCATAATGGATCACGGAAGATAAGGATTATCGTTCTGGCAGGGAGGATTACTTATGTACTGTCTATGGATAGTCATTTACATACTGCAGCGTCTCCATATATTAACCCCTTAAAGACCAGAGCATTTCGGCCCTAAAGGACCAGACACTCTTTAGCGATGTTACCCAAGTAGTAGTTTTATGGCTTTTTTTCCCCTAGCCTGCCAAAATTATTTTTGCAGCATCCCCCCCCCCGTCATATATATTGCTATTTTTTTTAGTACCCTTTCCCACTGAAATTATTTTTTTCCCATTTTATTAAGGGT
This sequence comes from Eleutherodactylus coqui, assembly GCF_035609145.1. Classification (NCBI taxonomy): domain Eukaryota; kingdom Metazoa; phylum Chordata; class Amphibia; order Anura; family Eleutherodactylidae; genus Eleutherodactylus; species Eleutherodactylus coqui. Next base: position 24,288,313 of record NC_089846.1, on the reverse strand, counting down.
AAAGATTTTTAAAAATGTATATATTTTTTCATTTTTAAAATTTGTATATTTACGTTAAAAAAAAGTACAGGAATGTGTTCGCCATTTTGTTTCGGATGTTTTGATATATAATCTGTATAACCTTGACTGCAGGGCGGATATGGCGATGGTTTAAGTTGGCGTCGGCAGTGTTTTTTTTTAACTTATTCTTGTAACGGCCAATTTAGACACAACGATTATTGCTCGAAATTCGCTCAAAAGCCGTCTTTTGAGCGATAATCGTTGTGTCTAACTGCACTGACCGTGCCGTTTTCGTTAAGCCATCGCTGATCTTTCAGCATGCTGAATGAGAACGATCAGCCTTATCAGGGATTCACAGCGGGATACAGCTGATGCTATTGTTTCAGCTGTTTCCCGCTCCCTGAACACAGGCGGGGTATGAAGAACAGAGCGGTCCAGCTGTGTTCTTCATACCCCGCTTGGAGCGCTTGGCTGTATAACAGCCGGGCGCTCCGAGCAGAGAACAGCTGGATGCGGAAGACAAGCAGCCCCGCTTGTCTTCTGTATACCCCACTCGGAGTGCAAGGTGATCGCTCTGTTTGAGAAATCACCTTGGGCTGTAAAGAACACAACGATTATCACACAAAAGTTGCTCAAAAGACAAATTGTTGTGTCTACATGGGCTTTAACTTTTTCTTTTGGTTAAACATCTATGTCCCCCATGATGTCATATAAGACCTCTGGGGGTCATTCATAATGTCTCTTCTTATTTTTCATTTCACACTGTAGTATCTGTAGGAGCCCCAGTTACAGGGGGAAAACATCCCCCTATTGTGACAGCAAGCTGGTGGTGATCATGTGATTACCGGGTCCCATGCAGGAAACAGCAGTGCCACCATAGGGAAAACAAGGCATTACATGGTGCCCATTGAAATAAGTTTGCTGTCTGTGTAATAGACAATTAAGGGAGATGGAACAATACCTCTGCAGTGCCACCTATTGGAAGGCAGAATTCCTGCAAGTAAATGTTAGACTCTTTATACAAATTTTGTAACAATGACTGGGAATTGAAAGCCAAGCCAGAATCCATACACAGACAGCTGTTTCGGGGTGTTTGCCTCTCATCAGTTCGCAGTAGGTTTCAGGCTTCGCTAGCGAGAGGCCTGGGATGTGGATCAGGAAAACTAATTTTTTTTCTTAGGGAGAGCACCTAGAAGGTGAGTGAGGAGACTTATAAGGCCATTCATGCTCCTCTGGGTAATATGCAAATAAGGAATATGGAACAGCATCTCTGCAGCGCCACCTATTGGAAGGCAGCATTCCTGCAAGTCAATGTTAGACTCTTTACAGACATGCCGGGTCCTCAAGGGGTTGGTGACGTGTATAAAGGTAGCTTATAGCCAGCTAAAACCCACACAAAGACAGAGTAGGGGTTGGCTAAGTTGTTTACATGAACCTGATAGATAACCCCCTTTATCCACATCACAGCAGCTGGGATGAGGGGTGGATAATCTATACCACATCACGCGTGTCACAACCAGGCAAATAGTGGCGGTGCCAGGAATGCTGGACCCAGGCTTGGTATGTATATTTCTTGGTTGAAGGAGTTGGACCAGACTTGACTTTTAGCACGTATCCACAGGATAGTCTGATCAGTGGGGGGCTCACTGACGAGACCCTCCCGAATCCAGAGAACAGGGGTCCTGTGTACCCCTCTCCTCCTCACTGTGATCTCACTGCACCCCACATAGTGAAGTTTAAATGGAGCGGCGGTCACGTATGCAGCTCCACTCATCTTCACCGGAACTGCGGAGAGAGCTGAGTGCGTGTACGCAGCTATTTCCAACAGCCCCATTGAGATGAATGGACCAGCGCTGCAACTGTTGCTGCATTCAGCCTTCATGTCACTGCGACTGGATGCAGCGAGCCTAAAGTGACGCGGGGAGGGGGGCACGGGACTCTTGGGGTAAGTGGTCAGTCTCAGTGGTGAGAGCACTACTGAGCAGACTTATCATAGGATAGGTGATACAAGTCAATTTGGGGATAACCCCTTTAATGAATCCACAGATCTGACCCCTTAGAGGTGCCATAGGGAATTTGAAAACCAACAATTATGAGGAACAAAATAGTAGTCAGGGAAAGCGGTTTTTTTCTATAGTCCTCCTTCTACACTACGACAACGCGGTCATTAAAGACGTGATTGATCAACTCATCCACAATGCACAATCTGAGTGCACGAAGGATAGGGATATATAGGCAAAGACTTTTGCGGTTTTACTAACTTGTGGTAGAACATTCGCGCCATTCCAACACGCTGCTTCTCGCCCCCAGAGAGAACGTCTTTCCAATCGCTCACCGAGTCCCAGCCTGTAGGGAACACAAGACAGAACTCACGTCATACAGAGTCAAAGCCATACAAACCCGCGTTCTACCAGAACTGGAGATACAGTGTGGGCATAGGGCAGGGATATGTGGGAACGTCCTCCAGAATTGCTCTAATGAAGAATTCTGAAGGGTCGCTTTAAAGGATAGTTTTTTGTCCGCCTGCAGCAGCCACTAGGGGGTACACTGGAGACTCCTGAAGACAGAATTAGTATTACGTTTAATGGGATCCATTTATATTTGTAGTAAGCTCCCCCTAGTCAACACTTAAAAAATGTATCATCAGTAAGTATTGTTCGGCTGCTTTCACACCTGCGTTAGGGTCAGTTCAGGGTTTCCGTCTCTCTGCTCCGGTTTTGGAGGAGAAAAGCTGAAGTTAAAAAACGGAAAGAAGAGGAAAGGCTTTAGTCTGCTTCCATTCCGTCAGGTTTCCGTTTTGTTGAACGGGAAAATAACTCTGCATACTGCGCTATTCTCTCGTCCAATAAAGGAAATCTAATGGAACGCCACTGAAATCAATGCGGAAAGAAACGGATCCGTTTTACCTAATGCGGATGTGAAAGCGGCCTTATGTCTACACGTGATTAGCGGATATTTGTCACTTAGCAGAAGGTAGAACAGCAGTGCAAAGGAAAGTTGTAGATGGAATTGTCCTTTAAATACGGAGAGGACGGCAGGCGCCCCTGTGGTCATTATGGGTCTCCTCCACCAGATATAGCGCCCCTACGTACCCCTGGGTTTCGTCAATCACAAGGACTCATTGCTGGGCTGACTCACACATCTGTCAGTTGTTTTCCCTTTGTTCTACTTGCCAGAACAGAAACAAGTTGGCAGCAGAACAAGGATGGCGTTAAGAAAATGGATTACGTGATGGAATTATCAGATCGCTGTTGATGCCTGCATGGAGAAGACAGGAAGAACAGGATGGACCAAAGGGGGGTGTAAAAAAACAGGGGCGCTTTCCATGTCGGTCATTACCAATACCAATTCCCTGCTGGGGTGTGAACTATTGCTAGAAACCCTTTGGCTGTCTCTGGAAAGCTGGGTGACAACCAATATGGCTACTAAAGCAGCTGTCACCCAACTTTCCTGAACCCCTAAATGGCATATCCTCTTATGTAGGAAGCCCTCCAGACATGTCTGTTTTAGTAAATACTTGGATGTTACATGAAATAACAATTCTGGCTCATCCTGTATTGTGACATTCCTCTGTTATTCCTCCTGGAAATGTATGAATAAATACATAATTCCATTTGTCCATATGTTGTACAGCGTCAGATTATGTATGGACACGCCTCCAACTGGTAACGGTCAGTTTATTTATATGCTTCCAGGAGGAATAACGGAGGAACAGCACAATGCAAAAGCTGCCCAAGAATGGTTGCTTCTGACAGATATGTCAAGGGAGCCGATGGGTCCTTTTTAACACACGCCCTTGTATCATGGCAGTGGTGGAGGAAAGCTGGGTGATAACTGCTATGGTGGCCATACTAAATATGGTTTGCTGGGAAGAGGATTACTCCTTCATGTAGCTGTAATAAAAGGATTGACTCCCTTATATCAAAGTAGAGTAATCAAGCAGCCCAGAATACGGACAGACGGCGCAGCGGAGCAGATGAGATCTGGTTTCCCCCCTGGAAGATTAGAAAGGATAATGCCTAAGCTCTTTACTTTGCTCATATGCAAACAGTAAACCCTCCGTTCTTCAGATCCTGGAGCGTGGTGCGGACCGCCACGGAGAGGGGCGCTGCCATCCGGCTCCGTAGCAAGAGCTGCAAATAGAACTGGGTTTGACAAGAGGGAAGCGAAAAGTAGTCACTAAACTCTAGTAGTGGGTATAACGGGAGGGAAGGCTAAAACTAGTCCCATTCCTCCAACAACCCTACAGTCTGTGTTATAGCTACTTTACCAGTTCCTACAAGTGTACAGGGACACTATCAGCCCCGAGCACACAAGTGCTGGAGAGGGACACGAAGTGTCTTTGCGTAATGCAAAGACTGTCCACATTATGGCGCTACTGGAGTGAGATTCTACATACGACCCAGGGTCCTTTCAGACGAGCCGATTACCATGTGATGAGTGAGTGACGTCACCGCTGGCCCGTTCGCTCTCGTTCAGTCTGTTTAGACCAGCAGATGCATTGTTGGCTCGGTCAAGCGAGAATTGTTCTGAATCATTCAGCCTTCACGCTCGCTGTATGAGACCCAATGTCCACGGGCGGGCTTGAATTGCGGAATCGTGCGGACCATCCGCAGTTCAGGCCGGCCATAGAGAACCAGCTGAATTAAGGCGTTCGGATTTCTTTTGTAAACCCTGTGGTTCAGAAAACAAATCGCAGTATGCCCCATTTCAGTGCGGTTCCCGCATGGACGGCTTCCATTGAAGTCAATGGAAGCTGTCCGATTTGCGGCCCGTTCGCAATTGAATTGCGCACGGGCTGCGGATTCCGCGGGAAAGTAGGCGTTAAAACAAAAACAACTCCACTGCTCATGTGCGGAGGCGCTTAAAAACCCCTTGAGCGTACGGTTCATCTCTTGATTCTACTCCTGTGGTTTACCTACTGGGATATGCTTCAGAACCTCTCAGACCGCCACATGCCTCTACCAGGCTTGTAAAGTAATTTCTCCCACTGGAGACCCCCTAATTTGCCATCCCTGGTAGAATTTATAGTAATGGTAAATCCTCTCATCCAACTTCATGCTCATACTGTGAAATATGAGGAAATGTGGCCCCCAGCTGAACTTCAATGACAGCTGCACCTGCAATTACGAGTACTGGCCACTACGCAGTGGTCGGAGCAGCGCTTCTGTTCGGATCCCGGTGGCTGCTGCCTGGATAATCCCTTTAAGGGTGTTTTTAGAAATGGAAGATTTGCTGTGGATTTTTTCAGCTATGTGTGAGCGCCCCCTCAGGCGCAGTTCAGTCAGCGTTTAGGTCTATCCTCAGCCTTTCTGTCCGAGGTGTCCGTTGAAATAGCTGGAAATGGTATTCAAAATCCAGAGTGGAACTATAGACTTTAATGAGATAAACGGAGACCGAAATGTGCCAACTTTTGTCTCTGTTTGACCTGGAGGATACAATGGCCTAGCTGACTATATAACATGCAAGGACTAGATAAGCATGTTCCTGTAGCACCCTCTGCTGGCTGTGTCTCCATACTGCAGCCGTACGTTTCGACTCTTCTGCATAACACAGAAAGGACTGATATGACAAAAGCTGTAGAAGTGAGGAAAAATGCCAATTTATGGATTTGGCTACTGAGAAACCTGCGCACTCACCTCCCTCTCGCTGCACCAAATAGTTCAGATTGACAATATTCAGGATGGCCTCCAGGTCCTTGTCCGTGAAGCCCTTTGCTATCATGTCACTGGCTGTGTCGGGATAAATTACTTGATCTCGGAGGGTGCCCACGGACATGTAAGGCCTGGATGCAAAGAAAGTAGTCTGTTATCAGTATGAGCACGTATCACGGGACGGCTCTCCGCTGCTGCAGGACAATACTACCGTGTTTCCCCGAAAATAAGACCCTGTTATATTCATTTTTGCCCCAAAAGAAGCACAGTGTCTTATTTTCAGGGGGTATCTTTATACTCACCTAGCATGCGGCGTCCAGGTCCCTCATGATGGGCTGCAGCGCTCCGGCAGTCTTCTGAGTCGTCCTCAGCGTTGAGAGCATTCTCATCCTGGTAACACGGTTTGAATACCCCGCCTCTAGCAAGAGATTGCTGTGATTGGTTAAGGAACACCACCTTCGTCAATCGCTAATGAACCAATCACAGCCATTCAATAATGTCATTCCCTAAATAGCTGTGATTGGTTCATCGAGTGCCGACTCTGATTGGCTGAGCCACAGCGCTCGTGGTTCAATCACAGCAATCTCCTGCTAGAGGCGGGGTATTCAAGCCCCGTTACCAGGAAGAGAATGCTCTCTCAGCGCTGAGGACAACACGGAAGACTGCTGCCGCAGCTCAGCGTGTGGAACCCGAACGCCACCAGCTAGGGGAGTATTGTCTTTCATTGTTTTTTTTCATGTAGTGTAGTTAGGGCTTATTTTCGGGGGAGGGCTTATATTTCAAGGCCCCCTTCCCCTGAAAATCAGGGTAGGGCTTATTATCGGGATAGGTCTAATTTTGAGGGAAACACAGTACTAGAATACTACTAAGTAGTCACTGACATAAGTGAGCACTTAAATATATGTCCTCTAGTTTGTTCTAAATACAGCTGTAAAGAATGTTCACAATTGGAGGGGTTCTTCTGGATTTTTACGATTGATCACCTGTCCTCAGAATAGGGGATCAATAATGGACAGGTGGTCAATAAATAGTATGGTGTGTATAATCGAAGGAGAGGGACTTAACGAGCTGTTTAAACCTAACAATAATTAAGCGAACGAGCAAACTATGGTTTTAAGTCCGGCATAAAACAGACGAATGAACGAAAAGTGAGCGAATCTCGTCCGCCGTTCAGTCGTTGGCCCGCGTTTAGACCGAACAATTACTGTTCACTTTCGCTCGTTTGAATGATTTTTTTAAAATGATAATTGTTCCACCTTTTTTAGGCAAGAAGTTGGGAGTTCTAAGCCTGGGTTCACACGGGGCGTATTCCCGTCGGAAATCCCGCGGTTTGGCCGCAGCCAAAACCGCGAGATTTCCGTCGGAAGAACCGCCACGGAAAAACCCGCGGCGGCTTTGAAGCGGCCCGGCCGCTCGCGTTTCCGCTGCGGCCGGCGCTCCCATAGAGGAGAGTGCGGCCGCGGCGGAAAGAAAAAAAGAATGGACATGCTGCATATTCTGAAACCGTGGCTGTGGCGGCGCAGGCGTGGTTTCAGCCGAACTTACCGCAGCAGATTGGCCGTCCCGCGTGGACGAGATTTCTGAGAAAATCTCGTCAACATGGCTGGCTAATCCCGAGATTAGCGGCCGCGGGCGGATTTGCCGCGGCAAAATTCCGTGCGGAATTGCCGCTGCAAATCCGCCCTGTGTGAACCCAGGCTCTAAACTGGGAACTTGAGATAACAGAAATCACAAAAGAGTCACAGATGTTAAGGAGACAAAGGTTATTGTCCGACTTAATTCTTTTATTCAGTTTTGGCCCCCGTGCCCAAAACTATAAATAAAAAAAAAAGCAATATACTCACCGTGGCGTCTGAGCGCCGTTTTTGCGCTCCGGCACCACAGCATTTGACAGGTGACATCACTGGGTCTTCTGGCATGATAATGTCCCATAAACCTGTCAGCGGGGCTTCCTAAAGTTGAAGCCCCCCGGCAGGTCTAGAGGACGTTACGGATGATGTCCCTGTTGGGCCTGCTATTGGCTGCAGCGGTCCCAGGGGTGATCACCCACATGAACGCTGCAGCAGGGGTAAACAGAGAACCGGAGGTTAGGAGCTGGTGGCGGGGGAACAGAGCAGTAGCGGGACAGACCCTAGTGACTATAATGGGGTCTGCCTGCGTTCTGCCCAGCTGGGTGGCTTTTAGACAGAAAAAAAAAAACCTCTGCACGCGGCGCCTTTTCTTCCGGTATTTGCATCCACATCTGTGACGGAGGTTCCGACGCAGATGTGAAACCCCCCAAGCATGGTGATCATAAAGCGCCGCCAGCTGTCCAGACAATGAGCTCCTGTACCTTTGTGGTATGTAAAACATGTGCTGCGGAGGTGGTTTGTACAGCGCGCCGCTATATGCAGGCCACAGTCCTCCCAATATGCGAAACAAGGAGCTCTTCCCGCAGCCATTGGGTCCGGTGATGAGAAGGTGCATCCCCTCTTCTACCTGCAGAAACAACGAGAGGACCGTCAGTAACACACTTGTGACCCCTAAAGTGTAAATCTGGGCAACTATGAAATGGTAAAACAACAGTAAGTAATGGTGGGCACCATCGCACAACTGGAGACCCCCGGACATCCGACTGAAGAGCAGTAAGTGAAAGTGAAAGTGTTAAAGGGGTCGTCCAAGAATTCATCAAAATGGCCACCGTCTGTGCAGGCTATGAGAAACCTATCCTAGATCAGGGGCATCGCCATCGGCGGCGTCTAGCGGCACACCGTTCATTCTCATCAGGCTTACCACTCAGTGTAACAGGGATGCGACAGCCCTCCAGGCCTACAACGAGTTTCTCACAGGCGGTAAGGACGGCGGCCACTTTATTGAATTCCTGGAGTGTCCCTTTAAACAGCACGTCCTGCTAGATGACTTATCTCCCATGCAAATAAAAGAATCAGACATGTTCAAGCGCACCAGGCTTGACATTTGTGTCTCAACATCTGCCAATGAGGGCATTTCCGGAGGCCCTCATACACATTAGAAGACTGTCCAAAATTGGAAAGGTTAGTCCAATTTTAGATTGCATAAACTAATACAATCTTATGACAGCGTGCTATGAAGGAAATTCAGCGGGATTCCCGCTGTGGAATTTCTGTCTGTGGGCATCGGGCCTAAGAGAAAAGAAATTAAAAAAAAAATGAAAAAAAATCGCTGGATGTGCTATTCTGATCCGCACCACTGGTGAGAGTACGGCACTCGATGTCCACCTGGTGTGTGATGACCGATGACGGTGGTGTCCCAAGAATCTTGAGCGCAACTCGTATACGGCTGTCTGAATGAGGCTTTAAAGTCTATCCGAACTTTAAAAAAAAAAAACCTTCTGAGATGTCACAGGGACATGTCAAAAGAGAAATCACTCAAATTAGCGTTTCTGCCGCTTCGTCCTAGTGGGGGTCTCAGCACCCAAAACTTTCGACATGTCAAAAGTTTTTTTTAACTTCGTTCCACTGTAAGCCGCATATATACAGGAAGAACAGCTTCCCGTTGTACCCGTTTTGGGGTAAATAAGAGACCTATTAGCTTTTTTCTCATTTGTCCAGGTTGCTAGGTAGCATGTGAATATGTTCAGTAGGTGAGAACAATGCCCTCTGTGCCCAGCACTGCTTCCTACACATCCAAGGGGAAGGTGGCAACAGATGGCAGTGAAGTCCGGAAGGTTATTTCAGAGGTTTGCAAAAAACACACAACAGAAATGAAATCTGTGGTAAAAATGTGATGACCAAAAAAGTAAAATATAATAAAAATCAACTGTGTGGGAAGGAAATTGACTTTTTTTGTTCATGAGGGGAATTTGTATGTAGAGTTAGGATGAGACGGTCATCATGATGCGTCCTTGTCTTTTGAGCCAGACTCACTTTAGTAAATAAATAGTTGATAAACTTTAAAGGGGCACTAACTTTTCAGACGACGTCTGAATATCTAATAGCCTGTGTGCATCAGCAATCTTCTGATATACTTTCATTAAAAGTTTGGTTGTTTTACTACTGTAAATCAAGTTTGAATCAGCTACCACTAGAGGTCTCCCTTTCACCTCCTCTGCAATTTACTGCCTGCTGTTAGGTACTGAGCTTCTGTAGTAACAGGGAGACTAGGGCCTATCTTCACAGGCTCACAGATCTACAGACACAGTGTCTGAAATCTCCACAGGCGCTGCCTCTCCTGCTGTTACAGCATGCGTGTGTGTGTGTGTGTGTGTGTGTGTGTGAACATTATATTGGGATTACTGACCACTTGGCCAGAATATCTCCAAATGCCCATCTCCTATAATTGTCCTGGGAAAGCAGAGGGGTGGGCAATCCAGATACTGCCTCCCCGCTGATTTGACCAGAGCAATGTAGCATGGCAAGTGAGGGAAAGGAAGTACAGGACAGTGAACTATTGGCAGAATGATAGACTTGCAAGATGCCCCCTGCCTGAAAGGGGATTTCAAACAGCAGAGCAGCAAAAAAATAGGGAAGACCACCTGAAAATCAGCAGCAAACAAAAGAGTGGGGAGAACCAATTATATATTAAAAACTTGTTGAAAAATCAGGTATACATGGATACTAATGGAATGTGTAAATCATATAAAACTACTAAAGTTTCCAAGTCCTGACAGTAAAAAGCGCACATGCATCTACAACCTCATGACTAAAAGCTGTACATAGCACCAATTATACATTTTTAGACAAACACGGGAGCAATTAACTACTAATGTCATCATGACTCTTGTACCATGGAGAGACCTGAGCCGTCGTAGTAAACAGCGTTGCCAACTCAACCAGGTCCTTGGACATTTGACTTTGTCTTCTTCCTATCACAGACTAATAGATGATAATGACAAACTTTGACACTTGAACCGATTCTCTGTAAGCAGATCTGATACTGCAATCTACACTGTTAATTAAGCTCAATGAGAGCTACAATTAGTGTCCTATAATCAGTTTATCAAGATTTCCGGGACAGCGATCAAAGAATTGAAATTGAGCAAGACATAGCTTGACTAGCTTTACTGCATTAAATCACTTTTGAGGAACGGTCAAAGCAGCTGAACGTCAGACCAGGACTAAGATATGACATTGCAGACGGGATTCACTAACTTAGGGCCCATTTAGACCCAACGAGTCTCACTCAAAATTCGCTCAAAGCCGTCGTTGGGTCTAAATGCCTGGACATCATGCAGTTTTCGTGCACAAGTCGTTCCTCGCTCAATTCTAGTTTTCTTGAATTGAGCGAAGAACTGTTATCAGCGGTGCAGGCTGTTATCACAGTCAGCAGCGCTGATAAAATTCGTTCAGCTGGCGTCCCACTGGTAGTTCATAGTGGGACGCGAGCTGTAATTGCGGAGAACAATACAGCTGTTTGCTTATGCAAAACAGCTATATTGTTCGCGAGCGAAAGCGGAGGTGTCCTGCTCCACCTGCATAGCTCTTACCTAGCTACTTAGCTACTATAGACTATGCAAAGATGATCGCTCAACACTGTCACTCAAACTGTCCTTTGAGCGATCATCTGTCAGTGTAAATAGGGTCTAATGTCTATGGGGGCTGAAAGACCACCCCTCAACACCTGTTGGCAGGGGGGGTTGGATTTTCACCTGTCCAATCTCTTACTTCCCAAAGGATAAGCGGCACTCAAGAAGTCCGATAGCCACTTATTCGGTTCAGGAAGATAATAGCAGATAATCCCTCAATATGGAAATGAACATTCAGCCAACAGCTATTGAAGGTGTATGGGACCCTTAAAGGGTCAATCATGGCTGTGATGGGATCACTATTCTTCTGTGTGAGGCAGCTGGGAGTACTAAAACAGTCGTACTCCTAGCCGCGTGCTACACGGTTTCCGTGACTTCCATAGAAGTGAATGTGAGTAAAAGAAACAATGTAGCACAGCGAGTATCGTTGTTTCCAAACTGCATAGCTCCCTGTGCTACGCTGCGTCCGTCACTCCCATTCACTCCCTCCAGGTCCGCAAAAAGCCGGGGAGTCAATTTTGGAGGCAGATGTGAGTCACGGAGGTGGCACCCTCATCTATCAAACTTTTATGGCATATCTTGTGGGTGGATGGGCATACCCATTTAATATTAAGAGCCATGTGTTCTGCAAACCACTTACCCGAATATTGAGGCTGGCAACAACCACGTCGCCCGTTGGGGTGACGATGGGAATATTCTCACATATGATGCCGTTCTCCACATCCACGACTCTTCCTGTAAAGGCAAACAAAGGATTAATAAAAGCATTTTAAATAAAGGGTTGGCACACTAAGGCCGGGCAATCTCAGGTGTGACTGTGCAACATCAGGAAAGAACTAAAAATCACATCAAGTCCGTTATAGCCCTGTCTAATGTGCGGCCCCCACTGGCCAGCAGCAATAGCTGACATGATGGTAGATGTAGCCCACTTAGCAGTAAATTAGTATAGGGCTTCAAAAGTAAATGGAGAGATTGCCCAATTCTATAGGATAGACCCTGAATAGTAGATTGGCGGGACCCCTGCTGACCAGCTGGTGTAGTGAGCCAATTTCTGCAGGAAGACAGCTCTGTTCTCTCTGCAGTGGCCATTCTTGGTATTACAGGCCATTACAGTGAATGGGTATAATACAAAGCCTAGCCACTGCAGTGGGAACAGAAATGACCCCTTGCAGTAAAGGGCAAACCAGCATGACCTCTGCCAATCTATTATTGATGGCCTATCCTAAGGATTGGTCATCAATAGTTTACAACAGACAACCCCTTTAAAGGGGGATTATAGCTCCATAATGAAAAAAAAAACTGGAGCTCCGACTGCTAGAAATTGATCAGCACAGAATTTGGCACCTAAAAAGAACATACTGACAAAAGGGTGAAGAGTTACTTTAAAGTGCAACTCTGGGGATCAGCTGCCTCTCCAAATTCCAAAATGATGCGTTATCAGAAAAATGTGCACTTGAACAAGAAAGGATTCATCCAATCTCAGCGTGAGTGCACTTCTAGCTGGAAAACTATTCTGATGAGATTTGATCACAGACATGGTCAATAGACTAGCGTTAGGTCGTCAGACTCCACAAAGCCCGCGGGCACTAATATGGGTGCCGACTGTGCTTACACCTCTTGGCCCCAATTTTGACCAGGAATCAACTGCGTATTCTAGCTGATTTTAGCAACTACAGCACTCCCTAATTTCGCGAAACATCGCGCCCCGTCACATTTCATCCGGCAGCCTCTAGCGAGCTCAGTGTCGCTAGTCAGCTGATTTGGAAGTGGCATCAATTATCAGAGGCTGATGTATCGCGAGGGGAGGGGAGCGCTGTAGTCGATTCCTGATCAAAATCTGCACTGATGGTGAGGATTTTGATGCGGTTTGTTATGCGGAAACGCTGCAGAATTTGCTGTGAGATTTTCCGCTGCGGACATTCTGCAGCATTTCCGCCCCGTGCGAACATACGCTACTTCTGTATCACCTGACCTGCGGCTCGGTGCTCATTAGAGGCAGCCGGGTGCCATTCTGCCATGAATGCTACATGGCCGCTGAAGCCTGTGATTGGTTGAGTGGGCCCACTGAGAATGAAGAGCATGTGACTGCAGCATGATTTTCCCTGGTTTGGCGTAGCGGGGACCTGAGCTCCAAAGCTGGATAGAGGAGGGGGAGCAGGAGGAAAACTTATTTCTTTATTTTATGACATTCCATGGCGATGGCATTTACAGATTTTTAATTTTTCCCTAAAGTCTGCAGATGTATGTGTTGTGTTCAGGATAGGAAAATTATACCGTGATGCTCATAAGGACAGGGAGTACAATTCCAGCAGGGGGCGCTAAAAGAAGATAACAGGGCTTTACACTTTGGGAATAGTACTGTTCTGTCCATTCTAATCAGACTGAATCCATAATTGCGCACGTGTTACAATCCACCGAGTGTTGGGATATTACTCTTTACCCATTCATGCCCGAGGGTTAAGTACGACGTGTACCCAATGATTACGGATACTTTGCATGCCCTATATCAGATGCAGTCGGACTGACATCACGTTTATGAGTCATTGGTAGCACAATTACTAGTTTCTGGAGATGCCGGATTCCAGGCTGATGTCTGAGTAGTAGTTTCCTGTGTCAGATGTTTTGCTTCTCATTATCTGTATTGTTTGCCTACGAAGACACTAGTGACACAGAATAAAATATGCCGTAATTATCTGGAGGTTCTTCCCGTCTATAAGGACACGTTCACACGGGGCGGATTTGCCTTGTATTATCTATGTGGCTCCGCTGCATTCACAGCAGGAAAGTGGATGAGATTTTCAAAATCTCAGAAAGAATCTGCACAACACCAATGCGGAAATTGACATGCGGTGCAGAATCTAAATCCGCAGCACGTCGATTTCAGTGCCAGATACGCTGCAGAAACCACATTTTCTCAATAAGGCTCCTACCCACTAGCGATATGTTTTCTTGCGATGTGATAGTGAGTGAAAATGCAGGATTATGAAACCAATGATTTTCAATGGTTTCATACTCACTTACGATATTTTAACTGAAGCCTCGCAGCGCTAAGAAAAATTGGCGCTACCGCCCATTGTTTTCAATGGGGCTGAGCGCCAGCCCCATTGAAAACATAGGGAGTACATTGTGCTCCCCTGAACACAGCTGTGACAGCTATGGCAGGGAATTCCTTCATTCCCACAGAGATTTTGTCTCAAATGGGCAACTGACTTATTCGATTCGATGGTAGTATGAAAATACTGCGCACATTAATGCTGTTTTTCTCGCTGTTTGTTGTCTGGCTGTCCGCTTTTAGTGCGCTGATCACAAATGGTCATACGGGCTCGGTACGTCAGGAACTCCAGCTTTCTTCCAATCAACACTCATTGGGAGCAGACAGTACTTCTTACGTTGACCATTTTCTTACCTTTTATCTCCAGGGGACCTTCAATGCGAATCCCATGCTGAATAACATTTCCTTCCTTGGGATTGCCTCCTTCAAATTCTCCGGGACGTTTGTAGATACCATTATTTACATCTTCAAAGACTTCAAACATATCATGAACCCGTGCGGTGTAACCGGCCAGTTCAGTCACCTGTTAGTAACATTGGGACATGTTGAGTTAATGGAGGAGGACGACAACTCCCATAGAAGTCGATGGACACTCATAAAAGACCTTCCAGATTAAAAATAGGCCCTTTAGTGTTACAAGGGGTTTTCCCATTAAAGACTTTTATTAGCTATCCACGCGATAGGCGATAAATGTCTGATCATTGGGACCCCCAGCGATGATGATACCGTCACACCCGAAATGAGTTATGCGAATAGAGCAGCAGTATGCATGCCCGACCACCGCTCCATTCACGTCTATGAGACAAAGGGAGATGGCAGAGCGCATCAATCTTCCTCCATCCCATAGAAGTGAATAGAACAGAGGCCATGCATGTACACTGCCGCGCCATTCACATACGGCATTGGGGTGCGCCATGATCGCTGGGGATCCCAAGGATCAGACCCGCAGCAATCAAACATTTATCACAAGATAGATAAATGTATCTAGTCAGAAAACCCCTTAATGGTATGTTCACACATACCACTGGTGCGGATTTTGATGCCAAATCAGCTGCGGAACCGTAGTTAATTGCAGCTACATAACGCTCCTCTCATCAGAACTGAATTGAAAAAGGTAAGTACCCTCAAAAGAGGATGTATAGGATTAAAAAAAATATGACTGCATGTCCCAAAATAGTGCCACACTCATCCACAGGTTGGGAGTGGTATTGCAGCTCAGCCCTATTCAAATCAATTGAGTTGATTAGCAATACCAGGAACAATCCATACAGCGGTGGCGCTATTTCAGGATGAAAGCGGCCATGTTTTTCCAATCCTGTAAAGTACAACCCCTTTACTGCTAAAACACAGCTTCCTATGGATACGGAAACGCATCAGGAAGGCAACGTTTCATGTGCATGAATAAGATGACATGTGACTCACCTCCTTATAAGAGGACATGACTCTCTCGATGGCGTCAGCCGCAGCAGTCAGAAGGTTTCTCGCAGTGGTGAAGGCTTCAGCGCGTTCGCTTACGAGTTCCTCTTCTTTCATTTCCATCGCTGCCCTCTTCACTTCCTCTGAGTCTAAGGTCAAGAAAAGAGAACACTTAGAAAGTGGCCTGCAGTTCCTTACAAAATGTGCTCATAGCTTATGTAATGTGCCTTCACCTAGGCCGCGCAAGAGCCGCCATACTGTGCCGCGCAGCAGACTATCGAAATGATGGACTCCATGATGCTTCTTAGTCAAGGGAAAGAATATAGACTGTAATATTAAGTAAAGGCGCATCAACACAGATGCCAGGGGCTCTTATGGTGGCTCAAGAAGTACAATGTAATATGGACAGAGACACTCTGTGAAGCCCCAAGGTTTCCCCTGCAGCTCATAATATGACATGTTCTATGGGAGCCATATATATTTTATATATATATATATATATATATATATATTTATTTATTTTTCATTCATCTGTACAATTATGGTATAAAAACCCCGTAGTGCGACATAAAATCACGTGACAAGCTTTCCGTGGATCAGTTTCAATGTGAATCCACATTTGAATGGAAAATCCTGCAATCTGAGCGACTTCCAACAAGGCCTGGCCATTGGTGCTAGACTAGCTGGGGCCCGGATTTCACTGCCAACCCTGTTGGGTTTTCTCATGCAGCGGCAAGGAGAGTATACCCAGGAAGAACATCAAGCCAAAGTGGATAATGCGGACATAAGGAAAAAAATTGTTGATGAAAGGGGTCACAGAGGAGGATGTCAAGAATGGTTCTGACCAACAAGTATTGCAGTCTAATAAATCGTAGTGGGATACTATGCAGGTGCTCTAACTAACATGTCTGAATGCACAGCTTGTTGTTCCATACCACAGACAGGCTAGAACAGCAGAAGACCAGTTCCACCGCCATCACTAAGAACATAAAAGGTGAGACTCCAGTGGGCAATAGAGTGCAAAAATGGGATCACTGAGCAGTGGAAATACATCGCAAGTCAGATGAACACAGATTTCTGTTGCACTATGTGATGTGAGGTCAGAATTTTGCACAAGCAGCATGAATTGGTGACCCCTTCCTGTCAGCTGGTCAGAGAATGTCAGTGCCTCCAACTAACTTGTGGCAACTGCATGAAGCTTCCTGTCCACAGTTCTCATTGCCATCAACAGGCTGTCTGTGTAGCGCATGGATGTGTTGAGTCCTCCAAAGCGAGAGAATCTCTTTGTATCCGCTTTCTGTTCTAGCTATGGTAGTAGATGCGGGTTATGAACGGGAGAGCCCTCTTCTTAAACCCTGAATTCCCTTATAGGACAACCCCTTTAGTTGCCCACAGTCCGTAGACCTAATATGGTGGCGATGTAAATCAGAAACTGGACTTGCCCCATAAAATGATACCAGATCCTTACCGCTCTCGGAATATCCCGTGGCGGTGATGATGGGCACTGCCACCATGACGAGGCCCGATGCGCTCCACACGTACTTCATGAGGAACTGTTCCAGCATGACGTACCACAGCCGCTCCAACAGGATCAGGTTGATCTGCGAGGACAAGTCCTTGTAGCATTGCTGCAGCAGCGACAACTCCACCTGCCAATGGAAAGACATAGAAAACAGCAGCATTAGCGACCGCAATGAACAGGGATGTGATAATAAGGTGGGCAATAAAGGGTTATTTTCAAAGTCAGCCACAGAATCTTCATTGCAGTACAGAGATTATTGGGTTTACTCACCTGAATACTTTCACCTGAGTGACCCTACCTGATCTATTTCTAGTACACCGCCGGTCTGCTATCGCAACAGCCCCATTCAAGTAAATAGATAACTGCAGTACCAGACATAGCCTACAGGAAAAGTGGCGCTGTTTCTGGAGATAAAAAGCCACTTTATTTTCCTTTACTTTGAACAATCCTTTTAACTCCTTAGTAACGAGCCAATTTATTGCCCTAAGGACCAAGCAATACCTCGTTGACATAATTGTATGAGGGTTTGTTTTGGGGGGGAAAATTTGTATTTTTAATGGCACCCCTCTGGGGTACATATAATGTATTGTAAAACTTTTATTACTTTTTTGGGGGTGAAAGAGTAGAAAACTTTATAGCACTTTGTTGACATCATTTATTTTAGTCCCTTAACCCTTTCCAATCCAATTTGTATCCTGGTTTTCCTAGGGGGCTTCTCTTTTTCTGCCGGTATACAACGGCGCTATCTGCTGGCTAAAGCCCGTACTGCATGAGGTGACACGGATAGGCTCTGACAGCAGAAAGGCTGGCAATATACAGTAAGAGAACCCCAACGGACGTCTTCCAACATCGGAGCTGTACAGCCTTAAATCATAATGTCTTCAGAGGTCAGATAGTGGATTGGAAAGGGGTAAGGGGACTTGAAGATGTGATTGTTCAATCCTTAAAATAGTACATTGCACTACTTAGGGGGGGGGGGGGGGGGGAATAAATAAATAAAAAAATTAAAAAAATCGAAAGCAAATGGAAAGGCTTCAGTTTGCTTCCACTGCGTCAGGTTTCCATTATAACGAGACATGTATACAGGAGCAGATTTAAAACAAACGAGATTGGTGGTAAACCAATAGAAATGCAGGTATGATTAACCCCTCCTATACCTGAGGGTACACAGTCTTTTGCTTTGAAGAGACATGAAATAGAAACATATGCAAATGCGAACAATACCAATATAATAGAGTATAAAAAGAACATGCAAATCACATGAAAACTGCAGGAAGCAGAAGAAAAAGACCGTTAGGGGATCGGGTTCCAAGACGGAAAATCCTGGCCTTTTTTTAATTTTTTTAATTTTTTTTTTTTAATGCGGTCGAGTTTCCCCTCACTTACATTACCATGACAGGGTTAAAGCTTGAGAAAAGAAGAGCTGACATCAGGGCTCCTGAGTGTAACATGACGTGACTGAAGGCCTCGGCGTGATTCACATAATGTGACACCGTGAACAACGGCCTGAATAATCCTTCCCCAAATGTCTGACATTACACAGCGCTCTAACCGCAGAGAACCATGGATCGCTGGAGCGTCTTCTATTCCCCAAGTGCATAGGGCTGGGTTATGTTTCGATGCCAAGTCTGTACACAAACACATACTGTTCCCTAAAGGGGCACTATGAACGCTTTAATATAAGGTCAGGTTGCCGATCTGGAGCGACAATCTCTGTAAAGTGGGGGTCCGGGACCTGCTGGACCTCCACTGACTTCTACGATAAAAGGGCTGGTATACTTTGGGGAATACCATTTTTTTCTGGGTGGAGCAGCGTAGCAAACTTCGCTATTCCATTCGGATGCATCCTATTCAACGGCTACTAGAATAGTCTATGGGTGACGTCTAAAGGGCTCGCTGGGATGGGTGTATGCGTCTTGTACGCGTCGGACAACACGTGGATACTCGTGTGCGTGCCGTGCGTTTTCCCTCGACAGTGCGCATTCTATGTCCTATTCTTGACCATGAAAACAGATATTAACTATGACAAATTGTTCCAAATCTCGAGTTCCCCTTTAAATCCTCCATGAATTGCTTCTTTCTTCTTAATATAGCTTAAGGCGCAGATCCGCTTGCAGTTCCCATAAACCCGTTACCTGACCGTGCGAGAACTTTTGCATCAACTTTCCTACAACTGTCTTTGATCTAATACATGAATGTCGCGGGGTGTGCTGGCAGTGAACGGGTTAAGCACGCTGCCGACATCAGGCCTTTTTGTTTAGCATCTTAGTAACCAAAGCAGAACTGCAGAAATCTGGTGGAGAGCAACGTCCTGTAGTAACCTTTCTCTGGGAGCCAGAATCGCTCTACAGAGATTACAGGCTGCAAAATACCCTCGCTTATCTGAACTCTGCTGCTGGGAAGAAACTACAGGGCCTTACCGACCTCACTTCAAAGTGCAGCGCAGATCTACCAGAGAATTAACCGCTACATACAGGTCCTCAAGCCTCCACCAGAGTATTAACCGCTACATACAGGTCCTCGAGACATCCTCTTCGGTCAAGATGTTTAATTCTACTTGGTCGTTCCTTAGTTCTAGCTCTTCCCGACAACCAGTATGGCAGCCACAGAATCCCAACTGGTCAATCTGCCAGGTAATGCGGTCATATGAGGGATGCATCCGTCTAGTTGTGTAAGGTCGCCGTCAAGGTCAACCATTACTCTGCCGAGAGGTAGAGCGCCCCTCTCTCTCTCTTGGCTTTTCCCACAGTGGAGAAAGCCTACCACTAAGAACCGAGGACTCGGGACTAGATGGGTTTTCCTTAGTGAGAAGACATAACTTCTCTAATAACACTTCGCCATCTTGGGAAGTCGCAGATATAGTTGTGTTTTTGATATTGAAAGAATAAAAAATGGAAATCCTCAGCGATACTCAATGTCATGCTTGGACAACACTTGGAGCAAGGATACGAATGCTCTCCGATGTAGCGTGGTGGAGAAAGCAATGCCGGCAAAGATCTGGACCTCATACTGTTCCATCAAAAGGTCTTTCTTTGTTCTCGCAGCTTGCATCACTTTCTCTGGGTAGACCATCTACACTCATTAGGAGAGCTTTAATCTAGAATAATATGGGGAGGGAAGTGAAAGGCCAGGCAAAATTATACAGCTAATGAATACAATTGAGAACCTTGTTATTAGAAGAGGAAAGAAAGAACAAAGACAAGAAATAAAGAAGGAAAGTAGAGGAGCAAGAGACACCGATCACAAGAGCATGGGAAACAAACAAGGAGAATTGGAGCTCCTAACACAGGAAGAGAAATATGGTGTCATAGGCATCACGGAAACTTGGTGGGATGATACACAAGAGTGGAACACAAGGCTTGAAGGATACAACTTATTTATAAGAAACAGACCTAAAAAAAAGATGAGGAGGTGTTGTGTTGTATGTTAGGAAAACCTTCATCTCCACAGAGATTCAAGCTTCAGAGAGTAAGAATACAAGGAGAGAACAACAGAAAGGACACCATTGTAGGCATTTACTATAGGCCACCTGGACAAGCAGAAGATATGGATTAAACCTTTCTACATCAGATGGTCAAGGTCTCAAATAAGCATGACATAGTGATCATGGGAGATTTTACCGATCCAGACATTTGTTGGGAATCTCTCTCAGGTAAAAGTAATGGGTCCAACAAATTCTTATCCGCTCTTACTGACAACTTTATCTACCTAAGGTCGAATAGAAAACAAGAGGAAGGAAATGGTCGAGGAAGTAAGAATGGCTGGAACCTTAGGAGGCAGTGATCATGCTATCCTTGAATTTTCGATAGCAAAGGGAGAAAGACCCTGAGAGGACTGAGACTTCAAGGTTGGATTTCAGAAAGGCAGATTTGAATGAACTCGGAAAGAGGGTAGAAAAGTATCCAATGGCTGGATGTTCTAAAAGACAGAAATGTATGAGAAGGTTGGGATATATTGCAAAATGAGATTCTCAAACCGCAATCGTTAACAATCCCTAAAAGAAGGAAGAATGGGAAGCATTTAAAAAGACCAGGATGGATGAACACAAAACCTAAAAACATGCCAAAAAAGAAGAAAAATATATGTTTATTAAATGGAAACTGGGGGCATATCTAAAGAACAATGTAATGCAGTCTGCAGAAACTAGTGGGCATGTTGCAGAATACCTAAAGCGAATAATCAATTTAGGCTTGCAAGAGAGGCCACTAGCAATAAAAAAAGGATTCAGAATGGGGGAGGGGTGGGGTGTTGACAGGATGAAAATGGTGAAATAGTTAAAAATGATGTTGAGAAGGCCGAACTTTTAAATTCCTATTTTGTAATGGTTTTCTCCCAGAGGGCAAATGTAACATCAACTGATCTTACTTGTGCTAATGATGGAATAAAAAATGCAGGCTATCAGAGAGATGGTGAGGGAACACTTAGCTAACTTAAATGAATTAAAGTCTCCAGGTCCAGATGAATTACATCCTAGGATACTGAAGGAAGCAGCGGAGGTAACTGCTGAACCGCTCACTGTAATATTTAAAAATTCATGGAGAACAGGAGAAGTCCCAGAAAATTGGAGGAAGGCAAATGTCCTTATCTTGAAAAAAAGGGAAGAAGGTCGATTCAGGAAACTACAGGCCTGTAAGCCTGACTTCTATACCGGGAAAGATCTTTGAACAAATTATTAAACAGCATATATGCAAGTACTTGAGTGAGAATGGAGTAATTAGGTTCATATAATGGTAGAGTTGCAAGGGACCTCCAGGATCATCAGGTCCCCTGCTCAATGCAGGATTCACTAAATCATCCCAGGCAGATGTCTTGACCAGCCTCTGTTTGAAGAATTACACTGAAGGAGAACTTGCCACCTCCCATGCTAAGCTGTTCCACACATTGATCACTCTCAGGGCTTATTCCCACGAGCGTATATCGGACGGCGTTTTCACGGCCGACCGATATACGCTTCCCTCCCACTCACTGGCTCTCTGCTTCTCTTCTCCCCTCAGAGTGGTTTGCAATGGGAGCTGGTGGGACGGGAGCGGAGCCAAGCTCCCGCCCCTTGTCCATAGCCAGCAATGGGAGTGGGCGGGACAGAGCAGAGCGGCCGGCTGGCATACGCTTGTGGGAATAAGCCCTTATTGTCAGAAAGGTTTTTTCAAATCTATAATTTGTATTCTCTAATTAGTTTAATTCCTCCCATTCTGTATGTGCTTTTATTATGTTTCTTGCCCAGATGTAGGACTTTGCATTTCTCCCTGTTGAATACCATCCTGTTAGTCGCTGCCCACTGTTCAAACTTGTCTAGATCCTTTTGAATGCTCTCTCTCTTCTGTAGTGTTAGCTATCCCTCCCAGTCTTTGTCGTCTGCAAATTTGATGAGTTTCCCCTCAATTCCCTCCTCCAGATCATTTATAAAAAAGTTGAACAACACTGGTCCCAGGTCGGATCTTTTTGGTACCCCACTTGATACATTCTTCCACTTGGATGTGCAGCGATTTATGACCACTCTTTGAGTACGATCACTCCGCCAGTTGTGAATCCACCTAACAGTTGCCTTGTCCATCCCATATTAGGTCATTTTTTTCAGTAAGGGTGGTATCAGATACTTTGTCAAATGCTTTACTAAAGTCAAGATATACTATCTTTATATAGTACATATATATCTACTGCATTTCTCTGATCAACCCAGTCAGTGAGTCTGTCATAGAAGGAAATTAGATTAGTCTGGCATGACTTGTTTGTTACAAACCCTTGCTGGCTCTGGTTAATTGGGTGTTCTTAAGGACAGAAATACTCAAGAAGGATAGGAAATATTGTGAAATGAGATTCTCAAAGCACAATCGTTAACTATCTCTAAAAGAAGGAAGAATGGGAAGCACTTAAAGAGACCGGGATGGATGAACACAGAACCTAAATACATGCTAAAGAGGAAGACGAATATGTTTATCAAACGGAAAGACGGTGGGGATATCTAAAGAAGAATATAATACAGTCTGCAAAAACTGTAGGGCAGGTGTCAGAATAGCTATAGTTAATAATGAATTGAGGCTTGCAAGAGAGGTCAGAAGCAATAAAGGATTTATAAGCAAAAGAAAAGTCAAAAGGATGTTTACAGGATGAAAATGGTGAATTGGTTAAAAATGATGTTGAGAAATCCGAACTTTTAAATTCCTATTTTGTATCTGTTTTCCCTCAGAAAGTAAATACAACACCAACTAATCTTCTCTGTGCTATTGATGGGGAGGAATCAGAGCTCTAT
Source organism: Eleutherodactylus coqui (assembly GCF_035609145.1). Classification (NCBI taxonomy): domain Eukaryota; kingdom Metazoa; phylum Chordata; class Amphibia; order Anura; family Eleutherodactylidae; genus Eleutherodactylus; species Eleutherodactylus coqui. The sequence goes on along the minus strand of NC_089846.1, from coordinate 24,264,940 downwards.
GTATACGATTTGTCTCATAGAAGGTTTTAGGGTGGGCTTAAATCAGGGTTTTGTAGAAATCTTGCAGGGCAGACTCCAAATCCATCACAGATTCATGCAGCCCTTGAATTTGGAAATCAACCCTCTGAAACTTGTTTTCGGGATCTTCTATTTTGGCGTTAGCTAGTGTAAGCTGAGTGTAAGCATCCAAAATACTATTAGGATTTTGGTCAACTTTAGCCAGGGTGTTCTCTAACTTCTAAAGAGTTGATACGTTGCCCCAGTCATTAAACTCGGTTTTAATCTCCGAAGTGAGCTAGCCGCATACGTTAACTGATTCTTGCTGTAACGATTGGGAGAAATTAGCAAATCTGTCTAGCTTAGTGAAAAGTACCGGTAATGGTGCCCACATTAGTAAGGGATAACTAAAGGAACCTGATAAATTAAGGAGACTCAACTACTCCTATTTAAAGGAAGAAGTAGATATAATTTACCTAAAAGTTGCATGACTTATATCAACACCCATGCCGACAGACACGCTTTTAACAGCTGAGCTCCTATAATGTAGGGGGCAGTTAGAATTTCCTATATCAGAGGACAGGAGTAAAGGTACCTTTACATGCTTTTACACAGGAGCGATAGTCATTCTATGAAAAGGTGGAGCGCGCCGAAGATCGCTACGGCCGCCCGCCTCCATCAACAGTAAACAGAGAGGAGCTCAAAGATTGAGAGATTCTCGTTTACAAGGGCCGACAGTCCGCGGCCGCTTGCACACGAGGTGCTCAATCACCCGAATTCGCTGCTTTCAGCAATTATCCTGATGATAATCGCCTTCTGTGAATGTATCTTAAAGGGGTTGTCTCATGAAAGCATGTGGGGTTCAGCACTTCTGTATGGCCATATTAATGCACTTTGTAATGTACATCGTGCATTAATTATGAGCCATACAGAAGTTATTCACTTACCTGCTCCGTTGCTAGCGTCCTCGTCTCCATGGATCCGTCTAAAATCGCCTCTTCTGGCGATTTTAGACGCGCTTGCGCTGTGCGGTCTTCTGCCTTCTGAATGGGGCCGCTCGTGCCGGAGAGCTGCTCCTTGTAGCTCCGCCCCATCACGTGTGCCGATTCCAGCCAATCAGGAGGCTGGAATCGGCAATGGACCTCACAGTGAAGATCCCGGCGGCCATCTTACTAAGGTAAATAGGAAGAAGTCGCCGCAGCGCGGGGATTCGGGTAAGTACTACCCGGTTGTTTTTTTTAACACATGCATCGGGTTTGTCTCGCGCCGAACGGGGGGCCTATTGAATAAAAAAAAAAACAGTTTTGGCGTGAGACAACCCCTTTAAGGATGAAACTTCCCAAAGTGCCAGACATTAAAAATGCAGTGTATGGACATGGAACATGCAAGGAATGCTGAAAGATTTCAGCTCTGAAGCCTGTAGGATTCTGAATACATTTCTGGATTACAATACAGGCAGAAGCTCAGGATCAATACAATTTAAGTAATATCATATTTTACAAAGTTACTTAAATGCAACTGCATTTTTTGTTAATTTTTGACATGTCAGAGCAACACGCCAAACGTTTTGATGAGTGGGGGTCTGGGTGCGGAGACCCACGCTGATCGCTGAAATGAAAGGGCTACAGAAGTCATTTGAGTGCTGTGTCCCCTTCGGCTTTCCTATCTGCCTGTTGGCTCCTCTTGGCAGATGAAGACTGATGCACAGATATCTATAGAAGTCTATGCGTCCATCCTCAGCTGCCAACAGGAGAGAGTGAGAGGGAGAGAGAGAGAGAGAAACACAAACCAAGAAAGAAAGAAAAAGCTCGGGACCCTGCGTCCCACATACAAAAATGCTTGAGTCTCCCATTGTAGTCAATGGGGTTTGTTACTCGAGCAGAGCTCTCAAATTTTACGAAAAGCTTGACTCGAATAACATGGACCCGAGCATTTGGGTGCTCGCTCAACTCTACTACTTACGTGTAAACACAGCATTACTCTTTAACTTTTTACAAGCCCTCGAAACTAACTTATCACCTATCCATAAGATCAGTGATAAGTATCTGATTGGTGTTGACCAACCACTGGGACCCCCACTGATCACGAGAACAGGTCCCAAGCGTCCGCAAATGAGAGAAGTGATAAGCCACGCATGTGCTATTCATCTCTATGGAGCTGACGTAGATAGCCAAGAACATGTAGACTTTTAGAGAACAATCAGACGGGTCATGAAGAATAAAAAATGACAACTCAATTATACAAACAATTCCACCCCAAAAGTTGAATCCCAACACCAAGAGCAGTAGCAGAGGGTGTATTAACCCCCCAGCAGTTTTGCACAAGCTCTGATGGTTTTGAGGGAAAAGCACATTACAGTTTTGGATGAAAAGAGGTTATTCTACTTTAAACCGCTGAACCTCCAGTTTTATCTGGGATATTGACAAGCTTTTGGTGTCATTGGAAAGCAACGATTTTTTAAAATTCTGTTTAAAAAATAGCTAACTCATTTCAGTTTCCCAAAAAAGAATAAAAATAATTAAAAAGTTGTATCTCAAAAGGGTACTAATAAAAACTACAAACTGTGCTACAAAAAAAGTGTTTATATGGCGCAAAAGTTTGAAACATAATCTCTATAAGAACCAACCAATCTATCCATACTCTAGCAGAGAAGTGTTCACGTCAGGGACCGGTGGCGCAATGACAGCAAGCATGCAGCGGTATGAAGACCACATGGGCCAGGGCTTTTTCCATGAAGTCACCCTGGTTCCGATCCTCCAACATGGCCGGCTAGCCGTGACACATTCTCTCAATATGGAGAGGGCAGTAAGCCACTGCCAGACACCTCTGGTGGCAATGTAACTGCCTTGAAGACAAAAGGTTCAGGCATGATCATTTCAACAAGCCAAATCATTCTTCCTCCTGATATCTGTTGGACACCCCTCAGTCGAACACCTAATACGCTTTATATGGTCAACCCTTCCTGTCAAAATTGGGAATTTTAGCTACTTTTAGTCTTCTTTGCATGGCCACCTTTATTCATGTAGGTTACAAAGGGCAGCATACATTTCTGGGCCAAGTAGGGAAAAGATCAAGCGGCTTCTAAATATAACCTGGCATTGCAAATTCCGTATCGTCCCGCTTGTTGCAACATGCTGCTCAATAAACTTCTGTACGTTGGCATGAGTTTTGTGGTGCCGATATGGGTTGGCATTCTTCTCACTCTCATAAATATAATTTCCGTGGAACTATTAATTCCTACTTCCTGTAGTCCAGAGCGATGGTGATGGATGAGATATGGATATGAAAAATCAACAGAGACTAATAACGAGCGTTTCGCAGAATGAGCAGCTTTACTACATAGAGCCGGTGGGGGCTTTCCAGAAAGGTAGTAGATTAAGAACAGTAGGCTCCTCGTATTCTTATCAGTCATAGTAAACATTTGTGAGGATTCCTACAATTTATCTTCTCACCTTATAAATAACTCAACCTGAACGAAAAAACCCAAAAATCACTAAAAGTGTCAAATGTACAAATTAATTTTACTAAAAACTGGTTGATATGAGAGAAATCTCTGGCTTCGTATTCTGTCATGCACCCCTTGCTCTTCTCTGTTCTCAGCTCCACGGCAATTAGGACCTACACCAACATCCAAAGTTTATCTTCGTTCTTTCTTAATCTGCCCCGATACTCCCTTAAAAACAAGACAACCCCTCAGAAACAATCCTGCTCAAAATGCGGCAGCTACAACAATCCCCCAATTGCTTTGGCTCCAAAACTGGAACCCCGGGGAAATGGCACTATTGCCAAGAGAAGCTGCGGTCAGCCAAGCATCTCAGGGCCGCTGCAGGGGAGATGTAGTATTGCATGGAGGCTACTTTGACAGTCGGTCCACATTCTGGTTCATAAAGGAGGGGGATTCTTGACTAGAGACCCCACTCTATGATAACCATATAACCTAGGGTATATGGGGAAGTCTTCGTGAAACAACCTCTTTAGGATATAGTCATACATGGCAGATTTGGCCATGTAAAAATTGGCTTCATCCATCTGAATGAGGTTGTTTAGGCGGTAAGCACATGAATTTCAGCAAACCTTATTCATTTGAATAGGACAGTCGCAAAGATATCTACAACAAATCTTCTTCAACGTGTGCATTTGCCCTTAAAGGGATTTTACTTGAGATGAGCGAGTATACTCGCTAAGGCACATTACTCGAGCGAGTAGTGCCTTAGCCGAGTATCTCACCGCTCATCTCTAAAGATTCGGGGGCCGGCGCGGGTGACAAGTGAGTTGTGGCGGGGATCGGGAAGAGGGAGAGAGAGATCTCCCCTCCGTTCCTCCCCGCTCTCCCCGCCCCACGCCGGCCCCCGAATCTTTAGAGATGAGCGGGGAGATACTCGGCTAAGGCACTACTCGCTCGAGTAATGTGCCTTAGCAAGTATACTCGCTCATCTCTAGATTTTACTATTAAAAAGACATTTACCTTCTAGTCAAAAGGATAGAAATTAAATGCCTGATCACTGGCGGTCCAACCACTGAATCACCCAGAGATCCCAAAAGCAGTGCATCCAGGTGCCCCGTATGAATGGAACGGCTGTGCACATGCTTGATCGCCACTCCATTTACTCATATGGGACAGAGAGATTAATGCACTCGGCCATCTGCCTCTTTGCTATAGAAGTGAATGGCGTGGTGGTCGAGCATGTGCAATGCCATTCCATTCACATGGGGTATTCAGGGTGCGCTGATCTTGGAATCGCAGTGGTTGGACCCAAAAGAACAGACATTTATCCCCTATCCTGCGAGGAGGTGATACAGGTCTTTAATGATATCATCTCTTGAAAGGGGTATTCCTATCTCAGCTTTTCATGTTGAGATGGGAAAAGCTAGAAGTTCTGTTCCAACTACCTGTCGGAAATAGCCGAGCGCCGTTTCCATTGATCTCATTGAGGTAAATGGGCGCTACAGAAACAGTGTAGTGCACTGTGCTATGCTGTTTCCATAGATCTTAATCACTTCAATGAGAGCTACGGAAACAGTGCTGCATGAAGCACTTGGCTCTTTACATAGGCAGCGGGCCATGTGGCCGGTAGCCAACGCAGCGGTTTCCCTTCTTGGTTATGAAAAACCGAGATGGGAATAGCCCTTTGAGGCACAGGTTTGCATCTGCAATAATATACTGCATTCACTAGAGGTGCCATTATTATGTATCACATGTGCTGTTAGGTTCACTTACAAAATGCAGCTGAGTTTTGACAAATTTTTAGCAATTGTGTAATTTCTTGCTGCTCCGAAACACAAGATTTCTTCCAGCACTCATATGAAGTTAAAAGCAAAACTTTTATTGTAGCATCCTAAAAAAAACGAGATCATAGAAGACGATGGAGAAAAAGGGGAACAATTCTTACATGTTTCAAGCCTGACAAAACTGGGCTCTTCTTCATGTTATTCCCAACCTCATGCCTCCGGCTAAAAACAAACAAACCTCTCCTACACATATGGTGAATAATCAATCACATTAAGGATGCCATGACCGAAAATCAATAGTGTGGTCTACTAGAACATGCCAGCACAAAACATCAATACATGTAGAAGAAGTCTGAACGGTAATTCAAACCTCCAGGATGGCGACTGCTCAGAACCATTATCCAAAAGGCTTCTCTATTTCTCAATTTTGCCTCCCAGTCACCACCTCTATGAGGCTTGTTAACCCTCTCAAGAGCCAGAACCCGAAATGATATAAGATTGACTGAATGTACAGATGGAAAGTGTTGCGATACTGCAAGGAGTGTGTGTAGTGAATGACAAGGATTATATACATGAAAGCCATTGCATTGCTAGACGATTGTGGAAGAGAGGAGATTCAGATCTCTTGGATCCTTCTAGGAGGATGTTATTAAGGATGCTATGATAAAAGTCCTGTTTGCCCTTTTTTCTCTTTCTTCTTTTAAGTACTAGATCGATGACCTGATCCAAAAGTTTCGCGTCCTATTATGTTTAGGTTGCACATTTCAACTTCTATGTAAGGGATTCTGTGATGACCAATCCAATGGCGTTTTATTAACTGTTTATTATTACTTCTGCAATTACATTGAAAAACCTTTTTTCAATAAAAATTGACTGTAAAAAAAAAAAAAAAAGGTATGTTTTTAATTTCGTATGAGTGCTGGAAGAAACACCCGTCACACCCCTAGCTTCTGATTGGCTGTATTGTTGTCCGGCTGGCCAGGAAGATACACCCTGCTGCCAACACTGTTCTCTCCCAATACTGTAGCGCTGAGATGTCCCCAGCGCCACCGCTAGAGGCCACAGTGTCCTCCCCCGTGCTGGTCGGGAGCAAGCAGAACAGCGGGGGATCTCCTGACTCAAGGTCTGTAGATGGGAGGCAATCACTCACTTCAACGCCGGGGAGATGAAGAACCTCAGCACATCGCCGATAGGATAGCAGGGCCGGCACAGACACCCAAATACCAGGGCAGGTTCAGGGACAGCGAGCAACTGAATCAGTTAATCAGCTCCTGGGAACGTCACTAGCCTGTCAAGCAGCCTAAATCTTATCTCCACCTCTAATTTCGGTGGTGACAAGATACAATAGTACCGCAACATAATAATAGATAAAAAAGGGTTGTTTAGTTGTAAACGAGTGATGATCTACCCTTAGGGTAGGCCATTAATAGTTGATTGATGAAGGTCTGCCCTCTAGGATGCAGGCCGATCAGCTGTTCGCCCAGATGGGGCACTCATGCGCTGGGCAGATTTCTGCAGGAAACAGACAGCTCTGTTCCCACAGCAGTGGCCAGGCTTGGTATTGCACGTAAAGTTCCCTTTGAAGTGAGTGGGATCTTTGTGTGCAATACCAAGCCTGGACACTGCAGTGGAAACAGAGCTGTCTGCTTCCTGCAGAAATCAGATCAGTGCATGAGCGCACTGGCCCAGGGAACAGCTGATCAGTGGGGGTCCTGGGTGGCAGACCTCTGCCGATCTGACCTAACCCAAGGATGGTCCATCAGTAGTTTATAAGTAGACAACCACTTAAAGCGCTGCTACACCTTCACAGCATTCTCTACACAAAGTCGCTCTTGGTCATCCTCGGCACAAAGTCTTCATCTCCGCCTTGACTCATGACGTGGGCCATGCATCCATTGATGGGGCGAATATCTGCCATTTATTATAAACAACTTTCCAAGTTCTGTCAACAACTGCACCCAAGTATAGCTGCAAAAATACTGATAAATTGCATTTTCCCACAGATATCAACCTTTGTCGGTGTCTGTCTTCACTGCGGACGTAGGTATATTATGCAGAGCAGTCTGAAATCTCTAGTACATGGCCAGTTTTAGACTTTACGTAAAGTTTCAGAATACTTCTTAAATATTCTCGCTCATCTGTTACTATTGGTGCAATTGCGAAAGATTTGCAAACTTTGAACATTATTTCAAAATCATCCATGTAGTCACGTTTTTTATCTAGGCGATACTTGCTTAATATGAATCCACTGTGCAACGCCGTTCTTGTCCTAAAGATGATACAAGTTTAAAGAGCTGAGCTGCAATATCAGACAAGAGCATGGGCAGATGTGGCGCCATTTTTAGCAGAAAGACGATTTTTTTTAAAAATTCTCTTCAACCCCTTTAAGAGACGTTACTTCTAGGCTCAGGGTTAAATCTATATCTTGTCATCCATACTTTTAATTATTGCAATTAGTATGCTAAGTAGCTTTTTAACTCCCCCTTATTGGACCGTTTCATGCTATATGCTCTCCAGAGATCTCATTGGTTACAGTGGACCCGCTCTAGTTCAGTTTCACTGGATGGTTTCCTTTACTCAGAAGAGCTGCCAATTACATACACATCCGCCCTTGTTCCCTTCAGGTCCCCAGGTAAGTTACGCATTCACAAAAAAGTATCTGTGACATAAATTGCCAAATGAAGAACTGAGGAATAGCCAGCAGCTTCCAGACGGTTAAAACAGGTTCATCCGGACGGGCAACATATTTCTGTAACACAAGGGAGTGAATAATTCCACAAACTCCATTAAAGGTATGCTGGAAGTGTTGATGACAAGATTATTTACTAATCGTTCATTCCATACAATACACTCTCCTACCAAGAGTAATTGGACGCCTGAGCAGGAATCAAAAGTAGTATTTATTTCCCTATGTTAATACTTAGTGGGGCTCCTTTGGCCCTGGTGAAATTGGATACTTTCTGTGGCATACTTTTTACTAATGTCTAATACATTTCGGCTGGTATTTCCCTCCATTCATCCTGCAAACATCTGCCAAGCTCTCTTGAAGATGGACGCCGTGCATATTTCCTGATCTGATGCAGCAGTTCATCCCAAAGATGTTCAGTAGAGCTCAGGTCTGGACTCTGTGCGGGCCGGCCCAATTGCGGAACATCCACATCCTCAAACCAACAAAAACAGTTGGATGTGTGACAATGTGTATTGCCTTGTTGGAAGTATTGCTGACCATTCCCAGAGTATTGCTGACCATTCCCAGAGTATTGCCACTATGACTCAAATAATGAACTTGGAATGACACCGAGCACTGGATGCACATTACAACCAGTGAGGACCACTTATTATAGACCTCTAGAGCAATTCTGACCGCTCTAGGAGTCAGTTTGATTTTTTTCCAAAGCCAAAACATTAGGAGGACCCGAATTTAAAAAAATCCAAAACGTTACATGTCAGAACCAAGATTTTAGGAGCACTGGCTACTTGGCTTCTAAGGGCTATCCATTACTGCATTACAAGTATTTGGTTAAAGAGATTTAGGGCTCTTTCATATAAACGCAAACCTGCAGTGTAATCAAAGTACTAATGACCACTGGTCCAGAGTGACTGAGTGAGTTACATGCTCCACCCCTGATCACATGACAGTGACATCAAAGGTCCTTGATTGAGTGTGAGTTACATGCTCCACCCCTGATCACATGACAGTGACATTAAAGGTCCTTGATTGAGAGTGAGTTACATGCTCCACCCCTGATCACATGACGGTGACATCAAAGGTCCTTGATTGAGAGTGAGTTACATGCTCTGCCCCTGATCACTTGACGGTGACATCAAAGGTCCTTGATTGAGAGCGTGTTACATGCTCTGCCCCTGATCACATGAGTGACTTCATCACAGGTCCTATTCCATAGCAACTGAGGCAGCGGAGGTTTGTAGGGGATGCATAACTCACTCACTCGGGATGACCTTCGGATGAAGGACCTGTGATGATGTCACTGTCATGTCATTAGGGGCAGAGAATGTAAATCACCTACTCCGGGTGATAAGTGGCAGAGCAAGAGTGAGTGCGTTACATGCTCCGCCCCTGATCACGACAGTGACATCAAAGGTCCTTCAGCCCAAGTGAGTGAGTTACATGCTCCGCGCCCAATCATGATGGTGATGTCATCAACGATCCAATAAGCACATGGCTGCTGTCCAGCAAAGTGTTTGTTAGTATTCCATAGCGCCTGAGGCCACAGGGGTTTGTAGGGGATGGAATACTAACGAACACCTACAGCAGCCGTGTGCTTACAGGACTTGTCATGCTGTCACCATCATTTGATCAGTCACCTGTGTGGGAGTAGTCTGGAGTCACATGACCAGGGGGTGATCAGTGTGTGCACAACTCAGCTCTGCTGCTTATCATTCCTGTTGCATGAAGAATGTATGTAGCAGAGCTGTGTGTGATGTGCATGTAGCAGAGCTGTGTGGCACATTGCACCACCAGAAGCACTAGTACTACCGGCATATCATTTCCTAATAAATTTACGAAGACGAATCATAGACCGACAGTATGTAATATAGACTGCACTACTGACAGGTGTAGCAGAGCTCAGCTTGTCATCCACAGGACACTACTACTGGCACACAGATTACTTTGACTGACCTTGTTGCTCCCAGTTCCCAGATAAAGGGGTGACCTCTACACATAAGACTGACCCCAACACCGAGAGGCTCCCCACTTTTATTTAGGAGTGACTGGAGATATTCTGGTTGAACATATGATTTGTCTTGATCTGAAGCGTGCGTCTATATACTATTCCGGAGCTGCACTGAATTTATGATATTGGATGGGACTATGGGCACAACAGTAATAAGGTCCTGATCACCTATCTTCAGGCAGGGCAAGGTCTTGATCACCCCGAAGCTTTATTAAGCCAGGTTTGGTAAATGTCTTGTCCAACCAATTGATATTCTAGGAATAGTTTAATACATGTCACAAAGCCTTCTCCATTATGGAGTTCTCAAAATGCCACCCAGAAACCAGGTTTGTCATAAGCTGTCAAAAGTAGGGTGTGGGAAGAATGAAGGGTACCGATGCATTTGCAATTATGATGTTTAAATGCAAAACTTGCATCTCTAAAAGCCAACTAGGGTCAGGAGGGATGTCAGGTTTCCTTACGGAGAACACCCAAAAAGTGTGTGGAGAAACCTAGGGGGCAAGTGGGTTGGAGGGTGGTATAGTCTCTCCCCAAGGAGAACACCCAAAAGGGGTGTGGGGACACCTAGAAGGTAAGTGAGGAGACTTATAAGGCCACGCTAGCTCCTCTAAGCATCTACCTTATTTGCATAAAAGGCCAACCAGAACGCTACTCTGTGCAGATGTGGAGTAACAACCCCATAATGGTGCCATCTACCGATGTAAGCTTCTCCTTTGGCTGATAATAGAAGTCATGTACCATGATTGCTTAAGTTAACACTAACTTCTAGTCTAGCCATTTACAAGTGGAGCTGGAGTAGCAGTTTTCCTACTTCTTGAAGATATCCATTTTGCTAAACGTGTTAAAAATGCAGAAACGTTCCAGTCAAGGCTACAAGCCACTAAATGCATTTTATCTGCACTTCTCCACCTCCTATGTGCCTGGGCTAAGTAGAATTTTTTGGTAAAGCTATAAAGTGTCACTTAAGATACGTCGACAAAACACCATACTGTAACATGGACGTTGGGCCAATCTTCTCACGGGGAGCACCATTTGTGTTGTTACCACTTCTGCTCCAGCTTCCTCCTCACGGATACACTCTGTGGTTGCAACATCTTGCTAGGCAACTGGCACACCTATCATCATGTTTGCCAAGTGCCATTTGATCCTGATGGCACAATTATTCCCGTTTTTTGTGTTGTTTTCTAGGTCTACTGGTGGGCTGTTTGTGATGAGCTCACTGGAATGAATGGAGCGGTTGTTGCACTTGCACAGCCCTACCTCATTCCCTCTAAGGTCACTGCGGGTGGGAAAAGCGACCTTGCAGGGACGAGAAAAAGGACAAGGGACACTCATTCTCGGGATCGGTGGGGGTCTTTGTAGCAGAACCCCACTGATCACACTTTTATCATCTATCCTACAAACACAGATCAGTTATTCCTGTATTGCATATTTAGCTGAGCTGTTCCAGAACTACCAACTCTGCTCCCAGGCAATGACTTTTGGCTCCATTACTGATCACGCTTCAATCGCAAATTAAGCCTTCCCCCTGCTTATTCCTGGACGCTGCTTCTGATTGCAACCCAGATGTGTATCTGGCATCCCCTAGTTCTGAGTTGGGGGTCAGTTCCTGGTATTTCTGACTTTCCTTTCGAGGTGTGCTCCTGGGTCATTCTGCCGGAGGTTGGCTCATGATGGTCATTATTTCCGATTCTAACCCCTGACCGTGCTCCTGGTCTCCGTGGTCTTGGTTTGCATACTCCAGATTTGGTCTTGTTCCTAACTTCACTGCTACATCTAGCTGCCAACTAGTAACTCCAACTCTGGGAATCTCCTGCAGCAAAGTCTATACCTTCTTGCTGTGGTCAAGGGTAAAAACAAGAACATCCTTTAGATTCCACACCCCAGTCTCATCAGTACAAAACCAGCTGGAACCACAAAGATCCAAGTCACAAAACATGTCACAGTATGTTTCACATACAAATTGAAACCTGATCGCTTACATTATTTCTGACAGTAGAAACAGTAACGTTACAAACCTGAGTGTTCAAGTCTATGGGAGCAACTTCAGGCGAAAGATCTTTGGGTGGTGGAAACATCTGACCACTGTCTGAAGTCTAGGATTAGTTTAGTCGCTAATAAAGAGATGCTTTAAAAAGAAATACAAACAATTCTTGACTTTTTTTGAGGGACAGAAGCAAAAAATGTAATAATGAAAGAATAATGAGCTTTATTGAGCACTGCTGCAGTATTTGTTACCATTATCTTAGTCTCGGGGTTATATCTGGTCAATGTGTCAACTGAATAGAACTCTGTGAACATTTTGTCCTCCTGTCCTGAGTCGACCAGGCAGGGTCAAAGAGACCTTTAGTGGACCCAAGTTAAATAACTTTGCTTCCAAAATCATTTTGTGAGGTTAAGCTCAGACAATATTTTGCAGAACATTGTAGATATCATGGGAACAGCTTAGAAAAGCATCAGAGCCCTCAACTATTGCTGGTCAATAGGAACACAATAGAACTAAAGCACATTATGTTCATTACTTCTTCCTTGATGAACCGCTCTGATTTCGACTGAATAGATCTACAATGTTAAGTTTATGGGGAGGGGGGGATCCATTTTTTTTCTAGCATTGCTTAGCAATCATCCATAAGAAACAGAGTGTAGAAATGTCATCTGTACACACTCCATTTTTTTAAGCAGCCATTGACTTGAATGGGTGACCATCATCCGAGAAATCAGACCAGAAGAGATAGACTAAAAAGTACCGTATGTCTGCATAGCCCTTTTGGCTCTAATGGGTTCGGGCGCTGTCCATGTGCGGTCAGTTGCAAAAAAAGTAAAGCACGTAAATGTGAAAATCGACGACTTCAACCACTTCGATCCTTCCCAGTGAGATATGCAGGATAAGAGGAATCTGCTCATTTCATTCTGCCTTCTGAAATAATGTGCTCATCCAGCCGGGCGAAACGTACATGTTATCAAGTTAGGGAAGATAGCTGTCGGCAGCAGTCATGACATTAGCTGGTCCTATCTCGGCCTGATCTTCCTCCACCTCTGCAGTAATCGCCTTCATAGAGTGCTAAAGTTTAGCGCTGATAACCAATTTATAGTAACTCTCTGCTGCCAGAAAAATGATAAAAGTTTCCTAAATGGAATTTGCCCTTGGTGGAGAAACAAAGCATCAACCTTGACCTGCGGCGCAGGACATGCAGTCCATGAAAACTGCAAACCGTAGGCAAAAAATGTAAAAAATATCGGTTATAAACCTCAATGTGATTACCCTGATATGTGAACTTCCCAGAAAATCACTTGAAAAACTTTACAGTATCTCAGCTACTATACCAGGATAATATAACATTGAATCCTGAGTCACAAAGGCTGTGTGCCAGAGAACCTTGTATAACTACATCTTAATGAAGTCCTTAGATTAGCATCACCAAGATGTCAATGCCACACTGGTGGCAAGTTGTGTGATTTGACCTTAGAAGAAGGGATTTATGGCATCTATGGGTGTATCCAACCTGTTCACTAAAATTAGTTGTATTTACCGATTCCTAAAAGAGTTCTCACAACTTTCGCAATTCCCATTCATTTCAATGGAGAGTTGCTTGCGGGCGCAAGACTGCAGACGTGATGGGACTCATTCAGGAAAATCGGAGGGATCCTAAAATGTAAACTGACACGGTGGATATATCAGAGGACGCTATTGCGGGGATACAACTTGACAATACATGCAGTCATCTTCACACTTCTGCTTCCATAAGCACATAATGGCTATCAACAAAGCAACGCCTGTGCTTATGGTGGGCAAATCTCAGCCAATCTGCTATTGCCAGCTTGAAAATAGTGTCAATTGTGAAGAGTTGGGTCCTTTCAAAGAGACTGGTTGATAAAGGATAGTAGTAATTATTAGGAAATTATAGTATCAGTGTTTCTGGTGGCGCAATGCGCCACACAGCTGTGCTACATGGTACATCCATTATGATCCCCACACATCACACACACAGTTCTACTACATCCATCGTGATTCCCACACAAGACAAACACAGCTTGGCTCCTCCCACAGCAGTGACGTCACCGCAGGTCCTTTAGCTCACCGGATCTCTGTGGTGGTGGTAGGTCGGTGTCTTCTGTCAGGACCACTAAGTTGTGTCTGAGATAATAACAGCTTAGTAGTATTCTCATTTTGTTATTTTTGTCATCCCCTTCTAAGAGCCCTGTGTTGTTCTTCTGTCGGTCAGGCTCTGTGTTTTATATATCCTGTAGGAACTGTGATTACGTCACTAGGGGGTGGAGCATAAGAACCCACATATAGTACTTTTTACCAAACTGCACAATGGCTCCTCGCACAGCATTGATGTCCTTTGGCTCACCGGATCTCTGTCGTGGCGGTAGGTCGGTGTCTTCTGTCAGAACTGCCAAGTTGTGTCTGAGATAATTACGGCTTAGTTGTATTCTCATTTCGTTATTTTTGGCCTTCCCTTTTCAAGAGCCCTAACTGTGTTTTATACATGTTGTAGGACCTTCAATGACGTCACTAGGTGGTGTAGCGATGACATCACCAGGGACGGAGCATGAGAAGCACTCACATACATACTCGCCGACAAGTGGTCATTAGTAGTTTGACAAGACCAAGGCTTCTTTTTGGGAAAAGCTTTCCTGATCACTTCACAAAATGCAATCCCATTTTTACACAGAGACGTATTATGACATCTGAATCCAATGGTAATGGCAGTGCAGGCAGTACACCCCTAACAATTATACAGGTCTTCAGCTTGTAAACAATCTGGTGGCACAAGTTGAGTTGGCACAATGCAATGCTTACTTTTAATCATTTCCATAGTAGTTATAATGCTGAGACGAGCCTTTTCAAGAAAAGGTCTTATGTACGTAAGCGGATGTGGACCCGCTTTGCCACACACAGAGTTGGCTTAGGGCTAAATTTGGAGACAGCAACTGTAGTACCCCAGTTTTCAGTCTTTACTCCTCCAATTGGAATTTGATCTTCGTTGCAGGGGCCCAAGCTGTTATTTAGAAAAGTAGTCATAGTGGTCTGGCAGCTGATACTACATAAAGCCAATCAGCGATACCTATGGGTGTGAACACTTATAATAAATTGTAATCAGGTACTATTACTGAAGGTGGCAGCCTTCAATAAGCACCGAAACAACCTGCAGTTATCTAAATCGTTGATTTAGAGGGTTTACTAGCATGAAACTGATGCACTTTATAGCTTCTCTTTATTCTGGAGGCATCAAAGCATACATATGAATCCTTAGAGTCAGTCTGCTGCTGGTAAGACGGAAGTTCACAGCTGAGCACCACAAACGTTTCAAGTCTGTGATTCTCGCAAAAGTTTCATTTCACTGAAGTAACCACAACAGACATTGAGCAATAATTAAATTAAAACTTAAATGGCCCTGTCACTTTTATAACTGCATCTGGATAAACACTCCCTGCGGTCTCCAGTTTTAGTCCCTAAGAGAAGAGTTTAGAAGATCAGAGGTTGGTGTCACTACAATGGTCGGTTATGGAAGTTTACGGAAACTGAAGACTATGCAAAGTAATCAAGCATGGTTGAAGAAGCAAGGGTGGCTGAGGCTTTAGGGGGCAGTGATCATGCTATCATTGAATTTTGGATAACAAGGGGAGGAAGACCCGAGAGGACTCAGACTTCAAGGTTGGGTTTCAGAAAGGCAAATTTTTAGAAACTCAAAAAAAAGGGTAGGAAGAATCCAATGGCTGGATGTTCTTAAGGACAGAAATGTCCAAGAAGGTTTGGAAATATTGCGAAATGAGATTCTCAAAGCACAATCGTTAACAATCCCTAAAAGAAGGAAGAATGGGAAGCATTTAAAGAGACCAGGATGGATGAACACAGAACTTGCACACGTGTTAAAAAGGAAGAAAAATATATTTATCAAATGGAAGGGGGCAATATCTAAAGAAGAATATAATGCGGTCTGCAGAAACTGTAGGACAAGTGTCAGAAAAGCTAAAGCTAATAATGAATTGAGGCTTGCAAGAGAGGCCAAAAGCAATAAAAAAGGATTTTGAGGGTATGTTAAAAGCAAAAGAAAATTTAAAGATGCTATTGGATGCTTACAGGATTAAATGGTGAATTTGTTAAAAATGATGTTTGAGAAGGCCGAACTTTTAAATTCCTATTTTGTTTCTGCTTTCTCTCAGAAAGTAGATGGAAGATCAGCTGATCTTCCCTGTGCTATTGGGGGAATAAAATAATGCAGGCTATCTATAAGCAGAGAGATGGTGAGAGAACACTTAGCTAACTTAAAGGAGATGTCTCGAGGAAGCAGTGAATTTTTTTTTTTGCCCAGTCCCCCTAATTAAGCATACATTACTAAGCCCCCCTGTAAATGACTTTTCTAGCTGGTTTGTACTTACAGTTCCAGCGTTTCAGCAACTTATAAAAATTTTCCCAAGATGGCCGCCGCCTCTTTTCCCGTTGCTTGCTGCAGCCCGACGTGCGCGCTCCCGAGACGCTACCAGCTGTGTCTCCCTGACAACCAGACGCCCCGCAGCCGCCGACCGGACCCCTGGATTGAACACGGCCTACCAGTCACCCACCGCCAGGCAGCAGGTAACCGGCGCAGCCCCCCCCCCCCCCCCCGGGCACAGCGGCAGCCCCCCCATCGCAGCGACAGCCCCCCCATCGCAGCGACAGCCCCCCCATCGCAGCGGCAGCCCCCCCCCCCGGCACAGCGACAGCCCCCCCCATCGCAGCGACAGCCCCCCCCATCGCAGCGACAGCCCCCCCATCGCAGCGACAGCCCCCCCATCGCAGCGACAGCCCCCCCCCGGCACAGCGACAGCCCCCC
Source organism: Eleutherodactylus coqui (assembly GCF_035609145.1). Lineage (NCBI taxonomy): Eukaryota > Metazoa > Chordata > Amphibia > Anura > Eleutherodactylidae > Eleutherodactylus > Eleutherodactylus coqui. The sequence continues at coordinate 24,248,196 of NC_089846.1, read as the reverse complement.
CATCGCAGCGGCAGCCCCCCCATCGCAGCGGCAGCCCCCCCCGGCGCAGCCCCCCCATCACAGCGGCAGCCCCCCCCCCGGCGCAGCCCGCCCCCCCCGGCCCATCACTTACCTGGGCGGCAGGACGGCGGGACAGCTGGGCGGCTTCTCGGGACAGCTGGCGGCTCTGCACCTTCCTCTAACAGAGGATGGTACAGAATGGCTGCTCCAGCGCGCTCCCGAGCAGTGACAGCTCGTCTGCGCATGCGCAGAAGAGCTGTAGCGGGGAGCACACTGAAGCGGCTCGTGCTGAAAGGAGAAGAACGGACTGCGCAAGCGCGTCTAAAAAAGCAAGCTGCCAGCGAATTTAGATGGAACCATGGAGACGAGGACGCTAGCAACGGAGCAGGTAAGTGAATAACTTCTGTATGGCTCATATTAATGCACGATGTATATTACAAAGTGCATTAATATGGCCATACAGAAGTGTATAACCCCACTTGATTTCGCGAGACAACCCCTTTAAATGAATTCAAGTTTCCAAGTCCAGATGAACTACATCCAGGATACTGAAGGACAGCAGAGGAAATTGCTGAACCACTCGCTGTAATCTTTGAAAATTTAAGGAGAACAAGAGAAGTACCAGAAGATAGGAGAAGATCAAATGTTGTCCCCATCTTCAAAATAGGGAAGAAGGTGGATCCAGGAAACTAGAAGCCTGTGAGCCTGACTTCTATACAGGGAAAGAAATGTGATCAAATTATTAAACAGCATGTAAACAAGTGCTTGGATGAGAATGGAGTAGTTAACCAGAGCCAGCAAGGGTTTGTAACAAACAATTCATGCCAGACTAATCTAACGTCCCTCTATAACAGAATCAATGACTGGGTTGATCAGGGAAATGCGGCGGATATAGAATTTGACAAAGTATCTCACACCATCCTTATTGAAAACAAAAAGGCAACTGTTAGGTGCATTCACAACTGGCTGATTGATCGAACTCAAAAGAGTGGTCATAAATGGCTACAAGTACAACTGGAAAAATGCCTCACGTGGGGTATCACAAGGCTCTGTCCTGTGCTCAGTGTTGTTCAACATTTTTATTAACAATCTTGATGAGGGAAAACTGATCACATTTGGCACTAGAGAAGAGAAAGAGGATTAAAATTTTTTTTGACAAGCTTGAACAGTGGGCGGCGACTAACAGAATGGTATTTAACAAGGAGAAACGCAAAGTCCTACATCTGGGCAAGAAAAATTAAAAAAGCACATACAGAATGGGAGAAATGCAGCTAAGTAGCAGCACATGTGAAAAAGACTTGGGTATACTAATAGATCACAGACTGAACATGAGTCAACAGTGTGACGCAGCAAAAAAAAGGCAAACACACTTCCAGGATGTATTAAGAGAAGCATAGAGTCTAGATCACGTTAAGTAATTATGGGAGTCTAAATCATGTGAGGAACGGTTAAAGGATGTGGGAATGTTTAGCTTGAAAAAAAAAAGGCAGAGAGGAGACTTAATAGCGGTCTACAAATATTTGAAGGGCTGTCACATTGCAGACAGATTAGCCTTTTTCATATTTGCAGAAGGAAAGACTAGAAGCAATGGGATGAAACTGAAAGGGAGGAGACACCGATTAGATATTAGAAATAACTTCCTGACAGTGAGAGTGATCAATGAGTGGAACAGGTTACCACGGGAGGTGGTAAATTCGTCTTCAATGGAAGTGTTCAAACAGAGGCTGGACAGACATCTGTCTAGGATAATTTTGTGAATCCTGCATTGAGCAGGGGGTTGGACCCGAAGACCCTGGAGGTCCCTTCCAACTCTACGATTCTATGAGCATTCAGACAACTTTAACGAGCTGCTAAATGTTCTTTTGATATTTGATGGAACATAAGTAGCTAGCTTGGTCATTATTCACACATTACACAACATCTGAGCTAGACCAGACATCAACGAAGCTACTATACATGTAAGGGTGACCATAGAAATTAAATATAGATGGCCAAATCTACTGATTTCTGCAGGACAATCTAATGTACATGGCAGTCTCCCGATTGTTCCACAATGGCAGGGATATGAAATCCAACCGTGCAATTCATTTGCTCTCGGGGCATAAGCTACTGCCAAAACTGCCTGGCAGTAGCCTTTTCCCTTCACTACATATAAAACATGCATGCTTGGACGAAGATGCATAGTTATGGATGTGGGGTTTTATGATGTATGGACCGAGTCAGGAGAGATAGATGTTAGCTGTTGAATGGACGCTCATTTGGCTATCCATGGGCAGATTACATTTTTCATTGACTGAAATGAAACTTGACCAATGACAAGTATATTTGTTCTTATGGTGGAAGAAGATGGGGGTGGCTACTAGACACTTTCGGTTTCACTTATCTTGTGTAGAAAAGTTGGGGAGGTCCATCATGGTAAATCTACTTTCCTTTGGAGACACCAAGAGTTTGACAGCAACCTTAGAGAGCTGACCCATTCGGGTCTTGGCAATCAATGACTCATGAGCATTCTTTCGAAGGTCATCAGTCAAAAACATCTCCAATAAAAAAAGCGATTTGGCACTCTACTGAGCTGTGGCTCTCAACCTGTTGCATGTGTACCGTAAGGGGAAAGAGCCACCGGTCCAGGGGGTAACCCTGCGGGCATAGTATTATGGCAGGCTTTTACTCGATTGTCAGAAAATCATGGCAAAACTGCAGTATTTGTCATGATTAAATGAGTATTTTGTGTGCATTTGTACGCGGCATCAGCCCTACAAACTTGTATGGGCAGCCTATAATACGCTGTCCAATTTGCGATACATTGCGTACGGGCAGCATTTCCAGGAGCATCCCCCCTCTGAACACAGCGGGGAATTGAAAAAAAAATACTACGAATATCTGTGAGCGTATGATTAGCCGGCAGAGTGTATGACTGGAAATGTGTAAAACGCTGCGCAGAGACCCGCAGCGTTTTAAGCATACAGCCACGGGCATGACACGTATAGAAAATGTCACATGGTGGCAGAAACAAAACAACATATAACCTCCAGTCGCGAGCCCTTGGCACAGACAAAACATTTGCAGACATAATCAAACAGTAAATATAATCCATCAAGAGCTTGTAGACAAGCACCAACTATTCCATACTACAAATACACCCCGCAGACAGTCCGAAGAAACAACACGTACAAAGTGTACGAGGACAGCCGTACAGACCGGACATCACACTTACTGACAAACATAAGAAAACCACATCCCGTTCACAAGGCACACACAGGAGGCGTGACGCCAGTGCCATTGTGCCGGTCATCCTCTCTACCACCGGGGTTGGACCACATAGACTACACGGAAGTCTACAAACTTTACATCTAAACAAAACCTATTCACGTTGCTGCAGAAAGCAGCCGTACTAAATACATGTCACAACGTCAGGAAGCTTTAAGACCTGGACACACATACAAACACCACGCAGGTTCCATTTTTGCATTGCTTTTGTCGTTAGGCGTCTTAGGACTTGGTGTGGTTTCACATCTGCGTTGGGGATTCCACTTTCCTGCTCCGTTCGGGGAGCAGCTAAGGGGAATCTGTACAGCCAAACGGTTCCGTCTCTGGATGGAATCGAACAGCACCCCGTTGACTATAAAGGGATCCGTCCACCTTTCACCCAGCTTTTGGACAGAATGAAAAAGCGCAGCATGCAGCGCTTTTTCTTCCAGGCATTTTCAGTCTGATCTGTGATGGAACTTCCGAACGCAGGTTCCGATACAAATGTGAAACTGGCCGTAAACACTTAAGACACAATAACAATAGTAATGAGGTCCATTATTTTACAAGAAAATTGGACTGAATCGCTCCGACACAAATATGCAGAGGTGAACCTAAAATGAAACAGGTAATCCCATCTCAGCTAATCATTGCCAAGATGGCAATACCCCTCTGTACATGGTGGCCAGGATGGCAGGAGTTACAGAAACAGCGTAGTGGGGTGTTCTGCAGTTTTTGCCACTCCCACAGAACTGAATGGGAGTTACAGAAACAGAATAGCACAGCGAGCTACGCTGGTCTCGTAACTCCGGTGTTGCAAAAATAGCATAACTTGTTGTGCTATGCCATTTTTGCAAACAATATTCAGTCCTGTGAGAGTTACGGAAACAGTGTGAAATAGCCCAATCGGTTGGTTTCATATTCCTGACCACGCTGGGCTCCCACATACAGGCGAGCCAGGGTCGCGGGGAGTCATTTTTTTGCATGTGAAATACGAAATGAATACGCAAGCAAAAAAAAAAAAAAAAAAAAAAAAAATCACACACGGAACACGCAGTTTCGGTCTGTGAAAATGCTGCATATTACAAGGGCCGAAACTGAATATGCCAGGGTGATGAGCCCTAAATCAACTGGACCACTACGTAACCCATGGTGTTCCCATCTCGGCCACTGTAAGGGTATATTTTTTCCTTTTTTGTGGATGTCCCATTATTTCGGACCCATGGTTTCCGCCGTTGGGTCTCTCCTGGAGAGATTGTCTAGATGTTTTTTGCAGCCTATGGTGAGAGGTTTACCTGCTTCTACACAGGATTCGCTTGAGGTCCTCAAAAGTTTGGAGAACATAATATGGCGGTGTGATTAAGCTTGGGTGACTTGTGATATTTCGGCGTTAAATACGCCTATACCCCATGAAGAAGCATTGCTGGCAGTATCGCACTGTCTGAATAAGTACTCCACATGTTTAGAGGAACTGAAGGAGTTTCTGGTTTGCGACTTTCTTATCACAAAATATTTTTTTCATGTTTAAAGGGGTTGTCCCGAGGCAGCAAGTGGGTCTATACACTTCTGTATGGCCATATTAATGCACTTTGTAATGTACATTGTGCATTAATTATGAGCCATGCAGAAGTTATAAAAAGTTTTATACTTACCTGTTCCGTTGCTGGCGTCCTCGTCTCCATGGTGCCGACTAATTTTCGCCCTCCGATGGCCAAATTAGCCGCGCTTGCGCAGTCCGGGTCTTCTTATCTTCTCAATGGGGCTCCGTGTAGCTCCGCCCCGTCACGTGCCGATTCCAGCCAATCAGGAGGCTGGAATCGGCAATGGACCGCACAGAAGCCCTGCGGTCCACGGAGATAGAGGATCCCGGCGGCCATCTTCAGCAGGTGAGTATGAAGACGCCGGACCGCCGGGATTCAGGTAAGCGCTGTGCGGGTTGTTTTTTTAACCCCTGCATCGGGGTTGTCTCGCGCCGAACGGGGGGGGAGGGGGGGGGTGTTTAAAAAAAAAAAAAAAAAAAAACCCGTTTCGGCGCGGGACAACCCCTTTAAGGCCTCATGTCCACAGTGAAAAGAAGAATTAAAATCCGCAGCGGATCACCCGCACGAGGATCCGCACCCCATAGGAATGCACTGACCACCCGCGGGTAGATAAATACCCGTAGATGGTCAATAAAAGGGAATTAAAAAATTCCTGGAGCATGAAAAAAAATGGACATGCTCCATGTAGTGCGGATCTCCCGCAGGCTTCTATTGAAGCCTATGGAAGCCGTCTGGATCCGCAGGAGACCCGTACCAGAATTAAACTCACCTGCTCCGGACGATGTGGTTCTTCCCTTCTTCGCGTCCGGATCTTCTTTCTTCGGCCCGGCCGATGTGCCCGGCGCATGCACACGGTACGCCTCCGACGTGCTGAGCACATCCGCCGGCCGCGAAGGAAGGAAGATCCGCATCGTCCGGAGCAGGTGAGTTTATTCTGATTTTTAGCCTCATGCCCACGGGGTTGGAGGTACCCGCTACGGATTCTACATGAAGAATCCGCGGCGGGCCTGATTTTCCCCGTGGACATGAGGCCTAATGGTGAGTTCTACCTCCTAAGCTCATTTGTATGTAGCAGTGTGGGAGGAACTTTGTGTGTACTCTGATGATATCCACGTGATGGATGTAGACTGGTGCGGCAGGTACATAGACGACATCCTATTTATTTGGGGGGTAGCTGTGTCGGCCATGCTGGACTTTGTCTCTCATCTGAACAGCAATTATATGAATTTGCATTGTACTTATTAATGTATCAAATCCTGACATTCCTTTTTGGAACTTACTGCTTATGGGCGATTCGCAGTCGGGAAAAGCTTCTTCAAAATTATACAGGAAATCCATCACTGTTACATACGAAAAGTAGCCGTCCGGCGCATAGGATTAAAAAAAATTATAATAAATCAACCGGTAGGCGAATTTATGTGAGTCGGGCGATTGTGTAGCAACAGTGATTATACACGAGGATGTCAGTTAATTACGAAACGCTTGCGAAACACGGGTTACACGGACACATTGATTAAACCTGAACAGGGTGTAGCTGTTATTAAATATAATCGATACATACTCTAAGAAGAAATGAGAATGAATATGAATATATACATAGATAATTTTATATATATATATATATATATATATATATATATATATAAAGTAACCTTTATTATTAAAAGGTATTCACCCAGTTTACATACAGATGAAAATCCCCTGCGTTGGGGATTCCAGTTCCCTGCTCCGTTAGGGGAACAGGAAAGGGGAATTGCCGCGACCAAACAGCCCTGTCTCAGGATGGAACCGAACAGTGCCGGGCGGACCCCATTGACTATAATGGGGTCTGCCCGCTTTCTGCCCAGCTGCCTGGGTTTTGGAAGGAAGACAAAGCGCTGCATGGTATTATCCAGAATCACGATGGACCCTCCGACTGGAGGTACTGAAGCAGGTGCGAAAGCGGCCTTAAACGTATTTTATTTGAAGGTTGCCGTTTTCCAGCTCAGCGGGGTATGACTGTAGGCAATGCTCTTTCTCCTTCAGTGTTGGCTAAAAGGTCTAATGTTACAACCTGGTTAAAAGTGAAGGATTCAATAAATATGGCTTTGGGTGGCGCAGAGTGCTAAGGCAGCAGAATGCAGTCCTAAGCTCTCGCTCATGACCTGAAGGTTGCGGGTTCAATCCCTGCATGGTTCAGGTAGCCGTCTCGGCCTTCCACCCTTCCGAGGTCTGTAAAATGAGAACCAAGCTTGGTGGGCGGTAATAAATAAAATTACTTAAAAGCGCTGCGGAATAAGTTGGCGCTATACAAATAAGACTTATTTACTTAAATGGCCTACCGGTTTGCGGTGGTTGCATATATATACTGACTAGCAAAACGGTTTTATCCCCTGTAACAAAAAAAGGCGTTTATAGCTTCATCCTTTATACATTGTTCTAGACCATCAATTCCTCCGTATGTAGTATTATGTCGGGTCTACTAGGAGACCATTGAAAAAATGTATTGCAGAACACTACATGAATTACTTAATGTTGGTAACCGCAGGACTTCCGCGCTATCGCAACCCTTTAGATCTTCACAATCAGGTGATCTTGCATCCTTTCACCCTTTCAAATCCACTGTCTGATGTCTTCCTACATTCTGATTGAAGCTTGTACAGCTCCGATGTCAGAAGACGTCCGACAGGGTATTCTTACCGTCTATTACCAGCCACTCCGCTGTCGGAGCCACTCTGGCACACACACACACAGGCCAGCAGATGGCACCGTTGTATAACAGAAAAAAGAGAAAGCCTTTAACGAAAGGGTTGTTAGACCTCATACAGGTGGCGATTGAGAGGCAAATTTGAGGAATGGAGAGGCTTCTTGGATGATGATGATGAGGTTGGACGGTCGTCATCCTGGAGGTTTAAGTCACCGATCAGACTTAACATACATATACTGACATTTATGACTTCATAATTGAATGTCATTTGACTTTATAGTGGTTATTTGCATCTGTAATGTATGATTAATTATTCATCATATGGGTGGGAGCGGATGTTCTTAATCCAGAGCAGGAGGGCGAGAACATTCTGAGGAAGAGCCAAGAACGGGGCTTGAAACGCGTAAATAGTGTCCCTTGTTTTATCTTTCTGCCCCTGTAAAGATGCTTAGAAGAAATATACAATAAGCCGGGTCACACGGGCGTAAGCACAATTCTCCGGCGCAAATGCTCCGTATGTGTGCACAACCAAAATGCGCTTTTGCCCGTGTATTTCATCCCCGTGTTTACTTATGTGCGCGAATACACCGCATGTCTGTGCGTACAAAAAATATACACAAAATGACACTGATTGTGCGTATAGAAGCAGCAAATACACGTTTTCTGCCTATGTTGTGTGCATTTACGCAAGCTCATTGATTTCAGCGCAGAAGACAGGTTATGTCGCATATATTTTCACGCCAACGCACATCATGTGAAAAAAAGACATTCATGTAAGTGACCCGTTAAAATGAATGGGTTCTATTCATTGCATATTATGTGCGCAAAAATGCGTAATACGCTGCGCAAATACGGTCGTATGAACGAGGCCTGTTGGTTACGTTTTTTTATATCCTATAGGAGTGCTGGAGGTAACATTATTTGGAACATGATTAATGGACATATACAGCATCTTGTTTTGGCCGTTATATCCAGAATGTCCTTCTTCCAGTCCCGCTGCTATACCTTATTATAGGTGGATATTGCAGTGGGACCGTTATTATTTTTAATGGATCTCTAGTGTTTGTTTGTCTTTAAGATTTCCTCTAATTTGTGCAGTAGATGTGCGACACGTCCATAGAGAGCAAAGTATATATTATATATATATGCATGCTCATACACGCACATTGGATGCATATTGACTGACCCTTCTGATTTTGGTATAATCCGTCGACCATCTAATGTGTATGGGGGGTCCCGAGGCTCCCCAGGCGGCAGATTCAGTGGAAAGAATCAGGCAGTTAAATTTCAACTTTGCTCTGAAGGGAGATAAGCTGCACTAGATACGTCTGGTAAAGGCTTATTCCTCTATCTAATGTATTATATATACACATATCTGGCTGAGCTCACACGACCGTATGCTTATTTCGTATTACCCGCCAGTTTTTGCGAACATGATACACAGTAGCAACCTCCCATATACTTTAATTGTGGCGCTAACGAGAGCCGTGCGAAATACATGCGCAAAAAAAAATTTCAATGCGTTGTATTTTGGTGCGTATTACACTTGCATACACACCAAGATAGTATATGAGGATTGGCAGCACACAGCAAGCACGTATCGTCAGTGCATGTGGCACACTGCAAACACGGCGGTGCGAGTCCGGCTTTATCTTGAGGTGGTGTGGTTATCAAAACGACCCTACCTATAGTGACCAATCACAGCACAGCTTTCATTTTACCTCAACAGAATAAGAAATAATAGCTGCGCCGTGATTGGTTGCTATGGGCAACAAAGACTTTCTATTAGACAGCTTTCAAAATTGTGCTGCCGGCCTACTTTACCTACGGTCCACCCTGTAGATGCTATGGTGAGGGTGAGGCATAGCGTGTAGCGGTACCTAATACATACACATGCAGAGTTGTTTTGATAATAAACCGCATCACATCAGACTAATGGCTCCTGCGCACAGCTCTGTGCATCAAACGCTGTGGGAAACCCGCGCCATTTTACACATTACAGCCCATACGCTCTGCCAGCAAAGACCATGTATGGGCTGAATATGGTATTGCGCATGACCGGGAATCTGGCGTCACGAACATGCACAGTGTGATTTTTTTCATTTTAATGCCCCGCTCTCTTCAGAGCGGGTATGCATATCGAAACGCTGCCCATATGTATAGAATGGGCTGTGCATGATACGCAGAGAAATAGAGCATGCTGCGTTTTATTTCTCTTGCGTATGGATACCCAGTGTCCATACGCATGCATGCAACACACGCGGTCGTGGACATGGCCCTAAGATGATGTACGATCACATGCTATGCCTCACACTCGCTCATCATTACCAGGTACAGGTTGCCGCTACTTAGATGTACCTCTTAAGACTTCAGCATTTTCAGAATTTCGTAACAGAAGCAGGATGTAGAGCAGAAGCAGGGCACTCCTGCTTATTTCAGTGTGAGTGGACCCGACGATCCCGCTTTCTGCGCTGACCGAGTCTGGTCTACTGAAATGGACAGCGGGTCGGACAAATCAGCTGATGGACGGGGATCCTGAGCAGCGGAACCCTATCCATCAACTACTGATGACCTATCCAGAAGCTGGGCTGTCAGTTGAAAAAAGTCCCGAACACCCCTTTAACTCCCATAGAAGTGAATGAGAGTTCCCGAATCACCATAGCACAGCTGCTCTGCGTCCGTGGGTCTCCAGATGCTGAAACGGTATATCTCGCTGAGCCATGCCATTTCTGTAATTCCCATTCACTTCTATGCCAGTGCCATATATTGCCATTCTGGTACCCCCGGCCAACGCGTACACAAGGGCAATCACATCACAGCCATGATGGGGATACCCCTTAAAACTGAGGAGAACTGCTTGATGGGTGAAAGGGAGCAATTAGATTATGAGAAAGGGAAAACAATCTGGCACTTTAAATGCTATAAGCCATCATCACCGATGCCCGGCTCATTCTCACTTCCTAAAAACGGGTGGCGGCACAGTCGTTATGGAAACAAGACAAGATTTACATCTTACCTAAATTTATACTGCATTCCGATTCTGTAACACAACCCGTGATCCTCTTATACGGTGTAAGCTTCTTGTTTTATTTGGGCATACTTGACCCTTAAAGGGTTCTTCCATCCTTGCAGCAAACCACCATCGGGGGAAATCGACGGGGAGGTAAGTATAGCTCTTACATCCCTGGACTCAGCGGGTCACCTACTTTCAGCCAAAAGCTTAGCTCATGGGGTTACAAGTAGGTGACAGGGTCTCTTTAAAGAGTAAGGGTCCTTTTAGATGGGCAGACCAATTGCCCATACGAGTACCGATTGACGATATAACAAGTTGATCGGCACTCATTACGGCTGGCTACACATCAGCGTATTCCGGGCACAGTTACGCATCTGTAATATCAATGAGCGCCCCCTCCTGACCGCGGATAAGCGGACTTGAACTCCAATAATCCTACAAGAATCTAGGATGCCCGAGTTCAGGTCAGAGGATCCACAGTCCGGTCGGGATGCATGTCCATATTATCAACGCACCCCAAATACTCCGGTGCGCCGCCGGCTTCAAGGGCACATATAAGAGTAGTTCTCTTTGACTTTACTACCAGGATGGGTCATCAATAGTTAATCGGTGCGGTCTGCCACTCAGGATACCCGCCAATCAGCTAATATCGGGCCATCTATCATTATGGACATAGACAAAAGCACATAGCTCTGTGCATAGTACAGTGGCAGAGTTTGGTATTGCAAGTGTATTCTTCTATTGTAATACCAACCCAGACCACTGCACTACTGACAGAGCTGTCTGCTTCCAGCTCTCTCCATAATGACAGCTGACCCAATATCAGCTGACTGGTGGGCACCCGAGCAGCAGACCCCTGCCAATCACTTATGCATAGTAAAGTAATAGTAAAAGTCTCGTACAACCCCCCCAAAAGTCTGCCCAGCTTACCTTGTGACCTCCATAGAAGGCAATCTCTTCGGAGTTGGCCACCACTCTTGAGTGCATGTACCGCAGCTCTCCTTTCCTTCTTGCTTCTTCTGATACAAGCTTCCCAAACTTCGGAGAGCACCCCCTCAACACTTTAGCCGTAATGATGACCACGAGTCCAGCAATGGCGGATGGCCAGCCTGTGTCCGCTCCCTTAGATTTGGCGGTACTGAGCAACGTGTAAGTAGTCACCATGACATCCAACACCGGTTTGGTCAGGTTGGAGTAGAGATGGGCCACAGAGTTGGCAAAAGCCACTACGTCTTCCGTCAAGGACTGATCCGGGTTCCGCAAGCGTCCGTCCATGTTGCTCACCCTGTAGTAAGTCTGGTTACCAAAGTACATCTTGTAAGCGTGGGCCACCAAACGGGTACGGAAAGCCAAACTCAGCTGGCCCTCCAGGTAACGGATGGCGCTGTTGATGAAGGTGGCCGGCAGGGCGATCAGCAACCATTTCAGCAGCTGGTAAACAAAACTGGCCGGTCGCTTCTTGACAATACATCGGGTCAACCGTCCATCCAGCTGAGCGACGTAGACCGAGAGGAAGGTCCTGGAGATGAGGGCGGCCGAGTGCAGCACCAACAACCCAAACTCCTTGCAGGCCAACTTTGGGAAGAGCAGCCGAAGTAGGCGAATGAGTCTACGGAAGAACACCCGGTTCACCCCGGTTTTCTCATACACGGGTTGGGTGGAGGCAGAAGACGAAGCGTCCTTAGTCTTCTGGAGTCCATTAGACTTCTTATGTTTCCGAGAGGAGTTAAGGCAGAGATGTCTCAGCACCGGGTACAGCCGGCGGGCACCGTAGGCTGCCAATGCCAACGCAGCCACTCGTTTCAGGACCGCAGCCCGGGTGACAGGGGACGGGCAAACCTGGATCATTGTAAGTCTACCTGCACGTGTGTAGGGTAATGGACGGTGGTGCCGCTCTACGGCATCAGACCAAGACTAGGCATGATACGCACGGAAATCGGCAAATCCTTCCGTGTCCGAGCCGCCGGTGTCGTCCCCTATAGATGTATGTACTAATATGTCCCTGCATATACAGCCATAACCGCGTATATGCAACCTATATTATAATCCAGGGTCAGGAAGGAACTTCTTTTTTGCTGGCTGGAGGGCTGTTCTCACTTCCCCTGGACCAAAGAGCTTGCAATCGCTGAACTTAATGGAAAGGTGACCTATATGCAAGCATTAGTGTATAGTCTAACATGCCACAGGTGTCCCTTGCCATGTCTACCCAGCTGGTAACTAGTCACATGTCCCTTACATAGTGTAGGTGTACTTAAAGGGCAAGTACAGGGAGAAGTATACAAGGTGGCTGCATATGTCGGGTTACCTGTCCCCTGTCGCCCTCCTGTCTGCATACAGTCGCCTACTCGCACGGCAGGAGCTGTGGTGCCAAGAGCCTCAGGTGGCAGCACTTCCCGTTTTGTCACCGTCACTTGCTGCTGGTAACGGTTAGCCGGAGCCGGCGGTAGGCCACGCCCACACAGGCAGCTGAGAGCAGAACTGACGGATAGGAAGCGCCGAGGGCGGGGCCATGGAACTCTAGTGGGCGGGGCTCCGAGGTCATACGTAAACTAGTGTTCTGTGGAATCTGCCAGTCACAACATGGCGTCGTGTTTGGCATCAAAAGCTCCGCCCCTTACTTCCACTTCAGGAAAAATCAGGTCGCTGAACTTTATTGAAAAGAACATTGAGCAACAGGTGACGTCACGCCGCACACTTGTAGGCAGCGTCCATGGGAAAGGAGGTCTGGAGAGTGTGTAGTGCAGTGTCTCCAAACTCCAGTCCTCAGGGACCCCAACAGGTCATGTTGTCCTCATACTAAGGAAATCCTGACAGCATGACCTGTTGGGGTGCTGAGGACTGGAGTTGGAAACACTGGGCTGCATTCTAAGGCGGCTCAGAAACATCTAGAACTGTGAAAACATTTGTGATTATACCAAAAGTAATGGGATTCCGATACAATAAATCACCCCTTTAAGGCCCAGTGTCCACGGGCAGATCAGGCGCCCGCAGCGGGATCCTACCCTGCCCACGGCCGAGGACCCTGCTTACCAAGTCGGGTCTTCCGCGTGCCCATTCGGGTTTTCTATTTCCTTCACTGTGGATGTGTGCGAAAGCGCCGGCCACCGCACATGCGCAGTGGAGTTTTTTTCTTAAGATCCTGCTTTCCTACGGAATCCACAGCCCATCCGTAATTCAATTGCGGTCGGCCCGCGGATCGGACGGCTTGCATTGACTTCAATGGAACCCATCCGTGTGGGAACCGCACTGAAATCGAGCGTGCTGCGATTTGTTTTCAGATGAAAAGGTCTGCAAAACAAATCCGCACACTTTAATTCAGTTGCGGACACCCATGTTTCTCTATGGGCGGCTGGAACTGCGGATTGCACCTGCGCGGATTCCACAATTCAAGTCCGCCCGTGGACATTAGGGCTTATTCTAAATAGTTCCTAAGGCCGGCTTCACACGGTCAAGGAAAACGAATGGGGTCATAGAGACGGGCAATTTTTTTTCTTTTGCCCGCATCGCGGCTCGGGAAAAAGCGCAGCATGCCCCATCTTTGAGCGTTCACTCGGTACGCATTGCATCGCACGTTTTTTTTTAATGGGGCCGGCAAAGCATGGTACAGCGTGCGAGGTTCATGCGAATGTGATGCAAGGTTTCCAATTGAAAACAATGGGAAGCACTCCGCAATCGCTACTTAACACAAAAACGCCTCATATCCGCAGGGACATAGCATGTTGGTGAGCGCAATATCGCACTCGCCAATGTGAAACTAGCCTTAGGGTGCATTCACATGGGCATATTGCGGTCACAGTTGCGTGAAAACACCGCGTATATATGCAAGTGCGTGCGCTTTTGAGCAGGGCATTTACGTGCTCCTTATACATAACACGTTTTACCGCTGTGTGAGCCGGCGTTTTGCTGCGTATTGCAGCAATGTTGGACTCTGCATCACAGCGTATCTCACGCACGCCGCCATGCGCAGTCTTCTTGCTTTTTTTAAATGTCCAGCTATATTGCTTAGCGATGGTGCGGATAAACACCTCATATATGCAGTGTAATTGCGTTTATTACGCACTCATATAGAACAGTATCGTGTGTAAAACGTGCTAAAATAGAACATGCTACGTTCTTTTTCCGCGCGCATTATACTTGATGTGTATACGCAAATGTGAACGGATCAATGGTTCTTCTTTCAATGTTCTTTCACTTGGCCATTCATCGCTTCTTCTGCGTAATACTTGATTAAATCCCGCTCATGTGATATATGCGCGCTTCTACCACACCCCTAAAAAATGTAATACAAACTGAATGACTGAGATGAGATAAGAGAAGCATATAAGAAATTAGGGGAAACCACATGTGTGTAGGACAATCAGCAGATACAGCCTAGTGAATGCAGTGTAGTACTACAGGTACAAGAATAACCTTCTCTAATAACAGATATTACAGCAAAAGTGCAAAGAAGTGGGATTGTAGAAAAGGGGGGAGGAAGGTGAATCCTCAAATATGACCTGATACAAACGGTGAAGTACTACAGGTACAAGGGTAGCCCAGCTTGATGCGATCAACATACCAGTAATGCTGCTGGGGGCCCGGCAATCACATTGGCCTACTACAGGTAGAGAGACGGCGGGAGAAACCAAGTAATCTTATAGATATGATACCTTTAATGGCTAACAAAAATCCATGATGTTATTGTGAGCTTTCCAACCTTTTCCTCAGGCATATAATGGAACAAATCTAAAGACGTATTTAATATATACACATGATCACATGGGAGGGCACAGACATGGGGAAATTCATTTGCACTAGATAACTTCCAGGGACAGGGTAAGGAGAGGAAGAGACGAGCGGGGAGATACTCGGCTAAGGCACTACTCGCTCGAGTAATGTGCCTTAGCGAGTATACTCGCTCATCTCTACTTCCAATGCCTAAATAGAGGCACCTGTAAGCTTTGCGCAGCGTTGGACGCTACTAAACTGCCTCTTCCTCTCTTTTTTTTTCAGCTCCCACAGGAGTCTATGGGAGCCGTCAGTGTATATCGGTCGAAAGATAGAACCGGAACTATCCAGAAGATAGATCCAGAAATGCCAAAGGAATTCAGTAATTTACTACTAAGGCTGCCTGCAGACAAGAATTCTCGTGGCGGGACCCAAACCGAGCCCCTGCAGGGACCAGCGTGGCACTCATCTGCTCCCGCGGCTCCGTCTCTGTGATGTGTCGGCTGCCGCTCAGCCGGCGCATGCGCAGAGCGGAGCCAGCGGCCGGGGAGTGACATTTCTGTGCGGAAAAGAAATGAAAAAGGAGGGTGGCGCAAGCACTTCTTTCTCCCCTGTCCTCCTGCACACAGGACCTCCGACACATCCAATACACCTTTGGAATTGTGTCACCCCCAGGCATCCTGTTGTCCTATCCAGCCGAACTGACGAAAGGGCTCGTCCCCGAAACGCGTATTCTATTGCTGGTTTTTAATTTGTGAAAAAATAAAAAACAAGTGCTTTCACCATCACATATTGGACCTTGATCTTCATCTTCTAGTAACTTAGAGGGTTGCGCTTCCATACCAGTTTTTTTCACATCCTTTCCGCATTTCTGTGCGGGGCTCACAGAGATTTGTTTTCCACGTGAGATTTCGCCCGGACAAATCGCGGCCATCTGCATAGGATTAGTTTCTAACGCAATCCTATGGCAGCTTCCACGGGCGAGAATTCTGCGGGAAATCCAGCCACGGAATTTTCGCCCGTGTGCAGGAGGCCTAAGGCAGCGCTCTTGGGAATCTGATACCACAGCACTAAGGAGAAGCCACATAGTAGTACCTGTCAAAAAAGGAATGCTGTTCCTGAACCCAAGGGGTCTCCGTCAGCCTCTGGGCTCCTCCAATAGCTCCTATGGCTATAGTTACTTCCATGGCTGACAAGGGCCCACAACCAGAGGTTTTGGGTTCAGACATGTTTCCTCATGGCACTTATGATTGACAGATGGGCACATCAGTGGAAAAATCCTGCTGCCCCAAAAAAAGAGCTCCTGGCAGCGGCCGTATCGGTCGTCTCCAGCTTTCCCAGAAGATGACAAAGTTTTTTGTTATATTTGCAAGTGATAAGATCTCACTGAATGTTTGAAGCTAACTCTATTTTTTCATCTAAAGCTTAGAGCGCCATCTGGTGGCCCATTGACCATTAATTGTAAGGCATAGAATGCTATATTGTGGTACGAGAACATAGAAAAATAGATATACTTTAACTGCTATTGCCTCTCTGTTATCAGCCAGAAAGCTGAAGTATGTTCGTTCTTCTCTACTCACACTGTTGTAATAGGATACCAAGATAGCCCCCCCCCCCCTTCCGTCCTGCTCTTTGTAGATACATTCGTCCTGTATGAGTTCTTCCTTCAAGTGTTAACCAATAGTTATGAACCTGTGAATAAGCCGGCCACATGGTATAAAGTTGTTGCAATGTCCTTGTATAGGCACACTGGGCTTGGGATGTTAACCCACCAGTGTCTGTGCGCACATAAAATAAACACCATTTCCTAAGTAGGCCCTGGGTATCCTGTCAAATGTCGTACATCAATATTAAATAATTGTTCTGTTCAGCCCTTCCTCCTTCTGATAAAACCGGATGATGCTTAACCCCTTCCCTCCCCATGACGTAAGGGTACGTCATGGGAGCGGGGTACTTCCTGCAAAATGAAGTACCCTTACGTCATAGTGATAGCGCGAGATTACATATGATCTTGCGCTATCCCGCAGCGGAAGCCGGCTGTCAGTCATAGCCAGCCTCCCTCTGCAACAGCGGGGATGCATCAGAGATGCGCCCCCCGCTGTTAATACCTTCCCTGCTGCGATCTATGTAGATCGCGGCATGGGAAGGGTTCACAGAGGGAGCGCGCTCCCTCTGTGAAGTTGCCAGGCTCTCGCGATATAATCGCGTCCTGTGTTGCCAGTGCCTGAGATCGCTGTATAAGCGATAAGGCATGGCAGGGCAGTAGCCCTGCCATGCCTTATCACAGCGATCATCAGGGCAGTGTTGTAAGTCCCCGAGGGGGACACAAATTTTGTTAAAAGAAAGATTTAAAAAATGAATTTAAAAAAATGCTTTAAAAAAGTAAAAAAAACCCCTCTCTTTATGCTTTTCCTCATATTAGCATAAAAAAAGGATAAAAAAAATTAAAACCCCACATATTTGGTATTGTCGCGTCTGTAATGGCACGTACAATACGTTGCACATGCTTTTGACTGTGCATGGAAAAAAGCGTTTAAAAAAACGCTAAAAAACCGAGGCAAAATGCTAATTTTCAGCATTTTGCCTCCCTAAAAACGCAATAAAAGTGATCAAAAAAGCCATATGTACCCCAAAATGGTACCAATAAAAACTACAGCTCATCTCGCAAAAAATAAGCCCTCATAGAGCTCTGTACATAAAAAAATAAAAAAGTTACAGGACTTTGAATGCAGCGATTTAGAAAAAAAAGATTTCCAAAAAAAGGGTTTTTATTGCAGAAAAGTGGAAAAACCTAAAAAAAGTGTAAGAATTTTGGTATTGTTGTAACCGTACCGACCCGCAAAAAAAATGTATTGTGTCATTTATGCTGCATGATTAACGCTGTAAAAAAAAATCTATGGCAGAATTGATGCGTTTTCTCTCCCTGCTTTCATTAAAAAAAAATAAAAGTTTTACAGTATAGTCATTGTACCCAAAAGTGGCACCGATAAAAACTACAGGTCGCCACGCAAAAAACAAGCCCTTATACGGCCGCGTCGACGGAAAAATAAAAAAGTTATGACTTTTGATAAATGGAGAAGAAAATCTGCCAAAAATCGTTGCGTCCTTAAGCCCAAAATAGGCCAGGTCCTTAAAGGGTTAAAGGGGCTGTCTGACAACCCAGTTCATATGCGTTATCGAGGCGCATGGACATCATAGAGAAAGATCCCCTTCCATGAGTCCGAGTGGAGAGCCTCTAACAACGGTTGTTTCTTTGCCAGACTCCTGCCATCCATATATTAAACCATGTGATACTACAGTTCTTCTGCATCAAAGGGGTTGTCTGTGACTAAACTATTGATCGACGAGGGGATTCATTGCTTGGAATCCCAGCAGATCAGCCTTTGCCCCCGTTGCTGACAGCATGTATGGAACAGGAAGCAGATAGCTCTGTACACTTTGTAGTGGGCAGTACTGGTAATGCAGCCACAGTTTCCACTGAATTCAATGCTTCTTATGCTGACAGCGGCCTGGACATCAGCTGATTGGCCGGGGACGTAATCGGCAAGCCGCCACAAATCATTTATTGACAACCTATCCTGAAAAATAGATCACTAGTTTAGTACAATAGGAAAAAAAGCCCAAGCAGCAGTCACCAGGTTCCAATAAGGCAGGACCCTAAAATTATGCACGCCACAGGTAGGAAGACGCATCACAATTCCAAAGATAATCCCAAAGATCGCTAGTTCAGTCATGGACAACCCCTTTAATCAATCAGGGGAGAGGGAGACAAAATGCCAGACAGTGGCTTATCTCCCTGCAGGAAAAAAGATTGGGCATGTTGGACATCAAGATCTCAGGGTGAATGCCAGGTTGACCCATTAGCCAGTTCAGCAGACTGCATGGCTAGCTTTACGGACTACAAAAGATTAGATGATAACTGTTCTTCCGAACAGAGAGGAGGCACTAAAATCCCGGACAGATCATCAATGGTAAAGTCCTGGATAACCCCTTCATTAAAGGATGGAGACCTGAGCAAAAAGCTTGTCATTGAATTGCCATATAACACTGCCACGTGCATGGGCAGCCTTATAACGTGCAACCCATGCAGTCATAAAAGGCATTGGCCACCGGCTTGTAGGGAGGCACCAGGCAGATGTAGGCTGGGGGCCATTGTCCTCCATAGGTCCCCCCGGCCAGATGAGGCAGTCTTTTATGAAGTTACATGAATCATCCTCCTCCTGGCTCTGTCTCTTCCTTTCTGATGTTCCAAGACGCCACTGTCAGCCCATCGGCGCTGTATGGTCTCCTGCAGACAGCTGGCACATGCGCGGCGAGAATTCTCGCAGCAGGATGTGTGCCATGCTCCTGCAGTGACCACTGTGGCTCACCTGCTCCTGGCATCTCCACGCTCTGCTATATACCATCTGGCGCATGCGCAGAGTGGAGCTGGCATGTCACAACGATATACCGCGATTTGTTTACTGTGCATGTTTTCTTGCGGTCAAATCGCGGCTGATTATCTAATGCAATCCTGTGGCAACGGTCATGGGCAGAAATTCTGCGGGAAATCCTGCCGCAGAATTTCCGCCCGTGTGCAGGAGGCCTAAGTATGGGTTTGGCCCTGGTGTTGTATTTATTTACTGAGCTTAGCTCTGGTACCATATTTATGTCAAGAGCTTGGTTCTGGTACAGGGTCAGACATGACTGAGATTGGAAGACTGCTCTGTACAAGGTGGCTGGGAGGACGGAAACAACAGTTCACTGTGCTACTCTGTTTGCTCCTCAGACAATGAGCTGATCGCCTGGCCCGCTGTCAGTGCAGCGGCTTGGACGCTGTCATAGGGGACGGGAGCTGAAGTGCACTAGCTGGTTTCACTCCCACTGAAATCAATGGGAGCTGATGCAGCTATTACACTTCTGGCAATTCCACCTTTGACACTGGGGATGGCCACAGAAGTGTAATAGGCGCTTCAGCTCCCATTGGGGGTGAAGCCAGCTAGGGAACTTCCGCTCCCATCCCCTACCATGCACGTCCGCCCGGCTGCACTGGCAGGATAGATCATCAATAGTTTTTGCCCAGGAAACCCCTTTAACATCTATTGGCGTTACTCAGACAGCATGGTGAATCCCGGCTGTTTCTGTAATCCCAACCACCCGGCCACCTTGTCTAGAGTGGTTTTCCCATCGCATTCACCTCATACAGTAATGGGGGCCACAACTAGAGATAGGTGCAGGTCTCAACTCTGGGACCCGCACCTATCAACTGTTATGCCATAGCCTATCACTGTGCCATAAAAGACTCAGATGGGAACACCCCTTTAACTGATACTGATAGTTATTTTTTTAAGTGGAGTTCCCCTTTAAATGATCACCATCACACACAACCAAAATAACATTGCAGAACACTTTATTGTCAGTGTGATCATCTCAAACACACCCGCCGCCCAGACACGGCGATCCATCTCTTATATGCAGATAACACAGAGATATTATAATTCAAGCAAAGTTCATATGTTTACCTGAAATAAATGACTACAGAATGCTGGGAGTTGTAGTGATAGACGGGAGCAAATAGTGGGTAGTTGAATTAAACCAGTCGACAAAGGGTTAAGCTACCCAACAGATTTGATTACAGGGATATCATTACTTTTGGCCCAGGCTAGGAGGCAAATGGGGCTGTATGAAATCTAATCGGGTGTGAGAACTTTTGCAAAATGGTATTTTTTTCTCCAGTTACTTGCTATATTTACATGGAGTTCCGCTACGTTGTAACTGCGTTGCGAAGCATAAAAGTTGCAGTTGGCTGTCAGTTTTTGCACCGCGTGTGATGCAACCATATTGGATTACATACATCGTGCAACCCAATGCAAGCTAATTGCTAAGGCCTATAATCTGCATTTATCAGATTGTCACCCCAGGACATGTCACGGTGACGGCATCACCCCAACAAATTGCTGGGTAACTTAGGGTTGAATATGTTGTTATAGGTCAATGTGGACTGTAGATATTTGGGGAGGAGGGGGTTGACTAGAACTGCTTGCACCGGTGTGTTGAGGATCTCCATGCCGGTTTACGCGTACATGGTGATATATTTTGGCTCCATATTTCCGAAGTATGTGCGCTCCCACTCGCTCATCAGGTCAAAGTGCAGGGGGCGGTGGCAGAAGTTGCACTCCGCAGCGGATGGTGACTGCAGTGGCATCCCAGCTTCCTTCCATGTTTCAACTAAACACTCTGCGGAGACAGAATGAGCGGGTTGAGATCTTTTTACATCGGCAGATCACTTCTTGTAACAAACACCGATGGGTGATGTAGCAAGTCAGTTGGCGCTCATTAACTTCACATTTACCTGCAGCCATTATCATGCAACAACCCAATTTACATCATTGTTGGTGGCACATCCCGTTTACATAAGGGTATGTGCCACGGGCAAACTACCAATTTTATGCCAGCAAAAAAAGTGCAATGACCAACAAATGTGCGTTTATTGCTTGATGTTCAGCTGTTGGGCATACTGACGGTGTGTTCGCATGGGACGGATTTGCTGTGCGGATCATCCGCATGGAAAATCCACAGCATTTACAGTAGCAGCAAAATCTTGTTCACATGCTGCAGAACAAATCTGCACAAAGCCCACTGACTCTGGCTGGCACCTGGGCTCACCATATTATTAAATTGACAAGTCCAGGTGCCGGCCGCAATAAGCATAGTTCTGCCCTAAGGGCTTATTTACACCGGCATATATCGGCTGACGTTTTCACGGCCGGCCGATATACGCTTCCATCTGAGCAGTTCCCTCCTCACCGACTCTCTGCCTCTCTCCTCCGCTCTGGCGTTTGCAATGGGAGGGGTGGGTGGGGGCGGAGCTAAGCTCTGTTCTGCCCTGCCCACTCCCATTGCTGGCTGCAGGAAGAGGGTGGAAGCTTAGCTCCACCCCTATCCCGCCCACTCACGTTGCAAAGAGCCGGAGGGGAGGAGAGAGGCAGAGAGCCGGTGGGGGGAACTGCTCAGATGAAAGCATATACATGCTGTCCGTGAAAACGCCGGCCTGTATACGCCTGTCTGAATAAGGCCGCCTGGAGACGGCCGAGTCGGATCCCGCTGCTAAAAGGGGACCTGACCCGAGCCCTGCAGAGAGCAGCGCATCACTCGCCTACTACCGCAGCCCCGGATTTTTCATGTGCCGCCTGCTGTGCAGCCGGCGCATGCGCTGACTGGACCAGAGCCGGTGAGCCCCGCACAGAAATAGAACATGCCGCAATTTGTTTTCTGCGCAGAATATAGTAGTGGGTAACCAACCTTACACTGGGCAATGAAGAGTCATTTTCCCCATCATCACCCTATACAAGGGGGCCTTAGTGTTCACAACTATAGCCATAAAGGGATTTAAAGGGCATGTATACTTTTGCAACTGTTTATCTATAGTAGAAACTGAAACAGGATAAATAGTTTTTATTTTTTTAAATTTCCTACCGTTTTGTGTTTACAGCTCCAATGCAGACCAATGAGTATCCATGGCTACAGACTACAAACAAATCCTATGTGCAGTCTGATCCTGCAATCATACTTCCAGCTAATGATTTTGTGACCCTTGCTTACCCACAAAATAGCTCATCATGTCAGGCGTGTGGTGAGGGGAGGGAGCCAGCCTCAACAGCTCTTCTCCACGAGGAACAGTCGGGTAATTGATGGCCTGGACGTAAATGTTGTGCTCAGACAGAAGAGTGTCACAGATCCTGGTGTTCACCGCGGCATTGCCAACCTGGTGTGGGACAGAAGGAGTTAACGGCAGACCAGTTCCCTGATCCATGTATGACGGGGATATCTAGGGCAGTATTTGTAGCGATATCTATATGAGGGTCACTTTCTTACCCGTATGGGGATGATATGGCTGGGACAGTTGATGACTGGAAGCCCAACATCCATGAGCAGTTGGCGCATGTGTTTGACATTGCGCTGGTGGGCACGGCGGAGTGCTTGCCCTTCCTCACTTTTTAAGATGCGCACAGATTCCAAAGCTCCAGCAAGCACCATGGGCGGCAGAGAGGTGGTAAAAATGAAGCCGGCAGCGTAAGAGCGCACCGTATCTATAAGGGCCGCAGTGCTAGCCACATAGCCACCGACACAGCCAAATGCCTTCCCTGAAGGAGAACACAATAAAGAGTTAATAGTCTCATGGTAGCAACCAGTGTCAAGTCTATAAGTGTGTGGAAATGTATATTGAATGATTCACCATGCTTAAAGGAGTTAAAAATGAATTCGAATGAATGGAAGTGTCAATGATTGGCTACTCATTGGCGGCCAACTTTCCTTTGCTCGATGAGACTTGTCCTAAGGATCAGTGGAGGTCCAAGATGTTGAATCACCAATGAATGGACTTTTGGCAACCATGTTAAATAACTAGCCCTATTGTTAAAGCCTATCCATGATATTAAGGCTTCATTTATACCTCCTCTAGGGCTTTTTGTTGTCGGGCCTGTGACCATCTGTCATAGAAGCCGAACAACGAACAGAACTGAGGAACTGGATTTGGCACATGATGGAAACAAACATTGCCTGATGGATCCCATTCACTATAATGGGGTGCATTGGTTTTCCAGCATGCTGCCCTGAATTTACCAAATAATGTAGCACAGCATGCTGTGCCATTTTCTCCCAGGTCTTATACCAGATCTTCACCAAAAGCCCCATTTACACGCAAAGATGATTGCTCAAAATTCGTTCAAAAGATAGGGTGATTGACAATTTGAGCGATCATTTTTATAAGCTGCTTATGAGCACTAATGCCCATTAGTAGCCTACTAGCTTCATTTGCATGTAAATGAGCCTACCTGTGCTGTATGCAGATAACAGCGGAGTGGTCTGTTATCTGCATTCAGTTCCTTTGTTCTCCCGTGGGACAGCAGCTGAATACAATGTTATCAGTGCTCCTGTGGAGAATTACAATGTGCGACCACTGCTATCAGCCCTCTGCCTGGACTACAAATCATCGCTTGGTTGAAAAGCAAACGATGGTAACTTTGCATGCAACGATTATTGCTCCAAAGACATCGTTTGAGCGAATTTTGTGCGATAATCGTTGCGTGTAAATGGGGCTTATGGCTCTAATGTGATCAGAGCCTATGCTGTACGTGAAACATAGGTGGACTATATGCATATATAGTTCTAGTAGAAAGCTTGTCCCAAGACGGAGACTGCAATATATATGTATGTATGTATGTATATATATATATCCTTGCAAAGGAAAATTCTTAGTGGAATTAGGAATAATAGTTATGCAAAGGCGCCAGCTATTTCGAATACTCAGGGCAAACCAACACGGAGGTCCCTTCATTGTCTCATCTGCTTTCTCCCCTTGAGGAAGCAGATGCGAAACGTGCATTGGGGCTCAGGATACAGGTCTTGACTAGCATGTGGTAACAGCTTTGTATTTATATTTTGTGTGATCTGACAGTCTTTATTTATTGCCTTGTAGTCTGGCTTGTATTATATATGACTCAGTAGATCCACTATGGTATATATTGTTATCCTGTTTACATCATCAATATATTTTGATTCCATGTTCAAGTCCTGTTCCTGCTATCCAGATAATGTTTTTAACTATTATTCTGTTTTTTTTTTAAAGTTCTCTATTTTACTTATTCTAAGCTCTGTGTGTGTATCCCTTTTCGTGTTCTCATAGCAATACAGTACAGTATTTTTGCATTGTGTAGCATTTGTGCCTATTTTTTGGGGGTAACACAATCCCCATCTGTATACTGAAACAGAAGTGTTATTTCTCCGCATTGCTGTTATAAATATTGTACAAAACAATAATGAATAGAGATGAGCGAGCATTGCCTTTAGTGAGTATCTCCCCGCTCGAGACCGAAGGTTCGGGTACTGGCGCGGGGAGCGGTGCGTAGCGGCTGTCAGCAGGAGAGAGCGGGGTGTGTGTGTGGGGGGGGGGGGTGTGGGAGGGAGAGAGAGATCTCCCCTCCATTCCAACCCGCTCTCCCCCGCAGCTCACTGCCCGCCACCGGCACCTGAACCTTTGGTCTCGAGCGGGCAGGTACTCGCTAAAGGCAATGCTCGCTCGAGCAATTGCCTTTAGCGAGTATACTCGCTCATCTCTGATAATGAAGTTCCTTTTTCATTCTTCTTGACTTACCCAATGTTCCTGAGATAATGTCAATCTTGTGCATGATGCCATCTCGTTCTCCGACTCCTGCCCCCCGCACCCCATACAACCCCACTGCATGCACTTCATCAACAAATGTCAGGGCACCATATTTGTGTGCTATATCACACATCTCCTCCAGGGGGCAGATCGCACCTGCAAATTATATGGGAAATGAATAAATATAAAAGTTCATAACTATGGCATCCGCATTACAACCTGACTGGGACAAGTGGCATCATAAGGACCCCTGCGAGTGTAATTTTGGTTGATCAGACCTTCGGGGGAGGGGGGGGGGGGGGTGGCATTTGTGCCCATAATATGGGTGCAGAAATGCTCCGATAACACATTCAGGTGAAATTAGTTTACCACAAAGTTCTAGACATGATGTAAAGTCAGATGGCCAGGGGAGTGCTTCCCTTTGGCTAGGTTCACACAAATATATTATGGTATAGGCACACATATGGACAAGTGTCGTGGCCCGACCACGGGGGGACTGACCTGAGCTTAGAACAGTCATCCATGATGCTCTGAGTTCGGGTCAGTACATCTGCGGTCAGGTTAGGACTCCATTCCGTATTACGGATGTGCCCCATAATACACTTAGGTGAAACTGGCCTAGCTTGCATTAATTTAAATCAAAATGGCCATGCTTATGCGGTTTCCTCTTCGTTAAGACCTGGGTAGGGACACACAATCTGGCACCGCACCGGGCCAAAACCTCGCACGCCCACAGTAGTCACTGGCAACACGATTTTGCCATAAAATCGTTCCGCAATTGACCATTGACGGGTTTGGCGGTATATGGCCAGCCACAACATGCGTCCTTAGTCTAAGGGCTTATTCACGTGAACGATATTCGTACGATGCGCAGAAACTCGCATGAATATGAAAGCCATTGATTTGAATAGATCCGTTCACACTAGTTTTTTATTTCCTTGTGGCATCGGTGTGAGGAAAAACAGTTTGCTCTACCTTTTGGCGTTCCCTCGGAGCGCCTCGCCCATTGTTATCAATGGGACCTTAAAAGACATGACATGGCACTCTCCTGCCGTGCGATGTGCAAGCAAGTGGGATGTGATGTCAATGGGAATCACTCGGGGTCCTATCACGCGCGTGAGGATCACAATTGAACAGAAGCGATGCGATTCTTGATCACCAACGGTTCACATCATCGTGAAAATCGCTGGGAAGCGCGATATCTGGCTGAGTTTCTTGGCTCGATATTGCGCTTACCTGGGTGAGTGTAGCCGAAGGCTAACTTTACATGGGCGAGTATGATATCGGGCTGTGAGTCACGGCCCGATATCGTGTTCACCAATGTGTGAATTCGGGTGCCGGCGGGGAGCGGTGGGGGAGAGCAGGGAGGAACGGGGAGAGATCTCTCACTCTCTCCCCCCCCGCTCCCCCCTGCTCACTTCCGCAACTCACCGCTCACCCCCGCCGGCACCCGAATCTTTTGAGACGAGCAGGCAGGTACTCGCAAAAGGCAATACTCGCTTGAGTATTTGCCCTTAGCGAGTACGCTTGCTCATCTCTACTTATGATAGTTTGCGCTGGTGTGAAGTGAAGTAATAAAAGCCTCTTACTACATTTTTTGCACCTTTGAGCTGACTGTGTGCCAAATTTGAAATCCATGCCAGCTGCCGTAGAATTCAGCAATAACGTATGCCAGCTTCTGGTGTAAATTACAGTAAATCTAATGAGCTGCAAGCAGCCAAGCGCCCCAAAGCTAAGACTCACCCACTTTTATTTTTCTTTTAAGTGACAGGGCTGGCATAAATATATATAAAAAAACAGCAAAAAGCTGCACATTATTATCACAATGTTCCAAGTGCCAAAATGTGTAACTTTGATATGCCAGGAAGCTGGCATAAAAGGTTTAATAAATGTTTCTTTTTGTGTTTTAATTCCTGACCATCTTCAAGATCACTGTTTGCTGTCAGTGAATAGGAACAATCTTGTTTAAATCCAGAGTCTGTAAACCTTGTGCTGCGGAAGTATTAAGTTCAGAAAGGATTACTTAGACTGGATGGAACTGTAGCAAACCGTCAACTGTGCGATGTATGAGGTCTATACTAGTTTCCCTAAAAATGTAACAAATGTAACAAAAAAATATATATTACAATTCATTAACAGCAAACAAAGACCTTGAAATTGGTGAGTAATTGAAACATAAAACATGACTTGTTATTGTCTGCCGACTCTGATTTAGTTACGTAAAACTCCTTTAAGATCTGCATGGTCTCATTCTTGGGATTAGCGATGCAGGGAGGGGGTGTCCCAGCCGCCGGACCCCACCTATCTGATTTACATGACAAGTCTGATTTACATGAGTCGCACATTTCACATGTAAGGAATATCAAATATGATGTTTTCCTGCTCATTAAATGGATTAGTGACTGTGTGATGATGTGCTGGGGGTCCTATCTATGACGTAGTCTTTGACATCTACAGACCGTTGTCAGAAAGTCGCTTTTTACATTGTCCGTTGTGTTTGGGAACTTACCATCCATAGAGTGGACAGTCTCAAAGGCAACAATCTTGGGTGTTTTAGGATCTGATTTACAGAGAACTTCTTCAAGATGGGCAGGGTCATTGTGACGGAAGACATATTTGGCCACCCCGCTGTTCCGGATGCCCTGGATCATGGATGCATGGTTTCCAGCATCAGAGTAAATCTCACAGTCTGCAGGGAAAGACAAATGAATGATTACTTCTGTACATCAAAGGACATTAAACCTAAACTCGGTGGTAAGTCCATTTGTTGTTCAATTGAATGCAACTTATTGCTCCCCGTTATGGCAATTATATTAGCAGCTGTGAATTTTATTAGTTTTATTTTTCTAAGCTTCCACGTCTACATTTAGTGACCATTTAATTTGCATATTTCCCTTAATTTACATGAACAGGAGAAATTTGGATAACAGAAGGTAGCAGTAATAAAGAAACCTGCTACTTACTTACTGCACCTGTTTATGTGAAGAACAGTAGGGCTCTTCTAATGTGCTGGAGATACCACCATGTCCCCTCTGCACTCCTCCCCTCCCGTTCCTCGCTACTCTGCCCTCATCTTTTCCTTGCTTCTCTTTCCCTCTCCTTCTTTCTCTTCTCTCTACTCTTTCCCTCTCCTTCTTTCTCTTCTCCTACTCTCTTCTTTTCTCCCCTCCCCCTTTCAATGTATCATTTATCCTCTATTCTTCTTCTTCTTCTTCTCTACTTTACCCTTGCTACTCCTTCCCTCTTTTTTATTTTCTCTTCTCTTCCCCTCTTCCACTTCTCCATTCATACCTTTTCATCTCTTCTTCTTCTCCTGTACTTTTCCCTTGCTTCTTCTACTTCTCTCTCCCATCTTCTCTTTATTCTTCTCCTTCACCCTTCCTCTTATCCTTTCATCCCTTCTCTCTTTTCTTCTCATCTTTTCTCCTCTCCTCGCCTCCCTTCTACATTCATTTCTTCTCCTCTCTTCTTCTCCTCCTCCACTTTTCACTTTCTTCTCCTTCCCTCTTCTCCCTTCTATTATTCTCTTTCCCCCTCTCCTCCACTCTTCATTTTCTATTCCCCTCCACTTTTGCAATTTATCCCTTTTTCTTTCTTCTCTACTTTTCTTCTCATTCCCTCTCCTCTCTTCACTTATCTCCTCCTCTCATCCCTTCTCTTCTTCTCCCCTCTCCCTCTTTTCCATTCAGCCCTTCTCTTTTCACTTCCTCAACTTTTCCCTTGCTTCTACTTGCCTCTCCTCTCATCTTTTTTCCTCTCCTCTTCTCACTTCTTTCTTCCCTTCTCTTCTCCTCCCTTCTCTATTCATCCCCACTCCTCTCTTCCTCTTCTCCTCCCTATTTTCCTCCTTCCCTCTCTTCTCCATTCATCCCTTCTCCTCTCTTCTCATCCTCCTCCACATTTGCCTTGCATTTCTTACCCTCTTTCCCAAAATTAAAACGTCTTGTCACCACCGTGAAATGCACATAGGAAATAAGGATACACGTAAAATGAAACGGCGTTCACCATCTTTCATTTTGCAAATCGCTGTAAATGACAGATGATTACTGCCCTCGTTCCTACTGCCATGCAGCAGGGTTCCAATCTACCTTATCTTGTGCAGCTTGCGTGTCAATAGTATGGCCAGGACAATTCTTAGTAGTCACATCTGCAAACTTACCTGGTAACATCTTTGCCAAAGTGAACAGAGTGGAATCGTTGGCAACAAAGCAGGAAGAGAAGAGGAGGGCTGCATCCTTGTGGTGCAGATCTGCTAATTCACATTCCAGGTCCACATGGTATTTGCTGGTGCCAGAAATGTTCCTAGTTCCACCTGCCCCTGCTCCATGCTCCTTAAGAGTCTCCCTAAAAAGACACATGGAGATTTGGCAGTATTACAATTATATTAACATATCTTTGGGCTTCTGACCGTACAGAGGGCATACAATAGTTGATGATGTGCCTTTACACCCATAATAAAACATACATATGGAATCTTCTTCCCTTGGTGTGCATGGAATTTCACTTGTTGTGCCCCTGTATACTAATCTGATGTAGAAGAACCTAACTTTCCCAATGCATTACAGTAACTAAGTTGTTAGGGGTGTGTCTGTCAACAAGCCTGTTGACTGTTTCTGTGAGCAACCAGCAGCATTATGAATGGACTACAATACAGGCCACATCTGATGGCCACTTTTTATGTCTTCCTGTGTATAACTGTAAACTTGTGTTTAAGCATTGACATACACCTTTCCCTGTTTTACTTACGAAATAGCTTTAATCACCCGAGGGTGCCTGCTCATGCCCAGGTAATCATTGCTGCACCACACAGACACTTCCTTCTTTTTTCCCTGGAGGTCAGAGAAATCCTCAGCAAACGGGTAGGCATTGGCCTTACGGTTCACAGTCTTGAACACGCGGTACGTGTAATCCTGTTTCTTCTCCTCAATCCTCCAGTTGAAGAACTCATCGTAGCCAAAAGCAGCTCCACCTGATGAATAAATGACCGGGTCATCATGATTTGGTTATTCTGACTTGATAACAATATTTTCTAGAAGACATGTAATATACCTGACATGTTTTCTTTTATCAGATGAGTTGGAGTGAGGGGAGCCCCAGTTCCAAGGTTCACTTTCTTAGGGGAGTGACCATAGAACTTCTTCTTCAGGTTTGACTTGACTTCATACAGCAGAGAACTAAGAACATCTGATGAACAGATAAATATGATATAATTAAAAAGCTTTTCCAGGACTTGGATAACATGTTTGCTCAGTTTGCCTCGTCCCAGAAATCTGCCCTAGAATCATTACAAAAAGAAATTCACCAGATGGGACAACGTCTTCTGGAAACGGAAGAGGCACAAGAACAAGTAGTCCAACGGATAGATGAACACCACGACATACTAAGTGAACACGCCAGCCAAATCGCTGAGCTCGCGACGCAACTAGACGATATAGAGAATCGCCACAGGCGAAACAACTTGAGGATCAGGGGATTAGGAGAAGAAGTCGAGAACAAACATCTGGAGGCGTGGGCACAGGAGTGCTTCGGCGACCTCCTGAACAGAACCCCGAACGATCCAATTGAAATAGATAGGATACATAGAGCGCTGGGCCCCAGATCAATAGACCCAGAAAGACCGAGAGACGTGGTGTGTAGGATCCATTTCTATAAAGAAAAAGAGGAGATCTTACGCCAGATCAGATCCAAAGGCCCGATAAAATTCCAGGATAAAAACCTCCTGATATTGCCAGATCTCTCAAGAAGAACACTCCAACAACGTCGAGCATTAAAGCCTTTACTGACAATACTAAAAGAAAAAGAAATCCCGTATAGATGGGGATACCCCTTTCAATTGATAGCGGGCACAGGGAACGAGACAGTCACATTTAGATCGCTGGGAGATCTACCCAAGTTCCTCACAGTCCTGAAACTCCCGATGGTCTCGCTACCGGAGTGGCAGAAAACAAGCGCCCCGACACCCACCCCCCCAAGGGGCCAATGGCAAGTAGTCAACCACAAGCGCAAACAGCCACATAAAGAAGACAGAACCCGTCCATCAAGAGAAAGCCCTAAATGAGATTGTCATGAATGGACAAGAGATTTCATCTAACCATGACTTCAGAGGGAAGACCCCAAAGAACTTACCAAACACAGACACAGACCCCATCAAGATTCCAGAGAACTTAACACAGAATCTTTGGACTGTAATGACAAACGAAAACCACTAAAGGAACTATTCAATTGGATACAAGAGGACTGGCTAATTACATATCCAAAAAGATATGCAGTCTCCTGGGAGGCTCATCCCAAGACCCCGGGCACTTAGGCCATCCTCTTGTACTCTATATCTCCCTATCATTTCTTGCATGTTCCACTCTCACCTAACAGTAGGCCTTCCAGGCTTCGCAGTCGAAGGACCCTATCTGTCTCCCTTTAACATAAGAAATTCCTTCTCCTTTCATTTATACTAATATGCATACATATACTTATTCACCCTCTTTAACTTGTCATATCCACTTACCCTTCTTAGCCCAATCTTAAACGGGTCTGGATGCCCATCATAATGTTGCATGATAAAAGTGGAGTGGGGAGGCGGGGCTCTTGGTCTCGACCCACCCAGCCACCCCCCACTAGGGACCGCAGCAGCACACTGCTGCATAGACGTTGTTCGTCTATAAGTGTTAGAATGTTCTCCACGACTACACGCAAAATATATTGTAGTTTACTTATCACTGTTCACATGTGGATCCATGTTTTCCCCTTCCCCCCTCTCTACCCTCATGTGTTGTCCATACCCTCCCCAGCTCCAGGTTATGCCTTCAGGAATGATAAAGCACCAAGACACTCACCACACGCCAATGATACCCCCAACATGTCGCAATGGCCAACCTGACGATATGCTCCTTTAATGTAAAGGGCCTTAATTGCCCCAACAAACGCAACCAGGTACTATACAGGCTCCACAGGAAAGGGGTGATGATAGCGATGCTTCAAGAAACACACTTGCCACGAACTGGCATGCCGGACTGCAGCAGGAACAAATATTATTCTAAATGGTTCCACTCTACTCACCCTGAGAACAAAACCTGTGGGGCCTCTATAGCCTTCCATAAATCAATAGCCCCAGAGGTGCTGGCTCAAAAGTCGGACGAACAAGGGCGGTACATATTCCTAAAAACACTCATGGCTAACAAAATTTTTACATTTGCCAATTTGTACTTTCCTAATCAGGGACAGGTGGGGTTCGCTTCCAGAGCTCTCCGGGAACTCGCAGAATTCGCAGAAGGAACACCGATCGTGCTAGGCGGTGATTTCAATATGTGCATGGAACCCCGACTAGACTCCTCCACGGGACGCTCAACGCTAACAAAAGCAGCTATTCGCAAGGTACAGAGGATACTTGTAAGTATGGACCTAATCGACCTATGGCGCATTCTCCACCCGGGTAAGCGTGACTACAGTTTTCACTCCATGGCACACAATTCATACAGCAGGATTGACTACGTATTTATATCACACGGTCTGCTCGACGGGGCCCCCAGGTGCTCCATGGACATATTCCTCTGGTCGGACCACTCCCCAGTATTTGCATCCTTGGGCCCGGGGGACACTGAGAGGGGGACCCATACCTGGAGGCTTAACGACAGTCTACTTAAAGACACGGCATGCGTACAGGATGTTAGAAAGACCATAGAAAATTTTAAAAAGGATCATGTATCTGACCCCACCAGCGCCCCAATTAAGTGGGAAACCCTAAAATGTGTGTTGAGAGGCGTTTTTATCTCACACAGCGCTAGGATTAAAAAAGACCACACCGCACGCCTCACTCAATTAATAAGGGAACTTAACGAAAAGGAAATCTCCAATAAAGCAGCCTCGTCCGCTGTCCTTCAAACAGAGATATCGGAACTCCGGAACAAAATCCTGGACATACTAGATAAAAGAGCCCTAAGCAATAGAGATAAATTGAAAGCCGGATATTATGAATACGGGGACAAGAGTGGTAGCTGGCTTGCCAGAGCATTACACCCAAGAACGGCCCACCCACACATACACTCCATTAACTCAGCGAGAGGAGGGAGGGTCCACGCTCCGCAAGAAATATTGGGAGAATTCAGATCATTTTACTCTAGACTATACAACATAAGCGAGGCGGGGGCGGGAACGGAGAGCCAACATACACGGGCGTTGTCAGAGTACCTGGACTCCCATGCCCCGGAGTCCCTCTCACAAGAGGAATCCGAGGGCATGGAAAAAGATTTCGAGCCAGAGGAACTCAAACGCGTACTTTCAGAAATTAAACCGGGGAAAAGCCCAGGCCCGGACGGGTACTCCCCGAGATTCTATAAGACTTGCGGAGACCTGATTTCAGATATGTTACTGAAGGCCTTCAACGAGGTCTCGGGGGGCTGCCCCTTCCCGTCCCAAGCCCTACAGGCACACATAGTCCTGATACCTAAGCCCGGGAAGGACCCCATGTCGTGCGGCAGTTACCGACCAATTTCTCTCATCAACTGTGACTTAAAAATGTTTTCAAAAATGATAGCAAACAGGCTAAACCCCGCAATTCCCCGAATTATCCACGGAGACCAGGTGGGCTTTGTCTTAGGGAGAGAAGCGAGAGACAACTCCATAAAGACCCTGGCCCTAATCGACCGGGCAAGAAAGAAAAGAACCCCTCTATGCCTCCTCTCCGTCGACGCTGAAAAAGCGTTCGACAGAATCAGTTGGCAATTTCTCGAAGCGACCCTCCGTAGGGTGGGACTCGGCACCAGAGCTTTAAATCAGATAATGGCTCTATATCATCGCCCCTCGGCACAGGTCAGGGTCAATGGTAAGTTGTCAACTCCATTCGAGGTTAGGAACGGCACACGACAGGGGTGTCCCCTGTCCCCCACATTATATATCATAGTTATGGAAGTTCTAGCCAACGCAATTAGGAACAACCCGTCTATACGCGGAATACAGACTGGTAGAGAGGAACGCAAATTATCGCTTTACGCAGACGACCTCCTGTTATATGCCACTGAACCACATGTCAGCTTCCCCAATATTATGCAGGAGTTCGCTACGTTTCGCCAGTTCAGCAACTATAAGGTAAATGCTCAGAAGTCGGTAGTCCTAAATATTACCATCCCACAACAGGAAGTCAGCAATATGGCCGCAGCTTTCCCATTCCAATGGAGAAGCGATTCATTCAAGTATTTGGGAATCCATATCCCAACCGACCCAACCCAGCTGTTTGAGTTGAACTACAAACCGCTGCTACTGACCCTGAAAAAGGACATGGAGGGCTGGGCAAGAGGCTCGCTATCATGGTTTGGTAGGATGAGTGCGGTTAAGATGGATATCCTCCCTAGGATATTGTACATCTTTCAATCAGCACCGTGTAACCCCCCGAAAATCTTTTTCAACAGGCTGAGAAGTTTGATACTCCGATTCATATGGAGGGGAGGCTCCAAAAGACTCAGCCATAAAAGCCTATCCAAACCAAAAACAAAGGGAGGGGTGGGCCTACCTGACCTACATCTATACCACAAAGCCACGATCGGAACCCTAATACTAGACCTGCACCACCATGAATCAGATAAAATATGGGTACAAATCGAAAACGAGAATAATACCTTCTCACCAAAAGGAGCATTCTGGATCCCGAAGGGGGTCAATTGGGAGAGGGCGGAGGCATCGGGCCTGATGATCACCCTGCTGGGGGCATGGAAGGGGGGCTGCCAGACAACGGTTCCGGGTCCCCTAACCCCCTTAACTGGAAACCCACAAATTCCAGCAACAATGGGCACTCGTAGCCTGGGATTCCTGCCCAATGGAACGGAAGCTAGGATAGGGGAGGTGGTGGACGCCCGGGGCATGCGAGACCTGGCGACTATACAGGGGACAGGAGGCATTCCCCCGGGCTCATGGATGCAATATTTGCAGGTTCGTAGCTACCTAGGAAAAGTGAGGCCGGAACGGGGGTGGAGCCTAAACCTTACCCCGTTTGAGGAACTATGCAGCAGAAGGGAGGCGCCCAAGCATACCGTGTCAATATTATATAGCCAGCTACTGGAGGAGAAGCTGGGTGGTCACA
The DNA here is from genome assembly GCF_035609145.1 of Eleutherodactylus coqui. Taxonomy (NCBI): domain Eukaryota; kingdom Metazoa; phylum Chordata; class Amphibia; order Anura; family Eleutherodactylidae; genus Eleutherodactylus; species Eleutherodactylus coqui. The sequence goes on along the minus strand of NC_089846.1, from coordinate 24,212,796 downwards.
CCCCCAGGTGGGTTGCCGCATGGGAAGAGGTCCTGGGTAGATCCTTTCCCGGAGAGCTCTGGAGCAAAGCTTTCCAGCACACCCATAAGATGTCGGTGGCAAGTAGGCTGCAGGAGCTGAACTTTAAGATTTTGTCAAGATGGTACATGACACCAGAGAGGCTCCACGCCCTATTCCCATCGGCTTCAAATATGTGCTGGCGATGCCACAGAGAAGTGGGCTCGATGCTACATATATGGTGGGAGTGCCCCATGATCAGACCCATCTGGCGAGACATGAGAAAACTATACGAGAAAGTGTGCAGGGAATCACTGACCCTGACACCTGAGGTGGCACTTCTATCCTTCCCTCCACTAGGCGCCCAATCACTCAAAAAAGGCCTGCTGAAATATTTCATTATGGCCACGAGGCAAGTGATACCCAGATTCTGGAAAAAGGACACAGAAATCCCTAGATGCGCATGGGTGGGGGCCTTAGACGAGATCGAAAGATTAGAGAGAATAAGATCACAGGAAGACACAACCGGAGCCGAGAATTTCTACCGCACCTGGGCAGTCTGGATAGATGCACGTAACTCTCCTCTAATCACCAGGTGGCTACAAGACGGCAACTGTGAGTAGCCAACTCATATCTCGAGTAGTGGGACAACCAAAAGGCACTAGCCTGGATCCCCCCCCTCGACACCCCCCCCTTCCCCGCCCACCCCGTATCTCATACCTCCCCTTGTCTGTTAACTATCAGAACATAACGCACATATTAACCTATTGCTTTTCATAATGTTTTTCTTGTTTCTTCTTTATTAGTTGCAGCATTAAGCCGGTGATGTGTATATCACACCACTTTCATAAAATGTTAAAGTAATGTTATATATGCAACATAAAACCAATAAAAATATGTTGGAAAATCCACAAAAAAAAAAAAAAAAAAAAAAAAAAAAAAAAAAAAAAAAAAAAAGCTTTTCCAGGACTTGACTATTAGAATCATAGAATGGTAGAGTTGGAAGGGACCTGCAGGGTCATCGGGTCCCACCCCCTGCTCAGTGCAGGATCACTAAATCATCCCAGACAGATATTTGTCCAGCCTTTGTTTGTACACTTCCATTGAAGGAGAACTCACCACCTCCTGTGGTAACCTGTTCTACTCATTGATCACCCTCACCATCAAAAAAGTTTTTTCTAATATCTAATTTGTGTCTCCTCCCTTTCAGTTTCATCCCATTGCTTCTAGTCTTTGGGATGAAACTGAAAGGGAGGAGACACAAATTAGATATTAGATATTGATGATTTATCCTCAGGATCCGCTGCTCTGGATGGATCCCCACCGATCAGCTGTGCACCCGGCCTGCTGTCATTGAGGACAGAGCCGGAAGCAGACAGCTCTGTCCACATTGCAGTAGCCCAGGTTGGTAATGCAGGCATAGCTCCCGTTGTTTATAGGCCGGGATGAGTGTTTGGGTTCAGGAGACGAAAAAAATGATACTAATTGTACAGAACATTCAAGTCCAATAAACCAATCCAACAAAATAAGATCTTCTTTTCAACATGGATGCAATGAAGCCTGTTTCTGATCTAACGTGACACTATATACCGTACATCTAAAAGTTATTCTTCTGTATAGGACCGTGATGGCAAACCTATGACACGCGTAGCCATAGTCGCTGACACACGGCCGCTCACCCCGTTAGTGAATACTGGCAGGGGCCACGGCTTCCCTGCTAGTATTCACTAACCAGCGCTACTAGCAGCGCTGATCCCAGCGCACACTGTGATGTCAGTGTGCAGCCAGGATCCTCCTTCCCCCTGCCCTGACGTCTCCTATCTGTTGGTTCCACGAGAGCGTCCAGGGGAGGAGGCGTCCAGCGTCACACTGATGTCACAGTTTGCACCGGAGAGTATTGCTGCTGGAGGGGGCGGAGTTCAGAAGAGGAGCGGAGCTTCAGGACGTGGAGGGGGTAAGTGCATGGGTCTCGGGGGGCACTGTGGGGGGCACTATCATTGCTGGGGGCTGCTGGGGGGTCACTGTAACTACTAAGGGCTGCTGTGAGGGGCACAATCACCGCTTGGGGTCACTGCTGGGGGGCATTGTCACTGCTAAGGACCACTGTGAGGGGCACTATCACCGATGGGGGCCGCTGTGGGGGGCACTGTGACTGCTAAGGGCCGCTGTGAGGGGCACTATCACCACTGGGGTTCACTTCTGAGGGCCGCTGTGGGGGGCGCTCTCACTTCTGGGGGCCGCTGTGGGGGGCGCTGTCACTTCTGGGGGCCACTGTGGGGGGCGCTGTCACTGCTGGGGGCCACTAGATCACATTACTAGATCTCATCTTTCCATAATTCCTGGCTTATCTGTCAAGTATTAACCAGTGGCCACAATGAAGAGGACATGTATCCTGTTTTGGATATATATAGCTCACATGGTTTTTTTAATTCGATCATTTTTCTTGAAGTTATATTTTTGAATACAATTACCCCTTAATTTCTACATAATGTACATGAAACATATCATTACCCCAGCTGAACAATACAATTAATCATAATTATATTCAAGCCAATCATAATCTTCCCGACAAAAAAGAGAAAAAAATATTTAGACACATTATCGCGGTGCTTGGGCGAAAAAGGGGCGTGGCCGAGTAGGTTCACTCATCTCTAGACACACAAAAAGGAAGGAAAAAAACCTAACTCTCTTCACCTTTAACCTCTCCCTCATGCCCTCTAGATCCCATTAACTTTTCTATAATACCTCAATGCAACCAACACTTGATATGAATTATCCATGATATATATCAAACTATCTTCCCCAAATTTCCTCAAACTTAGTCAAACAGCTTCTTTTTTCATATATCCCCCTTTCCAAATATATAACCTCTCTTATTTTTGCGACAAAATCTCCTATTGTGGGGGTCAGGCTGCATCCAATGGGCAGTAATCAGCTTCTTCGCCTGATACAATGCTTTCTGAATTCCCAGAAGAGTATGCCCATCCAAGACCATCAACAATACCCAACATAAACGTTCTGGGGTTAAGACCAATATAGGCAAGATTAATATTTTAATTATCTCTCATACCCCATTCCGAAATTCACACACTTTTACACGGTCCTAGACCATATGCATTAAATCTGCACCATCTAGATAACATTTTGGTTGGTCTGAGTTGAATTTAATATCCATGTTAAACAACTTTAATGGAGTACAATAAACTCTATGTACTAAATACAATTGCCATACTCGTTGACTTTCAGACAGAGATATCATTGGAATCATATGCAACACTGCGCCCGTTTATCTCCACTAATATGGCCTAAATCTTTTCCCATTTTGGTTTTACCTTTATTGGGCATTGTTGTAAGTAATGAGAAAGAATCTGTCTATGTAAATAAGATATTAGACCCTTCGTAGCTCCAGAACACCCAAGAAGATTCACCAAAGGGTGTTGGACCATAAGCACAGAGACTGACCAGGCCTGAGCAGCAAACACATGTCGTGACTGGAAAAAATAACTACGGGGAACATCATAAAGTTCTCTAAATAGTTCAAAACTATAACTATAGCTCACTTTAGGAGATCCATCCAAGTTCGTACCTGTGTTGAAAGCCCTTACGTCCTCTTCAACCTCAGGACCGGCCTTCTGGACAATTAAACTATCTTCTTTTTCCATCTCTGTCTCGATAAAAGGGCACTTGGCATTGGCAGTTGCAGCTTGAGGAGCCGCTTGTGCCAGGGTACGCCTGTTGGAAGCTACGGTAGAGAAACAGTAAAAGTTGCATTATGTCATCGATCCTGGAACATATATCCGAATTTGAGACTTCTTTGGTAGAGTTGAGGGGTTGCTGACAGCCATTAGGTTAAAATAGAGCAGGACAGAATGTGTATTTTCAAAATGATAAGCCTTACCTCCAGGGGGCAGTGTAGTGTCCTTGATCTTCTGATGGTTATTGGCAGAAGTAGCCAAGGAACGGGTCACCAGGACTGGACAACGCTCTGCACTGCGCAGAATCATTGGTCGAGCAACCCGTAGAAATACAGAGGGGTCCCGGGTATAGAAGGGACAGAGTTTGATGAAAGAAGCCATGTCCACACGTTACGGTGTCTGTAATAAGAAACAGTGGCAACACTGGATGTTGTGAGAAATCCTTTACTCAACTGCATGTGTTGTGTGCGGTCTTCAGTAACAGGTTTGAGGTTTTTGAGATAACCAGTGAGAAAACAAAAGCAGTAATGGAGGAAATGTCTCCATTGCTCCATAACAGCTTGTGGCTACACATCTGGGCAAGTGCTTGAAGGTTAATGAAGTTATGAGGAAGGAAGAAAAACTACCGGGATGGAAGAGATGGCTGTGGTCAATTTACTTCTCCAAGCAAAACTGAAATATACCTCATGCAGGGCCTGAGGGACTTTCTTTGGTGTTCTTTGTATCCCTTTCAGGAACGCTATCTTTTCTCCTTAGGGAGAGCACCTAGAAGGTGAGTGAGGAGACTTATAAGGCCATGCATGCTCCTCTGGGTAATATGCAAATAAGGGAGATGGAACAATACCCCTACAGTGCCACCTATTGGAAGGCAGCATTCATGCAAGTCAATGTTAGACTCTTTTTTACAAGCCTTCTAACAATAAGAGACAGCTGTCTGTGTATGGATTCTGGCTTGGCTTTCAATTCACAGTCATTGTTACAAGGCTCGTATAAAGAGCGAACATTTTTATGCTTGTATAAACCAAACGATCAGCCGACAATCGAGTATTTACTTGTTCCTTTGCCGATCACCGGCACATTCAGACAGATGGATGATTTTGCAAGCAAATGGTCAGGCGAACATTCATGCTTCGTTATCAGCCTGTGTAAAATGACCTTTAGAGTTCATGGCCGGGCCATGGCCGACCTTAGTCACTTGCAGCCCTTGCACAGGGTGTTGGCCACCAGCTTGTAGGGGTGCACCAGACGGCAGGATCCTGTGGAGCTGAATCATCCTCCTACGGGCGTTTGTTCAGCTGCTCTGAAGTTCCAACACACCACTGTCCGCCCATTGGTGCATCCGCAAGACAATCGCTTAGTTCTACTACTGTATTTATGCACTAAGCTTGGTTCTTGTAATGTATCTATGTACAGGGATTAGTTCCTGATATACTTGTGTTATGAGCTGGGTTCGAGAGCTGCATTTACGTTATGAGCTTGCTTTTGGTGCTGTATTTATGTACTGAGCTTGTTTCTGGTATTGTATCTATGGACTCAGGATGGTTCCTGCTGTATTTATGTTATGAGCTTGGTTCTGATGCTATATTTATGTTATGAGCTTGGTTCTGATGCTATATTTATGTTATGAGCTTGGTTCTGATGCTATATTTATGTTATGAGCTTGGTTCTGATGCTATATTTATGTTATGAGCTTGCTACTGGTGCTGTATTTATGTACTGAACTTTGTTCTGGTGCTCTTCTAGTGTTATATTTATGTTATGAGCTTGATTCTGGCCCCTTATTTTTTCACTGAGCTGTTTTAGTGTGAATATGCTGCTTACTTTCTGCAGAATACAGGCAGACTGCCTATTAGTGCAATATATAGTGTTTTTTTCTTGTGGCCAGAGGATGGGGGCCACAAAAAAAATTTGATCTCAGGGTGCCACTTAACCTAAAGCCGGCACTGCCTCTGGCAGCGGCTTATCACCCGTGAAAACAATGTTGACATCATGCTGATCATTCTTTCCCCAGTATCTTCCACCATGGGAGAGTTGAGACTTCCCATATGCAGTACATTAGATCATTTGGCGGTCCTGCTGATGGATCACCTGATCCTCCTTGTCAAGTCTCGTATAATGTATATGGGCACTTTAAAAGGGCACTGAGGGTGTATTTCCTTACATATGTACAAATATCAGCCTTAAGAGTTCACTCCCCATATGAAGATGCCAGGTCATCCTCCCATATTGCTAGCCACCGGGGCAAACCCGGGATGTTAAGGTATTCAGACCATGGCTGCCAGGTCTTAAGGAAGCCTTCCATGCGATCTTCCCTCGTGGTGGACAACTTTTCATACAGCATCATTCTGAATATTCTCGTTAAAATTGGTTCCAGGTGTAAAACAGGTGAGACCCATTGAGAGGCGATATAGATTCTAGCCGCCTTGCAAATGTATTGGGAAAGCTTGTGTTGTTGGTTGTTAAGTCCCCTAGGTTTGTCAGCCAGGAGGCAAGCCGATGGGAGAAGTGGGTATGGCCTACCCAAGACTCTTGTTGTTAAGTTGGTTACTTGACCCCATAGGGATCTCACCAGTGGACATGTCCACCATCAGAGGCGTAACTTGATGCTTCTGGGCCCCAATGCAAAACCTGTAACAGGGCCCCCAACTATAATGCTTTACTCATAGTACTGGGCTCTCTATATGGAGAAGAGAGGCCTTATGGGCCCCCTGAGGCTCCTGGGCCCGGGTGCAACTGCATCCCCTGCATCCCCTATAGTTACACCAGTGTCCACCATATATGGGATACGGTCCCCAGAGCTCCACAGCCCAATAGGGGGAGGAAGTTGGGGAGAACTTGTGGATGGTCACGGGAACATAATACGCCCTAGGAAGTATCTTATATGAGGATTCCGTTAAAGTTACTTAGTGACTTCCCTTAGAAATAAAGGTGCAGCAGTGACGCCACTTTGCAAGCGATAGCGATAAGTTCAGGTCTGTTTCCCAAACTTTAATGAAGGAGAGTTTGTCCTCATATGAAATCATCGCCGGTTGCATAGGTGATCTCAAACAGAACCTTTTAAAAGAAGTTGAGTTCATAGAGGTGAAGGGTCAGGAAAACCTGGAGTGTATAAAACTACATATCTGATTTACTTCTACCCATGGGTGAGCTGGGACCATGTATTTCTCAGAGATTAGTTGTGGGGACAGGGGCTTGTCTAGTGAGGTAAACTGGTGTAATAATGTGATACCACTGTTCCTCCACCATGCCAGCCTCTCTCTTTGAATACTCGGTGGAAAGGCCTGGTTAGGTAAAATGGGGAGCATCGGAGGGTGGGCCGACATCAACGGATATTTAAATCTATTTTTCCTCCATATTAGATAGAGATTATAAATTAGGGGGGACTTGTTTTGCATATCTCCTGTTTTTCATCTTTAGTCCAGAACATGACCCCAAGTCCTGCAGGGGAGACCAATGAGGCCTCTAAATCTACCCAGAGGGGAGCTCCAGGGCCAGCAAACATGGGGGGAATCTGTGCTAATTGTGCTGCAGCATAATATTTCTGCAAGTTGGGTACGGTGAGTCCCCCTTTCATTGATTTTAAAGGGCTATTTCGGTCCCTAATATGGACCAAAATAGGGCATGCTGCGAGAAGTATGTACGCACGGACATCAGCTCACAACCCACTTAGTCCAATCTCAGGGGGGGTATATACTCCCAATAGGGGCACAGAAAACACCCACTTCAGTCCCGGCGTTTAGCGCGTAGAACAACAGCAATCCAGCACTCTTACGTATGCTAAAACATGGAAGTTTTATGTAATCTTGATGTATAAAAACATCACAGAAATAGAATACAAACTACGCATTTCAAGCCACAAAAGATTGGCCCTTCCTCATAGCAATGCTCCTTTGAATAAAAAAGTGCTATGTATGTACAATTACATGATGGGAGTGTCATGCTGGTCTTTAAGGATGCATATTGTAATAGGAGCTTTACTCTAAGTAAGGGCCAATCTATGGCCTGAAACGCGTTGTTTTTTTCTATTTTTCTAATGTTTTTATACATCATGATGAAATAAAACTGCAATGTTCTAGCATTTGTAATGGTGCTGGAATGCGGTGTGTGAACTGTATATGTATATACTATACTAGGGGTGTAACTATAGAAGGTGCAGGGGATGCGGTTGCACCCGGGCCCAGGAGCCTTAGGGGGCCCATAAGGCCTCTCTTCTCCATATAGAGCACTCAGTACTATGAATAAAGCATCATATTTGGGCGCCTTGTTACAGATTTTGCATTGGGACCCAGAAGCTTCAAGGTACGCCTCTGACTATATCTATATATATGTATCACTAAGAATATTGCCTCCACTTGCTGATTTGGCCCCCGAGATTCAAGCTCATTAATGTTGGTGTCCTTTCGTTATGTCAGCAATCTGCATGACCAAATGTCTTCTTCTTGCTATTCGTGTCATGAGCTCAGCGGGCTGGGACTATCTTACCAAGAGAAGCTGCAGTTTTCATGGAGTCTTGAGAGTGTCCATGAGAGATAACACCAATGGAGCGCGTTATCTGTGGCCCTACCAAGTCACACCCAGCAGATCATGAGCCAGATCACAGACCGACCGTGCAAGAGGCTCCATGACCAGATGAGAAGAACTTGGTCAAAGTATTTTTACGCAATGTGATGGTGATGAGCGGATGTAATATTAGGAACCAAACACTAGAGCTTCCACCTAAGATAACAGACTCCATTGGTTAGGTTATCAGCGCTAGACTAAGCTAGGCAGATGGCAAGGCTCAATGGGATTGGGGGACCATAGTAGTCAGCATCCCTGCTCTGGGTCTGCCTTGTGACATTATGTTTATAGGTAACAGCGGCCAGGGGGTGCCCCAAGCCCTTATGCTGCCTGAGGCATCGACTGCAATTCTCCTTAGTGACCATCAATGCACCTTCTTAGGACAGTCACTAATGGGCTCTAAACCTGCACATACATGTTTTAAGGCAGTGACTACTGACATATCTAAATGGGGCTTTAGGCTTAGTAGAATGCACTACATAAGTAATGCAGTGTACTATCCTAGTGATTTAAACGATCACAACTTCAAGTGACATTCGGAGACTAAAAAAATTGTGTTAACGTCCAATAAACCTTAATTTAAAGAAAAAAAATCCAGTAAAAAAATGTAAACAGATAAAATACCAAAAAATGTAAAAAAAAGCACATAAGAAATATTATAACATTTGTAATGACGCAAATAATAAAAATACTTGGTTATTTATCCTGCATGGTGAACACCATAAGAATACATTTTAAAAAGTAATGCCGGAATTGCTATTTTTCTTTTGTTCACCTCCCAAAAAATGAAATAAGGGAAGGATAGGGCAGGAGCATAGCAACTAGCCCTGCCCCCCCCCCCCCCCCCCCGCCCCTCTCATTGCAAACAGCCGGCAAGGGGCGGAGAGGAGGAGAGAAGGGAGAGGGAGTTTAGCAGTCATGCTGCTAAACTCACTCCCACCTACCCTCTCCGGCAGCTGTCATTGGCTCCCATAGGAGTCTATGGGAGCCGCCGCCATATTCCAGTCGGGAAATATTCCAGAACTATCTTTCCTGCCCGAGGTAAACGCACCCGGCCGAAATGCGCTATGTTGTCGCTTTTACGCAGCGGAGAATTGCCCATCTGATGCATTGGAATCCAATGCATCAGATGGTAGCGTATATCATCCGTCCGTGAAAATGGCGGCCTATATACGCTCGTGTGAATAAAGCCTAATCGTGCTGATACAGATAAGTTATCAGGTTGTTTTTTCACTGAATGTTGAACGCTGTATAAATAAACCCCAAATAATGGTAGAATTTCTGCATCTTTTTCCCATCTGTCCCCCCCCCCCCAAAACGTAATAAAAGTTATACAAGACCCATTATATGTATCCCAGGGTTGTTCCATTAAAATAAATAACTTGTCCCCCCCAAAAAAAAACAAAAAACAAGGACTCGTGGCGATGTAAATGCGATAGCCGAAACAAGCCATGGACAGGTGTCACACTATTTCTGGAAGAAAGCGCCATATTTATTAACCCTGATTGTCCGTTTTTTGCAATCTCTTTATGTTAGAAGTGTTCCTTACGTTAATCAGAGCTTGTCTTGCTGATGGGACACCCAACAACTGACTGTAGTCTGTGGATGAAACCACAGTAAGTTCTCAATTTCCCTGCAGTGCCCCCGCAGGAGAACTGAAGTATTTCATAGCGCTCATTGAAATCAGTGATGTATGTCCATGTAATTGGGTGGTAAGTAAGAAAGGCTCTTTGTAGCTGCTCTGGCTAATAACTGAGGGGGGCTGTGGACACACTAAACGGGGATCCCACCCCAGTTCACTCCAAATAGGGAATCTGAAAAAGGATTTTTGGAGAACTTTAGTGCCACAAACACCTCTCTGTGAACACATGTAATGTCAGTGTGCAGCGAGGATCATGAGTGTTCGGTTTTATCCTCTTGCTCAAGAGGAATGTGGCCACAACTTACTTCCAGTTACAATGATGCAAGAGGCTTTCCCCAGTTGTAAAGTGACCATAAAGCCTGACAGCACAAGAACCCGCAGCATTACCGGGCATGTCTACCTCGAATCAAAAAGTTCATAAAAATACAGAAAGTCCCGGACTTTTGGTGCACAAATGTGCAGGAAAATAAAGAATGCAATTTTTTTTTGACCGACTGAAATGCGCTGGAAAAATACACATATGTGAATGAACCCATTGAAATCAATAGGTTCCATTCACTGCGTATTGCACACACATACCCTGTTTCCCTGAAAATGAGACATACCCTGAAAATAAGGCATAGCATGATTTTCCAGAATTTTTGAGGATGCAAAATGATTTTTCAGGCTTTTTGAGGATGCTTGAAATATAAGCCCTACTCCAAAATTAAGCCCTGCTAACAGTTAATTTAAAAAGTCAATTTAAATAGTGTCCAGGCAGCTATACATGTAAAAAAGTTAAACCTTTTTGAACAAAATTTAATATAAGACACTGTCTTATTTTCGGGGAAACGCGTTATTTTGCTTACGCAAATACGCCCCTGTAAAGCCGTTCACTATTGGTATGACGCTTCAGTTCGCTGTGCTTCGCTTCTGCCCTTATGGGGAGGGGGGGGGGACTGAACTTTTAGTAAAGTTTGTATCTGGTTTGGTCTGATTTGACATTTTTACTTAGAAAACCGTCTTTATCAGTCGAGGAGGTGAGTGTGATAGCAGGCGTTCTGCTCAAGGCGAGATACAGAAGAGTCACCAATTCTGCTGATGTCAGCAGCGACCAAACAAGTGCTACATGACGGTGACATCAACACCCCCCCCTGCGGACAGAGCCGGAGATAACACTGAGCAGAGCCCCAGCAGTCATCCATATAGATGTAACTAGATAGGACCCCGCAGCAGTGCCGTCCTCGGCCTACAGACTCCGTGAAGTACTTTTCTATTGGGACTACAAGCCGCATGGATAAAAACTGTCTAAAAAAAAAGCTAGCTGTGACACCGACAGCAACTAATCGGAGTTCAGCTTTTATTTCTGTAACTGCTCTGCAATAATAAAAGCTGTGTTGTGATTGGTCACTATGGACAGTTTTGATAAATAAGACTTCGGATTTTTTCAATAAGGCTAGTTACACACGAACGTTTTATTGCGGCTATTTCGGCGCAATAAAATGCCGGCCCAAAAATCGCAACCATGTAAAGCCTTGGATTCCAATTCATCCGTTCGGATGGGCGATTTTCCGGTGCGTGAAATCATCTGTCCGGAAAAGATAGAACACATGGTGCCCATTCCAGCCAGCCGCTTTTACGTGCAACTGGAAAAGATGGGACTTGTCCTATCTTTTGCGGGAATACGCCAGCCGTTCCCATAGACTCCTATGGGAGCCTTTGAGAGTCATCAGGAATAAGAAGGGGGAGGGACTTTAGCAACGTGAGCCGCTTGCTGGCAGCTCCCATAGACTCGGGAGGGAGTTTAGCAGAGCTGAACTTTCTGCCAACGGCAGTATATATGAAAAGAACTTATGCAACTTGGCTAATTAGCCATTTCAATGTACGGGACGGTGGCTGCGTGTTTTTTTTGCGTGCGCAAATGCAGACTCAAGTTGCAGTTACGCGTGCAAATACACAACGTGCGATGCGCAAAAACATAGCGCATATGCATGCATAAATGTGCTTACGCCAATGTGAAGCCCGCCTTAGAAACAGAAAAATGGAATGGAAACCGGACCCGGATCCATCACAAAGTGAACACGAACGCTGCTCAATACTGGAGTCAGTGCGGCGGAGCCTGCAGCGCAAATGTGAACAAAGCCTTAGAAACACATGAGACACTGCATGCTGAGGCCGGTCTAACACGAACGGGTCAGATTCCGCATACGGGAACTCACAGCGGAATCCAGCCTTGTCCCCAGACGGCGACTACGGGTAGCTTTGTATTGCAGATGGCCGCGGCGAGTGACCGTTGGACGTGCGCAGATTTTTCTTTGAAATCAATTGCGGACGTGCTGCGGGTCAGACGGCTTCCATTAACTTCAATGGAAGCCGTCCGTGCTGAATCCGCACAAAAATAGAGCATGCTGCGATTTTATTTCTGCAAGCGGAAATTAAAATCCCTGTGAGCGGACATGCGGGTGTTCTATTTTTTGAATGCATGCGGAATACTGCGGATCATCCGCGCAGGTGACGATCGTGGATTCAGCAACTCAAACCTGGTTGTGTGAGATCAGCCTAAGGGCTCCTTCACACGGGCATATTTGCTATGTACAAGGCATGTATCAATGTATTTTACTCTTTCTTCTTTTCATGGAATTGCGCAGCGTATTTACGCATCTTTGCACGTTTTGCACACCTCCTATAGACGTCTATGGGGATCCTTGGTACGCAAATGCACACAAAAATAGAACAGGTCGTATTTTTTGACACGCACAAGCAAAATTGGGAATGAGAACAAATCCATGATTTCTGTTCTCTGCGTATTGCATGCGTAAATTGTATGTGCACAAATACATCCGTATGAAGGAGCCCCAACTGCGGTCACTTCTGAACGATCAGATTTTGGGGGAAGTAAGGTGGTCATTAAAGGGGATGTAACAAAATTGACTTTTATTGCCCATCCGTTTTGATAGGCGATAAGTCTGATCGGTGGGGGTCTCACCTGTGGTTAGGTGTTAAAAGTGAATTTTGGTACAACCCCTTTAAAACCGCTAGATGCACCCCCACTCATGAGCATGGAGCCATATCATGGCCTTCTGAAAATGGTCTCACTAAGGCCGATTTCACATGGGCAAGAAAATGACGTTATATTTGTGCATTGCGAGACGCACAAACCTCGCACAAGTATGAACCCCGTTCTTTAGAATAGAGTCATACAGATGTTTGCACACATTTTGTCACGTGTGAAACTCCCACCCGCAAAACGGAATTAATAGAGATGAGCGAGTAGTGCCTTAGCCGAGTATCTCCCCGCTCGTCTCTAAAGATTCGGGGGCCGGCGGGGAGTGGCGGGGGAGAGCGGGGAGGAACGGAGGGGAGATCTCTCTCTCCCTCTCCCCCCCCCCCCGCTCCCCACTGCAACTTACCTGTCACCCGTGCCGGCCCCCGAATCTTTAGAGACGAGATGGGAGATACTCGGCTAAGGCACTAGTGAGTATACTCGCTCATCTCTAGTAATTAAATAAACCCATTGATTTCAATCGAGTTAGTTCTCACAAGCGTGTTTCTCACATGCAAGAATCGATAGGACCTGCCCTATATTTCGGCATGTTATGCAGAAATCTGCCATAGAAGTCTATGGCAGGTTTAAAAATGTAAGGTGAAGGGTGTGACCCTGAGGACAGCCCTTGTTCATGCGTAAATATGCTCCGTGGCGGCAGGCGTATTTGCTCATACGTTCGTCCGTGGAAGCCATGATTGACAGATATTAACAGATAATACTGCTGCCTGTCCGCTTGGACTGTGTGAGGAGAAACCATCCGGTTCTGCATATGGCTTCTCCTCCTCACATTCTGTTCGCCAAGACCCAAGTCCCTCTATGGCCGATGATGCACCACCATATTTCGGCCATGTTTTGGTATCCGTAATACGGATGTCTTTGCTGTCCTGACTGCAGACACATCTATATCATAAGGTTCAGGTCAGTGCATCGGATGTAACACACACCTGATGCACTGAGACACTAAGCCTTGGCTCACACGAACGGGTTGGATTCCCCATGCGGGAGGCCCGCAGCAGATAGCGGCTGTGAGCCTGGCCGGTGACCCCACGTATGGCACTAACCTGTATTGTGGATGACCGCGGTTCACAGGTTGTCATGTATAGTACCGATTTTTGGGGGGGTATGTTTGTATTTAATACGCCTTCGCTTAGCGATGACGCAGGCACCCACAGCCCACACTCAATGTTAATTCCATATGGGCTGCAAGTCGACCGCCTCCATTGACACCAGTAGAGGTTGTTCCACGGCAAAATAGAGCATGCTGCGATTTTTCTTCCACTTGCGGAATACGCAATTCTTTTCCGCGAGTGTGAAGTAAAAATCAAAAGCGGCATGCCTTTCAATGCCTACGTTTTACGTCAGAAAGTCCGCACGGACGCCGATTGCAGAATCCACAATTCAAATCCGGTGGTGTGAGACCCGCCTAACAGAGCATCGGTAGGGAACAGGCGCAATGTGAGGGGGATTATAGGGTATAAACCTATATAGAGTTAAAAACAAAAGGATGATAAATATGCTAAATATGTAACAAACAAGAGCAAAAAATAAAACATAATGCAATACAAATAATGGCAATAGATACTAAAAACATAGAAATAAACATGAAAATAGTAAAATAGCAGGAAAATACATACATTTATGTAAAAGTGGGTGGTGTATTTCTCATCCGCTTGCAGTTTTATGCTGTTTTATGCACACTTTATATATTAGTAGGCTCCCCTTTAATTTAGCTGCTACTTTTCATCTAAAGTGTTCCTAGTCAGCTATGATAATGGCAGTAAAAGTTCTTACCTGTTGCCCTGCACTGAGGACGAACAAGAAGTGCTGATCAGGACTGGTGCAGATAGTGAAGGCTACACAAGAACACACCCGGCCACTTCTCATTGGCTCAGGGAGTGTCAAAAATATACAGTAATGAAAAAAAGGGAAGATAAGACACTTGTAAACAGACGGGCAGCGGAGGGATTCATCTCAACAAGAACTAATAGAGGGGAAGGGGGGGAGATCAGCTGATCTAGAAGTTCCAGACTCAACGAGATATATGGTCAAAATTAACCTAATTTTGTAAGATGGTTTCCAAGTTCTGGTTCTGGTTCTCCTCCTGTGCTGCCGCCAAAGCTACACCTCACAATGTCATACAGGAGGCAGTGACAGGGAACACCGGCTGCACCACAGCAGGAAAACACACGTGCGGCAAATAGCTGCGATTGATTTTTCAAGCTTAATTAATGTTTTCTCATCCATTCACACAGGCGGATTGCGGGGAAAAAACGCTGCAGCACGGAATTCGTCAGTTGGCAGAAATCCTCGGAATGGCTTTTAATAGCTGAAATAGCTGAAATAGAGGCAGCTGGCTTCTTTCCCGAGCCCCCCCTACCTTCCGTTTTTCATCAAAAGATAGGTCAAGACAATACAATTTTTGGTGACTGAGATGTTAGAACTTTTTGGGGGTATTTTGGGGTCGTAGATTCTGAAAATGACATTTGTTTTTCTCCATCAGATCTGCTTTTCAATATATGACATAAGTCCATATAAATGTATACATGTACACATATTATATTATACATGTAATGACTGCCAATCACAAGCTGAAGGTACAAAGATAAAACCCAAGAAGCCTAGAACACAAAGAAAATAAAAGTTTCTTTATTGAGATGTTGATAAAACCATATTTCTGTGATTTCCTGCGATGAGATGTTCCTGGACATTCGCGCTGGATGTTTCAACAGTCATCATCATGTCATAGGCTATGGCTCGTGGCCGAGCATGATTGCCTTTCAAGTATGGGGGCTTAGCGGTGGGTCCTAAGGTGACTATAGAGACCTATTCTTGATCCGCAGGTTATTTCGCAGTGGGGACATCAGTGAAAGACGGTCCCAAGAAGGCTTGGCTTGACGTGCTTTCCTCTTGATACAATTCTCCCTTTCGCCTCCTTGAAATTCACAGTGCTGTTGGTAACAGTTTACCCCCAAACTGAGCGCTCAAGGGCCAGGGCTTCCCAGTTCTCGGTGTCTATTCCACAGTTTTTAAGGTTCGCTTTAAGCCCATCTTTTCTTTTGCTGTCCACCAACATTCCATTCTTGAGTTGAGATTATGGCCAGTCCAACAAAGTTGATGGTGAAGGATCATTTCTTCAATGCTGGTGGTCTTTGCTTCTTCAAGAACGCTGACATTTGTCTGCCTGTCTTCCTAAGAGATTTGCAGAGTTTTTTCAAGGCAACGTTGATGGAATCATTCCAAAAGTTGAGAGTTTGTAGACGGTCCATGTTTTGCAAGAATATAACAGGGTTGGTAGAACAATAGCTTTATAAACAAGCATCTTGGTATCCCTATGAATAGTTTTCTTGATGTTCAGTGAGAGTCCAAGCTTTTCGTATGCTTCTGTAAAGTTGTTTAACTTCTTAACGCCACAGGGTGTAACTGTATGTCCAGGCTGTGGGGTACAAGATGATCGTACACTTATGCCGCCCTGTGGATAGTGCGAGATCAGAAGAGATCCCGTGCCATCCGGCAGCGGGAGTCGGCTGGCACCGATGGCCGGCCTCCTGCTGCAACAACGGGAGTGCATCGGGACAGCGACCCCCACTGTTAACTGCTTAAATGCCGCAATCTATGCAGATCGCAACATGTAAAGGGCTCACAGAGAGCGCGCTTTATTCCATCTGGAAGATTCACCGCAGAGGACGGAACGCTGGCGTCATGAGTGACAAATACGAGTGATAGCCATCGTTACCCTATTTGTGATCTCCCCTTGTCGATAATGAATCCCAAGCTTCCCCCAGGGGAGGAGACGGTAGAGCCCCATGACAAGGTTATCTCTCTACCCCGCTGTCTCATCGGCTGAGGGCCTGCTCCTTGGACGCTGCACAAGCTCGTCCCTGACTTGTTGTTGCAGGATTTGCAAGAGAGCTACATTAGAACTGCGGTTAAAGAGGTTACGATAGTGCTCTTTCCAACGTAGTGCAATTGATTTTTTGTCCTTTAGAAGCTTGGTTTCTTGATAAACGCAGAGGGTGTATGCCGTGATTTGTTGGGCCATAGATGACCTTTGTGACTTTAAAGCAACCCCGTACATCATGGATATCTGCAAAATGTTGTATTTCTTGAGCCTTTCTTGGCCACCAGATGTTTTTGAGTTCTCCGGTTCTTTTTTGGACCTCGGCTTTTGTGTAGTGTAGATCTTTTTCTTAGTAACACAATTGTTTTCTCTTTGCCAAATTTGGAAGGCTTTCCTTTTCTTATCGATTAGTTGTTGGATCTCGTTATCATTTTCATAAAACCAGTCTTGATGTTTCCTTGTTTGGTATCCAAATATTTCGTCACAGGCTTTAATAATAGTGATCTTCAGTTTATTCCAATGTTCCTCAATATTTTCAGGGTATTCCATGGATAGATGATCCTTGAGTATTGTTTGGAGAAGGCTCTTGAAGGGCTTGGGTGTTCATTTTACATCTTATCTTTCTTCCTTGGAGTCTTCGTTTGGGGGCGATCTTGATGGCCATCGTAGATCGAATTAACCTGTAGTCTGTCCATCAATCATCAGCGTCTGTCATGGCTCTTGTGAGAAGTACATTGTGGCGGTCTCTGGCACGTATAATTACATAGTCTAAGAAGTGCCAATGCTTTGACCCGGGGTGCTTCCATGACGTCTTAAACTTTTTTTCCGGCGGAAGATCGTGTTGGTGGTAACCAGGTTATGTTCTGCACATTTGTTCGAACTCCATTTTTTCCTATAGTCCCTTGCCACAGGTCGAAGTCTCGCCCAGTTCTTGCATTAAAATCACCCAGGAGGATGATTTGGTCCTCCTTGGGTATCTTCGATAGGATGGTGTCCAGCTGACAGTAAATTTTTTTCTTTGATGTCTTCGTCAGCATCTAAGGTTGGTGCATAGGCACTTATGATAATTGCCTGCTGGTTTTTGGCAAGATTAATTTGGAGAGTCGAGAGTCGTTCATTGATGCTGATGGGTGCTTCAGACAGATTCTTCGCTAGGTCATTTTTAATTGCAAAGCCAACTCCATGTATTCTTCGTTCTTGTTCAGGCAGGCCCTTCCAAAAAAAGTGTAGCCTCCTTTTTCTTCCTTCAGCTGTCCCTCTCCTGCTCTCCGGGTCTCTTGGAGTGCTACTATATCGATGTTAAAGCAACATCGCTCCCTTAGCTCCCTTGCACCAATAGCAGTCCTACGCTCAGGGTGTTCATTGTCTACATTGTCCAATAGTGTCCGAATGTTCTATGCCCCGAAGTTCACATTTGTTTTTTAAATACAAGCTGATGACCCCTCTGGATGTGGTAGTCCAGGAAAGAGAGAGAGGTAGACCATGTTTAGGGCACCTTTTTTAGCCCCTTCCCCATGTAGGGTGAGCAGAGTGGGTCTTAAATAGGGCTGCTCAGTCATGGATACAGCTGCTGAACTGCTCAGCTGCCTCGTTCCCTGAAGTAGAACCACTGAATCCATATCCACCACCCATGTGCTAGTCTGTGGCTAGAGGCCTCCAGATTTCATAGTCCTGTCACCACTTGCTGATCACCATGGGACTTTTTCATTTTCTTAGAAGATGCCTGTGTGGGAATTTGATTTTTGTGTGGAGATCAGTGCACACCCGATCAACACATAGTCTTCACAGAATGAGGTTCGCATTAAGTGGCATGGTTAACCCAACAACCGGAGGCTTCTCATCTGTTGCAGCCTTCCTCCGCCTTCACAGTTGTTGTAATGTGTACCATGTTATCGTCCGCCTGCTCTGCCGCTGAGGACTTCAGATTGTGCTTAGTCTGGTTCCTCCCCTATGGCCTTACCGCCCATGATTCCGACAGCTTCGCCTGCAAGTTCACTGGAACTTGGAACCCCCTCACCCCGACAAGGTGATAACCTATTGAGGGTTTTTTTTTCAACAGTAGTCTGCCATCATATGTGTATCCCATCGTCTACAGTCCTGTTCTTCCACCATCCTTATTTCTTGGTGAAATCGTTCACCCTGTTCATCACTTACATCACCAAGACAATCTGGAAATCTATCCAAAATGATAGCAGGTCCTGCAATTTGATGCTCAAGTTACAATCAAGTGTGCAAAAACAGAAGTGCACATATTCTCCATAAGTTCTCCATAGTTTGTGGCCTTATAGTTCCCAAGGAAATGCTTTACAACCATACAAAGCAAAGACCACACATGTGCCTCAAAGTTGTCCACTGAGTCTTGGAAACGCTGGTCTTTCATGAGTTGTGGTCCATTGAATTTACCTGCCTTTACCTTCTCCATGCTCATCGCGGGAAATATTCTACATTTGTAGCCGAAACCCATTCTGTTTCTCCTTAATATCTTTACTTATTGTTTCATCAACTCAAGTTTGATGTGCAGTGGTGGCAATATGTATCATATGTGCTAATAGTAAGTAAATGCTGGCAGGAAAATATAACAAAAATAGATAATGACATGAGCAATATCTCAAAAACTAGAGCTCCTAGAAGGAAATGGATGGCATTTTCGGAATCAGCAGCCCAAAAATACCCAGATTAAGGTCTAAAATTCGAGGCACCATGAAAAATGTTTTTTGTTCCCCAGTGTAATGGCTAAAAGAGTGCGGGTGCAGCAGCAGCCTTTTGGGGACATGAAACTGTGTTTTGTCTTCAGTGCCCTCTAGTGGGAAAAAATTAGAATCTCAAGGAGTAAAGTGAAGTTTGAAGTGACACAGGTACGGCATAATAACCATGACGGATCACGTACATAACTGGAAAATATTGGACCTCGTATGTAAATAGTCAATTAGCTTCCAGCACTTTTATAATGAATGTTAGTGATGATGACAGAACATGTTAGAGAAGAAGTAGAGATAGAGAAAATACTGGTTGTCGAGTGTCTGAATTATTCTAGGACATCCCTGATTATCGACTTCTGCTCGTTACCATTCTGATTCTGGATTCAGCTCTCCAGTGTCATTTGCATGTGAAGATGGAAGCCGCACAGCAGTAGATATCATTGTGGGATGTCAAAGCACTATGTGAACTTGGCACTATTACAGTGATCCCTCGCTATATCACGGTTCAAGGATCGCGGCTTTAATGCATCTCGGATTTTAGATAGACCATATATAATTCTGGAAAGGGTGGTCACTTCCCGCAATAAGGCCATTGTGAAGAGGGAGTCTGCATTGGCTGTGGATAAATGACTGTAGGAAGAAGAATATTTCGCAAGATACCAAAATCATCCGGACGAAGGCCAAGAAACTTTATGATAGTTTTGCAGAAAGCACGGATGCTCACAAGGAAGAAGATGAGGGTGATGACGCAGAAGCAGGACCATCGAGTATTTCTCTCACCCACCAACCCCATTTAGAGCCAGCAAGGGCTGGTTTGACAAATATCAGAGACGCTTTGGACTCAAGAGTGTTCGTCTGCATGAAGAAATTTCCCCTGCGGATAAAGCCAGAGCTGAGGAGTACTGAACAAGTTTTTAACATGGATGAGACGGGCTTATTTTGGAAACGGATGCCGTTTCTCGCTTTTATTATAAAGGATGAAACCAAAGCCTCTGGTTTTAAAGTCCAAAAAGATAGAGTCACTCTTATTATGTGTGGGAATGCTGCGGGCTTTCTAATAAAGCCAGGGCTTATTTATAAGTAGAGATGAGCGAACGTACTCGGTAAGGCCGATTTCGCAATCGAGCACCGTGATTTTCGAGTACTTCACTACTCGGGTAAAAAGTACTCGGGGGCGCTGTGGGTGAGTGGGGGGTTGCAGAGGGGAGTGGGGGGGGGAGAGGGAGAGAGAGAGAGCTCCCCCCTGTTCCGCGCTGCTATCCCCCGCTCCACCACGCCACGCCCCGCCCCACAGCGCCCCCGAGTACTTTTCACCCGAGTAGTGAAGTACTCGAAAATCGCGGTGCTCAATTGCGAAATCGGCCTTACCGAGTACATTCGCTCATCTCTATTTATAAGGCAAAAAACCCAAGGGCCCTAAAAAACAAAAATGTGTTGCCTGTGTACTGGATGCAGAACCCTAAAGTCTGGATAATGAAAGTCCTCACGGCTGATTGGTTCCACCAGTGCTTTATACTGGAGGTAAAGCTTTATCTAGCAGAGAATAACCTGGAGTTCAAAGTGCTTCTGATCACGGACAATGCTGGAGGCCATGCTGCCGATCTGTCAACAGCATCCAGATAGAGTTCTTGCCACCCAACACCACATCGCTCATTTAGCCCATGGATCAAGACGTTATTCGCGCCTCTAAGGCGCTCTACATATGAAACGCCCTGCAAAACCTGGTTAAAGCTATGGACTCAGATGAAAACTTCTCGCTAAAGGCATACTGGTGTGACTACAATATTGCATTGTGTCTCCTAACTATTCAGAAGGCCATAAACGAGATGAAGAGTGAAACTAAGTGCAAGCTGGACAAAATTGTGGCCAGAAGTGGTCCATGATTACACGGAATTCTCTCCTAATGAAGTCCAACACTCTGCAGTACCTAAGGTCGCGAAGCTGGCAAAACTACTGGATGGAGATGGCTTCGATGATGTGACTCCTGATGACATGAATGACCCTATTGAAGCCCACTCACAACTGTTGACAGACGAAGACCTGATGGAGTTGATGAAGTCAGCAAGTGAAGAAGAGGATGCGGGACAAGACTAACTACAGGTTGGAGAAGAGGAGGAGGTTGGCCTAACATTCGATCGTCTTGCAAGCATGGTCAGAATGTCCAAAGAACTTCAGCGAGCGGCTGAAGAATGGGATCCCCAGATGCTTCGTTCGTTGCACTTTGTAAATGCAATTGAGGGTGCCATGCCAGTTTCTAAAAACCTTCTCACTCAAAAGAAAAAGCAGCGCCAGTAACTCCACATAACCTTGTTCATCACTCAGGCGAACAGATCAGTTGCACCTATGTCTTTAGTGGAAGTAGAAGTTACGGACCAGGGAGAAGATACATTGCCACCTGATGAAGCTGTGATGCTCTTCTTGGCTGTTCAGTACAGCATTCATCTCATCGACATCACCTTCATCAGTACTGCACAGCAGGGGCGTAACTATAGAGAATGCGGTTGCAACCGGGCCCAGGAGCCTTAGGGCGCCCATAAGGCCTCTCTTCTCCATATAGGGAGCCCAGTACTATGAATAAAGCATTATAGTTGGGGGCCCTGTTACAGGTTTTGCATTGAGGCCCAGAAGATTCAGGTTACGCCTCTGCTGCACAGCTACATAATTCATGATCTTCATCATTCGGGATGTACATACCTCACTGGTGAGTAAAGTACCCATATTATATGTTGTTAAAATTACGTAGGTTTAAGAGTTTAGAATGTGTTTAAGAGTATATGAAGTGTTAATAAGAGTGTGTGAAAGGTTTATAGGAGAGTGGGAGGGGTTTTTAAAGCCTTAAGCTGAATTTCATCTAAATTCCAAGAAACCAATCACAAGATTTTGTCCTAATGGTAGAGAACACCCACAGGTCTAGCTAAAATGTACCCCCAGACCCCGGACGCCTGCTGACGCTGCTCTCTGGGAAGAGATAGTTTTCTACATATCCGGTAGGACTGTCCTCTAATCTCTCCTCTTTGGCGCGAGGTAACTAACCTCTACAACACGATTTTTAGCGACTCGATGGTTCTTACGCCAGAAGTGGCCCTGCTATCTATGCTTCCTGGTTCCATAGCTAAAAATATGGTCCATATAGTCACCAAGCAAGAATTGTTCCAAGCGCTGTCGTTGACACTTCCTATCCCTTCCCCCAATGTCTTCCCTTTACCTCTTTCCGCCTTTTCTTGATTTCGCTTTCTGCACTTTCCTCCTCCTCTCTTTACTTCTTTATTCTCTCTTTCCCTCTTCTGATATCTTATTATACCTCTTTTCACGGAATGTTATTTTTACGAAGTGTATTGACAATAGAATATGTGAAGAGATTATGTTACATTGTTAATGTACCCTAAAATCCTAATGAAGCCTTAAGCTGAGTTTACACGAATCATTCTGTCGGGCTACTGCTGTTCATTTGTTCGTTACGTGTAAACTGCCGTCGCTAAAAGGCACATGATTCGTTCACTTTTGCGATTGTTTGGCAGTTCACCCGACAGATTGATTTGTCTGAATATAACGCCGCTACTTCGCGAATTTTCACATACCTCGTGGGTCTCTGGATCACTGTACTGGCACTTGGCACCTGGTTTATCACTGGCGCCTGGATTAGTGTTGTATTGCAGCAGGAGGAGCCGGCCCACAGCCGAGGAGACAGCGGGGTAGAGAAAGGACTTGTCACGGGGCTCTACCATCTCCTTTCCTGGGGGTAGCTCAGGACCCGAACACATTACTGCTGGGGGAGATCACAGGGGTTGCAAGCGGGGGGGGGGGGGGGTTATCTTAAGTCAAGTTGTCTTTCGTGCCGCCACCGTTCTGTCCTCTGCAGCGGATCCTTCAGACAAAATACAGTAGTCCACGCACAGAGTAACTTTCTGACCAAGAACCGGGAATGGTCGGTTCTGCTCGTTTACTGGAAACTCTTGAACTTCAATCCAACAAACAGTCTTGATACAGAAACAAGAAGCCAAAGTGTGTAACAGGGAGAATTCTCAGGGCATCAGGATATTCCACAGTCCAAGTTATCTGCGAAGATCTCTCTACCGGTCAACACTCACTCTCACTTTCTCCTCTTCTCGCTAGGCAGCGGGTTGTTTCACTCCCAGCACTCACCAGGAACACTGAGGATTCCTGGGTTGTTAGGCCCAGGCTGAGCATCAAACCATCACTCGGCCTCCTCCATGCTCCACTCACAGGCTGACTTGTCCGGTGTGTGGGTGTCAGAGTCTCCAGACTTCTCCTGACTGCACTACTTCTACTCTCCTACTCCTCTACTCCCTTGCATTGCATTCTGCAAACACATATATCAGGCACGATCACATGACCAAAACGATACACACAAAACGTTACATTTTCCAGACATGACCCGGACATTAACCCATTCAGTCCTGCAACCGTGCAATACACATAAATCTGATGAATTCCACAAGCAAGACCCTGACAATACAATGGCACGAGACTAACTCTGGGCCACTACAATATAACGAGCCCCTACATCTGCTATCAAGCTAGACTTTATATCAACACAATATCCTAAGACCTGCGGTGGCTAAATAGTCGATGGTCAGAGAGAAGACCATGACGCCAGATCTCCTGCTGAAATTATTGTGCAGGTAGATGAGATACCATCCTTACTGATGGGCTCCCAGGAGTATCACCAGCACTAATTGTATGGTGCACCCAGGTAATTTCTTTATGCCAGCTGCGGCTATTGTGTCTTAGCCCAATTGTCGCTTGTATGCTCCATCTAGACGCTTCCTTCATGGAAAGTCCCAAGAGAGTCCATCACTTTGTCAGCATGGCAGGATGTGGTCTATATGCCACACACCATTGCCTGCCCGCAAGCACATAGTAAACAACTTATCTCTACATAAGAGAGCAGTCAGAGCCACCCAGTGCAGATATGTGATTGTTTATAGAACTTGCTGTTAACCCCGTAGTGACTGGCCTATTTTCTACCAAGCGATTTTTATTGTCGCATTGCTAGAGCCATAACTCATTGACATAGCCCATACGAGCGTTTGTTTTTAGGGTCGAGCTGTATTTTTTATTCACACCACTCTGGGGTACATAGAATATCTTGTATAACTTTTATTACATTTTTTTGAGGGGGGGAAATGGAAAAATATCCAGAAATTCCACCATTATTTTTACAGCATTCACCGTGATACTTTTCGTATTTGGATCAGCACGATTACTGTGATACCAAGTTTATATAGATTTATTTTTTACTACTTTTTCACAATAAAAACTTTTTAAAGAAAAACATGCCACATTTTAAGACCCAGAATATTTTTATTTTTCCCACAATGACACTCCATGAGGGCTTGTTTTTTGCAGGAAGACTCGTAATTTTTAATGGTGCCATTTTGAGGTACATAGGACCTTTAGGGCTTATTGACTCAAGCGCATATATGGCGCGTTTTTACGCGACTATCTGAGGCATTGTTTTCCAATGCATTCATTCACACGGGCGAATATACAGCGCGTAAAAAACGTTGACCCGCTGTAAATAGAACGTACGCGACCGAAATACGTCCGGCGTATATAAGGTGGCCAAAAAGATAGTTCTGGTTCTATCTTTTGACCGATATATGCCGGCGGGTCCCATAGACTCCTATGAGAGCAGGAAAAAAAAAGAGGGAGAGAAGCATTTTTGTAGTGTCCAACGCTGCGAAAAGCTTACAGGTGCCTCTATATAGGCATTGGAAGGCATCCTGAGGATTTTTGCAGAGTGAGGGTTTTCCGGGGTGCAACATATTTTTTCGCTAAAAACAATGCTCCCGGTCGTGTGAATAGGCGAGAAGACGCTGGCCGTGATTGCGGAAAAATGCCTATTCAGGCGCATATACGGCGCGGACAAGAAAACGTAAAATTGCCTACTCTCGTGTGAATAAGCCCTTAGATTGCTTTTTATTATGTTTTTTTTAAGAGCTGAACAATAGAAAAATAGTAATTCTGGCATTAGTTTTTAAAATGACTTTTATGGTGTTCACGATGCGCGATAAATAACAAAATATTTTCACGCGGTAATACCTTTTATGTTTTGCTCTTGAAAACCCTTTTCTTGGTATTTTAGCAATTTAAAAGGTTTTTTTATGGGGGAAAAAAGAAGGTAAACTTGAAGATATGATTGTTTAATTGCTAAGATAATACACTGCATTACTTATGTAGTGCATTCTACTAGGACTATGTCATCAGACCATTACAGTCTGCAGAAGGCGGAGCCTAATAGGATGATTTACATGGTATTTCAATGGGGTAGACAGAGATAGCCAGGCATAGCACTTGGTGGTCTGTCTGCACCATTGAGATGAATGAAGCCATTGCCTCATATGTGTGACCAGCAGCCCATTCACTTCAGCATTACGAAAATAGGAATAATCGATCCTGCACTGAAAAGTAAGGGTCTCAGCAGTCAGATCCCCATGAACAATCACTTATCATCTGATCACCAGACTGCTGGCAGTGTGGATAGCGCTGGAAGCAGATAGTGCTGTCAACATTGCTGCACCCCGATTCAGTGCTGCAGGGACACCTATGGTGGCCTGAAGAGGGCAGGGTTTGCTCGACTGCGAGCCTGAGCTTGTGTCACAGTGGTTGCTACCCTACCTTCAGCCATGGCTCACCCCAGCAGGCGGATTACTCGACAAAGAGGGTTTGAGAAGTTGTCACGTGACGCCAGTACCTCTGAGAATAACGTTGTCAGATAATAAAAAATCCAAGTCAAATCAATCTTTGCAAAACCAGAGGCACACAGTTTTACTATAGCTTGCAAGTTGTAGAAGTTAACACCCATGAAACAGTTTCTTCAAACAATAGAATCTCCAACAGTGTTGTACACAGATATTTAACAACAGTCCTTGTTGCTCAAACTCTCTCTCACAGTCTATTTCTAACCCGCAGCAATGGTATGGATTTTGACTGCTTTTTGGATGCGGAAATGCTGCGGAATTTGCTTCATGTTTTTTTTGTTTTTTTTAATGGCCATGTACTTTTTATGACAGAGGTAAAATCATATGTTGTGATAAGCCCCACCCTCTGACCACACCTCTTTGTCCCGTTTTCACCCTGGGAAAATCTGGTCACCTATATCTAGAGTCCAGGGGCTGATGATGAATGTATATGCAGTGTTCATTCCCTGTTGGCCAGGGATATATGCAGTGTTAAAGCCTTGATGGTATTTGAAGTGTCCTGGCCCTGGTGGTCAGTGGTATTTGCATTGTCCTGCCCTTGGTGGTCAGTGGTATTTGCAGTGTCCTGCTCCTGGTGGTCAGTGGTATTTTCAGTGTCCTGGCCCTGGTGCTCAGTCGTATTTGCAGTCTCCTGCCCCTGGTGGTCAGTGGTATTTGCAGTGTCCTGCCCCTGGTGGTCAGTGGTATTTGCAGTGTCCTGCCCTGGTGGTCAGTGGTATTTGCAGTGTCCTGCCCCCGGTGGTCAGTGGTATTTGCAGTGTCCTGGCCCTGGTGGTTAGTTGTATTTGCAGTGTCCTGACCCTGGTGGTCAGTGGCATTTGCAGTGTCCTGTCCCTGGTGGTCACTGGTATTTGCTGTATCCTGGCCCTGGT
The DNA here is from genome assembly GCF_035609145.1 of Eleutherodactylus coqui. Classification (NCBI taxonomy): domain Eukaryota; kingdom Metazoa; phylum Chordata; class Amphibia; order Anura; family Eleutherodactylidae; genus Eleutherodactylus; species Eleutherodactylus coqui. The sequence goes on along the minus strand of NC_089846.1, from coordinate 24,185,743 downwards.
GGTCAGTGGTATTTGCAGTGTCCTGCCCCTGGTGGTCAGTGGTATTTGCAGTGTCCTGCCCTGGTGGTCAGTGGTATTTGCAGTGTACTGCCCCCGGTGGTCAGTGGTATTTGCAGTGTCCTGGCCCTGGTGGTCAGTGGTATTTGCAGTGTCCTGACCCTGGTGGTCAGTGGCATTTGCAGTGTCCTGTCCCTGGTGGTCACTGGTATTTGCAGTATCCTGGCCCTGGTGGTCAGTGGTATTTGCAGTGTCCTGGCCCTGGTGGTCAGTGGTATTTGCAGTGTCCTGCCCCCGGTGGTCAGTGGTATTTGCAGTGTCCTGGCCCTGGTGGTCAGTGGTATTTGCAGTGTCCTGACCCTGGTGGTCAGTGGTATTTGCAGTATCCTGGCCCTGGTGGTCAGTGGTATTTGCAGGGTCCAGGCCCTGTTAGTATGCATTCCCCAATAATCACAATGTAACATAAAGAGTCCAATGCCTCACCCAGTGTTCTCCATAGCTGAATATACACTAGTTCATATATTATGATATAGACCTGAGTTATTGTCTATAGGTGGTACATAAATATAGCGGATGAGTCACTTCTGTTCCTGTTTTCCTATGTGCAGCACAAATCATTCTGCGCGGGCTGTGATGTTTGCACATTGCATATATGATAAAACCACAGATCAACGGTCATTTCCAGAAGTGAAACAACTCTCGGCGGGCGTGTAGAGACCCGGTATCAATGTACAATAGCATGAAGGGGATTCAGACAAATATTACATAATAATAAAAAAACACCAACATACATGACTAATAGAAGCTGATCTTAAAGGGGATGTCCACCTCTGCCAAATGTTGGGGGTCACCCTACTGAGAGTGAAGTCAATGGGTCAACCTGAATAGTTGCAAATTCTATCTATCTTTACTTGGCAGCTGAATAGCGGTATAGTCATTGGGAGATGCATACAGGTATTAACAGTATGGCCTAAGGGAACCAGTCACCAGGTTCATGGTGTCCCATCATGGGCAGCATGAACCCGGAACAGGTATGCAAATTCTGCTTTTTTGTGTTATCCCATATGCGGCATTTCAGAATATACATATTTCAAAATTCGACTCTGAGCGGCGCTCTGAGTCATGGGGGCAGCACTGCGCCAGCTTCTTCCCGCCCGGATCACTTCGAGTGACAGGGAGAGAACTCTCATTCTAGATGATACTGGCATGGAGAGTCTGGCCTTCCCCACTCGGTGGACACAACTTGTCTCCGACTGCTTCACTCTCACAGTCTCTAAAATACTAGTCTCACTCTTGTGGACTCAGCAGCTCAACAGCTCCCCAACCAGAGCTACAACAGTCTAAATATCCAGGCACTCTCGTTCCCGGACTAAGGGCTTTAGGAATTTCTTCACCCGGCGTCCAAAGCTTCTCATATGGAAGGCAATAATATTAGGCTACGCCAAAGTTCTGCTCAGACCTCGCATACCTTTCTTGGCCAACACAGGAAACACAGCCCGCTTGCACATCACACCCTGCTTTTGACAGACCCTGTTTGTGCAATGTGTTTGTGCATAAGATCTTTTATTATGTTTGGCCATTGTGAGTACGAGTTAAGAAGAGATAACTCTGACAATCCCTTTAAGGCCAGTTTCTCACAAGTGTATTCTGAATGCATTTTAGTATCCGTAATATGGATGAGTGTACCGACCCAACCGAGGGTTTACTGACCCAGACTTACAGCAACAAAGATCCCTATGATGCTGCGAGTTCAGGCCAGTAGACAGTTGGACACTTGTTTGTACATGGGTTGTAGCTTGAATCAGGTGGTGTAGTTATGTTATGAACTTGGCTTGTGCTTTATGTTATGAACTTAGTTCTGGTATTGTATTTATGTTCTGAGGTTGGTTCTGGTACTGTATTTATGATATGAGCTTGGTTCTGCTGTTGCATGTATGTACTAAGTTTGGTTCTGATGCTGTATTTATGCGATCAACTTGGTTCTGGGGCTGTATTGATGTACTGAGTTAAGGGTTAAGGGTAGAAACACAAATTGCATCTGGACACACACGACCGAACCATGCCTACACACTGCTCTCAATGGCAGCAATATCCTGCTGGCAATTTAAGTGGTCACTAGCTGCCACAGGTGGGCATGGTTTGGCTGCTTGTTGCCAACCGAACCGTGTGTTTCCTCTCTTAGGGTGGACGCCTGTTGAAGGGCTAGTGCTGTCTAAAATTTGTCAACCACCCACTGCGTCCTCATTTGCCTTTTTATGCACAATACATCAGTTGGCATTGGCATGTCTCCAATAAACATCAGTGACTACATCCGTCAGCTACGTCACACATAAATAGCGCAATACACATTTGCAATATCCCAAATATTCACGTAAACAACAACATAACATTCCTAAGCGAAACTTCCATATCTTAACACATTACTCATAATTAACCTACGTAATACTCATTACAGCCTTTGCATAATAAACAATTTATTGCATTTCCCTCACTAAGCCTAACATTAGCATATCCATCCTTGCAACATCGTTTACCTAAAGGCTGATTTACACGCAACGATTATCGCTCAAAATTTGTCCAAACGACGGCTTTGGAGCCATAGCTGTTGCATGTAAATGTGTGCCCATTGTGCTCTTAGCGTGCACTTTAAGTCCATCGCTGAGTTCAGCTCAGCTTAAAATCTGTCGGGACTGATAAGAGGGACCGCATGCTGTGTTCTCTGTGGGCAGCGCTGATAACATTCTTTCAGCTGCTGTCTAGCTGGAGAGCAATAGCGATGTATTTCGAGAACAGACCGCCCGCTGTTCTCTAAATACATACAAATGAAGCTAGTTAATTAATAAAACTAATTAGCTAATGTCTTGCTGATTAGCGTTTTAGTAGCTAATGCAAAATGATCGCTCAAAACTGTCAGTTTCTGACGAACTTTGAGCAATCATCTGTGTGTGTAAATGGGGATTTACTTTCCTCACTAATTATTGTTCTCTTTTGCTCATTTGAATGACTTTTTAAACAATAATCGTTCTGTATAAAAGCACCCTGCCACTTTCACACAGAGACATACTCGTTCAAAAATAGGGTACGGAGCGGGGAACAGCTGGATGCAGAAGGCAAGCGAGGACACCCTGCTTGTCTTCTGCATCCTCCGCTGGCAGTGCAAGGTGATCGCCTATCTTGAGCGATCATCTTGCGCTGTAAATGACACAACGATGATCGCTCAAAAGTTGCTTGAGCAACATCTTTTGAGCGATCATCGTTGTGTCTAAATGGGCCTTTACTTTTTGCATTTCCCTTATATGCTACAAGGCCGGATTATAGAGATGAAATGGTGCAATTGCCCCTTTGGCCTCAACAAACACCCAATGAAGAATAATTCAAACACGTGAACATAATTAATCCACTTTATTAACTTAAAATATCGCACTTGTAAAATACATTGATTCATTTAAGTCCATCCATCCTTAAAAAAAAGCACAGAGGTTCCTCATCTATAAAGAGATAAGGGCTCCCACCCAATGTTGTGCCCAGGGGGCATCCTCCAATGTTCATCAGGCCCAGGTATCACCTAATTTAGTAGGTGGCAGCAGGGACGTAACTAAAGGCTCAGGGGCCCTGAATCAAAAGGTGAGCTGGGGCCCCCCCTCTATCTGTATCTGTACCCGTACCCATACCTAAACCATGCTGCACAGAGACATAGCTTGAAGCTTCTGGGCCCCAATGCAAAACCTGTAACAGGGCCCCCAACTATAATGCTTTATTCATAGTACTGGGCTCCTTATATGGAGAAGAGAGGCCTTATGGGCCCCCTAAGGCTCCTGGGCCCGGGTGCAAGCACATCCCCTGCATCCTCTATAGTTACGCCCCTGGGTGGCAGTTATGTATACATGGGTCTTATCTGCTCCCATGTCATGTAAATGGGCGCATTCAGAAGATCCCTTGCTTGGCAAATGAAGACCAAGATTAGGGTCAGCACATCCCCCTCTGCAAAGTGCGAATTATTTGGTTCCTTTCCAAAGCTTCGCCTGTATATCTCTACCAGGGTGTGTCTTCCCTTGACATATTTGGCAGTTGGATCATCGAGGTATCGAAAAGCTTTGAGAGAATCCAAGCACAACATGCTGCCAGGAAAGTCTTCATTTTGATGCAGTAGTTCAGTCTTCAAGAGCGGAAAGTCATAGTAGAATCCATTATGGGCCACCAGACAGACTGGTTTAGCCTGACGGTTGACAAACTCGTTGATCGTGTTGATGAGGTTAATATCAAATTTTTGCTTTTCACTGTCATAGAGTTGATCATTGCTGAGGCCGGTGATATTGGCAGCTGCTTCGGTGAGGGGTTTCCCTGGATCCACACACAGACAAAGCTTGTCCATAACCCGTGGGAGTTGCACTTCTCCTGACTCATTGGTTACTGGGTTTTCCAGAGACGACACATGGACGGCAACCAGACAGATCTCGGTTATTTTAGGTAGATCCCTATTGAGACCTGTGGCTTCCAGGTCCAAGAAGACAAAGGTTTTCACTGGTGCGCCCATAACTGAGGCCTATGATGGAATATTCTGGAAAAGACAAAATAATACACCATGTTATTTGCATACATGTGACTCATTCATGAACATGGATACTACAGCTATTACTGTCTCCGTAGTTAGTAGACCATAACCTGTTTAATCCTGGAGATAAATGATTGATATGTCCTGATGAAGAGACCCAAAAGAAGTCCATGCAGCATGGAGAGGCAGTCTGTAGTATAGCAGACGGAACTGCATGTGATCTACTAAAAGTTTCCCATACACAGCAGCAGAGTAGGCTGAAGTTGATGGAAATGGATAATTTTGACCAAATCAATAATTTGAATGATAAGTTCCAGCTGACCAATGACAGATAGTCATTGTCTGGAAAATACGGTGTTTCCCCCAAAATAAGACCCCGTCGTATATTAATTTTTGCCCCAAAAGAGGCACTAAGTTTTATTTTCGGGGGATGTCTTACTATACTTAGCTATCAGGTTCTGTCCAGGTCCCTCCCGCTGCTCCCCACAGCTGCGGCACGCTGACCCGTGGCATTGATGCATTGCAGCGCTCGATGAACCAATCACAGCCAACGCATTGGTTCATCGAGCGCTGCATTGATTGGCTATGCAGCGCTCGAGAATCAATCAGAGCCATCGCTTCATGGAGGTGGGATTTATGAAACCTGTAACCAAAAAGTGATCGTCTGTGGGCAACCGAGGACTGCAGGACACACGTCGGAGCTCCCGACCACAGCAGGAGGTCCCGGACCGAGCCTGCTAGGTAAGTGTTCCTTTTTTAATGTAATGCAGCTAGGGCTTATTTTTGGGGTAGGGTTTATATTTCAAGCCTCCCTGAAAAATCAGGGTAGGGCTTATTTTCAGGGTAGTTCTTATTTTCGGGTTAACAGGATAGTTGAAAATTGTTTGAAATTTTTGTCCTGTAGTCGAATGAAAAAACTTTTGACCATGAACGATCTTTCTTTGAAAGAATGTTCTTAGAAAGACCTTTTATCTGTCGCCCGGTGTTATTGTACATATATGCCTAGTTTTAACAACTGTGATGTCGAATGTGGACTAAAATGTGTATGTCTGCATCTGCAAAACTATCATTCACCAGGCGATTATTCAATCATCAAGCTACTTGTATATGGCCACCATTAGTAAACCGTATACAACTAATGAAGCCCTTGTGGGTTCCTAAAGACTTGCATTGGGGACTGGAGTTGAGGAGGTGACAATGTTTAAAGGGGTTGTCCCAATACTACCACCCCTGCGATACGTTCTATTGATGCTTTTGGACATCACAAAGGGGTCCACTGCCTGGGACCCCTCTATGACCAAGAGGTATGAGACGGTAACAAGTAATGGCTCTTCCTCTGAGGGACCCTGGTTTTCCATGTATTACATGGATGGTCATTCATCTAAATGGCTTGCATGTAATACTACATTTCCCCTACAGTGGCTGTGGTTGGTAGGTGCACTGCCTTGCACTGCAGATAAAGTGTATGAAGGGTGCATCTCCAGGGCATTATATGAATTAATTACAGTCTATCAAAGAAAAACAGAGCACATAGTGATGTAGCAGAGCTGAAATCGTCATTTAAAGGGGTTGTCCAGTTTTAAACTACTGATGGCCTATCCACAGGATAGGTTATCAATAGTAGATTGCTTGGGACCCCTGCCAATCAGCTGTTCGCAGGGCTGAGCTGATTTCTACAGGAAGCAGATAGCTATGTTCTCACAGCAATGGCCAGACTTGGTATTGTAAGCCAGGTTCCCATTCATTTTAATGCCTGCAATACCAAGCGTGGCCACTGCAGTGGGAACGGAGCTGTCCACTTCCTGTAATAATCAGCTCAGTGCATTTGCGCACTGGCCCAAAGAATAGCTGGTTATCAGGTTTACCGAGGCACAACAGATCTACTATTGATGACCTATCCTGAGGATAGGCCTTTATTAGTTTACAACTGATCAATTCCTTTAACCTCTTTACAGCTTCATGTATTGTCATGAAATTATGTAGTCCCATGTAAACCCACAGATGGCACATTGTCTTATCCTGATAAATTGTAGTGTAGTACAAAGAAAGTCCCACAGCACACCTCAATATGCACAATAAAGAGCAGAGGTTACGGTAAAAGCATGATGCAACAGCCACTAATGGGACCACAGATCTTCAATCCCCAGTGTAGTTCATCCAAAATAAGAGAGCGGTGGCAGCATCAATGGTGTAACAAAAAAAGTGACGTTTTATTGCTCCATATAGCTGGCCAGCTATATGGAGCAATAAAACTTCACTTTTTTTTGTTACACCATTGATGCTGCCACTGCTCTCTTATCCTGATGAATTGTGCCACAAGTCTCAAAATATGATACCACAGTGTGCCAAATGACATGATCCCATAGGCATAGCGTCAGAGGTCGCTGGGGTCGCCATGGCGACCCGGCCCCTGCGCTCAGAGGGCCCCGAGGCCGCCCTCCGCCATACCCATATATATATATATATACATTCAGTGCATTAATGGCTGACCGTTCTATCTGCAGCAAGATTCCCATCACGCGGCAGGCAGAATGGCCAGCCTTAGAGGAAGCAGGTTAGAACAGGGGGTAGGAGGAGGGAGGAAGTCACATGGGCCGGCAGGGCACAGTGATCATGAGATCATGTGCTGCCCCCTGCTGAAGGAAGCTGCTGAGTCTGCCTCTCTTGCTGCTGTCACATGGAGGATAAGTGGTCAGGCCCCGGAGTATGTGTGTGTGTGTGTGTGTGTGTGTGTGTGTGTGTGTGTGTGTGTGTATCTATCTATCTGTCTGTCTCTCTCATCTAGCTCTCATCTATCTATCTATCTATCTATCTATCTATCTATCTATCTGTCTGTCTGTCTGTCTGTCTGTCTGTCTGTCTGTCTGTCTCTCTCATCTATCCCATATCTATCTATCTATCTATCTATCTATCTGTCTGTCTGTCTGTCTGTCTGTCTCTCTCATCTATCCCATATCTATCTATCTATCTATCTATCTATCTATCCCATATCTATCTATCCCATATCTATCTATCCCATATCTATCTATCCCATATCTATCTATCCCATATCTATCTATCTATCTATCTATCTATCTATCTATCTATCTATCTATCTGTCTCTCTCATCTATCCCATATCTATCTATCTGTCTCTCTCATCTATCCCATATCTATCTATCCATCCCATATCTATCTATCTATCTATCTATCTATCTCATATCTATCTATCTATCTCATATCTATCTATCTATCTCATATCTATCTATCTATCTCATATCTATCTATCTATCTCATATCTATCTATCTATCTCATATCTATCTATCTATCTCATATCTATCTATCTATCTCATATCTATCTATCTCTCTCATATCTATCTATCTCTCTCATCTATCCCATATCTATCCCATATCTATCTATCTATCTATCTATCTATCTATCTATCTATCTATCTATCTATCTATCTATCTATCTATCTATCTATCTATCTATCTATCTATCTCATCCCTATTCACTGTGGACTGGCGTGGGGCTGTACCTATCTAACTTCATGTAATTTCTTTATGACCTGAAGACTAATAAAAAACACATCTGGGGATTGCTATTGCAGTAATCACCACTCTATCAGTTAACCTAGCTCTAGCTCAGCCTTGTTCACATTGGCGTTTTTGTTTTCTGTTCTGCTGGTCCGTCAGTGGCAAAGCAAAACGGTAAAAAAAAAGTTTTGGTTTTACTTCCCATATGATTTCAATAGGATTTTCTGACCTTCAGTTTTGTCAGTTTAGTTCTGTTCTGCCTGTTTTCCGTTTTTCTAACGAAAAAATAGAACAAAACGCAACGCTTCTTTTCCGCTTAATGTAGTTGTACCAAAATGTCAAGTTCTCCCTTATCCACAGGATAGGGAAAAACTTGCCGATCGGTGGGGGTCTCGCTGCTGAGTCTCCCACCCATCTTAACAACAGGGATCCTGTGTCCCCAATTCTCCCCATTATCGTGGCACTGCACCCCCTGCAGTGAGGAGGAGACCTAATGAAGCGCTGGCCACTCAAGTGCTCCATTCACTTTCAATGGGACTGCCGAGATACCCAAACGGACCCCATCAGCCACATTGAAATGAATGGAGAGCTGACCGCAAATGTGTGGCCACTGCTCAATACGGAGTCACATCACTTTGGGGTAAGAACCCCCCCCCCCCCCTCCCGCAGTGACAAGAGATGAGGGATGCAGCAGGGGCGTAACTAGAGAGGATGCAGGGGATGCAGTTGCACCCGGGCCCAGGAGCCTTAGGGCGCCCATAAGGCCTCTGTTCTCCATATAGGGAGCCAGTACTATGAATAAAGCATTATAGTTGGGGGCCCTGTTACAAGTTTTGCATTGGGGCCCGGAAGCTTCAAGTTACGCCTCTGGGATGCAGAATCCTGTTCTAGAGACTAGTAGGGGTCTCAACAGAACCCCACCGATCAGCAAGTTATCTCCTACCCAGTGCATAGGGGATAAATTGAAAGTCCCATACACACCTTTTAAGGCGGGTGGAAAGTACCCTTCCTTTTTTTTTTTTTTTTAATGGGTGATGGAATTCAACAGAAAGGTGTCGATTTGGTTCCGTTTTTGTTGTATGTTTACGAGCTTATTCACATGAATGAGAAACTTGCACATGAGCGTTTTTTTTCCTCGCAGCACATTCTACCTTTGGGCGTCTCTGCGGGAGGAATCGGCCATTGTTTCCTATGGAGGATGTGCATGTGAGTGTGATGCGATTTTACCCGTTGAAGTCTATGTGGAACATTCGATATCGCGCTCGCCCAGGTGAATGTTGCCTACTAGATTCGATTTTAAAGCGACGGGAAGAAAGACAAAACAGATCCCTTAAAATGATCGTCAATGGAACAAAACGGGGAAAAAATTGTCCATTTTTTTACACCTCTTTCTACCGGATCAGCCAAAAAAAATGAAAACTCTAGTTTCCGTCTGGTTGAGTAAGTTTCTCCGCTGCCCTCTGGTTTATTGCAGGGACGCTCTCCGGAGTGATTTTGATAACATTATGCTATGAAATTTCTATGTATGCGATCATCTGCTATCATTAATTATTTAAAGTCAATCCAAAGTTCTAGAGCCGCCTCGTTCGCACTCTGCAACATCTACATAATGAGTTCTCGGTGATACATTCCCACGTTCTCTGTTACTGTAGCACACATTTAGGATCTTACCTGAATGCGACCCCGGTGATGCTCCCCGTTCCACTGCTAGAAGTGATGTCTTTGCAGAGACAAGTATGGACAAGTTTATATAGTGTGTGGACCCCTCCCAAATAGAGTAGGCCTGCTGTCATAGGAGCGCACTCCATAGAGCTGTGTGTAATCACACCCTCCACTATGTGTCACCGGTGACGAGGCTTCCTGCTGAAAGTATCTCAGTAGTTTCATTTTCGCTCAAAGAAGGGATCAGTCCAAAGAGGCGGTTGTATAATACCAACATCTGATCCGATAAAGGGGATTCCCCCTGACGGAAACACTGCAGCTGCTGAAGAACCTGTTTTTTATAAAGAGAGAGGGAGCCTGTATATAGGATGTTCGATGTAACAGGTATTGGAAGACGTACGTATAGCGCAAGAGAGGTGAAATTATTGCAGTTTTTCATTATTATATAGTCAATTTATGGCAACATATTAAAATGGGTTGTGCCAAAAGAGAAAGTTACCCCCCACGGCCCCCCACAGGACAAGGAATAACTTTCGGGTCCAGTAATGGCCTTAGGTTAGATGGCGCTCTGTACAGAAAATTTTGGGGGCACCCCCTACGCTGTCATAACAATAAAATTACATATGTTGAACTGATAGGCAGTCTACCTATATTCTGTTTGTGCAGAAAGCAGCAATATAGCGGTATATCCAAATATCCTATACAGAAGGTAAAGGGGCTGGAGATGTGCACGGTATGGCGAAGTGGAGAGTGTGGGATGCTATTCAAATAGACAATGGTCAAATTTGGTCGTATAGTGGCTGAATCAGTATGACTGTAGGTGACAGTTGATTACGGCTAGCGGGAACTGCAGTCGGTAGGACAGGGAGCATGTTATCAGGGAAGTACAGAGGGGTTTAGTTTAGGAGATATGGTACGCCTCCCTGAAGAGGTGCGTTTTTAAAGCACGTCTGAAGTTTTGTGTGTTAGAGATTGCCCGGGTAGCCTTTGGTAGTGCGTTCCAGGGGACTGGTGCTGCTCTGGAGAAGCCTTGGAGGCGGGAATGAGAGGTTCGAATTAAAGGGGCACTTAGTCTGATTTTGTTAGCAGAGTGGAGGGCGCAGGCTGGGTGGTGAATTGGGATGAGGGAGGCGATGTAGGGCGGCGCAGTGCTATGGAGAGCTTTGTGGATGAGGGGGGTAAGTTTGAATTGTATTCTGTATTTGACGGGCAGCCAGTGCAGTGACTGGCACAGGGCAGAGGCGTCCGATTAGTGGCTGGACAGGAAGATGAGCTTGCCTGCCACATTCAGGATGGATTGGAGAGGGTAGAATCTGGTGCAGGGGAGGCCGATTAGCGGCGAATTGCAATAATGGAGCTGAGAGTGGATGAGGACAACAGTGTTTTTAGCGTGTCCACGGTGAGAAAAGGGCGAATTCTTGCGATGTTCTTGAGGTGCAGCTGACATGTTTAGGTCAGAGATTGGATATGAGGGGAAAGGAGACATTGGAGTCGAGTGTTACCTCAAGGCAGCGGCCATGCTGTCTAGAAGTTATGGTGGTGCTACACACTGAGATGGAGATGTCAGGATGAGGTCGGTTAGTGGAGGGCGGAAATAAGAGAAGGTCAGTTTTAGGTAGAGAGAGGAAATAGTGTTAGAGACAGCGGACAGATGTTTTGGAGGAATAGTGCTGTGATGTCTCGAGAAGAGGTGAATAACTGGGTGTTGTCAGCGTAGAGATGGTACTGAAAGCCAAATCTCCTGATGGTTCATCCAATAGAGGTTGTGTAGATGGAGAAGAGAATGGGGCTGATGACCGAGCCCTGGCAGACCCCAACACCAAGGAGAAGAGGAGGGGAGGTAGAGCCAGTAAAGGAGACACTGAAGGAGCAGTCAGATAGGTAGGAGTAGAACCAGGAAAGAGCAGTATCCTTTAGACCAATGGAGTGAAGCATACTGAGGAGGAGCTTGTGGTCAACAGTGTCAAATGTTGAAAAGAGATCGAGGAGGTTTAATATAGTCCCCCCTTAATTTGGCCGTCAGGAGGTGGTTTGACACTTTAGTCAGTTTTCTGAAAGATAACTTATAAGGCAGAAATAAATCAGGCGTTCTAATAGCTTGGAAATGAAGGGGAGTTTGGAGATGGGTCGGTAGTTGGCAGCATCGGTCGAGTCAAGAGTCTGTTTCTTTAGCAGTGGGGATATGATAGCATGTTTGAATGAGGAGGGCAAGATGCCGGAGGTCAGAGAAAGATTGAATATAGTGGTGAATTGGGAGATGATCACCGGGGAGAGGGGCCGGAGAAGGTGTGAAAGAAGAGAGTTGCTAGCGCAGGTGGTAGGGTGAGTAGAGGAAATCAATCTGGAGATTTCGTCTTCTGTCGTTGGTCTGAGTACAGAAAGTGAGCAGGAGCTAGTACTGACGTGACTAGGGTCGGGGCTAATCTGGGATTGAGAGGCTATTTCCTGCCGGATGTCATCGATTTTCTTTTTGAAGTAGGCAGCCAGTTCTTTAGCACCGAGATCCGTTACGGGGGCTGCTGTTTAGGGCTGAGAAGGTAGTGAAAAGTATTGAAGAGTCATTTAGGGTTGTGAGATACTGAGGAGACGAGAGAGGTGAAGTAGACTTGTTTGGCATCGTGGAGAGCGAGGTTGTAGGTTCTGAGCATGAATTTAAAATGGAGAAAGTCTGCTGACGTTTGAGACTTTCTCCACAGTCGTTCAGCACATCTAGAGCACCGCAGGATGAAGTGCGTTTGAGGTGCGAGCCATGATTGCCGAGGTCTGCGTCAGGTGGCTTGGGTCACGAGGGGTGCCACTTCATCCAGGGCATATTTGACAGCGGTGTTGTAGTGTGCGGCAGTCAGGTTGGGGCAGAAGAGGAGAAAGATAGGGGACAGAGAAGACTCAGCAAAGTTTTCGGTGTGAACGGCCTGAAGGTTCCTGTACGTTCAGTGGATAGGAGGGTCTGGGGAGATACTAGGAAGCTTAAAGGGGTGGTCTCGCGAAACCAAGTGGGTCTATACACTTCCGTATGGCCATATTAATGCACTTTGTAATGTACATTGTGCATTAAATATGAGCCATACAGAAGTTATTCACTTACCTGCTCCGTTGCTAGCGTCCTCGTCTCCATGGTTCCGTCTAAATTCGCTGGCAGCTTGCTTTTTTAGATGCGCTTGCGCAGTCCGGTCTTCTCCATTCAGCACGAGCCGCTTCAGTGTGCTCCCCGCTACAGCTCTTCTGCGCATGCGCAGACGAGCTGTCACTGCTCGGGAGCGCGCTGAAGCGGCCATTCTGCACCATCCTCTGTTAGAGGAAGGTGCAGAAACTGGAGCTGCCCAGCGGAGAAGCCCAGCCCAGCAGCCCCGAGAAGCCTCCCAGGTAAGTGATGGGTCGGGGGGGGGGGCTGCCGCTGCGCCGGGCTGCGCCGGGGCTGCCGCTGCGCCGGGCTGCGCCGGGGGGGCTGTCGCTGCGCCGGGGGGGCTGTCGCTGCGCCGGGGGGGGCTGTCGCTGCGCCGGGGGGGGCTGTCGCTGCGCCGGGGGGGGGCTGTCGCTGCGCCGGGGGGGGGCTGTCGCTAGGCCGGGGGGGGCTGCCGCTGTCATGGGGGGGCTGCCGCTAGGCCGGGGGGGCTGCCGCTAGGCCGGGGGGGCTGTCGCTAGGCCGGGGGGGGCTGCCGCTGTGATGGGGGGGCTGTCGCTAGGCCGGGGGGGGCTGCCGCTGTGATGGGGGGGCTGTCGCTAGGCCGGGGGGGGCTGCCGCTGCGCCGGGCTGCGCCGGGGGGGCTGTCGCTAGGCCGGGGGGGGCTGCCGCTGTGATGGGGGGGCTGTCGCTAGGCCGGGGGGGGCTGCCGCTGCGCCGGGCTGCGCCGGGGGGGCTGTCGCTAGGCCGGGGGGGGCTGCCGCTAGGCCGGGGGAACTAGCGCTGGGCTCCGGAACCTAGCGCTGGGCTCCGGGGCCTTCACCTGGGCTGAGGGTCTAGCGCTGGGGAGCCGGGGGCTAGCGCCGGTTACCTGCTGTCTGGTCGGCGGCTGCGGGGCGTCTGGTCGGCGGCTGCGATGCGTCCGGTTGCCATGGAGACACAGCTGGCGGCGTCTCGGGAGCGCGCACGTCGGGCTGCAGCGAGCGACGGGGAAAGAGCCGGCGGCCATCTTGAGGAAACTTTTATAAGTTGCTGAAACGCTGGAACGGTAAGTACGAACCAGCTAGAAATGTCATTTACAGGGGGGCTTTGTAATGTATGTTTAATGGGGGGGACTGGGCAAAAAAAAAAATTAACTGCTTCCTCGAGACATCTCCTTTAACAGAGAAAGAGAGGAGGCTATGGTCCGAGAGTGGGAGAGGGGAGTTAGCGAAGTTCGAAGCAGAGCAGAGACAGAGGAAGACTAGATCAAGAGTATTGCAATCCTTATGAGCGGGAGAGGCTGTGAGTTGTGAGAGACCAAGGGAGGAGGTAAGCAATGGAAGCTGAAAGACAGATGGAGAGATGGGGTCATTTGTGGGGATGTTAAAGTCTCCTAGGATGAGGGTTGGGATTTCACTGGAGAGGAAGTGGGGAAGCCAGGAAGCAAAGTGATCCAGAAACAGGCGGGGAGGACCTGGTGGCAGATAACTGCTACTCGCATGGGCAGCGGACGGAAAAGTCGTAGGGCATGTACCTCAAACGATGGGAAAGTGAGTGAGGGTACGGGGGGGATGACCTGAAAGGTGCATTATGGGGAGAGAAGAGCACCTACTACTCCACCTCGCCTGTCTTCTGGTCTTGGGGTATAGGAGAACTGCAGGCTATTGTAAGACAATGCAGCAGGGGAGGCCGTGTCAGACTGCTGCATTCACATTTGTGTTAGAGCTAGCAGGTTAAGGGATTTAGCAGTGAAAGAGTCATGGATGGTGGGGAGTTTGTTGCATGCTGACTGGCAATTCCAGACCACACATTGAAATGAGACCGGGGAGGTTATGCATGGACTAGTGGTTGGGCTAGAAGGGTGTCTCAGTGGGGCAGGTGGGGGGGGGGGGGGTAATAGTTATGGGCACTAGAGGGTGGGCCAGGATTGGGAGAAATGTTCCCTGCTGCTAGTAACAGCAGGATAGTGAGGGTGAGCAGATGGGTAGGGGATTTATGAGGGCAATTGGTATGTTTCACTGTGGCTTTAGGGGGATTGAGGAAAGTGAAGAGTGCGTGCGAACTGTGCATGGGTGAAGAAAGGAGAGAGGGGCTGATATGGATAGAATGACCCAGAGGTGGGAGTTGGGCATAGGTTTGATAGAAAACAGTAAAGATAAGAATAGCGAGGACAGTAGTAGTGATGGTCAGGAAGTGCGGGGTTTTTAGACATTTTTTGTGCCATACCTGTCTCTTGCCATGTTGAACTGCCATGTTTAACTGCATAAAAGTACACTTGATCTGGTCACACTTCATCCAGAGAACAGCCACATGTGTGTCAGTGAATGAAAAGTACTTTTAAAACCAAGCAATAGTCAACAGCTGGGAGGGACTAGTTTAATTAGATTAATTAAGCAACTAGCCACTTATGTAAGCGAGCCATAAAACCCGCCCAGAGGTTTTATGGCTCGCTTACATAAACAACACCTCCACACTAAATCTGGACATAGAAGTAGGGGATGATACTATATGGGGGAGGGTGCACCAAAGATGCACAAAATATGAGCAGAATTCAAACTAGACAAGAGACACGTACCATAGACATAACAGTGGAAATATGCAAGAAGGTAGCAATGGTGCAGATTAAGCAGAGGTGAGGAGCACAGTGTTTCGGCACTTCACTTGGAGCAAGAGAGACGTACCATAGACATAACAGTGGAAATGTACTGCGAGCAGAGTTGCTAGAAAAATCTATACTGCTTGGACAGATCAGTGGCAAAAGAAGACTCGGACGCCAAAAGACACGATGGCTGATACTGTCATGGATATCACGCAATCAAAAAGCAGTGCAAAACCGAAAAGCATGGAGGGAGCTCGTCTTTAGGGTCACCGAGGGTTGTGAATGAATAAACGGCTAACGATATTAATAATAACTTGGAGCTAGGATATAGGTAAGTTGTTAGGCACCTGTAACCCCGGAAGCCTCGCTTTAAGGGAGAGGTACTGTTAGGGTTGTGCTAGCTGGGATCTGTTGTAGCACAGTGTTTCTAGCAGCACAGCTCCACAGGTGGTGTTGATTGTGCTAGCTGGGCATATCTGTGTCTCCAGTCAGCCAATCACTTTGGCTCAGTCCACATAAAAGCTGTCTTCCCAGGTGTTGGTGTGGTCAGCTTTCTCTCTTCTCATTTCTCTCTCTGTGTGGTATGAGCAGGTTCTGTGCGTAGTGGCTTCAAGAAAGGTTTGTGTTTGTTTGGTTTTGTCGCTGGACTCCTGGTTAGTGTAGAAACTAGCGGTATAGCCGGGAGCCGTGACATGGCCTGCCAGCTTCCATATTTTCGCCAAAATGTCAACTAATACCTGGCATTTATAGCATTAACATTTGCTACAAGTGTTTGCGTATTAGCTGCTGTATAGTGTGATTATGGCTCGGTGTGTCTTCTTATCCTGTCTAGTTTGTCCCTCTCGGTGGTGGCATGTGTATGTGTCCTATCCAGGGTGCGTGGGTTCCAGGGGGCAGCAAGGTCCCAGATTCGGAGATCGCTCGGCCACCCCATTATTGGAGCAATGTCCCCGCTCAGGTAGGTCAGCGAGACTTACCCTAGTAGAAGATAGGGAGAGGTGTTAATCTGTGGTAGTTTCACCTGGTGTTCCTTGTCAATCGGGGTTACGTTCGTGTGGGCCCGGTGCTCACTTGCCCACATGAATGTAACAAAAGTTCAGAGTTGTACAAGTACAATTCTTGGTTCATTCAATGGAGGTTGAAATTGATTGAGATTTGGCAGTCTAATGAGGAATTTACCACCTCTGGTATCTAATCAATAGACTGGGTTCTGATGTAATAGAGGATATCGTTTGTCAGGAAAATTGTCTATTACTGGTTTTGTTAAAAACAAAAATACAATACGAGAACCAAGCTCAGTAGATAAAAACAACAAAACTCATAACATAAGTATAGCAAGAGCCAACCTCAGTACAAAAATACAATGCCAGAACCAAGCTCAAAACATAAATACAGTGTCAGAACCAAGGCTATAATATAAATATAGCAACAAAGCTAAGTGATTATGTTGCAAGGACGCCGATGGGCTGACAGCAGTGCTTCGGAACATCAGATGAGGTGGGGGGGACAGAGACGGGAGGATTCTGATTTACAAGATGCTGACACACAGAGATCATCTGGCCAGGTGGACCTAAGAGGGTCGATCATCCCCAGCATACATCCGCCTGGTGCACTCACTAGAAGCTAGTTGTTGGGCTCTGTTCAATCACACAGGTAGCACATAGCCAAGGTCAGCCATGTTCTGATCGTTGGGGGTCCGACCCCTGGCATCCCCACCTATCCTCAGAATGACTCCTGAAGGTCACTGTAGTCAGTTGATCTTCCCATCATTCATAGCAATAGTAAAAACATGTCCGCTACCAGCAGCAAACATGGGTGTAATTTCACTACCCAGGAAAAGCCTATCAGGTTATCAGCTGAGTCCGACATCTTGGATTTCAACTGCTAGACTAAGTTCAAAGTCAGGTTATCAAATTGAACCTAGATGTGAACCACTATCACAGATTTAATCGTCTTGGTGCAACGTTTTTTCTACTTGATCTTAGGTCAACCCTTATTGGTCTCAGATCAAAACTTTGGTGCAACCACCTCCTAATAGGTTGTGTGAATCCCATAAAGAATAGACTTTAGTAACAAGCGACTGGCTCCAAAATCACCTGCAAAAAGGGTTGTCTTCTCCTGGACCCTTGAGCATCATCATTATATCAGAGCCTGGGCCCACCAGAGGATACTTTAGTACATCATCTACCTATAACTATGTCACTGTTGGCAGTTCATACATGTATAACCAGTCCCCAACCCAAACTTCAGTCATGAGACACAACATGATGTGCAGACAATGCCTCAGCCATTAGTCATTGCCTCTCGGTTTATTAGATACTGTTCTGTAGGGTTAACTGATATAGTAAACATAAGGCCAATTATGTTGTCATAAGGGACAACACCTAAACACCATCCCAGACCTACTTATAGATGTGAATCATCAGAAGTAGCACTGCCGGAGAATGAGGAAGAATGAAGAATAAATGTAACAGTGTAATTAAATATGTTAATTGTCTGTTCTGATTACATAACCTACCTATATGGGACACTGAAAATAAACATGTATCAAAAATGCACCAAAGGTATGAAATTATACACCGAATGGCCACTTTATTAGATACAACCATCTAGTAGCGTATTGGACCTCCTTTAGTCTTCTGAACCGCAGATGTTTGTCGCGGTCTTCGTCCACAGGTATCAGACGGCCCAGGTGTCACGTATGCTTTGACTTGTCAGTACTATTGTAGACTATTAATTCCCGAGGTAAGCATAGAGTCAGACCAGACGACAAGGTAATAGGGAACATACTAGAATGGAGGACTGCGGTAAAGTACCACCTGAACTTTCCAGACTGGACTGACCACTCAAGTGGATCACTACCCCGAAAAGGGCGAGCCCGATGCTGATGAGAAGCAGAGGAACAGGCTACTCTGACTGTGAAATGCCAAGCTACAGAGCAGTCGAGAGCTTAGCACGGAAAACTGAGTACAGAACTACTGAACGCTTGACCATAATACTAGAAGTATAACCAGTATCTCTTGCATTAAGGAGCCGGTTTAAGTACCCTCATGCTGAAGGCTGACTGGGCAAATAAACAGCCCAGCCAGCCTATCAGTGCTGGGACCAAAGGAAGGTGTTAATCCCTTGGTGTCCAGCGATAAATAACACTGCACATGTGTCAGCTAGCGCATGACATGGTTTGGGGCTGTCACCCCCGAAACGGCGCTGTGAGTCAGGAAGTTTTGGCACTGCCTTTGCCGTGACACAAGTGTCTGCCAAGAAGATATTCTCCACACTATTGATCACCCCAGCCTAACAGAAAGGGGTCATCAATTCATGCTGCCTGTGCCAAATTCTGACCCTCCCATTATCATGGTACAACAGAAATCGGGATTTATCTGTTCATCTGAGCAAGAGATGTTTTTCTTCTGCTCTGTGATACAATTTTTGCTCTCTTTTACCCTCTGGAGTTTTGCCGTTTCTATTGAAAAGCAGTGGCGCTGAAACTGGTCTTTGGCTTTTATAGCCCATTCATGCTAAGGAACAGCAAATTGTGCATTCAGACACATTAGCAAACATTGAAGCGTATTTGTCTGACCTACCAGTAAAAGGGAATACCCTTTTAAAGGGAACCTGTCATCTCCAAAGAGCACCATAAACTAAGTTATGGTACCATTTGTAGAGGTTACAGAGAGCCAGGCATGTATTTCTTAGGCTGCCTGCTCACGGGTGAGTCGGATTTCGCATGCGGAATCCCACAGCTGAATCCAGCCCCGGCAGCGGCATCTGAGTGTACCTGCTTTCTTTTTCTCAAATCTGTACTGCAGATGGTCTGCACGGCGAGACTTCAGACATGCGCAGTACAGATTTTTTTTAAATGCCTGTTTCTTCCGAGTCTTCACCTAACAAAGACCTGGAATCTGTGACCTTTCCATGGATGGAAGCCATCCACATGGAATCCATGTAAAAATGGAGCATGCTGCGATTTTCTTTCCCCCGCGAGTGGAAACCACAATTGCTTTCCGCTCATGTGCATAATCCATCACTTTTCCATAGCATGCTAGGGACGGTATTTGCTACGGAACTCGGAGGTGGACGCCCGCTCCGGATTTCGCATTGTAAATCCGCCCCGTGTGCAGCAGGCCTTTTACTTACCCCCTCTCCTGTTCCCATGCTGTTCGCTGGTGAAATCCATACAGTCTAAAAATCTGACTCTTTTCAGATCACTGTGCAAGCACACTCCCATAGACTTCCCATGGCATGTACACTTCAGTGGGTGGCAGTGTAGGAATGGGAGAGCAGGTAAGAATAAAAAATACATTCCCCATCACCTTCCCTAACTTCGCCTAGCGATGGCGCGGCCTAATCTGTACTGCACATGTGCATTGGCGTGTCAGACACATCTACAGCACAGAGTTTTAAGACTGCGGACAGGTACGCGGGGGTCACCGGCTGGGCCCAGGGTCGCATTCTGCTGTGGGATCTCGCATGCGAAATCCGACCCGTCCGTTCGCAGGCGGCCAAAAGCGGACCGTGACGGAATGGATGCAAACTGAAGAGAACACAAGGAATTTTTTTTTCCATTGCTTTCAATGGAACTTCTAAAGGATATGATTATTTCTGTCTTTATGGTCTGAGAACGGAACAGAAGAAAGGAATACATATTGCTGATGCGACGCGGTGCTACCCTGTTAAGGACCACTTGTAAATCTACTGCAGACGGGCACAGGTGGTGTACAAAGCGACCTTGGGATTTGAGCCCGCTCCACTTGCAGTGCTTCGTCGCCCCTCATGAGCGACAAGATCCGGGGGTCCCGATTAGAGATGAGCGAACGTGCTCGTTTAGGGCAATTACTCAATCGAGCCTCGCTTTTTTTGAGTAACTGCCTAATCGGGCGAAAAGATTCGGGGGGCGCAGGGGGTGAGCGGGGGGTTGCAGAGGGGAGGTGGGGAGGTGGGGGGGGGGGGGAGAGAGAGCTCCCCCCTGTTCCCCACTGCTACCCCCCCCCCCCCCCGAATCTTTTCGCCTGAGTAGGCAGCTTGATCAAGTAATTGTCCTAAACGAGCACGTTCGCTCATTTCTAGAGCCGATAGGTTCACATGGCAGCCTGGAGCCTTGTGACGACGGCCAGGTATTGCCCTGCTTTGGTCCTATCTTTACTCGCACCATGGACCTAAAGGCTCTTTCACATGGGCGGTGCATTTTTCGGCGGGCCATGTCACGGCCACAGCGTGACCAAAAATCGCATGAGCGTGAGGTAGCTGTGACCAAGGAACGGCTGCAACCCCCGTTTTAACGCCTATTCAGATGGCCAAGGCTGCGGCGCATATACGCCGCAGCCCCAGGATACTGTCAGCTGGGAGGGTGAGAGTTTAGTCCTGCTAAACTCTCACCCCTTGCCGCCCCTTCTCTGCCCCTTGCCAACTTACCACAAGGGGAGGTGGTGGCAGCTTAGCAGAACTAGTCCCTCTCCGCTCCAGCCTATGGGAGCTGCCGGCAAGGGGGCCCTCTTATTGCTGGCAGCAAGCAAAGGGCGGAGAGGGAGAGGGTACTCCCACCTCCCTTCTCCGTCAGCTCTCATAGTCTCCCATAGGAGTCTATGGACCGGCCGCTGTATTCTGGCCGGAGAAGATAGGTCCAGAACTATCTTTTCTGGCCAGTGTAAAAAACGGCCGAACGGACGTATTGATGCATCGAGAATATGCCCATCTGAACTGATGCATTAGAAACCAATCCATCAGATGGGCAGCGTATATCGGCCGGGCGTGAAAACATGGCCGATATACGCTCGTGTGAATGAAGCCTTAGATGCGAGCTTTGTAGCCACGCATGTCCTATCTTTGACTGGTGAGAGTATTTAGCGCATCTAAAATTCTTTCATCTGAACGGTTCTATTGGAAACCATTGGTGCTAATAGAACGGTCTTTTCACGCGCCTCTAATGCGCTAAAACAGCTCTCGTGTGAACGAGGCCTAAAAGTGCTTAAATCTGGTCCCCCGGAATTTGTACTGACCTGCAAAATAAATGTAACGGCATTTTGGCTGCACTGTGAATGCTACAAAGGCAAATCACTAAATTCAATGGCACAATTGTGTTGGTTTTTTCTGCATTTCACCCCACTTATCGCTTGAACTCTATACTGAGAAAAGTAAAGAAGGAAGAAGATCTGCCATTATGAGCTTTAATATGACTTGACCTTTTAAGGAGAAAGAGAGAAGGAACTTTGTGAGATGTCATAAAACATCTTCCGTATACCTTATGTATTTATGGCTGGTACACTCTTATACTGCCCCCTGCTGGTCCAAGATAAATGGTCTCAAAATAAAATCTTCATGTCTTACAGCGCCACCTGCAGCCAGATGTAAGCACTTCATAGACAACCGCCATTTAGGGACATTTAATCAAGTTAACAAGCTGAAGATCTGGTACAAAATCAATGCAAACGCAGGGTGGCAAGCCAGAAATCCACTAGACCCTATTATAGCCAATAAGGGTCTATCAGGGGTCTAGTAGAGCTTAATAGACTACGATATGTTGCACCCTTCTCTATGAGGTTATATCCTATTCGGACAGGTTTTCTTGAAAAGACAGCCCCTCTACCAGCCAAACAGAGAGCCCCCTAACAAAGCATTGTGTTTCATTGGACCTGTTTCTGCCCCATGATGCACATATACATTATGCACATGTGCAACATGTAGATGGCGTGGGCTGAGAAACAGGGAATTTATAACAACTTTCGACACTTTCAATACAGGGCTAAATTCTTCACAAGGATTCATGCATAACTGGGAAGCATGAGAAATTTGTAGCACAGATAACACTCTGGCCTGGTGACCCCCTAACACTAATGTAGGGACCATTAAACCTTCACATCTGTATCAGTGAATAATTAAAGATGTTTGTATTTCTGTGGTAGTATTCTTTTAATGACAATTAATCACATGCATGTCTTTGCCGTGTTATAAGTATGTGGTATAAATATGCATGCCTTTTCAGATCTATTTCATTTTAGCCTGAAGAAGAACCCTGCGTTGGTTTCGGAAGCTCACATTAACATCATGTATATTTGTTAGCCATTAAAAGGTATCATATCTACAAGATTACTCGGTTTTCTTGCTGGGAACAATCACATTTTCCAATGTTGATTGTGGCATGTAAGCGGTTAACCGAGGGAGCTCCACCCTCTGTGACATTATCGGCTCTCCATCATCCAATCATGGAGACTCGATAGGTTGTCAAGGCCGCTGATGACAAAGAACAGAGATAATACACTGCAGCTCATCATACATAAAACAAACCCTCATAGAGCTCCATCCAGGGAAAAATTCAAAGTTCCTTGTCTTTGAATACAGCGATGCAAAATTATATATCCCCCTCCTCCACAATAAAACAGCCCTTTAAAAGAAAAAAAAAAAAAATATATATATATATATATATATAGATATAAAGGGGGTGTTTTATTGTGGGGAAAAAAGTAAAATGATGCACTCCTTGTAAAAAAAAAAAATTAAGCCTCTAGAAGGAGTTGTCGTTTTTTTCTCCTCAAATCTCTTGATGATACTTGTGGATGATTAGATGAACGGTCTTGGCACCTGAGGCCCTAAAAGTGGCTCCCCCTTGGCCTATAAAAGGCTCTTCGAGGCTCCTTGTGTGTAGGGACCACTTCTTCTGCTTGCCTCGTGTGGCGCAGAGTGTTAATGCAGCAGAAATGCTCTCACTCACAGCCTGAAGGTTGTCGTCTCAAGGTTGACTCAGCCTTCCTATCTGCCAAGAAAACGGCACAATGTGGACTGAGGAGCCAGTCATGACTTGGTGCCTGAACCAGCGGACTTTACCTTACCTTCTGCTTGTGGAGCTCGTTTACCAGAGTTTGAGAGGTGAAGGATATTTGGCCTTTGACACCCATCGTGTCATTGGCTGGAACTTCAGTGACGAATACAGGTTTAGTTTGGGTTTATGCCTGGTGAGCCTAGCAGCATGGCCGCGCACACAGTCACCAGATGTATCACCGATAGAACATCTGGGACGCCAACGTTCACAGCTTACACATATCACTCAGTCACAGCAAATGTGGAGCGATATGCTGCAGGACACCATACAGAAACTGTATCACATCTTGTATCCAAGCTAGAGGCGGTACAACAGGGTACTAGAGCCTCCATGCCCACCTGTATCACATCTTGTATCTGAGCTAAAGGGGGTACAACAGGGTACTAGAGCCTCCATGCCCACCTGTATCACATCTTGTATCCAAGCTAGAGGCGGTACAGCAGGGTACTAGAGCCTCCATGCCCACCCATATCACATCTTGTATCTGAGCTAGAGGCAGTACAACAGGGTACTAGAGCCTCCATACCCGCCTGTATCCCATCTTGTATCTGAGCTAGAGGCAGTACAACAGGGTACTAGAGCCTCCATGCCCAACCGTATCACATCTTGTATCCAAGCTAGAGGTGATACAACAGGGTACTAGAGCCTCCATGCCCGCCCCCATATTACATCATGTATCTGAGCTAGAGGGGGTACAACAGGATCTACACACAGAGTAATGTTCACAAGATAATCCCTGGCCTAGAAGGACTTCTATCATTTTGGCATCATCTTCATCATAATGACCTGCAGAAAAAACTTAGCATCTCATTTTTATGTATAATGACCGCTGGAAGAAGAAAATGACAGAATTGATGCGTTCTCTCTCCCGGCCTCCGCCATTCATAAAAGTTATACGTTATAGGTACTCTAAAATGGTGCAAAGAAAAATGACAACTCGCCATGCAGCAAAGGAGCCGCCATAGGACTAGGCTGATGGGAAGATAAAGAGGTTATGGGTAGAGATGAGCGAACGTGCTCGGCCACGCCCCTTTTTCGCCCGAATACCGCGATTTCCGAGTACTTCCGTACTTGGGCGAAAAAATTCGGTTGATGCCGTGGCGGCACAGGGGGTAGCAGTGAGCAGTGGGGAGTGGGGGGGAGAGGGAAAGAGAGAGGGCTCCCCCCTGTTCCCCGCTGCTACCCCCCGCACCGCCACGCCTCTCCCCGCCCCCCCCCGAATCTTTTCACCCAAGTACTGAAGTACTCGAAAATGGCGGTACTCGGGTGCGTAAGTACTCGAAACGAGTACGTTCGCTCATCTCTAGTTATGGGCTTTGAAAAGTGGAGATGAAAATCCCCCCAAAATTGGGGTCATACACACAATGTTATCCCACATTACACTGCAATACAGGAAACAAGCCGTGGCACATCTTCTGTTTGGGCGTGCCCTCGCACTGAAAACAATGGGAGACACTCCGCGATCGTCCGCCGTTGCTGTTCACTACTTCCTCCCCCGAAGTGATGCGAGGCTGTTTTAAAATAAAACCGTGTCGCATTCGCAGGGAAAATGCATGTTGGAGAGCGCGATATTCGACCAGGAGTCACGGCCAGATATCGCAATCACTTGTGTGAAGTTAGCGTTAGGCTGCGAGGCTCGGGCCGATATCGTGCTCGCCAATGTGCGATTTCCCCGTGAATGCGATCATCTGCTGCGGCTAAAACCTTGCATCACAATCACATGCACCTCGCACACCATGCAATGCTTGAACGGTCCTATTGAAATAAAGATAGGACATGCCGATTTTCTAATTAGGCCGTATACTAGTACACGGTCTAAACCAGGTTGTCAGTGAAGCTTGTGTGGCCATCTTTGTTTCTGGACTGTAGGGTCACTTTAAAGGGTTTTGCCAACTTGCACAACCCCTCCGAGATTGCCGGGCTCAACAGCTGATCACCAAGTCCTGTTCCCAGCACCCCCAATAATCAGTTACGTCAACCTGCAGTGTAAATGTACTATTACAAGACAGCCATCTACATGAATGGCCATCCTATAAGAACAGGACAGCGCAAGGTCCGCCAGAACGGGACCCACTCCAATGGAGCGGTCTCCATTCTGGGTCATGGAGGGGTGGGACCCCTCTCCATTATATTCATATGCCCTAATAGGGCATGTGAACGAGGGTTGGTTGCCTTCTTGGCGGGACCCCTTTAAGTACGACACAGGTACTACAAAAATAGATCAAAGAGTTTATTATAAAAGCTGCACAGTGATAAACCAGAAATGAGAAATAGGGGGCCGACGTCACAAAGAAAGTGACTACAAAGCTACGGACCTGAAGAACAACTTCCATACAAACGTGAGACATTCCCATCTTCTGCACACGGACTACTGTGTCCATATTAAAAGTACACATTATGCGTTAGCACCTTAAAGGGGTCGTCTGGTTACTGGGCAACTCCCTTTCAATAGGACCCCCCTGTGTGACAAACAGAGATATACTTACCCCTCCGCGGCTGCCAAGATCCGGCGCTGCAGCCCGCTGCGGGTTTGTCGTGACAGATGATGTCACAGGGAATCATGTTACTGCTGTAGCCAATGAGAGGCTGTATCACTTTCTTCAACTGTCAGTGTTCCAGATAGGAGCACCAATGGCAGGAGAACAGGCGCTGATGCTGCAGTGATCACCTGATTTCCCATGACATCATCTGTCACAGGAATCACCGGGACGACAGCAGGCTGAAGGGGGGATTAGATCTCACACAGAGGGTCCTACTGAAAAGCGATTGTCTAGTAACCAGACAACCCCTTTAACGTTACCATCATTACGCCTGCCAACAAAACATTCTATACACAACCATAAAAGCAAGCAGTGTTCCTACGGTGGCACATTTCATCATTAATCAATTTCACTTTTAAAAAGTTTTTAAAAACATGAAAGTTTTGCTAAAGTTCATCAAGTAGTTTGTATCCAAATTCTGCTAAATAAGTGTTCATCATCCTTGACAAAAATGGCGCTATGTGTTATGATATGTCATAGTGGTGCCATAGTGGTCATTTCCAATCACTGGCTGATAGTACTGGATTGTCCATTTTGGGTTCCTGCGTCCCCGGCATCGTTAGTAGGGGTGGAGTCAATTATTCGGCCTTGCAGGAACTTGCGGACATCTTTGATCATCGGTCGCAGCACCTGAATGAGGGCGCTCAGCGCTGCTTGAGTCCCCTCCATAGCTTGGGCTTGCCGTTCTTGGGCGCTGGCCTGGACTTCTTGCGACCTGCGGATCATCTGCAGGATGTCGTTCTGCTGCTCCAGGTGTTGCGCGATCTCCTTCACATGGAGGTTAGTCACTCGCTGTTCTTGCAGGAGGCGCGCCGAGTTCAGAGCTATTCGATTCTTCAGTTCTTGAGGTTTTCCCGACGCTTCCGCAGAAGGGGAGATGATTTCTACGGGGGTCTCGGAAGTAACAACATTGGGGCCTTCGGTTGTGCAGTACTCCACTACGTTTTCCTCCAAGGTGTGATAGGTGGTGTCTGTAGGGACTGAAAGAAAAAAGGTTTTAGTTAAGGCGAAACTCTTCATGTAGCTCTCGCTTCTAAAGTTACAGGATCTACTCCTCATTGTACATTAGGAGTACCGAACTGCACTACTAGACTGAAGGGTTTTACCAAATGTAAATCCCCCCCACCCCCCCAAACAGCACCACACAGGCTATGAATGGTATTGCAACTTGGACTGATTCACTTTAAAGGGGTTTTCAAGAAAAAAAAAAAAAAATTATATATATGCACATTCACCTGTCAGAAGCCCCCGTGGTCCAGCGCAGGAGTCCCGATACCCGTAAGTCCGGGCTTGGAGCAAATGAAGCGGTCATGTGTCATTCACTGTACCAACCACTGCAGTATCTTCTGGGTCTAGACTGACTAGAATCAGGACTTCTGCGCTGGACTGGGGCGAGTATGGCTTTTTTTTTGTCTTAGCCCATTCTCTGCCCATACTGGGTTTTTTTCACTCTTGGAAAATCCCTCTTAGGCCTTATTCGCGTAGACCAATTTTTCATTCATTTTTGGTTTTTTTTTTTACATACGAGTGTCATTTGTTTTTTTTCACATACTAAGAAATAAAAAAACGAAGGTGGGCTGATTGATGTCATTTTAACCCTTTCCAATCCACTGTCTGACGTCTGAAGACATTATGATTTAAGGCTGTACAGCTCGGATGTTTGAAGACGTCCGTCGGGGTTCCCTTACTGTATATTGCCAGCCTCTCTGCTGTTGGAGCCTATCCAACGTGTCACCTCATGCAGTACTGGCTTTAGCCAGCAGATAGCGCCGTTGTATAACAGCAGAAAAAGAGTAAGCCCCCTAGGAAAACCAGGATACAAATTGGATTGGAAAGGATTAAACTCCCATTGAAGTCAATAAAGCAATTAAAAAATCAATCAATCAATCACTCATGTGTATGACCCTATAGAAAATAATAGAGTTTGTAAAAGTATCTTGCAAAGCGCAAATCTCGCACGATTTTTCTTGCCCGTGAGCAGCCGGCCTGAGGGTACTTTTACAGAGGCCGGCGATTGGCTGAAAAAAAAAAATTAGTAATGTAATTGCTGAAAAAAAGTGATTTCCAACTATAGTCATCCTGTGTAGAAGTGGAACCCAATAAGTTACCGAGCAACAACTTGCTCATTAGTCACTTTGTTTCAGCTCACTGCTACTTCTCGCTCAATGTGAACAGGCAGTCAATCATCTACGAACAACTTCCTGTTCACTGCGAATAGAGGCAGGCGGTTGGGAGAGTACCCCGCGCACTTCACCTCCATTCACTGAACGGCTATCACTTGTGTCAAAGCATAGGAGCGATGGCCAGCGATAAGGCGCCCAACAGTCGCCACGCGTAAAAGTACTGGCTAATCAGCAGAGGTCTCCGGAGTACGTCAACGCGCACACGCCATCATCCCCGCGTATTCGTGTCTGCGTTAGTCGGGCGTTCTCGCCTACAGACACGAGATACTTGTTGGCAAGTTCCTCCAAGATCTGTAGGATCTACCAGGAAGACATCCAGTGGCCGCGGGCAACAGACTCCTACAGAGCGGCCGGCTGGTCATACTACTAGTCCGCGGTCCGTGGATTCCTCTCATCTCAATGGGACGCGACAAAAATCGATCCGACAAACCCGTGGTCCTAGAGTCGACTCGGAATGCCCTGATGAGAGATCCTCCTCTTAAAGGGGTTTTCCAGGACTTAGAGCTAAAAAGGGCTTTAAATTACTAAAACTTGAATACCCCCCTATCCCTGCGCTGCAATGCCCGTACCCGCCGCACAGAAACCGGAAAAAGCGGCGGCAGTCACATGCCGTTCATTGTACATGTGACTGCTCAGCGGCTCCATGGCTTCAGTGGGGACTCGGTCATGGCCGCTGAGGCCTGCGAGTGGCGGGCACGTGTACAATGAACGGCACAGGACTGCTCGCAGTTTCTTCCGGGTTCCGTGCGGCAGAAACAGGCGTTGCAGCGCTGGATGGGCAGCCGCCAGGATAGGGGAATATTCCATTTTTATTCGTTTAAAGACCTTTTTAGCTCTACTTTTAAGTATATAATTTTTTTCTATTTTAAGCCCTTTTCACTTTATTTTTTAAGGCCTTTACGCGGCGGTCTCCCATCTGTGGCCCTCCAGCTGTAAAACCACAACTCCCAGCCTGCGGCTCTCCGGGGCGCGCGACGGTTGCGTTTTTAGAACATATCGACTATGGATACATTTCAAAAATCGGTCGAAGTTTTCGGACGGAGCGCCGTCTATTCACTAATAAAAACGGATAAAGGCAGCAAAAGTCGCAAAAAAGGCGAAAAAGTCTTTAAAAGTTGTCAATACATCCAATACTGTAACGAAACGCTAAAAAAAACCCGTAATCTATATCGAAAACAGGACTGTTAGCGCTATTCATTTTCTTCGCCATTCTTTTGCCGCCTGAGTTGGTAAGTCACCCGATTCGGCGCTACTTATCCCCACGTTGTTGGTCTTTGGGTTTTAAAATCCATCAGCGCCAACGGCGGCGCGGTAAGAAACTTCGCCAACTCACTTTGTGACAGTGTAACGGTGCCGGGTGAACTGATGGACACTTGGGCAGGGATTTCCGCCGGGCATTCTTGGGTGGGTAAGCTGAGGATGGCGCTTTCACCCAACAGATTGCATATACGTTGTTGTAGCGGGGTGAGCATCACCGGCGCGGCGCTGACGTCACCTTCGCCTTCCACCGTGGCACGTGCCTGCGACATCTTTCTCCGCACCTCGGTCTTTAGGTCCGACCACTTCTTCTTCACCTCCGCCAGTTCGCGGTGGCACGTGCTGATGGCATTCACCCGCTTTAAGATGTCACACCAGGCGTTGCTTTTGGTCAGCAGTGGCACTCCAGCATTGTAATGGTTAATCAAGATGTGTTTCTGCTTCTCCATTTCTTCCATGATGATTTCCACCTCCTGCTCTGAGAAATTCGTCTTTCTCTTCTTGGCTGGCGTAGCCATTGCCCCACAAGCGATGTGGAATAGGCCGCAATACGTAAACTGCGTAAGTGGGGGCGGCAAGAAACCTACGCAGCGTAACGGCTTCGAGAATCTGCCTCTTTATCGCGTCTCTACGCACTATTGCGCAGAGGAGGACCCGCCCATTCTTGTCATCTGTGCGACGATTGGTGATTTCCGCTGTCAATCAAAACAACGCCTCTCTTCACTGACTAGAAGGAGAGACAAAAAGCTACTAGTTGATGATTGGTTAAACTTCACGTCAATCACACAAACAAGTACCCGCCCAGTTTCCGTGATCTGTTCGTTTATTGGTTCTATATGTCGTCAATCTAAACAACGCCTTTCTTTACAGCACGGTGAATGAAACACATTTTCTTGTTGCTGATTGGTTGACATTCCTGTCAATCACTAAGCCTGCCTTTCTAGCGGTCAACCCTCTTACGAAAAAACCTGAAGCAAACGGATGATTCATAGGAAGTGAATGACGTCATGACTACGAAAAGGTCAAAATAAACTATAAAAAGAATTTATGGACAATATGGCGATTATTCAAAATTTAAACTGAATCGTCTACCAGTTCCCTCCTAATATGTGAACTCCTATTGGTTACGCTGCCTGTCAATCACTTCATAACAACCAATAGTAGCATGTTTTAGTGTTATGGGCACAAGCTGTAATGAAGAGGGTTCTGATTGGTTGTTTGAGTGGGAGACGGCGTCTAATTGGTTGTCCGCGTAGAAGGCGTGTTCTGATTGGATGTGGGCGGGCATGAAGGCTTTCGGGTTACGTCTGAGGTGATGCGTTTCCTGCCGCCATATACCGGCTTTTAATGAGGACGGCGAACTTCGTGGCTGACGACTCCGGAC
Organism: Eleutherodactylus coqui; assembly: GCF_035609145.1. Classification (NCBI taxonomy): domain Eukaryota; kingdom Metazoa; phylum Chordata; class Amphibia; order Anura; family Eleutherodactylidae; genus Eleutherodactylus; species Eleutherodactylus coqui. The sequence continues at coordinate 24,155,137 of NC_089846.1, read as the reverse complement.
TCCACTCGCCCTCCTCCGGTTGCGTCCCTCCGTCTATGGCCCGTCCTCGCTCGTTGGTGTCGCCGCTGCTGAGCGGGGTGTTCTGCCAGTGTGACGCATTGAGCGGCAGCCCTCACTCACACGACGCCCCGGCCCCCTCATCTCTGGCGGCTTCGTTGGCGGCGGACCCGTGCGGAGGAGTGCTGTGCGGCGGGCCGGAGCATGAGCGGCGCCTGCAGATCCTCTTCCAGGTGCTGGACGTCAACAAGGACGGCGCCATCTGCATCAATGACCTGGCGGTCGGGCTGAAGCGCCTCGGAGTCCACCGGACCGAGCTGGAGCTGCGGGTAAGAGCGGGCGGGCCGTGCTGGGAGTTGTAGTCCTGCCATCACTTCTCAGGCGCTTGCTGTCAGTGAATAGAACTTTCTCATTCTGAGCGGCACAGACCGTGCTCCTCACAGCTGAGGGTTCGTTACAGCAGCCTGGGCTCAGATTGTCCTCGCGGCAGGAACCGCGCCAGATCGTCACGTATATCTGAATGGGGATTACGCCGCAGTTTATATTAGGCGGAACTTGTGGAAAAAGTGATGTCGCTTCTTATGGCGCCGTCCACACGGGCAAGTGGGGGGCCGTCTGGGAAAACGCAGCAGTTTTATGTTTTTCACACGTGAAAAATGTTTTTGTTGCTTTTTGTAAAAATCATGTGGTTTTCTCTGCTTTGCCCCCTCCCCCTTCTTCCACCCCTCCCCCTCCTGTTGAACTCGTTATGCTAATTCAGCATTTAAATGTCTGAGCATGCTGTGTGTACACGAAAAGAGAGCCCCTGCGCAGGTAAATATGTGCCCCGCATGGAGTCAGCGGACGTCCCTCGATCTGTATGTAGCCGCTGCGCACGAGAACTAGATGGCAGCAGGCTTTATTTGCTGGCATACCACGCCTATACATTTGCATGGGCTGCGTTTAAAACGCGCATACGCAATACATTGCGCCATTTTAATACACCACCTGCCATACTAGAGCGGCGAGTTAACGGGTGTGATGTGCGGACATGCTGCAATAAACCATCAGTTTTGTGACCGTCCCTCCCCACTGATCCCTATCTGTCGGTGGATGCAGTATGGTGGGTTCTGCAGTCGGGGTACCCAGCATAGCACTATTAGGGAGTATGGTTGTCGTATAGGGCATCCCTCTGGATTGGTCAAGCCTGAGGGCCGCAGCAGAGTACTTAGTGTCGGTAGTACATGGTACCATACATACCTCCTGTATCTCCCCTTCTATTGTCTAAGGATCCCGCTCTTCGGTTCTGGTAATCATTACATCAGTCCAATCAATGGATGCGGTTTTCTACAACCATTTGGATCCGGCAGGGGATCCTTTCTGCTGCCCGCTCACAGTTGGGTGCAAGAAGGTTTCCATGATCGGTTAGCGGATGAATCCAGTGAACACAATATGAAAGTTGGAAATGCGCCAGACTGTCCTGATGGGTTGGTCCGCACCCGCCGCTTCTGTACGCTAGCCTTACACTATATACTCCCCATACAGTGACCTCTCAGCTTGTACAGAAGTAATGGGATGGACTAGCAGCTGATGGGAGACGTCAGATCAGCGTCATCCTGTGCGTGCCGTCCGCAGTGACTGGAGTCCTGATAAATATTAGCTGAGGATGTGTGCGGGGTAAACATTGCTCCACTGTCTGCCGGCTGTGGCCATTGTAACAGCGCTGGTAGGGATGTAGAGCAAGGGGATTAAAGGGCAGGAATTGCCAGCTGACAGGAGGTGCTGCTGTTACAGGGATGCCTGAAATAACTTTGGGATGACTCTTCGTTGGCAGGGAGGATGCTGATGAGTTTTCCATCCTCCTATCAGAGCGGTATAGTCAGGCCTCCGATGAGCAATGAGACGGAGGTTTAGAATATTTACTCTATAGCGCTGAGTTCCTAGAATGTATTCCTGCCGCCTCCCCCCACCTCCCACTCCTCGGATTAGCTCTGGTTACATCAAGTGATTGTCAGTACTGTATAGAACTGATCGGGCAGACTGCTACGTTGTTGGCAGCACATCCCTGTGTTTATATGGGGAGATGCATGTAAAAAAAGTGGTATACTGCAAGCGACCGTTATCTCACTTGTTGGCCGACCGCTGGCGGTCTTTATACAGGGAATGAGCATTTAGGAGTGGTCGTTCGCCCAGTCGCTGCATCCTGAATGGAATGAATAAAATAGTAAAGCCTTCAAGAAGAGAAGGAAAATGTCCTCACTGAACATCGTGCAAGCTCATGCGCTCGTGTGAAGGAGCCCTATAGGTGCCATTACACTAGCCATGGTCTGGGCCACTATTGCTCGCGGTTTCCCGACAATTCCCGGGAGGCACATGTGCATGCACGTGCTACCTGTGAGTTATAGCTGTTAACAAGCTGTTACAGTGCTAATTACCAGGCTGCATCTGCGCTCACAGGTACCACTCAGTAATTGTCGGAAAAACGCCCCAACAGTGCTAATTGGACAGAAAGTCTGCCTGTCTAAAGGGACCTTCAGGCCTCATGCCCACGGCCGGGCCAGATTCCGACAGCGAAATCAGACCCGGTGCCAGACAGACACTATACTCGCCTGTCCGGATCCGCAGCAAGTGTCCCGGTCACCATACATGCGCAGGGCATAATGCTGCTGGTGATGACGCAGATCCATGGCGACTCGCTACGGGACAAAGTGCTTTTGTTGACTGCAATGGAAGCCGTCTGTGTGTTTTTTTTTTTTTTTTTCTTTGCTCAGAATAGAACGTGCTGCGACTCTTCCCTACGAGCGAGAAATCGCAGTTGATTTCCGCTCGTGGGCAGGGAATAATCCCTTTAACATGGCATGTCTATGGATGGACATTACTGCAGAATTTGCGGCGGGCATCTGGCCACGAATTCTGTAGTGATGATCCATCCGTGGGCATTGCGCCTTACGGTGTGTTCACACGTGCAGGTGTGTGTTTTTCAGTTTTTGAAGCCAAAACCAGTAGTGGATCCAAAGAAAAGTGTACCTGTCATCTTCTTTTTCTCTTTTTATAATCCTTACCTTGGCTTACAAAACCTGAACAAAATGTGCGTGTGTCAGTCCGGCCTTATACGGTCACAAAGCTGGAAGTTCAGTTCTAATCAAATCAGGCGTTTGCCTCTAAATCACACTATGCCAGTCTCTGCACTGGCTGGCCATCCACTACAGAACTACATTCAGACTCATCCCTCTCACCCACAGAGCTCTTCGTGGTGTCACCGTACATCGCCCCCTCCTGTCCATATACCACCCAGCCCACACTCCGATCAGCCAACACATATAAACGCTCCTCTAATTCGATCTTCACATGCTTACCTCTAGGACCTCTGTAGAGTAGCACCCATCCTCTGGAACGCACTACCCCAAAACACCCGGACAATCCCCGATGCACAGAACTTCAGGGAGGCCTACCAAATCTCATGCTCCCTGCCTCTCCCTATGGCTCCATACACCTTGCATACATCTTCTGCCCCTGTACCTCCTTATCCCCCCTCGTTCTGTTTCATAATAATTAAATACCATATGTAATTTTTGTACTGCTCTGCGCTCCCCCGTGCCTCGTCTCCTGCTCCGTACCTCTTGAATCGCCCCACCCCGTCGCTCTCCATATACGTGTATACCACAAGTAATTGTCGTACTGTTTGTCTCCCCCCCCCATCCTGTGCTTTAAAAGCGCAGCGGAACAAGTTGGCGCTATACAAATAAGGATTACTATATGCTGCCCAGATTGATCAGTAGCTCTGTAAGGCCCCCATCTGCGGATTTCCCGCAGAATTTCCACCCGGGCCCACCTGCTTGGATTGCATTACAAAACGCAATCCTATGCAGATGGCCATGATTTTTCCGCGTGAAAACGCGCACGGAAAACAAATTGCGCCGTGCTCTATTTCTGTGCAGCGGGATCTGACCCGGCTGTCCTTTCACACAGGCTACAAAACACATAGTTTCCAATGGGTTCTTTCACATGAGATGTAGCCTGAAAGAACCCCTTGGAATCCATGAGCCTCACATACATGTGCTTTGTAGCTCGTGTGAGAGGCACCTCAAACACAAGGCAGATCACTTCTGCCTAGAGAGCCTCCACCGTATACGGATGACGTCTGTTTATCCTCCACTGCTGCTATGGTGAGCCGCTGTGGGTTTTCCATATGTAAAGCCAAACAGAGAATCTGCAGCATTCCTCCCATGTGTGAATGAGCTGGGTATGTTTGACATCTTTGGACTCCTCCCCTGATGTGTGGTGACTCGGTTCTCTGGTATCGTTAATCATCACTATTATTACACCTACATCCGGCAGCTCCTTTGTGTATAATGAACTACTCCTTGGTGGAACAGCAGCTGATACTACCGGTAGGTGGCTGTCTGTGCCACAGTATACTGACCTCCACTGTGTAGGCGCTGACTGCCTGTACTACATTGTATAATGGCTACTGGAGAAGGAGAGCTTACTGACCTCCCGCCACTCTGCTACATTGTATCTATACTAAACCAGAGGAAGCGATCATGGGGAAATCTACTGTCTACATATAATGCCTCTCTTACAAAAACCCAGCATGATAAAGGGCCTTTAGTTCTCAGTTAGTTCCTTACTATATGAAGCATATAGCTTCCCCTATAGAAGACCATAGCACTAGACTCTCCATGCTGTCATTCATCCTCGGGTCCTGTGCTGATCTCATTGTACTTCTCTGCAATGGGAATCCTCACATAGATGTCATACATGGGGAGCCGTTCACCACCTGCTTCTGTCTGGTCAGTACCAGCACCATGTATACATCACAACTGAGCTCCAAAATGCAACGGGAGCCTTTTTTTTTTTTTTGGCACTTATTGGGAGGTTTCTTTGAAGTTGCCCCCCCCCTCCAGGTTCTGTAAGCAGACTTGTTTTGGTTCTGTTTCGGCGCCTGTCAGGTGATTCTGCTGTCATAGTGCAGCACTTGTCCTTTTGCTTTATGACCCCTTATTACCTTATGTAAAGATCTGTGACTACTACCTTTGATGTGGCCAAACAATGCCCTGTTGTCTGTCTTGGGGTGTTCTTCTCCTCCCTTCTATCTCTATATATAACTGCTGTAGTTAAGCATGAGATCAGTGTCTTGTTGGCTGAAGATAAGTCTCACTAACTTGCTTTGTTCATCCATTTCTTTAATCCATTTAAGATCTTAACACACAATGAAGAACTTCCTCCCCCTCTAACACTTGGTCTCCTTGCTTACATTTCCATTGACTGATTATCCATTCAGCAATCTTGTTATAGGCTCCTATGGTAGCAATCTATAGGCCAAACAAGGGAGTTAATGTTTAATATAGCGCTAAAGTGCCGAATGAAATATGGGAGAAAAACAAGTTGTTTGTAGTTAGAGGATTTCCTGTCCAAATGTCGTTGTAGACTAGTTTATACAGATCACCGCTGACTATCGCTCACTCCGCGCTATTATGGGGAGCGGGGAGCGAACCCGGGACTTTATACTGGTTGAAAGTGAGCAACGAATGGTAAACCGTGGCATCTAGACGTAACAATTAGCGCACATTTGCGTTTGAAGTAATCTTGTGCGCTAATTTTCCCATGTAAATGGCCTTATATACAGGCTGCAAGGGGTTAAACGCCTCACCAATGTAAGGAGCCTCATTTCCCTAACCTGTGCTGCACTGCCTGGCCCGAAATTATGAATACAGCAGGGATGCTACAGATTGGCCTCTCAGGCTTTGGTTTATATTCCCAGTTATTGTTATAAAGTCTGATAGAGAAGGCAACACTCCTGCAAGTCAGAGGTGGCGCTGTAGAGGTATTGTCCCATCTTCCCAGAGGAGCATGCGTGGCCTTATAAATATCTCCCCTCCTACTAGATGCTCTCCCTGCAGGCCCGTTTACACACAATTATCACTCAAAATTCAAACGAGCGAAAGTGAGCGATAATCGTTCTGTGTGAATGCTTCGAGCTCAGCGCTCCCCATAGGAGGGGCTGAAGCCGCGGCAGAGGATCGCAGAGTTTTCCCATTGTTTTCCCATTGTTTTCAATCTGGCTGCGCTGCTAGATGGAACATGCTAGGATTTGTTTCCTGCATAGTATTGCGGCGCCATGCTAATGTGTATGAACCCATTCAAGACTGGGGTACATAATTGTGTCTTGGAACGCATATCTTGAGCAATATTCATGCCAGTGTGAAGGAGCCCCAAGAATGCCCGACAGGTCATCCCAGCAGTAATCCCTCCTGTGTTCTTTACACAGGAATGGTCACCACTAGTGACTGGAGGCAGAGCGGGCTGGGGATCTTTCTGGCCACCACCTCCACTCTCAGTACTTACTGCCTGTTTACACGGCCGATGTCCTTCATGTGAAAATGTAATGACAAAGGAGAAGGGAACAACTTCTCATTCGCCCAGTTGGGGCAAGCGTTTATACCAAACGATGGTCGTTTAGATTCTGGCTGGCTTTAGGGAATCCAAATGATTATCAGTCGTGTAAAAAGCCTTTAAAGGGGTTGTCCCGCGGCAGCAAGTGGGTCTATACACTTCTGTATGGCCATATTAATGCACTTTGTAATGTACATTGTGCATTAATTATGAGCCATACAGAAGTTATCAAAAGTTTTTCACTTACCTGCTCCGTTGCTAGCGTCCTCGTCTCCATGGTTGCCGTCTAATTTTCGCCGTCTAATCGCCAAATTAGACGCGCTTGCGCAGTCCGGGTCTTCTGCTTTTCTCAATGGGGCTCCGTGTAGCTCTGCCCCATCACGTGCCGATTCCAGCCAATCAGGAGGCTGGAATCGGCAATGGACCGCACAGAAGCCCTGCGGTCCACCGAGGGAGAAGATGCCGGCGGCCATCTTCACCGGGTAAGTAAGAAGTCACCGGAGCGCGGGGATTCAGGTAAGCGCTGTCCGGTGTTCTTTTTTAACCCCTGCATCGGGGTTGTCTCGCGCCGAACGGGGGGGGGGGTTGGAAAAAAAAAACCCCGTTTTGGCGCAGGACAACCCCTTTAAGGATGAACTTCACCTCTCTTAACCCCCAAAAAGTAGTCGCTGTTCGCAATTAGTTTGCTGATCAGACCCTTCCAGTCTGTGGGGATGCTAAAACCAGATGGCACTTGGGAGCCGCATACGTGTGTTCATGAATTCGTTCCTGAGATGCATTAAAAAATTAGGCCTGTTACACCTGCATATCCAAGTGATTCTGGCATTGTTTTTCATTTAGGTGGTAAAACAGAGGGATAGAATTTCTGTCTTTATTAACCCTTTCTAATCCAGTGTCTGTCTTCCTACATTCTGATTGAAGCTTGTACAGCTCCAATGTCAGAAAACGTGCAACAGGGTATTCTTACCGTCTTTTGCCAGCTACTCCACTGTTGGAGCCTCTCTGGCACGCGCACACACTGGCTTTAGCCAGCAGATGGCACTGTTGTATAACAGCAAAAAAGAGAAAGCCCAGCCTTTTAGGAAACCCTGAATCCAGAATTGGATTGGAAAGGGTTAAAAGCGCCAAAATTGGCAAACATTTGAAAATTGTCTTTCACATCTTCAACTGCAATATCTCAGATATTTGCAAACATACAGTACAAATTTTTGATATATATTTACATCTGTTTGCTTTATTATGGAAGCACATTCCAAAAACTTCAGTGTTTTTTTTTTTTTTTTTTTTCTTTTTTAAACCATTTAGGAGATGTACAAATTTAAGATTAATCATTAAGGCCTCATGTCCACGGGGAAAATCAGATCCGCTGCAGATTCTACATGTAGAATCTGCAGCGGGTCCCTCCTGCCCCGCGGACATGAGCGCCGAAAATAAGAATTTAAAAGTATTTACCATCCGGCGCGGGCGGAGAAGATCAGCTGTTCCTCACGGCCGGATCTTCATTTTCGGCCGGCGGATGAATTCCTGACGCCGGCGGCACGTCGCCGGCACGTCGCCGACGTGCCGCGCGCATGCGCCGGGCACATCCGCCGAGCCGAAGCAAGGAAGATGCGGCCGTGAGGAACAGCTGACCTTCCCCGCCCGCGCCGGATGGTAAATACTTTAAATTCCTATTTTAGGTCTCCCGCGGATCCGGACGGCTTCCATAGGCTTCAATAGAAGCCCGCGGGAGCCGTCCCCGCGGGAGACCCGCACGAAAATGGAGCATGGTCCGGATTTTTCCATGCTCCATTTTTTTTTAAATGCCTTTTATTGACGATCCGCGGGTATTTATCTACCCGCGGGTGGTCAATGCATCCCTATGGGATGCGGATCCGCGCGCGGGAGATCCGCTGCGGATTTTAAATCACATTTTGCCCGTGGACATGAGCCCTAAAAGTTTGAGGAACTTTTTGTTTTCCTGCACCAAGCAAAGATTGCAAAGTCTCATAGGTGTCAGAATGATAGATTCCCCGGCAAATGACCATCTTAAAAAATAAAAATAAAAAAATAAAAAATACACCCCCTTAATGTATTCGCTGAGGAGGGGGTCATGAGCATTATGACCCCAGTTTTGTTTTTCTTCAGGAGATAATGCAATTTAGAGAAAAAAATAAAATTTCATATTTTCGCAAATATCATATTAAATACATATTATTTTTTCTATAGTGCACATGAAAATGAGGATTTGCACCCCAAAATGGATATCCCTGTTTGTCCTGCGATCAGAATCATACCTGTTGTGGCCCTAATCTTCTGTCTGTATGCACAACGGGGCCCAAAACTAAATACATGGAAATGTGAACAAACCCATTAAAATCAATGGATTCTGTTCTCTGCATTTTGTGTGTGCAAATCCACCGTGTGAAGTGGGCCCTAGAAAAGCTTGTTGCTGCTCCTGATGTTGGGGTCTGCGGCCTCAGACCCCCCCCTGAACGCTCCTTGCTGACTCCTTCACCCCTGTAGCACATGATTTGTAGTTGTCTGTAACATCATTAGGGATGCTACACCGCTTCTCTTCTGTACTCTGGAAGACATCAATTATTCACTGTGGGAGAAATAACTGCTCCATCACGCTTCCATGTAGCGCCGCTCATTATCCCCGCACGTGGCCGGCGGTGCTCAGATGTCTGCTGCCTGCTAGGTGACTGAGCAGAAGTTGCAGGGTTTGGAAGTGGTTGCGATGCCTAGTGATGGGCCGGCAGTGATGCAGGAATTTCCTTCTGGATTGCCTGATGCTGAGTAATTTGACTGGAGAACGTGTTAATGTCGGCGTCTGTGATTGGCTGGACCCTGCTGCAGTGTGAATGCAGAGTCAGAGCAGCCGGCTTCAACATCTCTGGCATTTGCAGAGTGAGGGTGAAGCGGAGACTCCAGGTGTCCCTATAGATGATGCCCGCTGCGTAGTACCAACTCTGCCCTCGCTTCACGTGTTCTCAACTACCACAGAGAGATCGCAGCATCGCCTGCAGCTGCGGAGGATCTCCAAGGAGTTCAGGGTGTGTTCCAGGTGACACGGCATCTGTCCTCTGAGGCCTTGAACACCGGGGAGGATGATTCAGTTTCTACAGAAGACCCTAGGCATGTATGTTCCCAGGGCTACATGCACGGGCTCTGGTAGCGACGACAAACATGTTCCTCCAAGTGCGGAGGAGTCGGAGCAAAGCGAATCGGAGGGTCAGGTCATTCTGATGGTGGTGGCACCCTTGAAGGACCTGCAGCAGGTAATAACATAACACCTCAAGTGTCGTCACGGCCGCCGGTTTCTGGTGATGTCAATATGACTATAAAGTTTAGAACAGAAGTGCTCATTCAGATCTACAGTGAGGGTTTCTGCGTCTTGTATATGTTTTCTGCATTGTAATGGATAACTGTTCTCTACTTCATCAGTGCCCTTGTGCGTGCCAGCAACAGGCTGGTCAAAGTAGCATCTCATGCTGGGCTTGCCTTGGCATCGCCTGCTGAGCACGAGCTCACGTGCAGCTTTGCCATCGCAGACCTCATGTCTTATCCGTCATCGGCTTAATCCTAATCAGCTGACATCACAGAGGTCTCGTCTAACGCTTCAGGTGTCGCATGACTCCCAGACTGCTCCACTTCTTAGGCTTTAGGTCTCGGCTTATGACTGAGCAAGGTCTCTCGATAAATTTCATCCTGTTAATTATGATTATTATAGGTGTGATACTTTAATCGGCTAAGCAGAAAAGTTATACTTGTGAGTCCCCTTCATGCAGATTTTGCACGCTAGCTTTTTTTTTTTCACTTGTAATTGCCTCCGGGTGTGTTTAAAGCAGCGAGGGCAATATCTATCCGAGAAACTCGAACCGCTATCGCACTTGCAGAACTTTTTTTTTTTATTTATTTTTTTTTCAATAGTAAAAATGAAACCTTACATCACACATTCATGAGAATCACACATGCGAGCGGTGTAGTTTGCACACCTCACCCAAATAAGGGGCACATTTTCTGTGGAATGGGAGTAAAACAGGACCTGCTGTAATTATTCCATCGTACAGCATCGCTGCAAGAAAAAAGTTTTGAGTGTCGCAACGCACAATAAAATCCCCCAAAAGCTTTGGGTTTCCTTTGGATACTTCATGAACATGATGGATTTATTGCTAGTCTCATTGATTATTTCTGTGCCGATGTGATGGTACATTTGTGCCCGCTTATAGGGTTTTTCCTGCCGCCTTGGGCTGGTTTGACATGGGTAAGCGAAGTATCGGGCTGAGTAACTCAATATCGGGCCGGTCAGCTTGCGGTTTCCCGTGGATGCAAGGCCATTTTTCAGGCAAAATCTCCTTGCATCACTTCTGTGACATTCTGATCCTCTGACACAATTTGCATGTGTGATAAAGGATCTGAAGTTTCCCGCTGATTTCAATGGGAAACCTCTAATGCATATTGCATAGCATGGGGAGCCATGCGATGTATTTAAAGGGGTTGTCTTGCGAAAGCAAGTGGGGTTAAGTACTTCTGTATGGCCATATTAATGCACTTTGTAATATACATCGTGCATTAAATATGTGCCATACAGAAGTTATTCACTTACCTGCTCCGTTGCTGGCGCCCCCGTCGCCATGGCTCCGTCTAATTTCGGTGTCTTTTTGCTTTTTTAGACGCGCTTGCGCAGATGGGTCTTCTCCCTTCGGCTCGGAAGCAGCGGCGATTTGGCTCCGCCCCCTTGTACGCGTCATCGCGTAGCTCCACCCCATGATGTGTGCCGGTTCCAGCCTCCTGATTGGCTGGAATCGGCACATGTGACGGGGCGGCGCTTCGCGATGAAGCGTACAAGGGGGCGGAGCCAAATCGCCGCTGCTTCCGAGCCGAAGGGAGAAGACCCATCTGCGCAAGCGCGTCTAAAAAAGCAAGAAGACACCGAAATTAGACGGAGCCATGGCGACGGGGGCGCTAGCAACGGAGCAGGTAAGTGAATAACTTCTGTATGGCTCATATTTAATGCACGATGTATATTACAAAGTGCATTAATATGGCCATACAGAAGTGCTTAACCCCACTTGCTGCCGCGAGACAACCCCTTTAAGGTCCCCTTCAAATCAGTGGGCGATGCGATCAGTAGGGCGGGCTGTGATTTTTTTTATTTTATTTTTTCTTTCGCAGCACTGAGTTCATATTTATGTGTGCACAAAACAAGATTCTTGCCCGTGTGAAACCAGCCTAAATAGTTAATTTCTTCACCTCTGACTGTAAGGTGGTGTAGTGCTGTCTGTACACCTTCATATAGCAGCCTTATAAGCTTCTGGTTCCCCCACATCATGTATAAAGCGGTTCGGGACGGCCTGGTGTCCTGCCGGCAGTAATAGATTGGCGCAGTGTACGTCAGCGCTGGCACCTTGTGCAGACCTCCTATAATTAGGGTCTCTGGGCTGCTGTCGTCATACAGCTGCTCTTCTCAGAACTGTTGCAAGGTGCATCAGCTGCAGCACTGGAGAATCCCTGGTCACGCGGCACACCGGCCCCTGCTGCCACTGGCTGGCCGGGGAAGGCTGGACTGGAGCTGTGGGAGGGGGCAGGTCTCGCTCCTCCAATCACAGCTGCTGGCTGATACCTTAGACTTGTGACCTGCCGGCTTGTGCAGTTACAACAGAGGTGTGCTGCTGCCCGGGGACAAGGCTCTTACCTGCAGGTGTACGCAGCACCTTCACCATGCTGTGTCTCAGCTTGTGCGTGCCGCTCTTCGATCAGTCTCCCACAGAGTTCCAGTACTTTGAATCGGATGGGCTCCCATCTGAGCTGAAGTCTATCTTTAGGCTGAGTGTTCTGATCCCATCCCAGGAAATCTCCACCTACCGTAACTGGAGGCAGGTGAGTTCCTGGCCGGCTTTAGTTGGTGGTTTTGCTGTTGCCTATTACTTTGCGATTTGGTGATTTATTTCTTCTATCATATAACCTAGAGCAGCGTCTACAGTACTTGGGGCTCATTCTTACATACTTGTTCTGCAACTGGCATGGATCTGTGCTCTCTAGCTGTAGATGCCACCCAAAGTAACTTTAGTTTTAGTTTTTATTTTTGGCACAATTATTGCAAAATGATCCTGATAAATGAGCGAATTCTAACAGACCCTGTACCCCCTTATGTAACTCTTCCGATGCACAGGGACCTATTGGCGGTGTTACTGAGCGGTCACCAGCAGTAAAGTCGTCTCTAGAGAGATGTGTAATCGTTGCGATGGTCCTTATTTCTGTAAGCTGTGCACTTGCTGGTGGGCTCTGTGCCCGCCGGTCAGAGCGCCCGAATATCACACATCCTACTATCTTTAGCTGTCAGCACTCTGTGTCCCCTGGAGGGAGTCCTGTGACTGTAGCTCAGACGGCCCACAAAGGTCACTGTAATAATCCCCCACTCATCTCATCCTCTGCTTGGCACCATCATGGGTGCCCTTTTAACCCTTAGGCTGTCACATTGCAGTTTAAGGCAAACAGGCTGAGCCAAGTCTGCATTCACGTGTCCTACAACACTTATACAGGTATAAACCTTGGGATATAATTTAACCCCTTAAAGACATGGCTTTTTTTTTTCCTTACAATTTTTCGAAGATGGGAAAAACAAAAATTCAAACTTCTATTTCTCCTCCAACATGGCGGTCCGAGGGCTTTTTTTTTTTTTTTTGTCAGACAAGTTGTATTTTTAGATACCATATAATATACTGAAAAACATTTTACAGCATACTCTGTGGGAAAAAAACGACACTAACTTTATTCTATATATAATCACAAAAAAATTTTGTTTTTTTGTACTATTTAAAAAAAAAAAAATGTATTGCTTTTAAAAGGTTAACGAGGTGAACGCTGATTGTGGCCGGTGCAGCTTTCAAAGACAGCCAACAACTGTGCAGGGAGTGGGATTGGCTCATGATCCCACTTCATACAAAGCCTGCAGCCCACCTGGAGGTCGCACGTGTACATCCTTTTTGGGTGAAGGGGTTAAAAAATGTTCACTGGGCGGGCCACCAGTAGTACCACACTGATCTGTTCTTCCTGTCAGCGGCTTCGCTGGCATGGGTCCACAAAACGTACCTGTATGTAGACTTTTGACTCGCCCTGGTGTCCCAGAAGATTATATATACATTTTGCATAGTCTGACAGCTGAGAGGTCTGAACTCTCCAACCTCCTTGAAGGTTTGGGTTTTTACATTCTTGTAAGAACTCGTTATTTGTTAGCGCTTACAGACCGGCTTGTTAGTTGTATCCAGTCTGGTCTTAAGCACAGCAGATACATCCCACTGAGCCAAGGTGGACGTCTCATTTCTATTTAGCTTTAAGTGCTGTGGTAAAACAACATTATTTCTATTACACAACTTTAACTTATTTTTTTTTTCTCCCCTTCTTGCAACAGAAAATAGTGAAAGCTGGAGATAAGGACCAGGATGGACAGTTGGATTTTGAGGAGTTCGTACACTACCTCCGTGATCATGAGAAGAAACTAAGATTAGTCTTCAGAAGTCTTGACAAGAAAAATGATGGTTAGTGTTTCTATTCGTGTTGAACTGGCATATTCCTATAGACAATCACAGAAAACGGCCGTTACTTACTGAGTAAGGAGTGCATATAGATGCATCCTCAGGCATATTCCTATAGCACTCCTGTACCAGACATTGGTGGGCTAGTTGTTATATGCCTAAGAATACATTTTGGCAGTACTAGATGTGACGCAAACAATCAGCTTTGTACAGGGCATGTAAATCCAGCAAAGCTGCATTTAGTTCATCTGAGATATTTGCTAATTTAGCTGAATAATTGCCTCTCGTGGCATTTTCTTAATTCAGGGGGGGGGGTACCTCTTTACATAAAAGTTCTAGTTTCCTACATATATAATCTGCAACCTTTTTATCCTACAGGAAGGATTGATGCCCAGGAAATAATGCAGTCTCTCCGAGACCTTGGAGTGAACATCTCTGAACAGCAGGCCGAGAAAATCCTGAAGAGGTAAGTGTCCAAAAAAGTGTTGCTGTCAGCCCTGTGTCTCCTGTCTTCTGTGTCCTGTAAGGTGTTTCCCCCTGGGGTGGTATCCTGCCTAATGCAATATAGTCAATACCTTCTTAAATTTGACATAGTTTCCATACCTTCTATCAGAACATAATGTTGGGCATAAGATCTCTGGTTGAATCCTCTTCTGGTGGCGTAAAGTAGCTTTTGGATTCCTTACCAGGCTTCCAGTGGGTTAGGAAATCTGGAGTGTTACAGAATTGGCAGGGAGAGTAACGGTTTGATCTGTGCTATCTTTTCCCTTTGCTTCTGTCTGTGTGACTGTCAGAATTAGGAGGGGCCACCGCTGGGGTCCTGTCACCCAGTAAGTATGTACTCCTCATGTCTCCCTCCCGCTGTGTCTCGTGGTTTTTGTTCTGCCTGGCTTTTGTGCATGTTTGCCTGTGTTTGCCAATATGCTGTTTTTATGACTACACATCTGTATGACACTTTCGCTTTTCCCCTTTTTTTCTCGTAGCATGGATAAGAACGGTACAATGACAATAGACTGGAATGAGTGGCGAGATTATCATCTCTTACACCCTGCTGAGAACATTCCAGAAATCATCCTGTACTGGAAGCACTCTACGGTAAACTATTTTTTTTTTGTTCTTTATTCCTTGGGACAAGACATTTCTGCATCTCCAGACTAGAGACATTAAAATGATAAAGATCTGGATCCAAATTGCACCTTGTCAGTAACTGATCCCAGTCGGCTTGTGCTGGTTTTATCCGCCCCCTGCCCCTAAGCAGTGGGAGCTGCATTATAAAAGCCGGAAGTTCTCACCTTGTTATAGGTGTACTAGAAAGAAACATTTTTCAAACAGTGTAGCAATTGTTCTTGGTGCAGTCGGTAGTGAGGAACACATCAGCCGCTGCCTTGCTTGGAGCATGGCTTATACTTATTGGCCGGACACTGCCAACCCTGATCCAGCGTCTCTTCTTCCTTTACAGATCTTTGATGTTGGAGAAAATCTGATCGTCCCAGATGAGTTTACAGTTGAAGAGAAGCAAACTGGGATGTGGTGGAGACATCTAGTCGCTGGTGGTGGAGCCGGCGCGGTGTCTCGAACATGCACCGCTCCCCTCGATCGCTTGAAAGTTCTTATGCAGGTATGTGGCTTTACAGTAAATGGCCACTAGACTAGTTATGGCTCCAACGTCAGGCCTTACAAGGTTGGAATGGAGAATTATGCAATTCTTTTTTTTATACAATGGTTGGTGAAATCCATATCAGAGGTCAGGGAGACTTGTGTAATTTTTTTTATTACAGAGATAAATGGGAGGAATGTTGTACTCTGATCCGAAATACCTGAATGACTGCTGACTATAGTTCAATGTGTGCCCTAGAACAAACTGCTTTCTGGCATTTGGCCATTTTTAGTGTAGGACATCATGTAACGAAATCATTGGAGGCTGGCATGTCTGGGCGCTGCTGCCATTCTGACACTAGTAATTAAAAAAAAAAAAAAACAGAATTTTTTTCTTTTTTTTTTTAATTTGGCACAGTTTGTACTTGAAAGTCATAAGAATCTGTTCTGCTCTGGATATAACCGGTGCCTTTAAAACATCAATTAAGCGCAGTACATATCAGTATTGGGGTGTTTGCTTTAAAAAATAAAATAAAATCTCGCCACCCTTCCTTAAAGGGAACTTTGGAAATCAGACAGGCAATATTGTAGCACAGATCTTAGCTTGTATTACTGGAATCTGACAGTCATTTCAGTTGGTCTGATAATAAAAGCATACCTTAGTAACTGGCCATGCCACATGTAAATGAAGCAGTGCGGTCTGGTGGGTGGACCGGACCATCTGTTAGCAGCCTGTTCCGTCCCCAAAGTCTGCCCCTCTCACCACCTCGGATGTGGATGACACCATAGTAATCATCAATGTAGTGCTGCCAAGTCTCGCGTGTGCTGTGAAGTCAGCAACGCCAGTGCATGCGAATATGAGCATTGCGACTGTGCTTATGCACTGTTTGGCGACCTCACAGCACACGTGAGACTTGGCAGGGCTACATGAATGATGCTTACTGTGTCATCTACATCTGAGGTGGCGAGAGGGACGAACAGACAGCTAGTAGAGACTCATGCCCACCGAACCAGCGGCTCTGCTTCATTTACAAGTAGCATGTGCAAACTTTAAACTCTCATACTAAGGTTTGCTTTTCTCAGACCAATTGAAAATGACTTGGGTAAAACGGAGCATAGCCAATAATGTAGTGCTGCTCTTGGCTTACATTACTAAAATCTGACAGGTTCCCATTAATACCCCCTGCATGTGATATGTAGTGCAGGGGAACTCCTGTAAATCCTTCCATGAGATCTCTTAACATCCTCCGAGGGTCTTAGCTGATGTAATAAATAACCCTTATTAGGTTATGCCTTGTTGATATTTTGTAGCATTTGTAGGTAGTCCAGACACCACTTTTTGTTTTTTGGGCAAGTATTAAAGCAATGACGCTCCGGCAGCTCAGTGACATCAGACTTTAGACAAAGTACACAGCGCTGAACATTCCTGTTCAGATTATGTATCCCTTGCACCAACAAACAGAATCCATTGTTTTTGGATTAGTCTTGGTTTCTGAACCTGCATCTTGTGTTCGCTCTTTCAGGTCCATGCTTCCCGTAACAACAACATGTCTATCCTGGGCGGGTTCACACAAATGATCCGTGAGGGAGGCTTCCGCTCACTGTGGCGTGGGAACGGCATTAACGTCATCAAAATTGCACCGGAATCTGCTATTAAGTTCATGGCTTATGAACAGGTGAGACCTTTTTTTGCTTGATTGGCTTCCTTAGGATTCTTCTAGGGTATGATCATGCATTGCAGGTTTACTCTGAATTTTGAAATCCTCCGCATGCTCTTTATTTCAGAAATGCTGTGAATTTTCACTGCAGAATTCATTCATTGCAACGCTCAGTGAATTCCGCTCTGAAAATTGATCCAATTAGTCTAAACGGTTAATATAATGGGGCTGAGTTTAGTAGTCTCTGGGGCTCTGCTGAGCTGTCGCACATGACTCAACAGTCCTATAATTTTGTTTTCTGCAGATTAAACGCCTCATCGGTAGTGACCAAGAGACTTTGAGAATCCATGAGCGACTAGTGGCTGGATCTCTTGCTGGTGTGATTGCTCAAAGCAGCATCTATCCCATGGAGGTGAGTCGTAGCCCCAGTACTTTTAGCTATACAGACGTCCTGTACTTGTGAGAGACTAACCTGTTTGCAACTCTTGCAGGTCCTTAAAACACGGATGGCTCTGCGCAAGACTGGTCAATACAATGGAGTGTTACATTGTGGAAAACAAATCCTGATGAAGGAAGGAATGGCTGCTTTTTACAAAGGATATGTCCCCAATATGCTAGGGATTATTCCATATGCTGGAATTGACTTGGCAGTGTATGAGGTGAGGCTCCATAACTATATAATTGTGTGTTTAGGGGTTATTTAATATTGCTGGTAAATGGTGTTAATTGCCTCTTTTCTTCTTTTTAGACACTGAAGAATGCCTGGTTGAACAGATATGCCACACGTAGCGCTGACCCAGGAGTATTTGTATTACTGGCTTGTGGGACCATATCTAGTACATGTGGGCAGCTGGCCAGCTATCCTTTAGCATTGGTCAGAACACGCATGCAAGCTCAAGGTAAGACTCGGCATTAAAGTGGTATTCCAATGGTAAAAAGAGGAGAGAAAACTCTGAACAGAGTGGGTTAATATTATATTCTTGTTTTTCAGCCTCTATTGAAGGAGCACCGCAGGCGACTATGAGCAACCTGTTCAAGCACATTATAAAGACAGAAGGAGCGTTCGGACTGTATCGGGGTTTGGCTCCTAATTTTATGAAGGTGATCCCTGCAGTTAGCATCAGTTATGTGGTGTACGAGAACCTAAAACTCACACTTGGGGTGACGTCCCGGTGATGAGCAACTGCTGCAATTCGGTTATTGGACATTGGACTGCAGTCTTGGGGCATTACTCCCTGGATGTGAAGGGTCCTGTCTTCATTCTGTGAATGTGTTTAACACTAAAGGCAACAGTAAAGCTGTGAGAACCCCAGAAACAAAAGGATGTGAAACTTTGGCCTCTGAACGCTAGGAACTTGTGACCTGACTTGCCGGTTGCTCTCATTCCACTCTTCTCCATTTGGGTCACTTGCATCTTCCAAGCTGGAGCTGTTTACACTGTTTTATCATTTTGGTTTGTTAAGTTTTACATGTGTTCCCAATTGTATGTCGAGTCCTTATAAAGGACCGTATGTCTCACTTGAATGTATGTAGTCTGACGTTACAACCTGCAGCATAGATGTATTTGACAAAGTGCAATTGCTGAGGCCACTGGATATTTGTGTCATAACACCAGGCCACGTTATCTTATTGGGTTTGTGGAACGGCATTACCCAGTTTTTACACTTCCACAAACCAAAGCTGAACGGCTTCACAATTGGCACTGATATGACTGCCCCATTCACTGCTTCACAACTAACCCATACTGCAGGATGAAAGACCTCTGATATAGGACTCTACATGGCATAAACACCTAGTCTATATATCCATTCCAATCACTCATCTGGGTTGTGTGCCATATAGAATTCCCCATATTCAGGTTTACTCAATGAAGGTTACTGGCTTTCAGTAGGGTTTGACCCATGTGCTTTGTATGAACTGATTATACCCCGCTGGCATGATTTATGCCAAATGCCTTATGGGTTGCTGTGAATGGATAACCTTCACTGAGTCTAGGTAACGTACACAAAAGAACGCAGCCCATCCTAGCTGTGGCATGGCAGTCGGGGCACGTATATTTATAGGGCTACCTAGCAAGATGTCTTAATTTATGCAAACGCTGTCATCCATACACAGGATTATCTGTGTCCATCCAGGACAATGTTTGTTGCACATTCCTCTTCGTCACGTTTTACCGCCTCGCTTGTATATTTATTATATATTTATTTAAGAGTTAACATTGGTTTTTACAAATGTTTAATTATCTGTAGAGTATTATGGCCTTTTTTTTATTTCACTAACTTGTTTTAAGGTTTTTTTGTGTTTTTCTTCCTCAGTAGCCGAGTGTCAGACCAGATGGTAGGCAGCAGGTACTTTGGTCATTTGTGCACGGTAACCTCTGCCCTCATTTGTTCTCTCTCTTTAAAAAGTTTCTTCCTGCTGACAAGTGGACTCGAGTCCATAAAGCATGTGTAACCAGAGATTGCATTTCATGCCAGCAGTTGGTAACAAGTTCTTAGGTCACTGGGAGCAAGGAACTTTTCTGGGATTCACAAACAGATGATTAATCTGTTCAGACCTCATTAAGAAACTTTGCACTTTAAATGGGATGTTTGAAGACTAGAATGAATGGTTTGGTTCGCTCCCTTTCTTTCCATGTTGCAGCATTTCCTACCGGTTTTTTGTTTTCAATGCCCATTGTAATATCCAGTCGTGGAATTTATGAATGGTGCAGATGTACGGCTTGCAGCTTTCTGGTTAGAGGTATAACTCCCAGCATGCTTTGGGAGATGTAGCAGCATTGCTGGTCGCTAGAAGACTGCCTTAGGCCTCGGTCACACAGCTAGGTGTCAGATGCGAGTGGGATTTTCCTTACGTTGATTTGATACTTAATCTGTGGCTGAGCTGCAAACTTGCATGTGGACCCGCACAGACTTTGCCACAGTCAATGGGGATGAACCGTGTAGCGGCCTGATGCGGTTTGCATACATAACCTTTGTCAAGAATTCCCCCGCCCCTCTGCGACGCAGATCCCATAATGCAAAAATCGTAATGTCGTACTTACTGCGCCATAGATTACCGTAACATTCAATAGAGGGCTAAAATGGTGCAGAGTCCACAGCGACTATACGCTGTGTAAACGTGGTCCTAGGGCATTTTTAGACTGGATCCAGAGCTTTTGAGAAAGTTAAGGTTTTCCCACGTCACTGGGGTGAAGATGTCATATTTTGGATCTACTTCAGAGAAGGTGCAGATAATCATAGAGAAGGGCAGTATTTTGTATTTCATTGGTTTAAACAGGAATAGTCAGTATCGAACTTGTTACCCGGCATTACAGGAATTACAGAGGAAGTGTAATCAGGATGCTAAGATTATGCAACTGCAGCTATCGGTAAGGATATGTTCACATGTGGCAGAAATATCTGAACCTTTTATACGGAGCGGCTGTCGGTGCATTAAAGGGGTTGTCTCGCGGCAGCAAGTGGGGTCATACACTTCTGTATGGCCATATTAATGCACTTTGTAATATACATCGTGCATTAAATATGAGCCATACAGAAGTTATTCACTTACCTGCTCCGTTGCTAGCGTCCCCGTCGCCATGGTTCCGTCTAATTTCGGTGTCTTCTTGCCTTTTTAGACGCGCTTGCGCAGATCCGTCTTCTCCCTTCTTCTCCCTTCGGCTCCGCTCGGCAGCATCGGCATTTTGGCTCCGCCCCCTTGTACGCATCATCGCGTAGCTCCGCCCCCGTCACGTGCCGATTCCAGCCTCCTGATTGGCTGGAATCGGCACGTGACGGGGGCGGAGCTACGCGATGATGCGTACAAGGGGGCGGAGCCAAAATGCCGATGCTGCCGAGCGGAGCCGAAGGGAGAAGAAGGGAGAAGACGGATCTGCGCAAGCGCGTCTAAAAAGGCAAGAAGACACCGAAATTAGACGGAACCATGGCGACGGGGACGCTAGCAACGGAGCAGGTAAGTGAATAACTTCTGTATGGCTCATATTTAATGCACGATGTATATTACAAAGTGCATTAATATGGCCATACAGAAGTGTATGACCCCACTTGATTTCGCGAGACCACCCCTTTAATGCCCAACAGCCGTGCCAGAGACTGTCACTCCTCTGCTTTTACACAGGAGCGATAGCCGTTCTGTGAATGGAGGTGGAGGGGACGTCATTGCAGCCCACCCACTTCCATTCACAGCATGCAGGCAGTGAGCAACTCCTGTCTACACGGCCCGACAGGCGCTTGGTTTTTAGGGGAGCTAAAGACAAAGTGACTGACAAATGAACGATCTGTCGCTCTGTCGGCAGCTGCTTGTACACAGGACGACTATGGCCACTTGTACAGGTACGTTAGACTACCCCTCTCAGCTGACAGCGCTGCAGAACGCTCATCCTTCTATGAGGAAAGAGCGCTCTAGTGATGAGGAAACCTTTAAAACCTGTTAAATATACTAATTTATCAAGCATGACTGATTCCTGGAGATCCGCAGGGTCTTTAACGCCATCAACCACAACATTAAAGGGAAGCGTGTGGCATTTTCCTCTTCAAATGACTGATATAGCAAAGGTCTATCGAGTTTAAATGTTCTAGTATTGTAAGGGTGCCTATGCACGCTGTGGATGATTATGGTCAGCGCATGCAGATCGCTGCTACTTGCCAGGCTGCCACCCGTACTTGCTATTGTTTCAGTTGGCAACCCTGGCAGTTAGTAGCTGTTCTCCGCATGGTATCGCTGTAATCATCCACATTGCATATGCTCATCCTAAGCCTTTGGCAACCTGCAACACTATACAACTGGTGTAGCACAGAATGTCCCACTATGATGAAGCTTGCTGGGACGTGCAGTTCTACAGCAGTTGGTGCATCTTGGGATGTTAACCTTTTTTATTAAGCTTAAAGAGTTTAATTTCAGCTCTGCAGCATCCTTTATCCTTATAGGAAAATACGGAATGAGTCCATTGTAAGCAAGGTTCAATGCAAGTAAATGAGAAACTGTTAATATTAATCCTGCCTGTTGTAAGCGGAATGCAGCGCCTGTGCTAGAGTCCGTTTAATAAAGATCTTTATATTGTGAAGATGTCACTTGTGGCGCTTTTTGTTTTCCCTCCAGTTTTAAATATTAAAGGGGTTGTCCCGCGAAAGAAAGTGGGGGTATACACTTCTGTATGGCCATATTAATGCACTTTGTAATGTACATCGTGCATTAATTATGAGCCATACAGAAGTTATTCACTTACCTGCTCCGTTGCTAGCGTCCTCGTCTCCATGGTGCCGTCTAATTTCAGTGTCTAATCGCCCGATTAGACGCGCTTGCGCAGTCCGGTCTTCTCCCTCGTGAATGGGGCCGCTCGTGCCGGAGAGCTGGTCCTCGTAGCTCCGCCCCGTCACGTGTGCGGATTCCAGCCAATCAGGAGGCTGGAATCGGCAATGGACCGCACAGAGCCCACGGTGCACCATGGGAGAAGACCCGCGGTGCATCGTGGGTGAAGATCCCGGCGGCCATCTTGCTAAGGTAAGGAAGAAGTCGCCGCAGCGCGGGGATTCGGGTAAGTACTAAACGGTTTTGTTTTTTTTAACACATGCATTGGGTTTGTCTCGCGCCGAACGGGGGCCTATTGAGGAAAAAACCCCTGTTTCGGCGCGGGACAACCCCTTTAATCATTTTTCCAATGTCGCTGAATTCCAAGTGTGAGAAACCAAGTAATTGTAGCTGTGATACAAAATACATGATGTTACAGCGAGCTTCTGCCGATTCCAAGAAGTGGTTTTACATGCTTGGTACATAACAAGCCCCCAAGCCGTATCCCATCCGGTCTGTCCTGCATAGAACAGGACAGCCCCGATACGAGTCTCCAAGCCACTTCTATGTTGTAGCTGAAGGAGCCGTCTGTTAATCTCTAACTTCCAGGGAGCGGCAAGTTTATGAGCGTTTCTTGGGACAGGAATGGCAGCGAAGTCCTGTGAACTCGAGAGAACCTGGTACACTCCAGTAGCTGGCTGAACATCGCTGCGGACAAAACTATAATCACACGGATGGCGAGGGGTGGTGAACGACATTACTCTCCTTCACTGACCTGCCGCTCGCATCCTCTCTGGGCTCTTTACATTGGCTGTAGCACTCGTGTAGTTTATCCACATGACACCCTGTAAACAGGTCAAGACCACCACATGTGAAGCCCATGTGACTCATTTATGGGATGTCACCAGGGTCAGAAGACTGATGTCACGGGTCACATGGAAGAGCCTCAGTAAGAGGAGGATCAGAGAAGCCTTTTAACTTTCCAATCCAGTATCGGACCTCATCTGACACTTCAGGTTTCCCTGCAATAGGTCTGATGTGGGGCGAGATCTGACCTGTCACGGGACAGATCTCTGATGTCGGAGGGTGTTCCACTATGTAGAGCTGTGCGATTCTGCATACTCTTAATTGTTGGATTATTCATTTCTTACTTTAATGTTAACTATCAGAGAAATTAGAAATCAAGCCCTATTAGATGAATTATGTCAATATACATATTTACAGGATTACAAATTATCTGACGCAACACTTTGCATTTTCACAAAATTGCTAATAAAGTCATCACAATGGATCATTTTTATGTGTTTTTGGAATTACAAGGAATCCACAACCCTCTTTGTGGAAAATCGCAGCATGCCACGATTTTTATACACAAGCGGGAAATCGCAGCGGATTTCCGCTTGTGTACATCAGGCTGTGCGTTCCACGGTTGCCTGATGGAAAGTGTTACCCCCGTGCGGATTATCGCTGTGGAGAACACAAATAATCACCCGTGGACAGGAGGAAGGGAATTTTTCCACTGGCATCTTTGTGGGTAGGGTATAAATGTTGGATTGCTGGGCAGCCTGTGCTCTGTACGCCCCATTGGTTTTGTGCATGTGTGACCACCAATCGACTTCCTTCTATCGGATTGAGGAAGATTACCAGATGCACCGATCTCAGCTGTCCCATAGAAGTAACAATTGAGCAATGGACAGATATGCACCACCGCTCTGTTCTCATGGAGGATCCAGACTGCACAGACCTCTGGACTGCCATGGATCCCAGCGGTCAGACCCTCTGATCGGCCATTTACCTCTTATCCTGTAGGAAGAGGATAAATGTTGGTGGGAAACCCCCATTTAAAAGCCTAAATATATAAACAGGTACAAAAAAAAGTAATCCCTCCTTGGAATATCTGGATTCTTGCACTGAATTACTTAAATGTTTGCCAAATTAAATTAAGTTCAGGGTTTTTAAATCCTCCATATTGCAGGGAGAGAAAATAAGTGAACCCTTGAATTTAATACTGTAGATTCTTGTTTAGCAGCAATCACCTCCCCCCCCCCCCCCCCCCCCCCCCCCAAACTAAGTTACCTGTAGCGTCAAATAAAATTAGTGTTAAGGAATTTGGACTATCCCACACTACAACTGTG
Source organism: Eleutherodactylus coqui (assembly GCF_035609145.1). Lineage (NCBI taxonomy): Eukaryota > Metazoa > Chordata > Amphibia > Anura > Eleutherodactylidae > Eleutherodactylus > Eleutherodactylus coqui. The sequence continues at coordinate 24,130,567 of NC_089846.1, read as the reverse complement.
GTTTCAGGATAGCAATATTTCTGGGATGCCCTGTGTGCACAACCCTCTTTAGCAGCTCCATAAACTTAAGGTCAGGAATCTGACTTGGCCTTTACAAAACACATCTATTTTATGGTTCTTCGGCCCCAGGTGTGCCTGTCTTGTTGCATCCCTCAGCGGCTCTTCAGCTCGAGCTCCTCGCTACCGTATGATATCGGTTGTAAAGCTGCAGTGGCAACATATGCTATTGATTTCACCCATCAGGTGAGTGAGGGGGTCAGACTGCACCGGATACATAAAGATCCATGGCAGAACCTGCTGCATACAATACGTCCCCTGTGGACCCTATAAAGAAGCTGGCCCACTATGGAGACCCAGGAAGGGATAGAAACTGAATGACGATTGTTCTGCGTGTCTTAGGTGGGGTCCACACCGCGCAGAATCGATCTGTTAGGGCCCCTTTCATTTAGATTCTCGCTTCCAGCAGAAATCTGAATGATTATCGTTCAGTGTAAATGCAGAGACTAAGCGACCGATCGGCCCGTGTGGACAGGCACTTACAACAACCAGGCAGCCGTTCATAAGTAAAAAAAATAAAATTGCCCTGCCGAGGTGTGAGCCTTGTAATACTTACATATATGGTGATCAATGACTGCAGTTTAAGGGGGTTTCCACTCAAATACCATGGATGACCTATCCTCAGAATAGGTCATCAATAGTTGATCGGCTGGGATCTGCTGTCAAGCCTACAACATAGAGGTATGTAGTGGAAGCCATTAGCCGTGCCCCTGGTTAGTGACTGGTGCTGGTAATTGTAGGTACAGCTCTGTCATTGACAGCTATGCCTGCAGTTACTAGCGCCGGCCAACTGCTTCCGTCCCCTATGTCTGTATGCTGTGGCATTGACAGCAGATGCCGAATTACCTGGGGTCCCAAACGATGGACCCCTAGCTGATCAGCATTGATGACCTATCCTGAGAGTAGATCATGCGTAGAACCTGCACCAAAAAACCCTTTAACCACCGTTATCGAAGAAATTCCAAAATACTCTCATATCATCAAGTGCCCTTTTCTGCCATACTTTACACTGCAGCTCTGATTTGTTTTGGCTTGGCTGTTTCTAAACACCGGGAAGTCTGTATTAAAAGCTCTCGATTACAGAATGGATAAAAGGATCAAACACCACAAACAAATCTGTGAGAAAAAGATTATCTAGTAATTGCAACACATCTAATGAGGCAAGTGAGCGGCAGGGAGAGCCTGGAGCGCCAGGTAATCCTTTACTGGGAAGGATTGTATGTGGTGGCATTAAAGAGATTAAGGGTTCATGCACAAAAACTTATATGACCGCTCTGTATGGGGACTATTGTACCAACGTATGCTACTGACTACATGCAGGAACCGTATAGCTACAGTGGTGGGAAGGATGGGATCGTGTCCTATACTGGGCTGGGAGAAGCTGACCCCCAGAAGTAATATTACTGGAGGTCCTAGTTAGCCAAAGTACAACAAGCCTGTAAACTGCTAATGAGGCACTTGGTCAGAGTTGGATGGATCAAGTATGGAGAGAGTATGAGGGGCTTCTCCGGTAGACTTGGGCTCCGACACAAAAGGCATCTAAGATCCAGCAGAAGACAACCCCAATGGAGGAGTTGCTTATCATTAGGGTCTATTTCTTAAAGCTCCCCCCATGTACCTGCAGGGTTGGACAACTCTGTGTATAGAAGTGGTTCAGCTTTCCTCTGACAGATGATTATTACCAGGGATAGAAGGATTGGAGATGTTGGATTTTCGCATTTCACACCAGCTCTGTGCTGGAGGCTCCGAACTGAGCTTCTGGCGGAGATGTAAACGGCCTAACGGATTATGGCGCATGGAAAAGTTCACATGTACATGTTCTGAATAGACGCAGGATGGGCCCTCAGATTCTGAAGGACCCAAATCCTGAGCTCAGCTGTTATGTCTGTGTATGTTGGTAAGGCAGGCTACCTATATGGGGTGTAGTCAAAAAGCCGGATCTGGCACTATATCTCAGTACTTGTGTCCTATAGTGTGAGAACAATAGTGTACTCGAATAGGAAGACATGGATGCCTTACGTCACACGTGTCAAACACAAGGCCTGAGGGCCGAATCCGACCCGGCGCCTCATTTTATGTGGCCCATGCAGCAATTTTCGGTCAGCCATGTCACGGCCACAACGTGACCAAATCTCATGAAAACGAGAGGCCAAGTCACGGCTGCATCTCCATCCATGCGGCCCGGTCCAGCGAGTATACGCCAAGCCCGGGATACCGCTGGGTGGGGGGGAGATGGTTATCTCTGCTAAACTGCCTCCGCCGACTCTTGGCGAAGGGGAGGGGGTGGCATGGGACAGGAGCTAGTGTGCTAAGCTTCCGCCCCTTGTCGGCTGCCAGCAATGGGACGGGGCAAGAGCTTAGCACACTAGTCCCACCCCGCCATCTCCCATTGCAAACAGCCAGCAAGGAGTGGAGAGGAGGAGGGAGGGGGTGAGAGTTTAGCAGCCACGCTGCTAAACTCCCTCTCACCTCCCTTCTCTGGCAGCTGTCATAGGAGTCTATGGGAGCCGCGGGCAAAAAATCGACTGGCCCGGAATGCAGACTGTATGCGAGATCTTTGCCAGCTGGCCGTTTCTACCTTTGTGAATACGCCCATCTGCACTGATGCATTGGAAACAATGCATCAGATAGGCAGCATATATCGGCCGGGCGTGAAAGTGCGGTCTGTATACGCTCATGTGAAGGAGCCCTAACAGGTTCTTCACTCACACAGCCTGCAGGTCCGCCGGTGGTGCAGTCTGTGACCACTGATCTCTTCCCGCCCTGTCTGTCTGTGCTGTCCTGCTCGCTGCACGGATGCCGAGGGGAGAGGCCAGCGGTTACAAACTCAGTAGCAGGAGAGGCTGGGTGAGTGGAATGCCTGTAGGAATGCTGGCCGGCCAGTGCCCAATTACTACTGAGGCTCATGTGGGGGTCACTATTACTACTGGGTCCACTATGGGTGTCACTGCTACTACTGGGGCCACAATTGCTTCTGGTACTACTGTGACGGTTACTATTATTATTGGGGTCACAATGGAGGACCCTATCACTACTTGGGCCATTACGGGGGTGATTTTTATTATTTGAGCCACTCTAATTACTGGAGTCGCTTAGTACTGGGAGCACTATTATTACTTGGCTCACTATGGAGGTCACTGTTACCAGTAGGGCCTCTATGGGGGGTCACTATCACTACTGTGTCCACTAAGGGGGTCATTGTTATTACTGGGGCCACTATGGGGGTCACTCTTATTACTGGAGTGACTACTGGGACTACTATGCGGGACACTATTACTACTGGGGCCACTATGGAGACAACTCTTATTATTGTAGCCACTCTGGTTACTGTGGTCACTTACTACTGGGGCTACTATGGGGGACACTTATTACTGGAGTCACTACTGGGGTCACGATTATGACTGTGGCCACTATGGGGGTCACTGTTCCTACTATGGACACTATGTGGTTAGCATCACTACTGGGCCCATTTTGGGGGTCCCTATCACTACTGGGGTCACTATGGTGGTCACTATTACTATACTGTCTTACAATTACAATCAGCCCTTTGAAGGCACCCATAAGGCTAATGTGGCCCTTGGTGAATATGAGTTTGACGTCCCTGCTCTACATGATAGTATGAGGAACGGACCCGAAACATGGATTTCAATTTTGTGTTGTGGCCCCTGTAAGGGAGAGAGTGTAAAACCCAATAGCAAAGTTGAAGAGTAGCAGGTGGGAAACAGAAATCCGCTTACTTAGTCTTAAGTCCCATGGGACCGCTGCTAGGACTGACGTAAGGGAAGCGTACTGGAAGTGGCCTCCTGCTACGATCCATGCATGGAGGTGTGCGACAGTGCAGTCAAGGGCTGACGCTATCATTGCGGGGCCATGTTTGTGAACAACGAAGCACATTTTTTCTTGGAGACAGGGTGACGAAAAAAGTGCAATTCTTGTTTTGTGTTTTCTTGCCAGACAACATTCATTTGATCAGACTTTTACGGCCGCAGCGATACCAAATATGTGGAGGTTTTTTGGTTTTGAATTGATGTTATCATAAATATGGGAAAATGGTTTTTGTTTTTTTAAAACTTTTAATACCTTTTATGTTTTCTAATAAAACTTTTTAAAAATCATTTTTCCATTTTTGACCCGTCCCCATAGAGGACTTCGTTTGATCGCTCACACAGTATAATGTAATATCTTAGTATTACATTATATGGGAATCTGACAGGCAGTCTATCGAGCCGCGCCATGTTGACAGCGCTATCTGATTTCAGCAATGACCACATTGACAGCGGTGCCAGGAATCAGCTGATTGGCGGGGATCTTGAGCCGCAAACCCTTGCTGATCATCCTGAGGATAGGTCATCAGTAAAGGCCTAGACACTGCCATGAAGGTCTATACAGCCCTACTGTACCCCTGACTTCATACAGTCGTTTCTGACTACTTTTGCAAGAATGCCGTCTTCTGTTGTATGGACTATTAGAGAGGTATTGCTTTTAGGAAACTATCTCTGTGGTAGGGTGGCATGCAGAGTGCCCACGGCTCGCTCGCACCATTTCTGTGCACAAGTTCTGTATATAAGGCATTATATTTCTGGCACGTTACCATACCCACCCGAATGGCAGAACTCCCTACTAGTGCAGCGATCGTCCTTGCTCTCACTTTGCTCTATAACTAGACAGATGTTCCATTTAGAGCTCTAGAAAAGTGACCACATCAGTCATCTCCCAGCTAGATCCCTACTAAAACAAGGACAGGCAGCTGCTGCCAAGCCAGTTTATTTGTTTTAGAAAAAAGACGGCTGAGGGGCGACCTAATAACTATGTATAATATATTGGGACAATACAGAGATCTCTCCCATCATCTATTCATACCCAGGACTGTGACAAGGGGGCGCCCTCCATGTCTAGAGGAAAGAAGGTTTCTACACCAACATAGAAGGGGGTTCTTTACTGTAAGAGCAGTGAGACTATGGAACTCTCTGCCTGAGGACGTGGTGATGGTGAACTCACTAAAAGAGTACAAGAGGGGCCGGATGACTTTCTTGAGCCATACAATATTATATGTTACAATCATTAATAACTTCAGAAGGGTCGGTGATTATTCTGATTGGCAGATTGGAGTTGGAAAGGAATTTTTTACCCTAAAATAATGAAAATTGGCATCTACCTCATTGTTTTTTTTCCCCTTCCTCTGGATCAACATGGGGGAGGGGTGGAGCTGAACTGGATGGACATATGTCTTTTTTCAGCCTTATACACTGTGTTAATCACAGTCCAGGTGATGAGTGAACCTCAGTGAGGTTACCAGTGGCTCCTGAGCTGTTCCAGCAGGCATGTGCCAGGATCCTTAGGTGTTAATTCCCTTTCAGTGACGGCAGCAGCTCAGCAAGCTGGTTACAAGGGTAATCCGGACGTCAGTGTATAAAGCAGCCGGAAGCAGAGCATCACCTGTCCAGGACCGATAAGTGTTGGTATCAGCGGCGCCGGCTGATGACAGGAGGTCGGTGTAGTGTCCCTTTAATTAGAGCAGAGCAGAGCATAATAGCCGTCACAGAGTGCTAATAGTCGGACGCCGGGGGGGCTCCAGCATGGAACAAAGACAAGTGGATCAATTACCGTATAGCAAGTTGTATCCTTCACCTACTCAAGGGCGTCTGAAAAATAAGAACGAGAAACGGGCGGATTTGCGCACCCATGGTCCCATGTAAGTCTATGGGAGGCGCACAAATACGTAAGGAGAAGCACTGCGCAAAAGTAGGGAAAAGAACATCTGGACCTCATTAGGCTAAATAGGTTTTCAACCCACAGAAAGGGTGCGTCACGCATGTGTGAACGGGCCCTGCGTGCGCCAAACATACACGGATCTGCACAGACACGCGCACAAATGTATCTCATCCTTGTTCATTCGCAAATACGTTGCAATGTGGTGAACATTTTTGCGCACATGGTTGTCTGAATAAGCCCCAAGTATGCCGCTTTCAGCGGCGGAATATTGTGGTACGTGTGAACGCATTCTTTGTACCGCAGCCTGGTCACGTCCCATCAGTCCCGCCCCGGCTGACGGACAATAAGGGCTCCCTCACACTGGCGATCGTGATATGGCCACGGCAAAAACCGTAAGATTTTCTCGCCAGTGTGGAAGTGCCCTACGGCTGGGGACGCAGCACGCACGGCGCAGTGTGTGGCACTGCCACATGGGATGACCTGAAGTGGGCCATCTTCAGCCTCATATCCGTGGGGCATCCGGAGGGAGGAGACGCGAGTATTCGTAGTGGCGGTTACCTTCCTCACATATGCAGGACAGCGCCGGGACAAACGTCTGCCAGGTCTACTTTTACGGACAGTTCTCTGCGCGTGCAAATAGGTCCTTGTGAAGCCAACCTACAAGAGGCTGTGCTGCCCCTGATATTGGCAGGAGTCTGGCTCTGATGAAATACGCCTGCGGCCGGAGGAGGAGCGCTGCCACAATGCCTTCACAGCCCAATGCAAAATCCAGAAGTTTGCTCTGCGCCTCCATGACGGTTTTCAGCTATAGCTAAGATTTTATTGTCCTTCAAGCCTTAGGCTGCCTGTCCACGGGCGTTGTGGTATCCCGTGACGGGAGCAGGAGACGCAGACGGATCTCCGCTGTCAGATAGGCTGACCGCGGAGAATCGCAACAATTTGCAGCATGCTGCGAATTGCCGGCCGCGAGTGGAGAATAACAATGGTTCTCCGCTCGTGGACATGGGGCTGGCTCTTTCCTTAGCAATGCCATGGAAAGCTTCAGACAGTGTGATTTGCCGGCGATTTACCACCGCCGGGATCACGCCTGTGGACAGGGGGCTTTAAGGATTAGTCCCATCTAACGGAGCGCCTTAGTCCTCAACCAGGACTGTTACAGTTTCAAGGATCCATTCTGGGGGTTGCATGAGGAAGGTAGGAGGATTTCTGTATATACCTGTGCTGAATGTGACGAAAGTGACCCGGAAACACTTACATCATGGTGGTCCGTTGGCAGACCTACTTCACACGGAGTGGAATTAGGAAGCAGCCAAATCCGCAGCTGCGCAATTCCATACCAAAATCGACAGGTCTAACTGCAAATTTTGATGCAGAATTGCAGGCAGGTTTTGGAGCAGAATGTCCCGCTGCTGCATTGCTCTGTGCGTCCCATTCCATCCCGTGTTCCGGTCCCTTGGGCTATGTTCACATGGGGCAGACATTCTACCACAGATCCGCAGCTGAAAGCCTGCATCAAAACCTGCTGTGGATTTTGGTGCAAAACTCCCCCCCTCCTTGAGAAGAGGCGGACTCCGCAGTGTAAACGGCGATCACCTTGAATTAAACTATCTACCGCCTGGCAATCTCCTGATGGATCTTGTGCGGATGTTTTCCTAATGCCATCCACTTTGCTGCTGCTGTTAATGCTTCCTTGGGCCTGCACAGAATATCCGTGGCCTATCCGCCACATGTGAACATGGCCTTACACCCATAGCAATTGTAGATCGGCCTCAAGCAAGTTGTACATTGCGGTCTATGATGGCAGTTGTGCAACTTGTTACCACAAAGTATAGAAGATAGCCCATGGGGCACAGCGCTGCAGCCCCTTCATTCTAGCGATCAGCAGGGGGTCTCAGCGCCGGGACCCCCACTGATCGATACTTTTGACATGTCAAAAGTTAGCTGAAGGTGCAGCTCCTCTTTAAGAAGTGCGGAATTAACCCCTTCCAATCCAGTTTGTATCCTGGTTTTCCTAGGGGGCTTACTCTTTTTCAGCGGTTATGCAACGGCGCTATCTGCTGGCTAAAGCCAGTACTGCATGAGGTGACACGTTGGATAGGCTCCAACAGCAGAGAGGCTGGCAATATACAGTAAGAGAACCCCGACGGATGTCTTCCAACATTGGAGCTGTACAGCCTTAAATCATAATGTCTTCAGAGGTCAGACTGTGGATTGGAAAGGGTTAAAGTGCCTTCAGGCCCGGTCACAGGGAGCTCTTGGACTTTATTCTGCCTTCGTGGTTCACAAATCGCTGCTTTTTGTTAGTGTTTTTTTTTTTCTTGCACGTTTTTGCTTTGTCTGCAGTGATCTGTAATAAGTGATTGCGGTCACATACTTCTGATGTCCAGTACTTCATGTACTTAGCGCTTCATATCTACCTAACGAGCGGCCATTAACCACATGGCATTATAAGAGCAGAGCGTTTTCTACGTAGAGACCTTTTTTCTTTGACGTCCCACTTTGTACTTTTTGCAGTCGCCTCGTGTCGCTCTTTATTGTTATCTGCATCCTATCATATTTGGGTCCAGAGCTGATTTCAATAACCATATGTTCCCCATGAAGTCATGCGTGTCGCTCCCTCTCGGACCTCCTTCCACGTGGCTCTCCCACGTCAGCGGCCGGTTCTTGTTGTTGGTCCTCTCTGGCCGCTGGACGTCAGTAAATCATTCTCCAGTGTTCAGGCTCCCGCTCGCTGCACTCGGGAATAATATTTTCCCACCTGTAAATAATAATGGGTTAATGTGTAACCATCAAGCGCGGCGCCTTCGGGATTTCCTGTGTACTTTTTTTCCTTAGAATTTCTTGCCTCATTACAAGGAAATGCGGAGTCAATAAATGGCACCGAAATCCGACCTCGGGGAACGCTTAATGTCACAAGGCATCGGGCGCTGCGGGCACTTCTCCATTGTGGGGCTCTATGTATTTGCACCAGCTTTCTGCCACACTGGTTGTACAGTATGCCCATATTAACCCATTAACTGGGTTGTACTAACTACAAACAGCATCTTAGCTGGTGTATACCTCCATATAATATCTGTTTATATTGGCTGAGTGTGATAACTTCTAGGTGTATTGGTAGAGCGGCCCGTATCGTCCCTCGCTGGGTTCTGCCTTCTATCAGTGCAAGAGCCCAGATCTCCAACCAGCCTGCAGCCTGGCGCTGCAGGATCACTTATGCCCAACTTGCAGAGCTAAGAGGGCCACAAGTCTGATGCAAAGGGCGGGCAGCGGGATACTACTGAAATAAGATGTCTTCCCTCTCCTATAACTTAAAATATATTAATTTCCAGACTCCTATCATCCATTTCCCTTCCATGGGAACTACAACTCGCAGTATGCTCTGACAGCTGCAGAAGATAAAGGGGTTGTCCGCTCGTTAGCTATTGATGCCTATCCTTGTGGTGCTAAGTCATCAGTAGTAGATTGGTTGAGGTTTGTTGCCCGGGCCCCTGATGATCAGCTTACTCCATACCGATTCACCCGTGGGCTGAACTGAATTCTGCAGGAAGCCAGCAGCTCTGTTCTTACTGTTGTGGCCAGGCTTGGTATTGCAGGCCAAGTTCCCTTTCAAATGAATGGAAATGGTCCCCTGACAATTTATTATTTATGACTTATCCTAAGGACAGGCCATCAATGGTTTACAACAAGACAGCCCCTTTAAAGGTGTTATACCAGAATACCAAGTTCATGATTGTGGGGGCCTCACTGCTGAGATCCCCTCTGATCTGGAGAATGGAACTCCCATGTGGGGGTCGCTATGAATGGAGTATGCGCAGCCAGCGCTCTATTTCCATGGCAGTGATGGAAATACCTTAAGTGGTTGCACCGCTTGGGTACCCGGCAGTCCCATTGAAAGTGAATGGAGCGCTTGTGCGACTAGCGCTTCATGGAGTCTCCTCCTCACTGCTGGCCTTCTGTTTAACAACAAATCATGGTTTTATGGGTGAAACAACGTTGTAGCCACTACATGTGATCTCGCTCTTCATAGGATATGATTTAGTCCCTGCACCTACCGGGGCCTCCAATTCCCACCGGCGCATTCTCCATATACTTCAGTGGAGACGGGGGTCGCTTGCAAGCGGAGACACCTTTCCATTAAAGTGCATGGAGAATATGGTGGCGGGGAATTTGCAAATGGGGATCAGGTAATATGTAGCTGTACAGTGGGCTCCCAAAATGAATTTTACTGGTGGCCCATGGGCAACCAGTCTTCAACCAGTGGCTCATGACCCCTTCCTGTGTGACTTGCCATGGAAGTCCTGAGTTGTAACCATCTGTAATTATTAGACAATCTGTTTGATCTCCATGCTGCCGTCACTGCTGGAGAAGAAGCGACCACCACAGTGACGAGCAGAACGGGACACGGGGGTCATGTTCTAGAAATCAACCCCGTTCTCAGCACCAATCGGCACGGTCTTCCCTACCCCATTGGCAGTCCTGCTACGGCCCCTTTAACAATGTAATCTAGACTGTAAAGTAACATCTAGTTGCAAAAAAGCAACCAAAAAATGAGTGAAAAATCCAAAAATGTCTTCACACGGCATTTTTTGGAAAACGCACTTGCCGTGAAGGCGCCTGTATACACAAGCTACTCTACCTGACCCTCGTTCTGCACCAGTAAGATGCCCATTATTAAAGCCTAGTGGCGAGGGCCAGCTGGACACCCAGGGAGCCAACTGTTCTACATGAGCCGATGGCGGCTCCATCCGAAGCGATCTGATGTAAACCCCTTGTTTTCTGTATGCCCTTGTAACACCGTGTTCCTCTATCAGTTTGACAGAACCTCGTGATTACTCAATGACATTGGGAAATCCTACATCTTTCATCTTTTACATCATGACCGTGTCACATGTATCGCTGTCCTCGCTGTCACATGAGCGGGCCGGTCACTGACCCTGAGAGTCAGCGCAATCCGACATCTCCTGCAGCCAAGATGAGCAAGAGACGAAGCCGTCACGGCGCATAGCCTGGCGTCTTGTGGCACGTGCCGTGATGAGACGCCGGGCACCTTGGGGGCAGAACAGGCAATCATATATGGGTTCTAATCCAATCAGTCATTCATTATTGAAGTCTCATAATCAGCCCAAATCCCAGGCCCGGCTACAGAGAATACATTATGAATGAGCGCTGTGTGAGCCGAGCACTTCAGCCGCAGATTGTGATCCATTCCCATTAAATGGTCGCTTCACGCACTTATAGTCGTTTTTTTTTGTTTTTTTTATAGTAAATAGATGCAAAAAGCTTCCATTCTGCTGATTCCCACAATTGACCAGCGACACTTCAGGCTCTAATTGATGGGATTGGAACATTCTGATTAATTACTTATGTATCGGACTCGTTTGCATCATTTCTGTCTCCATTTATTCTATTTTTAATCTAAACTGATGAGCAAAAAAATCTCAATTCCTGTAAATCCAAGATAAATGGCTTTTGCCGTCTAACTAATGGATTCGTGACTAACCCCGCTGCAAGTCAATGCAGTTCATCAGTCAGGGTTTGGATCTGTTGTACAACAGACCCGTCATCAGGTAGTCGGAGAAGCTGGTGTGGCCATCTTTGTTTCTCCAGGCCCGGAGGGTTGCTTTAAAGGGGTTCTCTCACTTCTAGTTGTTTTCAGACAGCTCCGTACGTTGCGCAATGGCTCGGGTTGGTACTGCAGGCTAAATCCTATTCACTTCAATAGGACTCAGCCTGCAGTACCAACCTGAGCCACTGCACAACGTACGGAGCTGTCTGAAAACAACTAGAAGTGAGAGAACCCCTTTAAAGTACCTTTTGCACAGGGCGATTAATTATTGCCCAAATCCCTGATTTTCTGAGATGATGGTGCCCTGTCGGTGCCTATGTGTATAGAGGACGGACTGAGAGTTTGCTCCGTAATCATTTTGTTGCAGGTCACTGAAATGAAGCGACTAATGAACGACTTCTCTATAACACCAGTTGTTCAACAAGTGAAAGGAGGCGGACATCGAAAAAAGATCTCCGACGCTTCCGCCTCCATTCATTGAGCTACTATCGCTGCTGTGTGAACGCACAGGGCAGTATTTAGTTGGGGTGACTGTCGGTGGGTGAGGGGGGGGGCTTATCCGCCCAATAATTGTCCCGTGAAAAGGTACCTGGCGTACTTTATATCCACTTAGCCACGCCCCCATCGCAGACACGCCTGAAAAGTATTTAGTGCAAAAATGTCTAAAACGCACAATAAATGTTGCGCACGGTCCATGACCAGGGGTGACTATACCTCATTTATCAGATCTAACAATAACGGCCTTGGTGCCACCAAGTGTACAAATGTTAGTGAATTTGTAGTAAATATTGTCTCTGCTATCCAAAAATTCTAGTATTGCGTTTTTTCTATTAAGTCAGGAATGGCGTCTTACGGGCGGATGTAATCGGGCTGCGAGTCTGAGAAAGAGCCCAGCCCGACGCAAGAGATAATCTGGAGGGGGTTTAGGACATTTGCAGATGCTATAAGGGGCGTCTGTGGCCGGAGATGACATCTTCCAATGGCGGAGGGCACTGGCGTACGGTGGGGGGGAAGCAGGGGTCGCAACGGCGACCCGGCCCTTGAGCTGAGGGGGCCCAGGGGACCGGCGCTGTCGGCCGCATGATAGCTGAGAGGCACTGGCGTACGGTGGGGGGGAAGCAGGGGTCGCAACGGCGACCCGGCCCTTGAGCTGAGGGGCCCAGGGGACCGGCGCCATCGGCCGCATGATAGCTGAGAGGGGAGGAGGGAGAGGAGAGAGACGGGAGGCAGCGCCACAGGTCGGCAAGAGCAGAGGTAAGGGCTGTTACAACAGGAGTCGGCAGCCAATTACAGGCTGCAGACTCCCACGGCGCGGCCCTCCCACTGACAGGCTGCAGCTGTGAGTGGTCACAGCTGCAATCTATCAGTCTCTGCCGACCAGCGATTACCAGGGGGAGGGGCTAGTGCGGCTCTACTCACCTCCGGAGGCATATTTGTAGTTTACGCTTAGGTTAAGCAGCGCTGCTGATTAGAGCCACCTGATTGGCTCTTCGGCACCACGTGACTACACAGCGTGCACGCGGATTGCCTTCAGCAGCCGTGCACTACACACTACAGTTAAGCAGACATGCGCTACACACTACACTTAAGCAGCACGGGGTTAGGGTTTAGGGTTAGGTTTAGGGTTTAGGGTTAGGTGTAGGGTTACTTTTAGTGTTTACGGTTAGTGTTTAGGGTTAGGTTTAGGGTTAGGGTTAGGTTTAGGTAATCCTAACCCTAAACCTAACCGTAAACCTAACCCTAAACCTAACCCCGTGCTGCTTAAGTGTAGTGTGTAGCGCACGTCTGCTTAACTGTAGTGTGTAGTGCCCGGCTGCTGAAGGCAATGCGCGTGCACGCTGTGTAGTCACGTGGTGCCGAAGAGCCAATCAGGTGGCTCTAATCAGCAGCGCTGCTTAACCTAAGCGTAAACTACAAATATGCCCTCCGGAGCGCTGGATGCACAGGACCTGGGAGAGGACCTGTGGCTGCAGATCACATGACCAGGCTCTGGTCATGTGATCAAAAGACGGGGGACTTTCCATTACAGGCTGCCCAGAGACTGCTGCAGAGGTGAGTAGAGAAGGAATTATAATTATATATGTGTAGCTGGTATAAGTTATATCAGCTGTATATATATAATTATATACAGGGAATACACAGGTTACACCAGCATGGGACATACCACTATATACAGGGGGATATACATCCTGTATATAGCGATATGTCCCATGCTGGTGTAACCTGTGTATCTCCTGTATATAATTATATATGTGCAGCTGGTATACAGTACAGTTTCTTTTTATCACAGACTTTCCAGCGCCATCGCTAGGAGATGACGCGGGTGCCTGCGACTTCTCCGCAATGTCAGGATGGCAGAGGCTGCCGTGCAGAATCTGCACTGAAATACAGCATGCCGTGATTTGTCCTCCATGAGCGGAAAACCGCAATTGCTTTCCGCTCGTGTAGAGGAAAAACCGCTTTTCCATAGCATGTTATGGGCGGTACATGCTGTGGAATCCATAGGCGGAAGCCCGCTCCATATTCCATAATGCAGATCCAGCCGTGTGCAGCCGGCCTTGGGCTAATTTCACATGAGTGAGTCTGATATTGGGCCATGAAACTATGCCCCCTATCACACTCACCAACGTGTGCTGTGCCCACGGATGTGAGGGGTTGTTGTGTTATAACCAGCTCACATCACATCATCATATTCTCATGTGATGCAGAGAAAAACCAAAACATCGCTCCTGTGTATGATCGTATTCAGAAGAATGGGGGTCATATTCATGTGCGATTTGTACGTCTTGCAACGCACAAATCTCGCGCAATTTTTGCGGCCGTATGAAAGCGGCCTAAGACATTACCAACAGATTGTTACGTAGTCAAGGAAAGGAGTCCTGATGAGAAGGCTTACACCAAGGGGCTGCATCATGTTTGTAAATTAGCACTGTTTAGGTATAGGTACGGGTACAGATGGAGAGGGGGGGCACAGCTGAACTTTTGCACCCGGGCCCCTTAGCCTTTAGGTACGCCCCTGGTGGAGGGTATATATGGCCGGCTTTCTGGTGCGGTTTGACCCCACAGTTCATTCCCTGTACATTTCCATCATGGTCGGCAGCACATCCCTGTTTAGGCTGTATTTACACGGGCGGGCGAGAGCGATGCTGGTTTTGCACACCCACATGTGAAATTCACACTTGTGAAAAAAAACAACCCCTGTTGCCCCAGTTCTTATAATGGTACAAATCGCATCCCACATGCGGCACGCGGGCGCAAAGTGATTCCATAGGAACTAATGGGTAACATCGCCCCCAAACAGGACCTGCTACAATGCGTCCATCTCTAAGCATCGCTACAAGAGAAAAAACGCACATAGAAATAGACCCTTTGCAAATAATGGTTTCCATTTCCTTGCGAACTTTGTGCGTCTCGCAATGCAGAATCGTGCACGATGAAATGGCCGGTGTAAATCCAGCCTTACGCGGGGCGATGTGCTGCCAACAGCGATTAGATAGTGGCAGCACAAAATATCCGATCAGCCAACAAGGGAGCGACTGTTGCGTCGGCTGATTGTTGTTTAGACGGATTAATGGTCGGCTGAGCAAATTTTCGGACAAACGTACTGAATGTTCAGGCGTTTGTTCGCAATCGTTGGCCTGTATGAGACGGTCCTAACTGCGCGGCGCTGGGCTGGGGATAGGGATGACTTGGGTGACGTCTTGGGGATAGGGATGACTTGGGTGACGTCTACGGCCAGGTAACAGATTTTTCGCAGCAGATTTTGCGATTGATCCGCAGCAAAATCTGTAAAGATTTAGTGGATTTTGCTGCACCGAAGGACTGAAAATCTACAGCGTAAGATTAAAATACTGCAAGATTACAGTCTGCGCCGCGGGTCTGTATTTACTGCAGACTGTGTGCTTTTTGTTGTTTTTCGCATTAATGGATGAAATTTGGAGAAATCGCCTCCACTTGGCTCGCAGTGTAACATGATGCACGTTTTTTGAGAAAATAGTGTGTTCGCCCCGTTTGCTCAACACCCCCCAACAGTCTAATTGGACAAACCCTCCAGAAAATGTCACTTTTTTTTATTGTGGAATTTAAATGTGTCACATGTAAAGATATCGGGGTAGAACTTAGGCCTCCTTCACCCGGCCGAGAAAATCGCGTTAGATTTGCGCATTGTGAGACGTACAAATATGAACCCTATTCATTTGAATGGGGTCATACACACGAACGATGTTTTCCCACAATGCACCGCGATGGGAGAAACAAATCGCGGCACGTTCTATCTGGCTGCGTGATCCCACATTAAAGCTCCATTGTTTTCAATGGGGCCGGCAGCAGAGGCTTGAGTCCCGCGCCGAACATCTGCTATCGACCAGGATGAAAGCCCAGGACCAAGCGCTGTATATTTAAAACAAGAACGGTAGCGTTAAAATGACAGACGCACGCGGATAGCCCTGATAGAACGGAGCCAGAGCCGTTCGCATTAGATCGAGCACAGCTCATCCAAAACTGTAGTGTCCTGTGCAGAATGAACACAGCTGGTGCTAAACTGTTGGGGGCTAAAATCTGTCCATCCTTCACAAGTTGTTGGCGTCCTGCAACCTGTAGAGGGAGACGTTCTCTATACCCAATCTATGGCTGACCGCAGGAACCTGGTGAGGGGTGAAGGGCAGATGCCCCTTGTCTTCCCTATTAACCAGCCCTGGTTGTAGGGGCATCGGGAATGTCTTCCCTCAGAGCTGTAGCTCAGTTTTGCGCCATGCTGTTGGCTCTTTTTTTTTTTGACTTGGCTCTTTGCCCAACTAGCAGCTACTGGTAGATCACTTGGCAAAGAGCTGCTAGCTTACCAGAAATATCTGCCCGTACGTAACGGATGCAGCAGGCGGTGGGTAAAAGGGGCAGCGCCAATCCTTGGAATGTGAAGCTATGAATGTAACATGGGACGTGCTCCTAGGTGTGAAGTCACTTGCCGCCCCGCGGCTCGTCATCCTGTTTAGTGGCCCAGTTATTATTGTAACTGTCTGAGATAATACGGCTTTCCTGTTGTGACTCCATTGTTACTGTAACCACATTTAGCCTCTTCCTCTCATACATTGTAACGCCTACAAGACACGGAATATGGGGATATTTGGCTTTTCCACATTTTCCTCGTAAATATATGCAGACGATGTACACAAGTCGCACGTCTGAGGAATATGTTCAATGTAAAAGGTGGGAACGCCACTGCGGACCGATTCCTAGGCGCTCGCCGGGAAGACATACAATGGCGTATATTTATTCATGCTGAATAGTAAAGTACACTGAATGATGGCTGCATTAGGAACACCTATGAAATAATGGGTTGGTCCACCGGTTGGGCGATCACAGCTTTCTGATATTGGGGAACAGATTCCATAAGGTGGCAAACATCCTCCATACCCAACTCAACCCCTACCTGCTGCAGCGGCTCCGTCGGTTCATGTGTTGCCGATAAGTGGGAGCGGATCTCACAGCGCTTTTCAGCATATCCCAAACGTGCATTGGGGTTACAGTCCGATGAGTTTGGGGGTCACTCCATTCATTGTTGTGTTCTTCCAACCACTCCCTCGTTTTGTGCTGTTGAGGAATTGTTGCAAAAAGTCTCTAATTCTCTTTTTAATTCATGGTTCTGTTAGGGAGGAGACACGGAGCTGGGTGATGTATTTCATTATTTTTTTCCCATGCTGTTATCCGCTGAAGTCCAGCACGAATATCTGACTTTTTTTTTCAGATTGGCATGTGTGTACTCTGCCATAGATTTCTAACACATCCTTTCGGGTGTGCACAATGATCAGCTTTTAATGAGGCCGACCTCACTTACGTAGATTGCTTGGAAGTACTAGCATTGACCAGCTCACGCTACTCAGGAATTGGGAGCATTTCTCGACCATGATTTTACAGGAATCCCAGTAGTTGCCCAGATGTCGTCTTGTATTCAGAAACTCAGCACTGACTCCCTCTCTCCTGCAGACTATTGCGCCTTGGATGGCAGATCCTATGTAGACAGTTGCTGCTGCAGTGTCCATTCCTGCTTAGTCCCTTGTATTCAGCATACTGGTCTAGTGTCCTTTCTGCCTCCTCTCTTGCCTCCAGCAGCACCGTATGTAGACGGTTGCAGCACATTGCTCCAGCAGCAGCTCTGCTCAGAATCTCTCAGGTCTCCATCACATGGGTGTATTTTTCATTAGTATTGTGTGAGCCAAAATACGGAAGAAATGCAAATCTTTCCATTCTACTATCTCTGTACGTTCCGCTCCTGGTTTTGGCTTACACAATACTGATGAACAATACGCCCGTGTGAAGGAGCCCTTAATATGTTCTTGCAGACTATTTCACCACACTCAGTAGTGTCCCACGGCACCTCTGCTCACCGCCAAGTCCCTTTGTGCTCTCTTGGCCGTGATGCATCTCCCATACCTTATGTAGTGCTGACATCACCTCTCTCGAATGTCCCCACAGCACATGCTCAGTTCCATATTGCTGAGATTTGGTGCAACATAGTAAATTTGATGCCATTTTTGGCACAATTCAGGCCATCACCAAGGCAACCATTTAACCCTTCAGGGAACCCCCTTTCATCACCACTCGTAAGAAGCTAGCTTACCCTTCTCAACACAACTTCAGTACTGCTCCCAGAATACTGTGGATGGTGGTCGGTGGCCGGACCTGTTGGTTGCTGACAAGAAGCCTCACTCACAATCCCTGTAATATTATATGATCTGTACCTTGGATATTATATTCATATGAGTGATGATTAATGGAGTATAACACAAGTCTATTGGAGTGCCGACTCTACAAGTGTTTGTCCAGAAACGTGGGGATCTCTGTTTAGATATTGTATTTTCCACAACCTACAAACATATATATCACTTGGCTCAAAATACACTGATTGTCAAAAACCAATCCCTCCCCTAGAGGTTGTTGGAGTGCAATGCAACGTTCTCTGTGTGATTGTAATGTGATATAAGTGATTACAATATCTAGCTTGGATACAAGATGTGATACGGGTGGGCATGGAGGCTCTAGTACTCTGTTGTACCACTTCTAGCTTGGATACAAGATGTGATACGGGTGGGCATGGAGGCTCTAGTACCCTGTTGTACCACCTCCAGCTTGGATACAAGATGTGATACAGGAGGCATGGAGGCTCTAGTACCCTGTTGTACTGCCTCTAGCTTGGATACAAGATGTGATACGGGCGGGCATGGAGGCTCTAGTACCCTGTTGTACCGCCTCTAGCTTGGATACAAGATGTGATATGGGCGGGCATGGAGGCTCTAGTACACTGTTGTACTGCCTCTAGCTTGGATACAAGATGTGATATGGGCGGGCATGGAGGCTCTAGTACACTGTTGTACCGCCTCTAGCTTGGATACAAGATGTGATACAGGGTGGCATGGAGGTTCTAGTACCCCGTTGTACCGCCTCTAGCTTGGATACAAGATGTGATACGGGCAGGCATGGAGGCTCTAGTACCCTGTTGGATCTCCTCTAGCTTGGATACAAGATGTGATACGGGCAGGCATGGAGGCTCTAGTACCCTGTTGTACCGCCTCTAGCTTGGATACAAGATGTGATATGGACAGGCATGGAGGCTCTAGTACACTGTTGTACCACCTCTAGCTTGGACACAAGATGTGATACAGGTGGGCATGGAGGCTCTAGTACCCTGTTGTACCGCCTCTAGCTTGGATACAAGATGTGATACAGGGTGGCATGGAGGCTCTAGTACCCCGTTGTACCGCCTCTAGCTTGGATACAAGATGTGATACGGGCAGCTGTGGAGGCTCTAGCTTGGATACAAGATGTGATATGGGCAGGCGTGGAGGCTCTAGTACCCTGTTGTACCGCCTCTAGCTTGGATACAAGATGTGATACAGGGTGGCATGGAGGCTCAAGTACCCTGTTGTACCGCCTCCAGCTCGGATACAGGATGTGATATGGGTGGGCATGGAGACTCTAGTATCCTGTTGTACCGCCTCCAGCTTGGATACAAGATGTGATACAGGCAGGCATGGAAGCATATCTCTCCATATTTGCTGTAACTGAGCCTCTAGATTGTGTAAGCTCGTAGGCTGTTGAAGTTGGCGTCCCAGATGGTCTCCTACATGTTCCATTGGTGATACATCTGGTGACCGGGCAGCCACGGAAGTGTGACAATGTTGTTGAGACACCTAAAGTGAACGAAGGTCAGCAGCACTTCCAGGTATACCACATAAGTGAGAGCTGTGATGATATGCAAAGCTCATACATGGGACTTGACTCCACAGTCCAAAAAACTTAGTCCAAGAAATGCAAATGATGAGCAGCATAAACGAGTGCTTAAGAAAACGGCATCAGTCCTGAGGCTCCTTTATTACTCCAAAGATACATGCAACGTTTCGACCCGCACTGTGATCTTTTTCAAGTCCACTGGGAAAAAGATCACAGTGCGGGTTGAAATGTTGCATGTATCTTTGGAGTAATGAAGGAGCATCAGGACTGATGTTGTATGGACATTGCTGTGACCCCCTTGTGTGTGCGGCCGAGCATCATCCTGCTGGAAGCCTCCATGAGAGGAACACACATGGCTGCAGGATGTCCTGAACATATCGCTGAGCTGTCATTGTCCCTCGTACCACTACTAGGGGGGACCGACTGTTGTATGCGACGGCCCCCAAGACCATCACACCAGCAGGGGGCAATGTGCCGCTCCATAGCAAAGACAGGATTGAGGCGCTCACCCCAAGGTCTCCAGACACAAACACAACTGTCGTCAGTGCCCAAACTAAACCTGAATTCATCGCTGATGACAACCTGGTTCAAATCTGTAGGTCATACATGTAATAGGTGCTGTGAGACCAAATATCCTTCAGCCAAGTGCCTGGAAATAGTCCTGACAGACACAGGCGTCTCTAACGATGGTGCCACCTGTGTCTGGATGGCAGACAATGAAACTGTTGGAGCTGCTTGTGCTTGTCAGACGATCCTCTCTACTGGTCGTCTCTACAGGGCGTCCTGAGCCAGGTTGTCTTGTGTGAATCATAGAATGGTAGAGTTGGAAGGGACCTCCAGGGTCATCGGGTCCAACCCCCTGCTCAGGGCAGGATTTACTAAATCATCCCAGAGAGATGTCTGTCCAGCCTTTGTTTGAACACTTCCATTGAAGGAGAACTCCCCACCTCCCGTGGTAACCTGTTCCACTCTTTGATCACCCTCACTGTCTAATATCTAATTTGTGTCTCCTCCCTTTCAGTTTCATCCCATTGCTTCTAGTCTTTCCTTGTGCAGATGAGAATAGGGCTGATCCCTCTGCACTGTGACAGCCCTTCAGATAGTTGTAGACCGCTATTAAGTCTCCTCTCAGCCTTCCTTTTTTGTAAGCTAAACATTCCCAGATCCTTTAACCGTTCCTCATAGGACATGATCTGCAGACCGCTCACCATCTTGGCAACTCTTCTCTGAACTTGCTCCAGTTTGTCTATGTCTTTTTTAAAGTGGGGTGCCCAGAACTGGACCCAGTATTCCAGATGAGGTCTGACTAAGGAAGAGTGGTTGCCGCCCACTGTTCAAGCTTTTCTAGATCTTTTTGAATCCTCTTTCTCTCTTCCCTAGTGTTAGTTATCCCTCCTAGTTTTATGTCATCAGCAAATTTGATCAGTTTCCCATCAATTTCCTACTCCAGATCATTTATAAAAATGTTGAACAACACCGGGCCCAGGACAGAGCCTTGTGGTACCCCACGTAATACATTCTTCCAATTGGATGTGCAGCTATTTATGACCACTCTTTGAGTATGATCACTCAGCCAGTTGTGAATCCACCTAACAGTTGCCTTGTCAATCCCATATTTGGTCATTTTTTCAATAAGTATGGTATGAGATACTTTGTCAAATGCTTTACTAAAGTCAAGATATACTATATCCATCACATTTTCCTGATCAACCCAGTCAATGATTCTGGTTTGTCTGACATGACTTGTTTGTCACAAACCCATGCTGGCTCTGGTTATTTACTCAATTTTCATCCAAGTACTTGCATACATGTTGTTTAATAATGTGTTCAAAGATCTTTCCCGGTATAGAAGTCAGACTCACAGGCCTGTAGTTTCCTGGATTCACCTTCTTCCCTTTCTTCAGTGTTATATATGTGTTCTGGATGTGTTCCCTAACACATCCACTGGGCTCAACACCCCCTAAAAATCTGCTCAGAACAGCCCAGGTGGCGGCAATTCGCCGATACAAGCATCCAGCTTCTCACATCCCAATAATGCGCCCCTCTCAGACTCTGGGAACGGGGTGAAATCTCTTCTCTGCGTCATAGAGGTGTCTAGTGGTCAACAAGCTCTACACAAGCGGAAGAAGAGTTCACTGCACACAAGGAGCCTCCGAGAGCCTCTTATAGGCCAAGGGGTGAACCACGTTTATGGTCTCAGGTGACAAGACCATTCATCTAATCACACCACAACTCTAATCATTTACATATCTGCCTGAGATGTAACTGCATGCAGCAAAACGGAAACTTCTAGAGGCTAGCTTATTCTTTTTTGACAAAGCGTTTACATCAGAGGAACACCCTGTGATACAGATGTGAAGGACTACGTGCTGCAGGTAACGGCGCATACGTTGATATATTCCAACTAATCTTCTACAAGAGTATATTTATCCTTCCACCCCAGTTTACATTCATTCAAGCTGTGCCTGTGGTTATCACTGCTGAGGAAAGTTGGCATGGAAGAGACCAGGTGGCAGATAAGACAGACCTGAGTCACCTTCTCCCTTTCTGCATTAATAATGCATCACGTAGCTATTTAGACTTTGTCTCTATAATGGACGACGATAATCTGCTGTTATTTCTGATGATGCATCTTTGCTATTTTTAGTGAGAAACTAGAACCTAAAAAAGGGCAGCAGTATTATTAGTCATCCGCAGAGGCGTAACATGAAGCTCCCGGGCCCCTATGCAAAGTCTGTAATGGGGCCCCTACCTACCGTGCCATTTATAACACTGGGGTCATCTTATATGGCAAAGGATGGTAGAAGAGTCTTTGGACACCAGGACCTGGGTGTGATCATTACTGCTGCACCCCAGGATATCTTAAATCGCTGCATTAAGGTTTGATGGGTCGCCCCATCTATGAGCCAAGTTGAGCCTGGAGGAGTGTTTAAACTAGGCACCGGGTGGGGGGGAGGCAGCAAGAGAAATAGGGGGGTAGACAGTGTAGACAGCGATCTGGGACCAAGTAATGGGAGTGGGAGCCGTCAGGTTAGTACAGTTAGAACTGGCAGAACAGCTAATAGGATCAAAGGTAGAACAATAAAAGTAAAGAATAACGACCACCATATAAATTGTATGGCAATGAATGCATGAAGTCTGATCAGTAAAGTGGGCGAGCTCGAAGTGGGCGATAATGTCTGAAGAAAATTACCATATAGTAGGAATAAGGCAGATAGAAGAGGTGTTGAACCGTAATGAAGTATTTATTATGGGGGACTTCAATTATACGGATATAATATGGGAAGCAGAAACCTGTAAATCCAGTAAGGGAGATTAAGTTCTTGAGAATAATTAAAGATAATTACCTTACCCAACTTGTGTAGCAGCCAACTAGAGGGACAGCCACTCTGGACTTATAATTAACTAACAAACCGGACAGAATCACGGGGGTGCAGGTGTAGGGACACTTGAGAAATGGTGACCACGATATAATTAAATTCCAGCTGTCATTCAATAGGAAGCCCTATCAGGGTGTGACAAAACTGAACTTTAGTAAAGCAAAATTTGATCTGCTCAGAATTACTCTTGGGAACATAAATTGGGACAACATCCTCAAAAATAATAGTACAGAGGACAAATGGGAGAAGTTTAAAAACATCCTAATTACCTCATGTGAGTAATTCAAAGAACTGCAAGTAGAAGGAAACCAATGCGGTTTGATAAGACTGTAAGGGGGGCAATAAGCGATAAAAAGAAAGCGTTTAAACTACTAAAACGAGAAGGCAGCGAAGAAGCGCTAAAATCATACAGGGAGAAAAACAAATCATGTAAAGAAAAGATCGAAATTGCTAAGGAGGAGGCAGAAAGACTGATTGCCGAAGAGAGCAAAAATAACCCTAAACTATTCTTCAGTTATATAAACAGTAAAAGGATTTGCACTGAAAGTACTGACCGGCTAACAAATAATGCAGGAGAAACCATGGGGGGGAGGGGAAGACGATGGGGGGGGAGGCAAATCTATAAGCTTTTTCTCAAGTGTATTCATGAATGAAAAAGAAATGTCAGACGAGATGCAGGGGAATAAAACGTGCCCCCCCCCCCCCAAACTAAATATTGCATACCTAACACAGGAGGAAGAACAGAGACGGTTACAGAGACTGTTTATTAAAATCGATAAATCACTGGGCCCAGATGGAATACACCCAAGAGTTGTAAGGGAACTAAGTGATGTGATAGCTAGACTGCGATTTATTACATTTAGGGACACCATTGAGACCGGATTTGTACCACTAGATTGGCGCATTGCCAGTGTGGTCCCAATATATAAAAAGGGGTCTAATAAAAAACCTGGTAACTACAGGCCATCTCAAAGTGAAGAGCAGCATCCAGGGGTACAAATAACTGTGAAATGATACTCGCATCTCAAATGAGCTGTAACTTTATTGTGCCCAAGTAAGTAGATAACTACTAGAGATAAGCGAGCATACTCGCTAAGGGCAATTACTCGAGCGAGCATTGCCCTTAGCGAGTACCTGCCCGCTCGGAAAAAAAGATTCGGGTGCCAGCGGCGGGGGAGAGCGGGGAGGAACGGAGGGGAGATCTCTGTCTCCCTCCCCCGCTTCCCCCTGCTCACTGCCGCAATTCACCTCTCACCCGTGCCGGCAGCCGAACCTTTCCTTCCGAGCGGGGAGATACTCACTAAGGACAATGCTCGATCGAGTAATTGTCCTTAGCGAGTATGTTCGCTCATCTCTAATAACTACCAAGTTAGGCACAATAAAGTTACAGGTCATTTGAGATGCGAGTATCATTTCAGTTATTGGTGTCCCTGGATTCTGCTCTTCACTTTGAGACTGTATGTAAATGATTGGTTCTTGGATCCAGAACCAGAGTATGAGTGGGCATCTTCTACACCACACAGAAGCCTCCCCGTTTAACTGTGGTACGTTTGTGTGCTGCTGCCAAACAAATAGTATTTGTATATGCTGGTAACTACAGGCCGGTAAGTCTCACTTCAATAATTGAAAAAATATTCGAGGGATTTCTGAGAGACGCCATCCTAGAATACGTCAAGGAAAACAGCAGTATAACCCCCTCATCAGCATGGGTTCATGAGGGGATCGATCATGTTAGGCCAATCTGATCAGCTTCTACTATGAAGTAAGCTCTAGGCTGGACCTGGGAGAGTCTATTGATCTTGTATATCTGGATTTCTCTAAAACATTGGACAACGTGCCGCATAATAGACTGATATATAAAATGAGACAGCTCGGTCTGGGGGGAAACTTGTGTATCTGGGTAAGGAGCTGGTGCAGAGATAGAAAGCAGAGGGTGGTAATGAATGGTTCGTACTCTGATTGGGCCACAGTCGCTAGCGGGGGCCACAGGGCTCAGTACTAGCCCCATTCTGTTCAATATATTCATCAACGACCTGATAGAGGGGCTGCACAGTAAAATATCAATATTTGCAAATGATACAAAATTATACAAGATAATTAATACAAAGGAGGACAATGTACGGCTACAAGCAGACCGAGATAAGCTGGGGGTTGGGCAGAAAAATGGCAAATGAAGTTCAATATTGATAAATGTAAGGTTATGCACATCGGCTGGAGAAACGGATGTCACCAATATACACTAAATGGGGTACTGCTAGGGAAAAGTGATATGGCAAAAGACCTGGGGGTACTAGTGGATTGTAGATTTAACTGGAGCAACCAATGCCAGTCAGCTGCTGCAAAAGCTAATAAAGTCTTGGGGTGCATTAAAAGAGGTATAGGGGTGAGGGACAAGAACATTAACCTCCCCCTATATAAGGCACTTGTCAGGCCTCACATGAAATACCTGAGGGGGGTATGAGGCCTGAGGGGGTTTAAAGAAGAGCAACTAAACTGATACATGGAATGAGAGGACTGGAATACCCAGAGAGGCATCAAAATTGGGATTATTAATCCTGGTAAAAAAGACGGTTAAGGGGCGATCAAATAACTATGTATAAATACATGAGGGGACAATACAAGGATCTCTCCCACGATCTGTTTATACCCAGGACTGCGACGGTAACAAGAGGGCATCCGCTGCATCTAGAAGAAAGCAGGTTTCATCACCAAACAAAAGAGGGTTCTTTACTGTAAGAGCAGTGAGACTGTGGAACGCTCTGCCTGAGGATGTGGTGATAGCAAAATCGGTAGAGGAGTTTAAAAGGGGGCTAAATGCTTTT
This sequence comes from Eleutherodactylus coqui, assembly GCF_035609145.1. Classification (NCBI taxonomy): domain Eukaryota; kingdom Metazoa; phylum Chordata; class Amphibia; order Anura; family Eleutherodactylidae; genus Eleutherodactylus; species Eleutherodactylus coqui. The sequence goes on along the minus strand of NC_089846.1, from coordinate 24,104,807 downwards.
TTAGAGAGCTATGATATTGCAGGACATAGACATTAGGTGACCAGTGAGGTTGTTGATCCGGGTCTTTGAGTTAGGTAGAACTCAAACGTTGATCCGGGGATTATTTTGACTGCCATTTAGGAGTCGGGAAGGAATTTTTTCCTCCAATGGAGCTAAATTGACTTCTGCCTCATTTGGGTTTCTTTTGCCTTCCTCTGGATCAACAAGGGGGGGGTTGAAACGGGGTGAACTAGATGGACATTGTCTCATTCAGCCTAACATACTATGTTACTATGTTTCTCTACTGCAGGAGGACAGCAATTTTACTTAAGACTTGCTGCCTGCCTGGATTCAGCGCTGATTCTCTGGCTGCATTTTAAGTTAATTGCATTTGCATGATGATGTCATCACGCCACCTGCATTGTTCCACAGGATGTCAGCCATAAGAGACCATCCAGAGGGCACAGTGGGGGAGGTGAGGGACCTTATTATTTTATTGTGGGCGACACTATGGCTATTACTAAAGGGGATATTATGGCTACTGCAGGAGACATTATGGCTTATCCTACTACTAGGGGACAGAATGACTATTTACTACAGATGGACAGTGCAAATCGTTGTTCATTATATGGCGACAGTGCAACTTAGTCCTCAGGAGGAGATGCGAGTTGCACTGTTATACAGTATTCAAGGGAAACCATGTGTGGAACTATTAAAAGTTTATCTTTAATATAGGGATTACGGATATGTAAAAGCAAAGAACCAAAAATGTCTGTCGCAATCTCAATAGAGACAAATTGTGACAAGCAGAAGTTGACATGCTGGTCTGGACTGGATGGAGAAGAAAATGACAATGCTATTTAGAGATGACTCACTGTGTAAGTCACAGTGTAATTGTTTTTTCTGGCACTGGTTGCCTCCAATCAGTCATGTATGGTCTGTAGAGTGATGATGGGTAGTGGCATTTTTGTTTGTTTGAAATGACAATACCCAGCAAAGTACCAATGCTATCCCATGGCAGATGAAGGCTGACAAAGTCCTCTATGCCTGCCATGTAACTCAGCCTATTAGTACCTGCCTTCTAATAGGCTTAGTAGAATGCACTACATGAAGATACAATTGTTCGATTGCTAGAATAGTGTACTGCATTACTTAAGTTCCCTTCAGAGTAAAATATGGCAAATATACAATATATATAACAAATAAAAGAAGTGGATAATTACCTTCTCATGTGGTGTGTGCGGGTGTTGCTCCGTTCTGCAAAGGTCACGCCCGGAAGGAAAGGGCGCCGCAAGATGACGTAGCGGTGTCTATTGCTGCCCCATTCCAAAATGGCTAACAGTGGCTCAGCTGCGTAATGACGCAGCGGGGCGTGGCTAAGTTGGGACAGAGGGATAGAGAATTATGAATGAACGTGATGACGTTATCACGCTAAACACGTGACCGCGCCCGGGGGCGTGGCCGCGTGTCCCCGCTCCGTAAGCGGCACTATGCGCTCCACTTTCGAAACGAATTGACTTGATGAAGGCCAGATTCCTACTGGCCGAAACGCGTCTACCATCATTGTAAGTAATAAACCAGTGAAACGGATCGCCCTTTGCCGCAGGATTTTGTTACATGCTTTCTGGGACCGGAGGCGTCTACACACGGACGCCTCCGTGAAGTAAGTTCATTCCTACGTCTAACTTTACAGTTAATTGGTACCCTATTCTTGAGCGCTGAGACCTTTTCTTTCTTTCTTTTTTACTGCATATTCTTTCCTCCCTTGCTAATCCCTTTATGGGATTGTCTATCACACTCTGGACACCTCCTATGTATACTTCACTCACTTTCCTGCAGTGCAGCCTCTTGTCTCATACTTATCAGACACCATCTTGATGTTAAATTTCTCCTTGGTTTATCTTTCTCTATACTGTGCTATCACTCTAATGATGCACGGCCTCACATAACCAGCTAGAACCAGAACTATCTCTGCTTGTTGGGAAGAAAGCGTAATTATCATTACCCTCTAGATTCCCATAAACTAAAAACCATAAATATGAAAGCAGGAGGCTGAGCTGTCCTCTCTCCTTCATTATAACTGTGTGACAGGAGTCACTAGTCATCAGTAGTATCTGTAATAAGAGACTGTGCCTCCTTCCCCCACAAAGAGCCTGATCTATATGGGAATTCTGGTGAGTGAAATAGTGGCTCCAGGAGAGAACAGAGAGACAAGTAATTCCCAGATTGTCATTGAGATCACAAAACCCACCTGAGGAGAAGGAATCCAGGAATCTTCAGCGACAAAGGAATAACTAAACAAGGTAATATTAGTGGACTTGTATATTCTGGGGATGGTTTACATAAACTCTTGCAGCGGAGTGGCCCTTTAATGTACCTCTGTCTCGTATCTTCTAAGAGGAATCCTTTACATTGGGTTTGTACAGAATAAAGACAAAATTAGGTTTTAGTAAGTGTTGGGTGTGGGAGTAAAATGAAAACCTTCATTGACCTCCTAGAGCCAACTCTTCACAATCAGCCTTCCTCAAGGATGGGTTGCCCATTAGCTAATTAAATAGAGGGGCCATCACACCCGGGTACTGGAACAGGTATAGGAGGGAGTGAACACCCTATTCACTTTCTCTCCACCCCTTGTGAGATGGGACCAGTCTGCGCGGCCTCATATAGCTGGCTTTATGGTGTGTCTGGTCCGGAGAGGCATTCTGCATTGCTAGTACCAGTGATGGTTTCTAGGTCTATGCATTGATGATTAAATCCATCCTTTTTGTGACCAGGCGCGTTACACTGCGAGGATCTGTGTGACCGTATTCTCACGCCTGAACCTGCTTGACATTTTTATTTAACCTCAAGTCACTTGGACTCCTTATTTATTGCGCGAATCTTAAATTGTTCTTGGAAAGCGGTAACCAGGGTTGGACTTCGGTTTTCGTGCTTCTGAAGGACAATCAGTGTTTCAGGAATGGACCCTACTAGATGCAGACCTTGTCCCACAGTCCCAGGCAGGACGCCAGATGGCCTGACTGTATTTGCAACGTGTTTACCTTATGACACACTAATCCGTCATGTGTAATAACTGTGATAAGAGTTCAGGGAGGCAATACGGTTCCTGATAACCGCCGGCCAGCTGAGGGTACAATATGCAGCTGCTGAAATGTCTCCTGGCATCGGCGGGTTTTCTCTTTTCCTTTGTGATTGGATGAAATCACAACTTATGTAAGACCTAATTCGTGTTCAGCAAAGTAGTGATATTTATCGAAATTCAGACACTTGTGAAATACGAATCGGACCCAGCGTAACCAGCAGGCCATCCTTTTACACGGGGCAATTGTTGGCCGCTTAAGCCCCCGCTGGTTGTGTCAGGGATTACCGCTTTCACACAGCAGTGATGATCGCTCAGGGAACGGAGGCGGAGCGCGCCAGAGATCTCTTCCCGTTGCCCGCTTGCATTCAAAGTAAACAGGCAGTAGTTTATAGTTGAATGACTGCCTGCATAAACTGAAGACGAACCGTAAGCGAATGAATCATCATTCAGTGGCTGGCAGCGTTTTCACTGAATCATCTCAGGCGCTGCAGCCAATTAAGGCTCATTTAGACGCAAAGACAATCTTTCAAAGGATTCAAAGATTGACAGTTCTAGCGATTATTTTGCATAAAGTGCTAATGGACACTAAGGGCCATTAGCCCTTTATAAGCTTCATTTGAATGTAAATAAGCCTACAGGAGCTGCTTGAGAACACAGCATGGGCGCCAACAAAATACAATGTAATTAGCTGCTCCTGTGGAGAATACAGCATGCGGTCCCTGCTATCTCTCTCTGGCTGAACAATGGATTTTAAGCTCATCTTAAAATCATTGTTCAGCCGAAGGGTGAAAGATATAATCGTTGCTTATAAATGGGGCTTTACAGACCTCAGCAATCAATTGGTTGCAGTGCCTGTGATGTCCCATAAACGGGCTGGGGAAGTCTGAACCAGTTATGTCACAAGGGAGACCCAGAGCAGTAGCGTGGGACACAGTGGAAGCAGGGAGAGGTGAGTATATCGCTATTTGCGGTTTTACTGCATGCAGAATGGGTTTTATGATTACGCTATAAGCAAGACCACCCCTTTAAGACTGCGGAGCAGCATTAAACTGCCAAGATGCTATGTCTGAACTCTTTTGTGACTGTAGAAGTGATGGGTGGTTCCACGCCACAAGTGACCCATAGCAATATCTTCATGTTTGGGCAGTGGTTTCTTTATGCTTTGGCATACAAACTGCAAGTTGTGAACCATTTACCATCTTTTTAGACTCTTTGACCTTTCAGCATGACATAAAGTAGAGCAGTTGGCTAGAACAATCCAACAGATTACAGTTTTCATGGTTTCCAATAACACGGCTGATTGGTGCCATGGACAACGGCTCCTTTTTGCATTAGTCTTAGAGTTCCTGCACACTGGTGACCACGATATCTCGAGAAAATCGCAGCAAAATCACAGCTTTGCTCATGAGATGTCTGAGCATTTCTTTCAAAAACCTCACTGCCGCTAGCGGTTTTCCTGCGACAATAGGCGGTCCTAATGTGTAAACCGCATTGCATGACAACCGTAATTTTGTGCTTTGCGATGCGATAAAAGGAGGCTCCATATGGAAAAAAAAAAAGAAGCACAGCTGTGTTTTTGCTCGTGTCACTACATTTTATTGTACTTCTTGCACATGCAAATTGTGCATATGTGTGCGTGCAAACCCCCCACAGGCACGGCCCCCTACATTTAAAGGGCTAATTAGCCCAGTTCATTTCATATGCTCTACTTTCCTGTGCAAGCGTGGAGAAAAATTAGAGTTTCCGCTGTGTTTTCTTGTGCGACGGAATTGTGCATGTAAACTCTGCGCTTGTGAACAAACCCACTGAAATCGGGTAGATGTCGTCCCCGCCAAGGGATCAACGGATTTACTATTGTTCATCCCCATAGAGCAATTGTTAACCCATGTAAAACAAACAGTAAATAAGTGCGGCTCGCCAGGCTTGTTGATCAGTGCTAGTTACATCGGACAAAGACGTCTGCCTGTGTAAAAGCACCCAAATTGTTCCTAAAACTTTTTTTTTTTTTTTTTTTTTTTTAAGATATTAGGGTAGTTTCTCACTTTTTTTTTTTTTTTTTTTTTTAAAGACTGTCGCAGATTTTTTTTGGTTTCTTTTAAGGTAGCCGTGGGAAATCTATAAAAGGAAGGACTTCTCCCGCTCGATCCACTTCTGGCTTTAGCTTAAAAAAAACAAAACACTGCAGTTTTTTTTTTTTTTTTTTTCTTTTAAATACATTGGGGTGATTTTTTTTGCCAGTTTCCTGGCAGCTGTACTTGCCTTCTCCAGTTTAACAATGCAACACGTTTATCAGATGTCACACAATGTTGATACAGTTGTTGCATCTTTAAATATGCTTGGAGCTGTTGAGTCACTTTATGCGCCACCCAGCTGTTGGGGGGAGATTGCAACAAATTTGGTGACTTTTTACATTCATGTGTCAAATGTCTCCAGTCCAACCCGCCCTCTTGTTGTAGACACTTTGGAAAAGTGGAGAAAGACGTAACATCTGTTCTTTATGGCGCAAATCAGCACAAAAAAGACGCAACTTCCACCAAAATTCTTGGGGCAACACCAATTAAAAATGTGCCCCAATGTGCGAGAAGACGCCCTCAGTGGTGAGAATCGCAGGTGAGTTCTGTGTGTTGCAAGATGCACAAAACTCGCACGATTATGAGCTCCATAAGTGATTTCCCCCCCCCCCCCCCCCCACCCCCTTTTGCAGCGATGATAGAACATAGAACTCGTCCCGGGAAAAAAAAACCAACCCTCAGGGTGCCTACCCACTTGCGATTTTTTTTCCTGTGATGTTTTGCGCTTTTTCTCAAGAGCAATTAGTATAGAATGTGTTCTTGTCCATCTGGGGGTTTTTTCCGTTTCGTGGGGTTTTTTCACATAGGAACTGTCAGTTGCATATGTCTCCTTATTTTTCTCTTAATGCACCCATGATTGTCAATGGAGGGCTGCAAAAAACGCAGCGAAAAACGCGCAAAAACGTGCGGAAACGCCGCGTTTTTCACGCACGAAAATCGGCAACGCAAGTGGGTAGGCGCCCTCAGTCAGCTGTGGAAATGGATAAATTAGAGTGTACGTTTTCCCCCCATTTTTCATAACATCATCAGTGCCCTTAAGGGGTTAAAAGTCTTTTAAAAGGTCAGACATCGACTTGCAGGAATATCACCTACTACTAGGGGGCGCTGTAGAGGCATTTTTCTATTTGCATGCATTTCCCAGAGGCGCATGCATGGCTTATGCTTCTCCTCACACCCACTCTGCGCTCTCCCTAAGGAGAAGCTTTATCCCTCCAGACCCAATTAGCAGTCCTGCCTGGCAGAGCCCCCAGCCCTCTGGCTCTGTAACATGATAGACGAGGGGCCGCATGGAGCGACGTCATGATCCACCTGTTACGGGATAGCAGAGGGAGTGTAATATATACGAAGCATGGCCCCAGTCGCAGCTCGCCGTCTGGAAGTCTTCTATAATAACACCACATCAGATCATTCTGCACGGCCTCATTCCCAAAAGTTTATTTTTTGTTGTGTTTTTTTCTTTTTATTTATTTTTTTACAACAATGTGAATGTGAATAAAATTTCAACACCCTGAAACAGGTTAATGACGATGGGGCTGAAAGGTAAGAGGGGGGGAGGGAGGGTGATGCGGGGATTCTATAGGACACCAAGTATATTATGCACAGGAGGAGTAAAAGGGCCCCACAATCACATGTTGAGGTATTTGGAAGATTCTCACTTTCATGGAATTTGTTGATGGAAGAGAAAAAAACCCCAAAAGAATTAAAAAAAAACCAAAAACAAAACAGTAAAACAAAATATAAAAGACGTTCACAAAAAAATAGACGTTTCTAAACATAGAACATGGTATTCTCAGTACAGTACAGCCTAGATTACAATATAATATAGAACACAACAGATACATAATCATCTTCAGCTCCAAATTTACACATAGATACTAACATCTCTACAGAATGTACTCCAAAGCCAGTTGGGTCTCCAAGCAACATGAAACTTTAAAGAGAGCAATGAGAAGGTGTAAAGAGGGGGGGTCGGGGGTATTTGGGGGTGGGGAGGGGGTATGGGAAGTCGTTAAATTAAAATGAGTTCCTCCATTCCTGGTGTGAGATACCAGACAGAGTAAAATGCGGGGGGGATGCAAGGGGGAGGGGGGAGGAGTAAAGGGCGACAGCAGCACTAAACATTTGGCCAATTTGTTAAAAACACAAAAATAAAAAAAATTCGTACAGCTTTTAAGAAGCAATTTATACAACCAAGCAGTGAAGAATGAAATCTACAGAGAGGTCCATGAAGAAGAAGGACTTTGGTACAATTTCACCAGGACGCGCCTACAAAAATATTCCCTTAAAATATATAAAACACAATTTTTAAATTAATTTTTTTTCTTAATTTATCATTTATTTTAGATTTCTTTTTTTACCCCTTCATCCCTGAGTTACGTTATTTGAGCATCACTGCAGGGTTTAGGTTACCAAAATATAACATGAATGAAATGTATCCATGACTTAAAAAAATAAAGACCCTGTTATATAAATCTTTAACATAGTAACTTCTCTATCTGGTTAGATAACCGGTTCGGTTGTGGTGGAGCGGCTGACGAGCACCAGAAACTGTCCACCTTATATTAGGAAGTATGTTAGCTCTCCTTGGTTTCCATACACCAATAGGCAGTTATACACATACCAACCCTGGAACCAGGAATGTGCTGCTATAGGGACTGCCACTGAACTGCTGAAGTTGGCATAGCAGCTACCAGCAGCAACCACTAGGTGGAGCTGAATGCCTACAGCCTTTATAGAGCTGTATAAATCCACATGTAGTTAGCTCCCTCTAGTGGTGGCGGCGCACAGTCACAATTATATAAATGATCTAGTTGGAAAAACAAAGCTCCTCTATACAGATATATTATCATATAAATTGGGATGGTGGACATTAAGTGTTACTGGCATTTGAAAGAAAAAGTTGACAGGTTACATAGACACGTCAGGAATTTTGATTGGTGCAGGTCTGGGTACCGAGACCCCACAGATCGCCAAGATGAAGGGGTGCAAGAGCTCACCTGAGCGCCCCTGCCCCTCCGTTGTAGTGATCGGTACAAGCGCTGCACTCACTTCTGTACACTGTTGGCTTTGCTTGGCCGATTAAAACTGACTGCTGTACAGATTTCTGTGCTTTTGCTCCCTTGTTTTAGCAATCAGTGGGGGGTCTCAGCACCAAGGTCCCCACCAATCATAACTTCTGACATGTCTGTATGCCATCTCGGGTGCAGTACACATGGTAGAGAGCTGAGTGGGGCTCAGACCGAGTTCTGTTGTGGGGTACTACGATTTATGTACCCCCTGCTGAGGGGGATTAACGAGCGTGATGCAGTCGGGGCTTATTTACTATTGTATATTTAATTAGTTTTCTGCCACAGTTTCCACCAAAAAACTTTATTTTTTCTGACTCCGACACATGGACGTTTCTCTGTAAGAAAAAAAAAAATGAGTGACGTAAATGGGCCTTAACTACCAGGCAGCGTTGGTAAATCTGCCCCCGAATGGATGAATGGCGGCGCCTCAGCAGTTCTAGGGGCCACAGCGCACGGTCCTCAGTGCGGGCTGTTATATGCTGGTAAGTAAACCTCTGCAGTGTCGGTCTTTGTAGCGCAGACTACTTCCTGTAACATAAGAGATTCCCAGAGATTAGACCCTCCACACGCGGGGCCGTCCAGATAAGGTCTCTCAGGAGTGAAGGGGGACTGTACAGCAGGAAGCCACGGTTGCTTCCTTCCATCCTCAGCCGGTGTCGGCCCACAGACCTGTGGAAACCATCAGCACCTTCAGAAATTTTAAATAGCTTCAAATAAAAATAATTAATGAAAAAAAAAAAAAAAAAAAAAGCTTCAAAGCACCAGAGATTTCACAGTGGGGGTGACCGCGGTCGCCTCGCAGGTTGCTGAGCCAGTCACGTCTCTCCATGATAAAAGCCTTTGTTTTCCTTGATCTGCTGCAGGAATGACGGGGGAGTTATATACTTTCATTAAATAACATTTATATTATTATTTTTTTTTACACATTTTTATATTGCACTTCACAATGCTTTCTGCCCGTATTACCCATAATGCTCTTCTGTTACCAGCTCCCTGGCAGAAGGGGAGGATAACGTTTAATTGTATACAATTTTTTTGGTTTTGTCTCTCAGGCGGGTGACTGGTGGAGCGCGTATCTTCCGTATTCCTTTAGCCAACAGCCCTTTCCAGTGAGTGTCAGCTCTGGGGACAATGATTGTTTCCTGTCCCCTCAACTTCCATTGTGTAGAGGGATGGGGGGGCATATTGGTATCCCCTCCATTTTCAGTTCTGCTCTGGAACAATGGATTGGGAGGGGCGCAGGTGACTGCGATTAGCTCTACTATGTTGGCAAGTCATTTGGCACCTTTCATCCGCTTGGGGTAAGAGGAGATTCGGGGTCCAATGGATGCAGAACCAACATCACTCTTCACAAGAAGCACACACTCCCCACTTCCAAGTGAAGGTTCTTGCCGGGTGTGGATGGAGGGAGGTTCAACACGTCAACGATTGGTAACTGAGTTGGGTCTTGTGTCCGAAAGGTAAAGATGGTTTGGTGCCAACGTCCATCTTGTAACTGCAAAGGCAAATACTTATTAAAATGGCAATTTATATAGTTCAAAGCATTGTAACTTTATTCACATCGCTGTGGAGGACAGGAGTAAGGTCACATGTCCACGGCCGTAGCGGTAAAATGTGGCGTGTCTCCCCACACCGGTTTACCGATTTTTCTAAACACCAATCATGCGTAATGTGACATAATGTCTTTTTTTAAAACTTCCTGGCTCTGGTTTATAGCGGGGTTACATATGGATACGCCGCCCGTATACAATGTATTGCGTGCGGACAGTGTTGCATACGCTGCCTATACAGATGTATAGGGGCTCACGCTGCGAGGTACGTAGAGAAATCGAGCATGCTGCAATCTATTCCTTGTGTATCAACACGCACATGGGGCAATGAAAGGCCATTGCTTCCATTCACCGCATATCACGCGGCTGGGCAACACACATGTAATATGCGGTGAAATACAGCTGTGGGCATGAGCTCTAATGTCTGCAGCAAATCCACCCGGTGTGGACATATCCTCAGGGTGCTATCCTGGACCCAGGATAGTCCATGTGAACCACATCCGCACCAAAATCTGCATCTCTAACATGGATATCACTGGGGATCAGCAAAGCCAAAATCATAGTTGCAAATCTGCATTGCAATGGACGTTGAGCGTGCAGACTCTGGTGTAGGGATGTTCCAGCTGAACTTCCTTGCTCCTGTGAAGGCACCCTTACAGTCCTGCAGGGTCTTAGACCACCACCTACCTCGGACTTGTACCTACACCGGCGCCGCCTACCTCGGACTTGTACCTACACCGGCGCCGCCTACCTCGGACTTGTACCTACACCGGCGCCGCCTACCTCGGACTTGTACCTACACCGGCGGCGCCTACCTCGGACTTGTACCTACACCGGCGGCGCCTACCTCGGACTTGTACCTACACCGGCGGCGCCTACCTCGGACTTGTACCTACACCGGCGCCGCCTACCTCGGACTTGTACCTACACCGGCGCCGCCTACCTCGGACTTGTACCTACACCGGCGCGGAGGAGAGGGGGAGAGGGAGAGGGGGACGGGAAGGGGAGAGGGAGAGAGAGATCTCCCCCCCCGCCAGCACCCGAATCTTTGCGGGCTAGCAGACAGGTACTTGGTAAGGACAATACTCGCTCGAGTATCTGTCCTTACCGAGTAGTACGCTCGCTCATCTCTACTCTTGAACTCTTCTGTGAAAGCAGCCTTGGATGAATGACCTGGCCTGCTGGAAGCAGTGGGTTCAGCTAATATGTATGGTTACCCTCTGCCCACAGAGTATTCTTGGACGAGCTCAGTCACTCTCTAATGCCTCTTTTACATGAGATGAGACTAACGATTCTCGTTTGCCTGAGCGAACAAGCTGGTGATGTAATCACCAGCTCATGTGCCCTAAGGCGACGTGTTTAGTACTAGTCTACTAATCGTTCAGGGTTTCACATTCTGAAACCCTGAGCAATTAGGCTAACTTCACTCCAGGAATGCAGAGATCCTGCAGCGCAGCTGCCACAGCCGCGGGAGAGGATTGTGGAGTTTCTCCCATTGCTTCCAGTGGGGCCGACAATGTAAGATCACGCAGATAGACAGAACATGCCGCCAATTGTTTCTTGCATAACATTGCAGTGCCATGTAGGAAAACCTCGTACATATGTGTGACCCCATTCAAAAGAATGGAGTTAATATATGTGCGTCTTGCAGCGCACAAATCTCGTGCGATTTTGATCCCGCGTGACGCCAGGCTTAGTGTTTAAACTGCACAATGAGTGAACGAGCCGGCGCTGATCTTTATGCTGGGTGAAACCGAGCGACAAACGGGAAGCGCGCAATTCTTGTTGGTCGTTGGCTCGTTTAGACTGAACAATTATCTTACGTTTCACTCATTTAAACGGTTCTCTGAGCGATACTTGTACAGTGTAAACGCAGCATTCGTGATAAGAGGCCTCACTGGGTGGACATCGAACAAAGCCCATATTCTCGCCATGGATATAAAGTGTTCTTCATATCAAAAATCTGGAGGCGGCTTGGAACTGCGCAACTGCCAGAAGCTACAGCTACTCTCCACCCCGAGTCTTGTTATAAGCGGGCCCAGACTGTATATCACGGCCGCTGCCCGTATCTTGTAGGTATACCATTTGTATATCTTACACTAATCCTTGGATCTTATGTCTTTTTGATAGTCTTGATATTTGGTATGTTTCTTGTCTTAAGCTAATTAATGACATTTGCTTAAAGTGATTATCTGTTGTGTGTGACGCTATGCATGCTGACAAACAGACTCCATGCCCTTGAAATGCCCACTTAGGCGTTTTGCCAGGGATCTGCGCATCATCTGCAGCAAAACCCCCAACAGTGTCGAATATTGCACCGGGTCGGTTTCCCCGGCGTGTGGATGAGATCTGTAAGGCCTCCTTCCCACGAGCGTGACGGGCTCCGCCGCGTAATATTCCGCAGTGAAGCCCGTCATGGCGCCCCCCAGAGACCCCATACTTACCAGCAGAAGATAGCGTGAAGACGCTTCCCCGCCAACCGCCGTCGCGTCATGTGACACGCCCACCGCGTCACATGACGCGGCCGGCCGTGTCACGTGACGCGCCGGCCGCGTCATATGACGCGCGGCGGTAGGCGGGGAAGCGTTTTTTCACGCTATCTTCCGCTGGTTGCAGCGGGAGATAGCGTGAACGGACGACTTCCATTGACTGCAATGGAAGCCGTCAGCGCGTACACCCGCGGCAAATAGAACATGCTGCGGGTGAGAACGGGAGATTTCACGGTGCGTAATTCCGCGGTGGAATTACGCATCGTGAGCATTGTGCTATTAGGTTCAATAGAACCTAATAGCAGGGGGCAACGCAGCGGATTTTTGCCGCGGATTTACGCGGCGTAAATCCGTTCGTGGGAAGGAGGCCTTAGAGTGTCAACCACATGGATGGAGTCCACAGCACTTCTGTTACGTGTGAACCTCGTATAGTCCGGGGGAAGCACAAGGACTCTTCTACGTGGCTCATGCAATGCTGGTTTGGCTGATATCCCTACTAATGTTGCAAGGGCTGTTAAAAGGTTGGATATTGTCTCGTAGGGTAGCTACCCGTCCAGTAGGGGGCGCTGTGCAGGATTATTCAGTAGGTTCGCTTTATAACCAGGTGAACGTTAAAGTTTCATTTTTAACGTAAATCAGTTGGTAATGTTTCTGCCCCTTTTATATAGATTCACTGTATTTTATTTCCAGTATCAGTCTATATGTTGGATTAGAGGGCTAGTACAAAAAATGAAAATCAGCTAGCCCTGGTGAAGACTGGATTCAACTGGAGCAAAACACTAAAAGTACAGGGAGAGCTTATTGCCTTTCCTATAAAGTGACTGCCAGTGTCTGAAGGGAACCCGTCCGGCCCCCGTAGCACCATAAGTTATAGTGCTGTCAGCATGACAAGGAGCCGGGTGATGGAATTGTTATACTCATCGGCTTTCCTGCAGTAATCTCCTTTAAAGTCCAGGCAGTGCACAAAAATCTGACGCTTCAGTCCCGCCTGTGCTCTGCCATAGACTTATATAGGGAAGCGCGAACTCAGGACTCTGAAGAGTTATTTCTGTATGTAGCCGGGACTTCAGAGGGGACAGCGCTGGAGCGCAGGGAGTGCGGAGTATAAAAAATACATCGCCGGCTCCGTCACCTCCCAACAGCACAATAACTTAGTTTATGGTGCTGTGGGAACCAAGAGCCGAACCGCAGAGCACTGCTGTATATTCTGTATATACACCAAGTGGATATCTAAGTAAAACAACCCCTTTCGCCATCTACAGCCCTCCTATAGTTTATTACCTATAGTCTCTTCACTGTGATTTGTGGCTCTAGAGGACCAACATCCACGGACCACCACATGACCCACGATGGCTTTAGTAAGAGACTGGGATGGGACCCCACAATCCTGAGAATGACTTGGTTGCACAGCGGCCCTCCCAGGAACCCGCTATACCTGCAACGGCAGCACAGCCCCGCTCTTCAGGATCAGTGGGGGTCCCACCCAACAATGTATTGGGATAGCCTAGTGATTTTGAAGAGTGTATATAACATTTTGTGAACATTCAGCCAAAGTGACACTTGTGGGTCCGACACGGATGTTGGGGGAGGAGGTCTGGCTCAAAATCTGCATTACAATTCATCAAAAATATGTTGGATGGGGTGGTTAAGGGGTTAGGAGAAGTTGGGGGGCCCCAAGATAACCTTTTGCACCCAGGCCCATGAGCCTTTCGCTACACCCCTGGCGTTGAGGTCAGGATCTATGCGGCCATTCAGGTTCCTTCACACCAAACTAGTCCTACTAGGACTCTACTGGCCTGGCTTGTGCAAGTCATGCTGGAAGAGGTAAGTGCCTTCCTCAGACCTGGTAACATACCATTGGCTAAAATGTCTTTGTATGCTGTAGCATTGACATTCACTTGAATTGAGGGTCCAAATACTGAAAGAGTCCCATACCATTATTCCCCCTCCACAAGCTGGACACGATGCATTCTGGTAAGTAGCGTTCTCCGATCATCCGCCAACCCAGATTAATCCGTCATGCTGCCAAACCATGAAATGTGATTCTTCCCACTAGAGTAAACCTCCCCAGAGTGCAGCGGTAATGCGCTTTACACTCCTCCAGCTGGCGCTTGGCATTGAGTATGGTGCTCTTAGGGCCATTTGCAGTTGCTTAACCATGGAAACCCATTTGCTGAAGCTCCCGATGTGCGGTTCATATGCTGATGTCACTTCCAGAGTTGGTTTGAAATCACAGTAAGCAATGCAACCGAGGATAGACTAGTTTTATGCACTTCAGCACTTGGCGGCCTTCACTGTGAGTTGGCACGGTCTACTCCTCTGTGGTTGAACTGTGACTACATGATGCGTCCACTTCCTAATGCTACCTACACAGGCGAGCGCGATACCTGCATTTTACCTGCGAGGTGATGTTCAGGCAAACGCTCCTTGCATCACTTCTGTGAATTCCCTATCTTCTTGCGCAAGTTTCACGCACCATAGTGGATTGGAAGGGTTTCCCATTGATTTCAATAGGAAACCCCGCATCGCACATCAAGCGATGTATTTAAGGTCCAAGTGTAAGCAATGGCCGATGCGTACCAAGAAAGGCAAAAAAAAAATAAAGCGTGCCACGATTTTTTTCCTTGCTACCTTGCAGTGAGGGAAAACATTGCTCATATGTATGCAGGGGCGTAACTATAGAGGGTGCAGGGGATGCAGTTGCACCCGGGCCCAGGAGCCTTAGGGGGCCCATAAGGCCTCTCTTCTCCATATAGGGAGCCCAGTACTATGAATAAAGCATTATAGCTGGGGGCCCTGTTACAGGTTTTGCATTGGGGCCCAGAAGCTTCAAGTTATGTCTCCGTGCAGCATGATTTAGGTATGGGTACGGGTACAGATAGAGGGGGGCCCCAGCTCACGTTTTGCATCAGGGCCCCTGAGCCTTTAGTTAAGCCCCTGTATGTATGACCCCATTCAAAATAATGGAGTTCATATGCACAAGATTCTCTGCCGTTTGCAATCTGCCCAATAATAGACCTTACAATTCATTGGAGAGGATGGGATATTGTACAAGCTACTACTAAGGTTACATTGCACTGTTGTGTGCTTGATTTTATGCACTTGGGTGCGGCCGAGAAACCCCAAATGATGAGTAAATAATGTGGTATTGAAGAGCAGAGGTTCCATCAATTACTGGAGGAAATGATTTATGGAACTTTTTTCTTTTTCTAAACTTTTGCTAATCTGAGAAAACTTCTATACAACGGAATAATCCCATTCTGTGCTCGGTTACAGCAGTCGGGCCTCTTACCCTGCAATCATCCACAGTCACCTCCGGCTGATACTGGCTTCCAGCCTCAATGATCTGTCCGTTCCAGGCCTTGAATCGCACAGCATTCTGGGAGGGTTTGTCTGACGAGACGTCCCACACGGGGACATTCAGGCAGTGGACTGTTATGTGCTGCACGGCTTCCGAACTCAAGAGGTGGAGAAAGTTCATCTGCACTCTGCCAACTTCAAACACCAACTGCAGAAAGAAGGGCACAGGGCTTTAGTGCGGAGGTTGAGGCGGGCACATGCTCCTCCTCATTGTCACAGTCTGCTGGTCTCGCCATTAGAACAGCTGCTATGCTATCTATGGAAGAAAGTGTCCCTCACATGTCTTTCATATCACAAGAGGCTGAAATGATCTCCAATATTGTCTCACACCAAAATATAAAACTAAGCAAAACCACGGCAGCAATGAAGGTGAAAGAAAAAGATATATGAATATCCAGGTTACAAGACAGAAGGAGGGCAACAGCCATCACATAAGGAGAAGAGTAACAATAAGCATGCATAGTAGAATGAATCCTGCCCACTACATACAGACGTTCGCCCGTTACTTCCACGTAGACTTCTGGGCAGGGTCAGGAATTCTATGCAGATTTATTACTACTGTTCCCCTATTTATATGATCGCCCTCCTCCTGATTTATAACCTGCTCGTGTGCGGGCTTGATGATAGATTTCTTAGTTAGGATATTAATAAAGATTTCTTTAACTTTGTTGCTGTGGTGGTTTTGTTTGGACCGTTTTACTGTAGATCTGTGTTGTGTCCCATTTATGTAGGTGCTGTACTCGTAGCTAAACAGTACTAATTAGGCTGGGTTCACACGGGGCGCATTTGCCGCGAAAATTCCGTCCGGAATTTTGCCACGACAAATCTGCCTGTGGCCGCTAATCCCGGGGTTAGCCAGCCATGTGGACGAGATTTCTCAGAAATCTCCTCCACACCGGGCAGCGAATCCGCCACAGATTTGCCGGCCACAGCATGCTCTTTTTTTTACTTCTTCCGCTGCGGCCCCTACGGAAACGCCGGCCGCAGCGGAAGAGCAAGCGGCCAGGCCGCTTCAAAACCCGCAGCTAAGTGCCGTGGGTTTTGAAGCGGCGCTTCTCATAATAATAGGTTCATCACGGCAAACCGCGGTGAAATATCGCAACGCCCGTAGACAGCTGGCCTTAAAATTCAACAGATTTATCACTGAGTTGTCTGGCGTATATCCAGACCACCTGCTCTCGGTCTGCAGGGTCTCATGTCTAGACTGTATTAGTAAATAAACCCCATTGTTTGAGATGAAACATCCCTGCAGTTTTTGATGCGTTTTTTTAGAGCCCAGACGTGGATGCCGTGGGAGAAGTAGAAGGCCTCAGGTAGATTTCGTATTCCTTTCCTCTATCTATGAAGGGAATTTGCAGCTCTGGTTCAGAAAATGGAGCTCCTGGCATCCTAAGCGTAGCCTTGTTTATGCAAAACTACTATTTTACATCACTTTCGGCGTGACCTTCAACCTTTTTCACAGTTTTTTTTTTATTTTAGTAAGTTCTACAAGCCTCACTACTCAAAGGACAACAAGGAAAAGCAACCAACTTGATAACAATCACACAAAGCAAAGACAGATGTTCTACTGTCAGCACTAATACATGGCCTTCGGAGCTGAATGCTACTGCGACCTACACTTTATACTCCAGCCAAGGAGAGCCGGTTCCTACCCACCCGGTGATGCCGTACTTTATTTTCTCGGTTGTTTTGTTATAACTTTAGATACGTTCAGGTAATTGAACAAAATGTGTTGCCTTACAGCAAATTATCTATCATGATCTAATAATGGTATTCTCTACAATGCTAATCTAATAATGGTATTATTACGTCACAACTGGTGCTATGAGATTCCAAGTATAGCTTGTCCTTTATTGCTGCTGGTCCGGGGTGTAGGAGTCCAGTGGGCGGTCCCATCAGTCCCCTGACAGTTACTACTGTACTTAAACTCCTACACGGAGGGCTGTCCCTCGCTGATAGGACCGCCCACTGGACTCCGGCTCAAGAGGAGCAGGGATTTAAATCAATAAATGGTAAGTTATTTCCCCACCAAACTATATACTGCTCTCCTCAGCTCCTCCCATTCTATAACATGCTGCCTGCAGAGCAGACATTATGTTCCATGTGACAGGTTCCCTTTAAGGTCCCAAATAAGATAAAGCTTTTGTAGCCTACAGCACTATTCTTCCCATTAAATCGGAGAGTATTTGTTGTGGAAGACCTCCAACACAAATGGGCACAGGTCCTAAGTAACCAATCTTGAATGAAAAGGTTGTTTTATTCATTTGTTTTACTTTTAAATGTTATTAACAGATTTTATCCAGATGTTCCATCCATAGTAAAGAATAATGCCAACGGCACTAACAGAATCCATAGCCCCACTGTTAGTGAATTGGAGGAGTACCGCTCTTACAAGTAGCGTCCTTCTGCCATACTATAATAACCGGACAGCATATATACGCGCCTTGTTCTTTAGGGGTGTAATCTAGTCTTAATACAACAAAGCTGTCATTAAAAAGGGGAAAAGGGATTGTAGCACAATTGCAAGTTATCCACTAATCAACATTGAGACCACCACTAATGTCAAGAACGGGGTCCTGCGTTACCTGTCCTAGGTGGGGTTACTGTACCCCCTGCACTGAGGAGGAGGGTGAATAAAGTGCACTAGTGCTCCATTCACGTTCAATGGGGTGCAGAGATAGCCGAACGAGTGCTGCTAGGCTATTTCTGTCAGTCCTATTGAAATGAATGGAGTGCTGACTACACCTGCTCAGCCAGCGGTTCATTCACAGCGATAAGAGAGTGGGGGACACAGGAGACCCCCACCAATCGGCAAGTTATTCCCTGTCCTGTCAGTACGGGATAACTTGCAATGGAGGTACAACCCCTTTATGAAATATAATGTCCTCCTCTAGTGATAACAGAATGACCCTTTCTGGTAATATATTCCCTCTAATTCTCCTAAATAACTCCTGATTGGCCAATAGGGACAAAATATACATAAATAAAGACGCCGTTGATTATTTCATAATTTCCGTCCCATTTTGTGCAATGGTTCTTGTAGCCGTTTACCTTTGATGCAGTGATGGGCCTAAGACATGTCTGACCACCTTGTGTAAAGTTACAGGTGACTTCAATGGTATCAGAGGAACAGCCAACATTGGGATCAATCCAATAAGTGCCTATAAAAAGAAGTCCAGGGCTGTGAGACTGAGCTCATGGCTCTACATAAAGTGGAAAGAAGAAGGGTTCCTTTACTTACCATCTCCCATCTTTTGCTGGCAGTTCATCAGATCTCTGCAGATTCGGGCAGGGTTGTCTTTAGTGCCCAGGGGATTTTTTATACTTTGGATGAGGCTACTGAGGTAGTGTAGGGTCTTAAAAATCTCTCCTCCGTGGTCCACAAACATAAAGTCAGTACTTCGGTAGGACTGCGCCAACAGAAAACAAAACAATCTTTATAGCTCTGTCTCTTGGTTTGTCATCCAGCCGGTGGGATACCCCTGGTAATTGCTGCCATCGGCACTAACATGGGGGCTGCCACGGAGAATCCCCAGACACCGTAAGAGAGGCCTGCAGCAATATGTAGCTGTACGGCTTTAAAGAAGCACTCCGCCAATTTATTTCACCCATATAGTGCAGCATCGACTATTACTAAATAATCTAGAGGCTCTCATGTATGCCTGCTCTAGTTGTGCCGTTTATGGGTTGTCTGCCAGCTTGGTTCCTTCTCCTCCCTCCAATATGGTTCCCTCATGCAGCCTACCTCTCCCATGATGCCTCTGGCTTTGTAGACTGGGCATAATCCTATCACATTGCTCTGAGACTATATATGGCCAGTAATTGCTCTCCACTTTCGCCAAGAAATAAGGACCCTTAACAGAGGAGCCCGCTCTATTAACTCAAAATTCCGGAATATGGTGTATGAAAATGGGTTTTCCAAACTGCACACCTGAAAGCAATGTTTTGTGAGCCATCAAAGTTTTGGAGGGCACACAGTCATTGTAATGTACAGGATGGGTTTTAGTCATGTTCACTGGGGTACAACAGACAGCACAGTCTCTCCCCCATTGAAATGAATGGAAGTTACAGAGAATGCCAAGTGAAAGCCTAAACAGGCTGGAACACCCATTCATTTCTAAGAAGAGGGAGCGAGCGTGCTCTCCTCCAGCAGAGAAGACTAAATCAGCCGGTATTTAGGTTCCCAGCGGTCAGACCCTACTGGTTGATGCTATATGATCTGACCGATCAATGACTCACATAAACACTAAAGTTTCCCCATCACAGTCTATTATATCGACAATTGGCAATTAAATGTGTAAGTACCGGTCCACTGGAGTCCATTAGGGCTTGGTAAGATTGACTGAAGTCTTCTGTCCTCTGAAAGTAGAAAAAAGGGAAACATTACAAAAATAAGTAATACTCCCGTATTAACATAAAGAGACTTGTTGGAGGCAGGTATTTAGCGCAGCACTGAGGGCCTGTTGCACCAAAGTTTTGATCTGCAATCAACAAGAGTTGATCTGACATAAAGTAGAAAAAATGTTGCACCAGTCCAATTTAGTTAGTGATGGTGGTTCAATTCGATCCCCCGGTTTTGGTGGCTCAAACCAGTTGAACTTCGTTTAGCCTCAGCTGATAGTCTGATATGCTTTTTCCTGGATGGTGAAATTACACCCACATTTGCTGCTTGTAGCGGCCATATTTTTATTATTGTTATGAATGCAAGGAAGTCACCTGACTAGTCACCAGAGAGGGCGACGCATTTCTTCTAGGTAAAAGCTTTGATTGCTTGAACTTAGTTTTGTGAACTTTAGATCAGAAAGTGTTGGTGCAACGAATTTTCCTTAAACCAAGTTCAACAGCTGATCGCAGCTGAACTAAACTTGGATCAAAAACTTGGTTGCTGCAACCAGCCCTAAATACAGCAGATACTTAAAATGTTCAGATCCAAGTATTATAACTCTAAGACGGAGCTCCAATTCAGGAAATGTGGATAAAGGCCCATTTATACCAGCAGATGATCGCTCAAACGACAGTTTGAGTAATCATTTTGCATAAACTATTAAGTAGCTACTCAGCTACCTAAGAGCAATTTAACGTGCAAATGAAGCCTTCACTGAAAGCAGTTAATAGCCCCAGGGCTCTTATCTGCTTTCAGTTCCTTTGTTCTCCGACGGGAAACAATGCTATCAGCACTACCTGTGGAGAACTGCTGATGAGGCCAAATGATGATTTTTAGGTTGGCCTGAATTTAACAATCAGCGAGCAGTGCATGATGGCTGCGCGTTTAGACACAACGATTATCGCTCAAAAGATCATTTGTTAGTGATTTTTGAGTGATCATCGCTCCGTGTAAATGGGCCTTAAGCCAAGTGCTATGTTGGACACACAATCAAAGATGATTGTGTAGCCCTCTGACCTCGCACTCACACTGAGGTGTATAGCGTCGCAGCAAGCCGCTACTCCCACTGTGACACTCATTCACCTGAATGTGAGTGTGAGTCTGCGGGGCTACACAACACTCTTGCCGTGTGACCAAAGTTGCCATGTAGCTGTACCCCAACGCACAGAAATCGGCTTCCTTTTTTAGAAATAAATGTGATATGTTTCAGTCCAGCAATATCATCCCTTGGGGTATGTTGACACATTGTGGATGCACTGCGGATGGAAAATCCACAATGTGTTACAGTGGCAGCAAAGTGATTGAGATTCTAATACATCTCATCCACACTGTGGAAGCCGACATGCGGGTACACATTCTGCAACATGTCCGTTTTCTCTATGGAGGTTCTCTTTTTGCTATGCATAGGATAAAAGTCTGTATACAAACATCTTCTTTCCACGACGATCATCGGCATCTGACCATGTAAGACTAACATTGTTGGGTAGAAACAACCCCCTAGCAGTGGTGGCTCGTCACACTCGGTAGAAACAAACCTCCAGCTGTGGTGGCTCGTCACACTCGGTAGAAACAACCCTAGAGCAGTGGTGGCTCATCACACTCGGTAGAAACAACCCTAGAGCAGTGGTGGCTCGTCACACTCGGTAGAAACAACCCTCCAGCAGTGGTGGCTCGTCACACTCGGTAGAAACAACCCTAGAGCAGTGGTGGCTCGTCACACTCGGTAGAAACAACCCTAGAGCAGTGGTGGCTCGTCACACTCGGTAGAAACAACCCTAGAGCAGTGGTGGCTCGTCACACTCGGTAGAAACAACCCTAGAGCAGTGGTGGCTCGTCACACTCGGTAGAAACAACCCTCCAGCTGTGGTGGCTCGTCACACTCGGTAGAAACAACCCTAGAGCAGTGGTGGCTCGTCACACTCGGTAGAAACAACCCTAGAGCAGTGGTGGCTCGTCACACTCGGTAGAAACAACCCTAGAGCAGTGGTGGCTCGTCACACTCGGTAGAAACAACCCTAGAGCAGTGGTGGCTCGTCACACTCGGTAGAAACAACCCTCCAGCAGTGGTGGCTCGTCACACTCGGTAGAAACAACCCTCCAGCAGTGGTGGCTCGTCACACTCGGTAGAAACAACCCTAGAGCAGTGGTGGCTCGTCACACTCGGTAGAAACAACCCTAGAGCAGTGGTGGCTCGTCACACTCGGTAGAAACAACCCTCCAGCAGTGGTGGCTCGTCACACTCGGTAGAAACAACCGTCCAGCAGTGGTGGCTCGTCACACTCGGTAGAAACAACCCTCCAGCAGTGGTGGCTCGTCACACTCGGTAGAAACAACCCTCCAGCTATGGTGGCTCGTCACACTCGGTAGAAACAACCCTCCAGCAGTGGTGGCTCATCACACTCGGTAGAAACAACCCTCCAGCAGTGGTGGCTCGTCACACTCGGTAGAAACAACCCTCCAGCTGTGGTGGCTCGTCACACTCACATTGGCAGCACAACTTAAAGTGTAATTCTACGTTCAACAAACTTTTAACATGTCATAGGGACATGTGAAAAGTTCTGATTGGTGGGGTCTGGGTGCCGAGACCCCCCACTAATTGCTGAGTGCTGTCTCTGCTTGCTAGCTGAAGATAGTTCATAGGCTTTCTATTGAGACCATCTTTAGTTGCTGTGTAGAGACCGCGCTCAGCCAAGTAATTGCCTTGCCTTGTGCTTTGGTGGGGGCCTCAACATCTGAATCCACCAATCAAAACCTTTCAGATATCCTTATGACCTGTCAAAAGTTTGTTGAAAGCCCAGTTCCACATAAGTCTGGCACGGCTCTGAGCGTCACTCCCCAGTCTACAGTAACCAACAAAGGGGGTTAAGAAATGCGTAAAACAGATTGTACTAATAATGAATTGCTGCGATTACTCTGAGCCCCTCTGTCCCCTGGAGAAACAGTATATACATTACTGCAGGGAGCTTCAAATAAAGTACTTACAAATGAGTCCAAGAACACAGGTAGCCCCTGGAAGGGAAGGAGAAACATTATTTATTACATCCACCTTCTGCAGGCATCACATTAAGCTGCACGCACGGAGGTTGAAGTCAAGTTTTTGCTGCACTTTTTTTTTTAGCCAAAGCCAGAAGTGGCTGTTCACACTGCAGGTCCAGACCGCTGGCACAGGTTAGCTGGGCAGCACTTCTCATAAGATAGTATTTAGAGGTGAGCGAGCACGCTCGTTGAAGGATGCTACTCGATCGAGTAGCAGTCTTATCGAGTAACTGTGTACTCGCCGAAGCAGCATGCGGGGATGGGGGGGGGGGGGGGGAGCCCTTGGGGGGAGCCCTTAAACGAGCATGCTCACTCATCTCTAATAGTATTACTACTGTCTCTATTTATGGCCCATTCTAACTGACTGTCAGACGGGAGTTACAGCCACGTTTTGTAGTTCAACCCCCCAATGTATTTTATCCGGCAACCGTACATGATGGCACACTGCTTGGGCTCTAGTCTTAGACATTACATCAAAGGATTATCACAGAGACGGAGGCCCACATTACCCAGAACCGCATGGATAAACTTTAATAGCATCGCTTGTATTTATTGCTTCTCAACCGCAATTACTGGGTTACGATTCCACATAAGCAGCCGTTGTCCAGCCACATAATTAGTGGCAGAAGCCTCATCCACCCATATAATCCCTCCAGTGACTTTTCTAAGTCTGCAGGACATTTCTATGCAGGTTCTTCACTTTAATTCTGTGTACAAGGTCAGGTCATCGTATGTGATCCCAGTGCCACCAACCAGTGTCCGAGGCTATTGCCAAAGTCATTGACTACCCATCCTATAGTCTGTGTGTTCTAGAGGTGTTTTCACTATAGCTTAAAGGTCCACTCCAGGGCAGGGAATGTGTGTTTTTCACCGATTGTCAGGGTGTCTCCTATATATACTTCACTACCTTCCATGCAGTGCATCCTCCTTTCTCATTACTTTACTTTTAGATTTTCTTTTTAGGTCTCCTCCACTATGCTAGCAATCCCAGCACATGCCCAGCTAGAGCTTGTACCATCTCTGCCTGCTAGGAGGACAGTGATCATCATGACTCTCTATTTTTACCTAAATAAGCTAAAAGGCCATACATGTACAGTTAAGCCCAATTAACATGCAAAGATGATCGCTCAAAATTCGTTCAAAAGATAGTTTGATTGACAGTTTGAGCGATCATTTTGCATAAGCTACTAATGGGCACTAATGCCTATTAGTAGCTTATTAGCATGTAAATGCTCCTTTCGCTGTATGCAGTTAACAGCACGTGGTCTGTTACCTGCATACAGCTTAATAGTTCTCCCACGGGACTGCAGCTGAAAACAATGTTATCAGCGCTTCTGTGGAGAACTCAGCATGCGGTCCCTGCTATCACAAACAATGGATTTTATGCTCTCATGAAATCCCTCATTCGGCAGAAAAGCAAATGATGGGAGCATTTACACTGCATGATTATCGCTCAAGAGCCATTGTCTGAACGAATTTTTAGCGATAATCGTTGCGTGTAAATCAGCGTTTAGGCAGGACAAACTGTCATCACCTTCATTATAACTTTGTGATAGAAGTTAAAGGGGTTTTCCGGGACTCCAATACTGATGACCTAAACTTATCATGGGGGGGTCTGCAGTTCCAGACCCCCATCAATCACCTATTTGAAGAGACAGTATAGCTTGGGTGAGTGCTGGAGCCCCTTTACTGCATACCAGGCACAGCGCCATACATTTTATAGTGACTGTGCTTGGCATAGCAGCTTTATCACATTCACCCTAATGGCACTGAGCTGCAGTTCAGCCGCATGATAAATGGTGGGGTTCTCAAGTGGCAGGTCCCTACTGATCAGATATTAATGACCTAGCCTTAGGATAAGTCATCAATAGTGTAGTCCTGAAAAAACCCTTTAACTACTGGTGCTAGGACTTTGACCCTAGTTCCATGTTCTGGTAATGCTATGACATCCCTGGTGCCGCCAGTGCACCAAGTTATGTACTGCCACCTCTATCTGGGAGCCACATACAGGAGTCCGAGAGCCACGTGTCTCCCGAGCCACTGGTTGGGCAAAACCGATGTAGGAGGATTTGCATCCATTGAATGTTCGGTAAGCAAGATGTTAAAGTCTTGGTGAAGGAATAACAAATGATTCTCCCTGCTTTCTACAATACAACAAAAACATGAAGAAACTGAAGAAAATGTAAGATGTTTGTGAATCACAATGAATCTGAGCCCTTTTTCTTGTATTACTTATCAACCTGCCATTCAGCAGGCCAGATGTACAAGGTCTTAGCATATGCTGTAACCGCAGAACTGAATATAGGAGTGGATGCAGTGAACCTATACTAACTGCTCGGCCAACGCCATATCTAGCTATCGCTATAGTATAAGCCAACGGCGTCCCTACAGGACAATAGCTCGCTGTTGTAGGTCTTACTTACCGGAGGTCCAGGCTTTCCACGTGGACCTGTAGGGCCCTACAAAGAGAGAACATTGTCACAAACCACATGAATAATGGACGGTATACCAGATGAATGGTGGCTGCTTCATTTGCTATTGTTGGTGGTGCAGATATAACAATTATATCCACGGCCACATAACAGGACAGGTAAGGCCCAGAAGCCCAAGTTACGCCTCTGCACGTGTTTATACATACTGTTATAGAGATTGCTATATCTGGACTTACCCGAGGCCCCGGCAATCCCTGGAAGAGGAAACAAGAAGAAGAAAATATTACTAAACTGTATGTGACGGCCGGACACTATGGCCGTCTGTGGCTTTATGGGGCAGCATGAGGACCACAAATAAAATGCACTTACTGTATCCCCTTGAGTTCCTTTGTCTCCTGTTGGGCCCTAAAAATAAAGATGGGTTATGATTGATTGGTGCAGTGGGGGCCGCGGCGTCACTCCCTTCAGGTGATCTAGTCACCTGTTATAACCATCAGCGCTGCACACTCTATGGCCGTCTGCCAGAAGGGGCGATAATGGCGTGTGTGGAAGGGGGATTACATCTGAGGACAGGCGCAAATAACTCACACACAAAATGCTCTCTCCGGGGCCCACATAGAGAAAACCAGATCACACAGGCAATTTGGGTATTTTTACTTTTTTTCACTGTTCGGAATAGGATTTTTCCAGCTGAAAGCGGACGAGTGATGTAAACGAGCTGCAGGCGCAGAGAACACAAACCGGTACTGGGCAGGTTAATGTGCGTGGTTACATTGTAGTAAGGACAGACGCTGTTCTAAAAATGTAATCCTAATGTGTTTACCAGATCTTGTGATTACTTGGGGGCGCACATAAAACTCCCACGTCCCGGAGGAGGTGAAGCGGCTGCTTTACACAGGAAGCGAACCAACGCCATTCTCACAATTATATTTACTGCATGACTGCAATCACATCGGTGCGGCCGTGTATGCAGGTGTGGCGCCCACAGCCAGCTGCCATATACTCCATGTGAGCAAAGAAACTTGAGGATCGCGGGCATTTTAAATTTTGTTTTTGCACGTCAGGCATTTAAAGTTAGGTGGTGTATGTATGTATGTATGTATGTGTGTATGTGTGTATGTATGTGTGTATGTATGTGTGTATGTGTGTGTGTGTGTGTGTGTGTATGTATGTGTGTATGTGTGTATGTATGTGTGTATGTATGTGTGTATGTGTGTATGTATGTATGTATGTATGTATGTGTGTGTATGTGTGTGTATGTGTGTGTGTATGTGTGTGTATGTGTGTGTATGTATGTGTGTATGTATGTATGTATATAATTTATTAATGGGCGGCTGACACATTTTAAGGCCATGGTCAGATGTTGTAGATTTGAAGTGGATTTTCAGTGCAGGTTTTGCAGAGATCATCATCATCAGGGTGCAGTACATGTGAATGGGAACTTACAAGACCTTGTTCACAGAAATCAGCATCATTGTTGGGGTTTGCTGCGGCGTGGGATCGCACAGATTTGTACTACGGATTTCAAAGGATGAGATCTGTGGCATAAATCCACAAGAATTTGCAGCCACATCTGTGAAAACACTTTTGGTGGAAGAGCCACGCATAGAGGCGGCACTATACCATTAAAATACTTATCTGTTCTGCTCCCAACAGGTAGAAGTATAAGATGCATCAATTGTGTTGGTTCTGCCAAAATAGTGTCCATTACAAAGACCCGCTGCGCCTCCATTCCGGCCGCGCTGTCAGCGATGCCAATGATGGTCGAGCGGGCATCACTGGGATGAGTGTCGGGCATCGTTTGCCCAACAGCTTGTCCCCTGTAAAAGGACCAAGGGTCTCTGCCAGAATAAAAGCCGACTTACACGGAGTAATCAGGATTACTGTAGGTGACTGAATATCACTCAGGCACATACACGTCCATTGGCAGCACCTTGTTGCTTATACAGGGGGATGTGCAGCAGACAACAAATGATTTTTGGTGCTGCATAAAAAGATCCCATCACCCAACAAAGAGGTATTTGCTGGTTTGTGTAGGTGCCGGTCAGCAGGACAATGATCTGGTGAATGAATGTTTGTTCCCAATCATAGTCTGGTGTATAAGGGCTGCTATTACGGACTTCTCCTCGTCTGCGCAAAAACAGGAATGCTAAACCACATCCAAAAATCAACTTACTGAGGTTCCAGGAGGCCCGACAATGCCCACTGGTCCAACGACGCCCACATTACCCTGGGGGAAAACAACAACATAAATGTCAGTTTGGGATGTGAGACTCACGTTGTTCAAACCTATGGTTGAACAGTAGATACATAAATGTATGGAGACTTTAGGTCGGGGCTACACTGAAACTGGATTTCTTGATGATGATCATCAAGAATTGTCCTTTTTTTTTTTTTTAAATCAGAGTTGAGTTTCATATATGGTCCATGTGTCCATTTCTTACTTGTATATGTCAGCCATTTTTTTTACACCTGCTGGAAAAAAAACCCTGAAATGTCTACATCTGTGGACACATGAAATAAGAATGTGTCCATGTGCTGTCCATTTTTTTCTTGTTACCCCATTGACTTGAATAGGCATGTCTAGTCTGCAAACTGCATCAGAATAGTGAATGCTGCAATTTTTTTTAAATGTGATCCATGTTAAGGCTTATTTACACGCAAAGATAATCTTTCAAACGACTGAACTAATCTTTCAATCTATTGGCATAAAGTATTAATGGCAAGTAATTGCCATTAACACTTTATCATCTTCATTTGCATGTAAATGAGCCTGCGGGAGCTGTTTGCACAGCTGGGCATGTGACTTATCACACACTGGGCTCTGCAAACAGCTGCACTGTTCTCATTGGGGCTGCAGGCAGAATACAATGTAATCTGCTGGCTCCCATGGAGAACACAGCATGCGGTCTACTGGAGATAAATGCAAACTGCTCAATCTCCAGTAGCTGAACAATGGATTTTCAGTTCACCTTAAAATTATCGTTCAAACGAAAAGTGTAACAAGTATCGCTCAAGTTCGGTAGTTTGAATGAATTTGGAGCGATAATCATTACGTGTAAATGGGCCTTAGGTTGTAGAGTCAGACAGCACACAAGCCAAACATATGCTTGTGTGAATGAGCCCTTATGCAAACGGCCAGCAATATGTATTTTATAGTACTAGATACTTTTTTCCTGCATAGAGGGACATGAAATTCTGTTGAAATCCCCGTTCATGTTTTCATTACTCCGTGGTAGACGGTGTCCGTGCTTAGCCTTTACACGCAGCCATTTTACAGCCATGGGGCTGCCAAGCAGGTGCGTGAGGCTGAACTTACTCCGTACAGCTCTGGTTTCATACAGAAGGTTTTTGTTATTGGATTCTGTACAAATTCAACGGTTTGGAGGTTTCTTCCCTGGAAGTAATATCTGCACACACAGCATCTGACGGTGCCGCACCAGACTGTGTGCACGGGGCTGTATTCACATGGGAGACATTTACACGCAAATCTTGTCTGATTGTGATATGGATGGAACTGGCATGGGAAAATAACCCAATTATTACAATGGGTTTATACACAAGGGTGATTTTTCTTTGGGGATAATTCAAGAGTTTTCCATTATTTCCTATAGGTGCGTGAAATTTAAAAAAAGCATCGCACTCACTACGCCATTTGCATCCGAGTGTGATGCATTTTTCTAACATTTTACTATTAGAATAACTTAAAACATTTTTTTTTCTTTTCATGCGTGGGAAAAAAGCTAATAAATCTGCAAGTTGTGTGTTTTTAGACAGAAAAATGTATTGGACAGGTATCAAATAGCAGGAAAATCACTGAAAAACGCGTCCGATTTTCACTGAAAGATATGGCTAGTGAACCAAGCCTGAGCCCCTCTATCTGCCGGATCACCTGGGTTTTCTTTACTCCAACGACTTTTAGTGTCTACAAAGGTTCACAGTAATAAAGTGGTAATCATTGAAGGGTTTATGGTACACGTTTCCAGTCAATGATGCCGCCTGTCCTTCGCCTCTACACAGAGACGCGGCAGAGTAACAACAACGTGTCAGGCAAGTTCTTAAGAAAAACAATATTAACATTTCTATATATGAATACAATTGTAGGAAATGGTTGTAAGATGTGTGATAACGACTACGCTGGAAGGCGGCAGCACACAATGACCTGGTTCAGCTCAGGAGCCCTACATACCATACAACTCACCATTAGACCAGGAGGTCCTTTAGGTCCTTGAATGCCCTTAAAGCCAACGTCACCAGGAGGTCCCTGCAGAGATGAGTACAGTAATTGGTTCCAGTACCCGTTACATGATGTCCAGTAGCCACATAATCTAGGGCTGCCCATTACTATACGATCGGCCAATCTAAACCCACAGTCACCAGCGCACGTAGCGGCCACACACCAGACCACAATGTCCTCCCGCCTGGAAACTTGCTGGTTTACTTCTCCCCCATTAGAATGAATGGGATTCATTTCTATAGCACAGTTATGTAGTGGCGTCTATGAGCATCACAGAGGTTTTCACACTTTCATAAGCATTGGCAGCAACACAACAGAATGGGGTACCTTTGGTCCAAACAGTCCGGCTATGCCAGGAAATCCAGCCTCCCCAGAGTCCCCCTAAGACGAAGAATTGGAAAGTATTATATATAGGAGGTCTATAGCAAATCTACACATGATAAAGAACTGGGAAACTTCTGAGCTCTGACATTTTAGGTAAAACTTTGTATATTATTATACCCATCAGCTGCCTTGTATTTACTGCACTGGCAATGTATTACATGGTTAAAGCAGAATTAAGTCTGTTCACAAAGGTGAGCCGATTTGGTCTGGATTAAGCTGAAATCGCAGTCTGCGGCTGAAACCATTTGGCCAAACCGCGGTGGGCAAAGACTGGCAGCAAATAGTGCCACCATTGGCCACAGCGGGTGGGTTTGGCTGTGTGCGTCCAGTTGCATTGTGTGGTTTTACCCTTAACGGTTCTTGGCAATGTCAGACCGTGGCTTTTAAATGAAGACAAAAATTTTTGGTTGGTGAGAACGTCAATGTGGCCCAATACTTGGATGAATGGATGTGCGTAGCGCTAACCCTAAAAGCAACCCTCCGGTGCTGGACAAACCAAGATGACCAAACAGATTCTCTGACGAGTTGTTGCACATGTGCATCAGTAGTCTATGACATTATATGAGCAGCACTGGCCAATCGGTGCAGCATGTAGTGGCTTAGACCAATGAACACTGTGCATCAGGTAGTCAGAAAAAGGGATGCAAATGCCTTGATGTTTCCACGACTGTTGGGTCAATTAAACTTCAGACGCTAATTATTGAATAGTGCTGGCAGAACCACCATTAGCTGTGAGACGAGAGTCTACAGTTGGCCATACAATTAGATGTATATTAGCCAAACCTGACTATAGGCCCATTTAGACACAATGATTATCGCTCAAAATTTGCTCAAAAGCCATCTCTTGAGTGATAATCGATGTGTCTAAACTCCTGCCCATCGTGCACTATTCGTTCATCTCTGACTTCAGCCATCCTGAAGTCAGCGATGAGCCTTATCAGCACCGCACGCTAAGTTCTCAGAGGGATACCGCTGATAGTATTCTCTCAGCTGCTATCCTGCTCGGAGTTCTCAGCGGGATACCGCTGATAGCTTCGAGAACGAAGCAGCTGTTTGCAGATAACAGCACTCCTGCTGTCATCTGCATACAGCAGGAGCCTTCATTTACACGCTAATGAATTCTTAAGTAGCTAATTAGCTACTTAAGAGTTTATGCAAAGTGATCGCTCAAAACTGTCACTCAAATTTTGAGAGATCATCTTTTAGTGTAAATGGGCCTTAATAAAATCTTTAGCCATCTATTGTGTTTGGGGGCCCCCCCCCCCCCCCGCTTTCCCCGACGCAGATGCCAAAAGGCAATAAGAATTGGGCAGCTGGATTTCGGTCGGGTGTCAGAGGTGGCTGAACATACTTGTGTATGGTGGGTCAGGAGAGATGGCTGTCAGACAAACGAGTGTTGGATGAACGACTAGCTAATGTCTATGGGTAGTCTAACTCTGAGATGTCACACTTGCCAGAATTGTTGTGAATTTGCATGCTATAAAAAAATCTGCGCAGATATAAAGACACGCTGGGGATTTTCACATACGTGGCAGGTCAGATGTGCCAGATTTTTCTGCCATTGAGCTCACCCTTTATTTATTGCAATGAGACATTGCATAACATTGGGTTACATAATGCAGCATGTTATGCAGTCTTCATAGCAGCCTATGAGAGTTGGGGGGGTGGGGGGTTCATGCAAAAAAAAAAAAATCCAACATATCGTATTGTGATTTAACATATGGCTTTTTGTGTAATTTTTGCCAGTTTTTGTAAAAATGTAAATAGTGCATTTTACTGTAATTCTACAAATGCATCAATACTCATGACAAAACGCCACACAAGTATGAATACTGCAGATAACAGCACAAGCGCTCAGCAATAGACAGACGGCACAGTTTAACAAACTGCTCCATTGTACCCGCAGCTCATCAGCTGGGCATTACTTACTGGCTGGCCTTTTGACCCCGGGTCTCCTCTGGCTCCAGGAAGTCCCATGCCGCCTTCCATGCCACGTTTACCAGGAACCCCCACCTGACCGGGTAATCCTCTTTCTCCCTAGAAAGAACCATAAATCGTATTTTTAGAATGGTTTCACTTGTGTCAAAGAGTGGGCTTATGATGGAGAAAACATACCATATAGAAATATACAGTGAAAACCCACAATGAGGCATCGGATAGTCGTCACAAGTAATAATGCCTGACCCCGTGCTATGTGATGGGTGAAATCTGGGACATTCCAGCACCATAAACTGATAAACCGCAAAAAAATAATTTACACCCCCCCCCCCCCCCCCATTTGGTGCAGGTTTTGCTGCTGCAGATTCTCCGCTAGAGATCTGCCCCATAGTAATGTAAGATCCAGCCTGGGCAAACAATTAGCCCATCCGGCAGCCCGCCCCCCTGGGAAGGTCGTGCCCATCCTGAACCGATGCTGCAATCACCGGTTCAGTAACGCACAGATTATGTGAATTAGGCAATGCTTTGTAAAGCAATTTGCTGAGGAACGCTGCATTCCCCTTCTATCCGTCAATTTCTTTACACGGCATGGGGATAACATTTCATAGTGTCATCCACTTTGCTGTAATACACTTATTTTCTGCATATTAAGCCATTGTGGCCAGTGCAGACACCTCTTCTTCTAAATGGTAGAAGATGCTACAAATACTGTGAGCTTCCCGTGACCGCAGACATCAGGGACCGTGTGTTTCATGCACTCTGTCACGTATGAATGAGAGGAAACCCATTACCTGTGCAGGACGTGACACTTATAATTAGCCTCGGCTCGTCATATGACCGCAGGAAGGGGCTGCAGAACACACAAGGGGATCTGTTGTGCTGTCTACATGTCTGCTATCCCTGTGTGACCCAGCCGGCTGAACATGTCACCCATACACCTCTACGGAGAATACAACACAATGGCCAATTCCTCCAAGACTAAAAATGACCCAAAATGTCTCTAACTACCAATAACTTTGATCATAGTTCTCCATAGATACTCATAAGGTTGCAGCTTTTATTTTCCGAAGACCCTCCGAGACCTAAGAGCTGGTATCTGATTGGCTGCTATCTGCAAATTCCTCACCTGTCCCTTTCTTTTTTCTAACCTCCTCCTCTACATGTGAAGAGACGGCGGCGGCGATGTTATCAGGAGCCTCACGTGGGCCCGATGGAGGGATTCTCCCCCAGGAAAAACAAACGACAACTTAGAAGATTCAAGTCAAAAGGTTGAGAAGTGATAACATCGGCAGCTGGTGACCACTGGCTCGCTTTTCACCCAGACTGAACTTTAATCAGGGAGTAAACTTTCTGAGTGGCGCTCCCCCTACAGACCATTTCGAGGAACATCATACATGAACTTTGTGATGTATTCTTTTTTGTTCCTACAGTGCTGAATAGTGTAGCGGGCAGCTAGTTAGACGTATGCCACAGAACGCTACGGGGACAGTAAACGCCTATGCCTGCTATACAACAGGAACGTGTGGGCAATCAGTGCAAACAGAGCAGCGTTAATTAAACATCCCATGAAGTCAGGAGCCGACATTTCATCTTATGTAGTAGATCAGGACAAGTTCACTATAGATTTTCCACAGCATTTATAGAAGCAGTGAGGGGACTTCGCAATAGCGCAGTTCGCATCTGCAATTCTGTTTTTTCTATTGAGTCACGCAAGTTGGGAAGGCTCCGTTACATGATGGACAAGACTCATGCCTGAAGGTTTCTGTCATTTTCCAGATTTATTCCACACAATCTGCACTGCAATTTCCATTTGCAGATGTGAAACAATCTCCTCCACCTGTCATGGAAATTAATATCCAATGCAGGGGACCTTTCATACGGAATGTAATAGGCCGCACGACACACCGCAAGCTGCGGGAAACGCCACACCAAAAGCTACAGGCAGATTTGTGGCATTATCAAAAAAGGCTTAAAACCTGCTTGCAACATCCATAGTAAGATCTGTGGATGTTGGTGTGGAATTTCACAGCTGCGGATTTGGCTGCATAACACCATCCCGTGTGAAAGGTCCCTAATTCAATGTATGTTGCAGATTTTCACCTTTTTATTTCACCCGTTCAAATATACAAGACCTAATTTATACTGACAGATGATCGCTCAATAATCGCCCAAATGACAGTTCTGAGCGATCATCTTTGCATAGTCTATAGTAGCCAAGTAGCTACTTAAGAACTATGCAGGTGGAGCGGGACACCACCACCACTCAGCGAACAATACAGCTGTTCTGCATAAGCAAACAGTTGTATTTTTCTCTGCGATTACATCTCACGTCCCGCTGTGAACTACCAGCGGGACATGAACTTAAAGAATCTGATCAGCGCTCCTAACTGTGATAACAGCCTGCACCGCTGATAAGAGTTCATCGCTCAATTCTAGAAAACTAGCATTGAGTGAGGAATGACTCGTGCACGAAAACTGCACAATGTCCGTGCATTTAGACCCAATGGTTATCGCTTAAAAGACGGCTTTGAGCGAATTTTGAGCAAGAATCGTTGGGTCTAAATGAGCCTTAGCACGTGCAGGTTTTGCTTGTTGTCTCAGTCAAGCGGCTTGAAACCAGTATTACTTACTTCAATTTACTGCTGAACTATCATCCTCATCATACTTAGTCACTAAAAAAAGGAGCAGCAGTGACTCTATGTGGACTTAGTACATATCAGATCAGTGTAATACGTGACTGCTCCACTACATGAACTCATCAAGGAAAGCAGGGCAGGGATTAGAAACAGAACGTTTCATTGCTCACGTTTACGGCCCTGATGGTGACACAGAAGGCGATATAGACAGTCTTATATCATAACTGATATGATGGGTGGAAACAACCTCAAATGAGGCCAAACATGGGAATTATTATTGAACCAGCCCAATAATAATGCACAAAGCTATATAGTGTCTCCCACGCTCCCCTTGAGGGTTTGTCCACACAGGAGTGTCCGCAGCGCAAAATCCATGTTAGAATCCACACCAATTGGTGCAGAATTTACCCCCTCATTTGAACAGGTGGAATCCGCTGCAGTTCACGGACATACTGCGGATTTACATGAACCCCACTGACTATAATGGGCTCTGTTCGATTTCCACCATTATCAGATAGCGGAGCATTAAGTTATCTCATCCTGTTTTTTAACGGCATTCAGCGCCGGAGATTCTGAACGCAACCTCCACCACGATGTGAACCGGCCCTACGGGTCCTTCTACATCGGACGATTGTCAGATGCTTAGGCTACCAATACTAGCCCCAATCATAACTGCTCCGCCTGTGATTGCTCATGAATGGAGGTGGAGATCGCTTCCGTCCACCCGCCTCCATTCACACTAAGCAAGCAGACGATCACAGATGAACTATTGCCCGTTTGTACCGGCCGATCGTCGCTTGATTTTTATGCCTGGAGAAACTGAACAATAAACAAACTAATTGTTTGCACTGAATGATCATCATTCAGTTTCTCGTGATCCGGCAAGAATCAGAATGAATCGTTCCGTGTAAAAGGGCCCTAAGTCTAATAATCGTCTGACACTTCTCAGCATTCATCTCATTATTATCACAAGCAAGATTACAATGAGTAGTAACACCCGATATATAATATAAAACAGAGAATCCACCCTTCACAATAGGTGGTGGTCACAGTCCACCTCCTCCCCCTCCGTGCACAGGTCACAGAGAACGCTTACAACACTTTCCCGTAGAGGTCAATGAGTCCCCTCCGGTCTGTTGTGTTTATGTAGCCTGTGAGTTCTGCTGTAAAGCATGTCTCTAAATGCCTGTTAACCGCAACTCGGACCAGATGGCCGCCCCATAGTCACCAACAGAACTAAAAAAAAAAAATCAGATGAGAAAAATGAAAATCTGTCAATATCTGGTTTTAATTTGTGCAAAAAAATATAGGTGATATATTCCCTTAAAAAAATTGGTTAACTATAAAAACTTGATTTATTATATAAGTGGTCATTTTCTGATGACATTCCCTTTAAGAATGCGTAAGCAACACGGACAATCTAGATGAGCCGAAAACAATGTAACAGTGTACAAAACAAGCTTAGAACAGGAGAGAAGACCACCGAGGACCCCCTCCCCCCATATATATATTGAGGGACCTTCATCCAAAATGCAAAATTTGAAAAATACAAATGAACTAAGTGAGAAGAGTGGAATGAAAGATGTGCAAGCATTCATCTGCGGCCGGCCCTGCGCAGCTGTCCATACACCTCCAGCCAGAAGGATCCCACGGGGACAGCCGCACAACTCATGGAGACATCTGCTGAGTGTGCAGCAATACAAGATGGGAAAGGTTTATTCCTTCTGCAAGGGGGTAACCCGTATCCCAACCATACACTGACCGAGCACTATAGCATCTGTGCTGAGAGGCAATCTCTTATCAATCTTCACCAGTAGAGGGCAGCAGATAATAAGACACGTTCTGAAGGAGTCATCCAGTTGAGATTCTTTTGGCATACTGTAATAACACAGGATTCAGATGAATCAAATGAAGATCTGGCGCTGTGCGGGTCACGTGACCTGCGAGGACTGGGCAAAGTACAGAATGAAACCCGGAGGAGTTAATAATGACTGCTTTCGACTTTAAGATGAGTCAGATTTGTTCCACCTGGATGAGCAGGACAGACATAATATTGGAGCTTTGGCTCTGCTCATCGGGACTGAAGACGACATAAGCGTATAGTGTGAGGTGTCTGAGCGCAGATATGACATGGGCCCAGTAAGACGACACTTCGACCTGACAGCACAACGGCAATAAACGCCTCGTAAAAGGACGGGCTCCGGGGACGCTATATGGACAGGTCCATTGTGTGAGCCACATGATAGATTGCTGGTATGCACAAACTGACAGTTCCCAGATCTCTTGTGGTCCTCAAATGTTGTACGGATACTATAAGAAGAGGCTAAAGAAACCCACCACTAACAACCACGTGTGGGCCGCCAATTACTGCACACGGTTCCTTTAGTACATCCACACCCACAGTGTTCAGTCATTTACCCTGTAAGGTACAATGGCGGGGCCCCACAGTATCCCTCAATGGCCCTTTAGGTAACAATGGTCAGCTGGATTCTGCACCATTAAACCAAAGCTGCCCAAACGCCAACAACTGTGGGACAAAAAATAGTTCATCTGACAGCTATTTCCCGGCTGCCCCACACTTATGAATGTTTGGCGCGGCTTAACATTTGCTTAGGGAGGTAAGCTGTCAGCAGACAGCTCTGGAGGTGGCTTACCTCTCAGGAAGCAAAGGGATCGAGTGTTGAAAATCAACTTCTCCGACATCATCTGTCAGGGGAAAGCTGAGCCGCCCCCGTACACATTGGAGAGGCATCCGGTTCTGTAGTTATCAACAGGTTCGGACAAATAAACTGATTTGATGAGGATGTGGGGGGAGAGGGTGTTAAAGGGCTGTCCCAGATAAAAGTTTTGTCTATTAACAGCTCCCCATTGGCCACAGCATAACAAAAAGCTCATACTCCTCCCGCTGGTGGCTCAGGGTCCCCCCTCAAAAAAAAAATAGTCCCGGACAACCTCTTTTAAGCTCGGTCATTTATTTTACCCAAATCATAGGAGCTTCTGCTTACTTTCAGCCTCTACTTGATGCCCCATTTCCCTTCAGTTTTCTTGCTGGACTCATATTGAAGATCATGCAATATTTGGACAGTGTCTTAAAGGGGGTTATAGCCCAAGATATGAACTTATACACTAGCTGAAGGACAGTAGAGAAGTGTCTGTCTGATCGGTGGGGTCCAACCACTGGGACTCCCACTAATCACAAGAATGGTGCCTCCGTATGAATGGAGCGTCAGCATGCATGCTCGACCAGCACTTCATTCTTCCCGTTCTTGTGATCAGCGGGGTCCCAGCAGTTAGATCCCCGCTGATCGTCCAGACACTTATCTACTACCTAGGGAATAGGTTCATATCTTGGGATAACCCCTTAAAGGCCGGTGTCACACTTAACATCTGTTAAAAATACCAAGTTTCTCAGGGCATGGGAATCCCCCCTTCCCTTCCCTTTAGGAACCCTAAAGAGGATTGTACAGGATTAGGGAACAAGGTTGTTTCTGGTATTACAGCTCATCCTCTTTCACTTCACTATCAGACAACCCTCGGACAAGAGTCGCACTATTTAACAAGAAGGCAGTTGGGTTTTCTTAGCCATTTGAGAACATTAAATGTTTTGCAATGGGATTGATCTTGGAAACTGCGTCCTGCTTACATAGAAGTGCATTCCAGTCTTGCTGGCACCGGTAAGACAGATTTGGCCATTATTTTTACAGTAATTGTTTGATTTAAAGTGATATTCATGTCATGTTATTCCGTAAGTGTAATAAATGAAAGTGTCTGCAGGAAATTGGATAAAATAAACCAACGGCCGTTACTCACCTGCACATCCAGCGCCGATTCCCCGGAGCAATGACGCATTGTACATACATGTGACCGGCTGCAGCCAATCACTCAGCGGTGACGCTACCAAGTAGGGCACAAAACCACTACATCCAATGACTGGTTGCCGCAGACGTGTATGTATGGCATGCAATCATCGCAGCTAAGTAAACCAAGACCAGTGAGACCCACTGGAGCTGCACTGGTGGGCAAGACAGGTGAGACCCACTGGAGCTGGACTGGTGGGTAAGATCGGTGAGACCCACTGGAGCTGGACTGGTGGGTAAGATCGGTGAGACCCACTGGAGCTGGACTGGTGGGTAAGATCGGTGAGACCCACTGGAGCTGGACTGGTGGGTAAGATCGGTGAGACCCACTGGAGCTGGACTGGTGGGCAAGATCGGTGAGACCCACTGGAGCTGGACTGGTGGGCAAGACCGGTGAGACCCACTGGAGCTGGACTGGTGGGCAAGACCGGTGAGACCCACTGGAGCTGGACTGGTGGGCAAGACCGGTGAGACCCACTGGAGCTGGACTGGTGGGCAAGACCGGTGAGACCCACTGGAGCTGGACTGGTGGGCAAGACCGGTGAGACCCACTGGAGCTGCACTGGTGGGCAAGACCGGTGAGACCCACTGGAGCTGCACTGGTGGGCAAGACCGGTGAGACCCACTGGAGCTGCACTGGTGGGCAAGACCGGTGAGACCCACTGGAGCTGCACTGGTGGGCAAGACCGGTGAGACCCACTGGAGCTGCACTGGTGGGTAAGACCGGTGAGACCCACTGGAGCTGCACTGGTGGGTAAGACCGGTGAGACCCACTGGAGCTGCACTGGTGGGTAAGACCGGTGAGACCCACTGGAGCTGCACTGGTGGGTAAGACCGGTGAGACCCACTGGAGCTGCACTGGTGGGTAAGACCGGTGAGACCCACTGGAGCTGCACTGGTGGGTAAGAC
Source organism: Eleutherodactylus coqui (assembly GCF_035609145.1). Taxonomy (NCBI): domain Eukaryota; kingdom Metazoa; phylum Chordata; class Amphibia; order Anura; family Eleutherodactylidae; genus Eleutherodactylus; species Eleutherodactylus coqui. The sequence goes on along the minus strand of NC_089846.1, from coordinate 24,065,394 downwards.
CGGTGAGACCCACTGGAGCTGCACTGGTGGGTAAGACCGGTGAGACCCACTGGAGCTGGACTGGTGGGTAAGACCGGTGAGACCCACTGGAGCTGGACTGGTGGGTAAGACCGGTGAGACCCACTGGAGCTGGACTGGTGGGTAAGACCGGTGAGACCCACTGGAGCTGCACTGGTGGGTAAGACCGATGAGACCCACTGGAGCTGCACTAGTGGGTAAGACCGGTGAGACCCACTGGAGCTGCACTGATGGGTAAGACCGGTAAGACCCACTGGAGCTGGACTAGTGGGTAAGACCGGTGAGACCCACTGGAGCTGGACTGGTGGGTAAGACCGGTGAGACCCACTGGAGCTGCACTGGTGGGTAAGACCGATGAGACCCACTGGAGCTGCACTGGTGGGTAAGACCGGTGAGACCCACTGGAGCTGCACTGGTGGGTAAGACCGGTGAGACCCACTGGAGCTGGACTGGTGGGTAAGACCGATGAGACCCACTGGAGCTGCACTGGTGGGTAAGACCGGTGAGACCCACTGGAGCTGCACTGGTGGGTAAGACCGGTGAGACCCACTGGAGCTGGACTGGTGGGTAAGACCGGTGAGACCCACTGGAGCTGGACTGGTGGGTAAGACCGGTGAGACCCACTGGAGCTGGACTGGTGGGTAAGACCGGTGAGACTCACTGGAGCTGGACTGGTGGGTAAGACCGGTGAGACTCACTGGAGCTGGACTGGTGGGTAAGATTGGTGAGACTCACTGGAGCTGGACTGGTAGGTAATGGCCGATTTGCAGTTTTATAACATTTCCTGCAGGTACTTTAATTTATTACACTGCCTAATGACCCCTTTAAAGTTCACTTTGTTCCATGAGGCAAAACTATCGGAAAGCATTTTTTTCTGAAACTACATGGTTTCCATATTTTTCCCACAGTCAGAAACAAGTCCTGTTACTTCAGCTTCATAATCATCCACAAGCATCTGTGCCGGGTTCCACCCATAGAGACTTTCACACATGATGCTTTTGCTACTGATCACTTACCAGCTCTTACGAAACACCTAGACTGAGTATTAGGGAAGGATGATAGTTTTACGACAGCAACAAAGCCACAAGTTGGAAAATGCATTAGTACATCATCTTCCAACGCATTCCCTACTGACTTGACCATAAAATAGGTGATCCCTAGATTATACTATAGCTCAATGACAGTACGCAACAAATGGAATATCAGCAATGGACCTAAATACAATTCAATGGCCAGAATAGAAGATCTGATGTAATATGCTAATGAATATTGTGGCATATACACAGCAATTACCCTGAGTCCAATTGGTCCCTGAGCCCCAGGTAATCCTGGCACACCAGTGTTTCCACGCTTTCCAGACATGCCGGCAGGACCAAATTCTCCATCATCACCTTGTTCTCCCTAGGATAGGAAAAAGATGATAATGGGCTCCTCTTTCATCTGATGGCTCATAACAGTATTACTCATAGACCGGAGACTTACTTTCAGCCCTGCAGTGCTATCCCTCCCCGGTATTCCGTCAGGTCCTGGGGGACCCTCTTGGCCTTGTCTTCCTACCACTCCGCGGGGTCCGACCATTCCTACTGCTCCCTAAAAAGACAACAGAACAGTCATTTCATGAAGCTGGAGCACAACACAAAGAAATCACATCCCTTTGGTCTCTGCCGGTAGCACTGACGCGCTTTCACTGATTGCAGACCGCCATCAACCACTGGTTGTAATTTCGAGTGATCCTGAATATCTGGAATAACATCCCCGCAGCGGTCCAGTGCATGTATACAACATAAGTCCTACTAGGGGAAAATGTTCCTATTTATAATACACTAAGAGTGCGTTCGTAAAGTCTTCAGACCCCTTCACTTATTTTTTTACATTTTATTATGTTGGGGCCTTGTGCAAATATAAAAAATATCAAGTTTTCCCTCCATCATTCTGCATTCAATACCCCATAATGACAAAGTGACAACAGAATGTTATCAATCTTTGTACAAAATTGTTACAATGGAAAACTAGCTTTCTCCATTGACATAAGTCTTCACACCCTGTACTCCGTACTTGAAGCACTTTTGGCAGAGATTCCAGTCTTCTTGGGATGATGCCACAAGGTTCGCACACCTGGATTTGGGGATTTTCTGCCTTTCTTCTCTGCAGATCCTCTTGAGCTCTGTCAGGTTGGATGGGGGCCGTCTGTGGACAGCCATTTTCAGGTCTCTCCAGAGATGTTTGACTGGGTACAAGTCAGAGTTCTGGCTGGGCCACTCGAGGACATTCACAGAGTTGTCCCTAAGCCGCTCCTGTGTTGTCATTGGGTTCTTGGTCACCTCTCTTACCAAGGCCCTTCTCCCACGATTACTTAGTCTGGTGGGTCGGCGGCTCTAGGAAGAGTTCTGGTTGTTTCAAACGTCTTCCGGCAGGCAGTTCTTTCCTCTTCATGGCTTGGTTTTGGCTCTGATATGCATTGTGAGCTGAGACTTCATATAGACAGGGGTGTGTCTTAAAATTACGTCCAATCAAGTGAATTTAATACAGGCGACTCCAATTAAGATGTAGAAACATCTCAAAGATGATCAGGAGAAATGGTAGGTCCCCAGAGCTAAATTTCAAGTGTCATACCAAAGGGTCTGAATACTTATGTCAATGTGAAATGTTTGGTTTTTTTTAAATGAAAAACTAAAGATTTCCAACATTGTTTTTACTTTGTCATTATGAGGTATGAAGTGCAGAATGATGGGGGGGGGGGAACCTTTTTTGTAAAAAAGACAAAGGATCTGAAGACTTTCTGAATGCATTGTGGAATACTTTATTACTTCTAATGTAACGCAGCTACAGAACATCTCTATGAAGACAAAAGCGAGAGCTTTCTGTTCACAGTTTGAGTGAGATTAAATACCATCATCTTTTCATAAAGCTGTTCTGCAGCAGCTGGGATACAGTACTGTGGAATACACACTACAGCTGCTGATATGCAGAAAGAAAGTGGCAGCAATACATGACAATCCATGGTTCAATAAAGAAAAAGAACTTCCTACGCAGCTGATCTTACACACGGCTTCTGCAGGGAACGAGATGTCCAGCACTTAAGACCCCCTGTCCACGGCCGAGGCGGAAGAGGAGAGCTGACAGGTCTCCGCAATGAGCACATTTAATAGATAGGCTCACCGCGGAGAATTGCAGCATGCCGCGATTTAAATCTCACGAGTGGAGAATTGCTATGATTTTTCACTTGTGGACGCCGGCGCTGTGCTTTCCATAGTAACCCTATGGAAAGTTTTACAGAGCGTCATCCGCGGGTGATTTATCGCCAGCGGATCATCGCCCGTGGACAGGCAGCCTTATATGGCATCACAGGTTGGTGGTTTGTAATATCACAGTCGCTGTACCCAATGCATAAATATGAATGATATCCATCCTGTATATTAGGTGTCAAGTGGATCACATAAAGCTTGCATCATCCCTCACCGATAGAGCACTGCAGGCTGCTATCATTTTAGAAAACATCCAACATGTCTTAGTGATACAGCAGAAGTTGTAATTGATGGGGATTCGGAAGTCAAGTCCTCAGCAATTGCTGCAACTAAGGGGGAGATGTGCCCCCCTGCCACTGCGACCGTTTGACTGTGACTAGAGCCAAGCTAAGCCCTGTGCATGCCCATAGGAAGTCCATGCATCAGATTTGCAGAATTTCCCCCATGATAACATTATTGGTAATTGCTGTTCTAGTTGAGGTTTTCCGTGTGAGGGACTGTACTTACAGGTGGACCACGAGCACCAGCTTCTCCTGATTTTCCCGATTTGCCCTTTAAACCCTAAAAAAAATAGGAGTTCATATGTAAGGTGATTTGATATATGCAACATTATCTTCTACATCACCTGTCAAACTCAAGGCCTGCGGCTGAATCTAGTCCCTCTATGTCATTTTATGTGGCTCGCGACAAAGTCTAGAAGCAGAAAGTTTAGTTCTCCACTTTCCCTGGAGGATGCAGCCAGTGTCGGGCAGAGGGAGCGGCGTCAGCACATGGAGCGGGTGCCATCTTGGATTCTGAGCTCCGGCGTATTTCCACACCGCGCTGTTCGGCAGCTTGTGGCGCAGCTCTGCCAGCCCTACCGGGCCGGGCACCCTAGCCACCCTCCAAGGTAAGAAGCTCAGTGCTAAAGAGGTGGAGCTCCAGAGCCATGTAAGGAGTAGTTACTAGAGATGAGCGAACGTGCTCGGCCCCGCCCCTTTTTCGCCCGAATACCGCGATTTTCGAGTACTTCCATACTCGGGCGAAAAAATTCGGGGGGCGCCGTGGCGGCGCGGGGGGTTGCGGCGGGGAGTGGGGGGGAGAGGGAGAGAGAGAGGGCTCCCCCCTGTTCCCCGCTGCTACCCCCCGCACCGCCGCGCCTCTCCCCGCCCCCCGGCGCCCCCCGAATCTTTACGCGCGAGTACTGAAGTACTCGAAAATGGCGGTACTCGGGTGCGTAAGTACTCATTACGAGTACGTTCGCTCATCTCTAGTAGTTACATTTACGGCTCAGTCACACAGGTATCGGATGCCTATTTGGTCTGTGAAATATGCGCATTTTCATGGACAATACATATGCGTATTCACTGCATATTTAGACCCGCTTGCATTTTTTTGCACGCGTATTCCCAGCGTTATTCATGTGCGGGGAAAAAAAATTCAAGAAGGTCTCATAGACTTCTCCTGCCTTCAGGTATAAATACACAATGACTATGCAGTTATCATGGTTATTCACTGTGTATTTACACAATCCCCTGGACTTTAATTGGCAATTTCTGTAGGTAACAAGGACCAGAATAGGACATGCAGACATCCCAGTGCAAATCAATGGTGTTTAAGCTGTCTGTATTACGCGTGCAAAAAATATGCTCGTAATATGGAGAGCAAATATGCCCGTATGAATGAGCACTTCTAAAACAGCCCTTTGGAGGCAGCCATAATGTTGATGTGGTCCCTGGTGAAAAGGAGTCTGACACCCCTGTTCTACAGCATCAGCCCTCACATGCATGAGTTATAGTAAATAAGGCCATTATCGGTAATTCACACGGGCACACGCTTCTGCCCTGATCCTGGCAGAGATCCTAAGACTTCCTTCGTAATCACCCCTCTGCGTTGTCGCTGGCATTTTCCTGGAGGGGGTCATCTCTGGTTACTTGGAAAACAAAACCGCAAACTCAACGCAGCAGATTTTTGTAACCAGTGGAAAATCTGTCGGGAGCGATCTTTACTATCTGTGGCGCGTACAACAGAGCACGTACCACATGGCACATGCTGATGAAACCTCCCGCTACGGTGTCCACACAATAAGCGTACCAAGCAGAGTGTTAGCGAAATTTCTAATTTCCTACACATTGTGGATGAAAAGACTTAAGTGCCCGTTACTCAGACATGGTAGCCATAGGAATGAAATCCGCACCACCTACCATAGCACCTCTGGATCCCTTTAAGCCCTGAAAACCTCGTGGTCCAGAATGGCCCTGCAAGAAACACAGACTGCTGTAGATGATGTATGAAAAGCATTCGTGGTGCTTTCACGTGTCGTATGCCACTTGTATTGTGCCAGGCAGCCAATCATGGAGCACTTTGTTTGTGCCGAATTTGGCCACCTGGCTCCTACAGATGAAAAAAAGTTGAATTCACATGTTCCACCTGTAAACGCCAAGTGAACAAAATCCAGACCGCAAAACAGATGCAGTAACTGGTTACATGCCACAATCCCTGTGCCACTTGGAGTCCGGAAGGAATTTTTTCCCTTAAAATGGGGAAAATTGGTTTCTACTTCATTGGTTTTTTTTTTGCCTTCTTCTGGATCAACATTGGGGGGTAATAGACTGAGCTGGATGGATACTACGTTACTTGGAAAGTGTGATAACATCCTCATTCCTTCCCCATTTTGAAAATGCTCCCCTAGTGTTAAATGGGCTTTCCTAGACGTTAATATTGATGATCTATCCCAAGGATAAATCAATGGGGGTCTGACTCCCGATGCCGCCATCAATCAGCTGTTTGAATGGGCTGTGGCATCAACCCATCCCTGCTGCCTCTTCTTGTGACATTGCGTTCATCGGTCACATGACCTTACTTCAGCTGAGTCCCATTAAAGTAATTGGAATAACAGGCACAACTGCTATATAGTGTATTACGCTGTGTCTGGTATAGAACAAAGAGGCTAAAACGTTGCGGCCCCTATAGAGGATCAGTGAAGATGCTGGTAGTCGAACCCCCACTGATCTGATATTGATGACCTATCCTAAGACTATCCCCCTTTAGCCACAAATGATAACATATAGATGCACACAGTTCCTTACTGGTAAGCCCTGTTGTCCAGCTTTTCCTCTGGGGCCTTCTGGTCCGTCGTGACCCTGTATGCGAGTCAAATTATGGTTATTGGTGGCATTTTGAATTTTTATACAGAGCTCCAAATCCCCTGCAGAGATAGTTGAACTATATAAATGTGGCTGTCTGTAGCCACCACTAGGGGGAACTCAAGAGCTTAGTGCATACAGTATTGGTGTAGAAAGCTCCCTCTTGCAGTGGCTACATGAATGTGCAGGGAATTTGAAGCCTACATCAAATCAAGATAGTCTATAAATCAGCAGAGAATTTCAGACCTATTCAGTATAGGAAAGTATAGTATATCATGAAAATCTGAAGTCAGGGCATCAACTCACAGGATAGCCTGGGTCTCCTGGCTCGCCTCGGTCTCCGCGGTCACCAACAGTTCCCTAGAAAATGATGGCAGTGCATTACAATGGATCAAACCTCTCTACAAGGCAGCTTTCAGACCATGGCTGCCCACGCCAACACTTCTCACTTAGTTTACATTCTTCGTGTGTGAAAATCTTAATAAGACGATAATGTTTCATCTATAACCAATACTTGGTCGTGGGAGCTGTGCAAATCAGCATCTCCGTAAGCGCTCCAGAACTGGTTGGCCAAGACACTAGGCGAGGACAAACCGCCCTTCAAACTTGTATCTGCCGCTGAACCGATTCGGGATGTAGACGTAGGTAGAGCAAGCGCTTGAGCCTTATGCGCCATACGCAGTTTGTACAACAGGATCCAGTCACCTGACCAGTGTGAACATGGCTTTGCTAAAGTCCTAACAAGTCTTACTCTATCTCCAGGAGCGCCAGGGGCACCTTCCATTTTGCCATCCTCCCCTTGTTCTCCCTGTAAACAAACCAAATGAATATTAGGTAAGTGGATATATGGATGATATGTGACACAATCTTAAAGGGGTTTTCCCAGGAAGAATACTATTGATAGATCATCAATAGTTGATCGGCTGGGGTCCATCGCTAGGGACCCTGACCGATCAGCTGATTGTGCTCCGGATCACAGAGCCGCAATTGCAGAAGGGTCAGAGCGGAAGTATCTGCTCCGACCTCCGTGTAGTGGCTGGCGCTTGTAACTGCAAGCACGGCTCTCAATGAAATCAATGTGCGCCGTGCCTGCAGCGAGGGACCCCAGCCGATCAATTATTGATGATCTAGTCAGTGAATAGGTCATTAATGGTATTCTCACTGACAAACCCCTTTAAGGTTCAGTATATATACAAGTAGCTGGTGCCGCTATCCCAGTCTATGCACGGAGAGTTTGGGTGGGTACACCACTGCTATCCTTGAAGCAAAGAGTTAATTTGTGTGGGAGGAAGAAAATATAATTTATGTTTAGCTTACATGAATGAGAGAGAGAAAGAGAAATGGGAAGTGACAAGTAAAAATGCGAAGAAGAGGAGCCAGGAAGTAAACATCTGAAGCTACAAATGTGCAAAACGTAGAGAAAGCCGGGTGTGTTGTATTTGGCCGACGGCCCGCACACAGATACGTTCATGCACTTAAAGAGCGCATCTGGAGGCTCCCAAGTGAATGGGAGCGTCTCGCAACACATGCGCAATTCTAGATCCATACCGTGCGTGCAGAATATAAAGGCCTACAGGTAACACATTGGGCTCTAGTGACGGATTGTACTTCCATATGGACATGTGATCCTGTATTAGTATGACCTTGCCTCGGTACACAGTGGACGCGGCCATTTTTGTGGACTGATCCGATAATTATGATCCTTAACTCTAGTGTAAAGATGGCGGTCACCTGTGTATTTACTTGGAGGATTCCCTGTCCTCATTTCTTGCTTTTCTTAGACACAGGAGATTCCTCCCGGCCTGCTAGTTGATTGGCCTCAGGAACACTAAAAAAGCAGCCCAGTCCAGCTGGACCCAGCCGCAGCATTCGTAGAAAGCGACGCTCTCACCCCTCGCCAAACGTGTGAGTCATGTTCTAGCCTGAACTGGTTACAAGTCAGCTGAGTCAGCATGTGTGAGAGAGACAAGCGGGTAAGAGGGGCGTCTGCTCCTCGCAGCGCCATAACGGTACCTCGTGTTCTCAGAAGGTTCTGGGAAGGATTACATTAATTGTTAATGTGACTTATTCCAACAGATGTATCAGCAGAGGCGCGGGGAGGGGACGCCTCGTATCGCATAGGCTCTGTTTACATCTGCGTTGCAGGCTCAATCGGAGAGATGATCCAAAATGCTGGACAAAATAGTGCAGCGTGCCGTGCTACTTGGTCTGGTAAAATGCCTGGTGGCATGAAGAGAGCATGAAAGACCCCATTACAGTCAATGGGGTCTGTCAGGTGCCATTCATGTCCACAACGTGCTGGATTCAGCACTTCTGTCATTGTTGATCAGCTCCTACAACAGAGCGCAGATGTGAAAAGAGCCTGATGTCAGTCAGAGCTAATGGCGGAAGGCAGCGTATACACTCAATGAACATTTAAGCTTTAAAGGGGTTTTCTGGGAGTCAACTATTGATGACCACAGCCTCTTCTCAAGGCCTGTGATGTCATGTAGATCAGTCATATGGCCCGAGAGCAGCTCAATTTCATTGAATTGAATGGGACAGAGCTGCAATACCAGGCACAGCCAGGGGTCCCCAACTGCAGTCCTCGGGGACCGCCAACAGGTCATGTTTTCAGGGTTTCCTCAGTATTGCACAGGTGATGTAATTATTGTCGGTGCCTCAGACATTGCCACTGGTGTTCTTACCATAGGATATCCTGAAAACATGAACTGTTGGTGGTCCCTGAGGACTGGAGTTGGGGAACACTGCTATACACTGTGCCTGGTATGGACTGGGATGACAGCACCACTGGCATTTCGATCAGCTGATCTGTCAGGGATCTCAGGTAGACCTCTATAGATCCCCTATTGATGACCTATCCTGAAGATGATGTGCCAAAATTTGCACCAAATTTTGGCATAATAGAACTGAGCATGCTCACTGAGCACTTTCTGGTAGTTGAAGCCCTGGCTATATAAAGGACACTTTTTGCTCAGTGCTGAGGTGCTGCCAGGAGAGGCGCAGTAGATGGCAGAGGAGCTACTGGTGGTGAGCCAGAGCAAGAGCAGCGGGAGTACAGAACTTGGATGCGAGAGGACAGAAAGCGCTGACCAGAAGCGCCACAGAATGCCTGCTGCGAAAAGGTAGAAAGTAGTCTCACACCGTTCGTTACAACAGATTGCACCAAGGACCCGAGGAGAACAGTGCAGAAGAGTTGCACCCTTGACTTAGGATAAGCTCGGGTTGGTCGTAGTGGCAATTTCCCGTACCACGATATTGTAAATGAGGTGGCCTCAATACAAACATTACGTGTGCGAAGCGCTAAAGACACGACTAGTCAAGCAACAGGCCTGTTTCTTTAGTAGGTTTCATGCTGAGCGACGTTCACCATTTAACAGATAGCCATTGCTTGCGGTTTTGGACTGAGACAGAGAGGTGCAAGCCTACATAATAGGCTGGAGTTGGAATGCGGCGTTGCCAATACAATCTATTGATACTAGTACAGAAGGACTGCATTTTGCATAATTTGCTTTTCCTTTCTACAGGACTGATCTTTGTACAGCCTTATTGGTACTATGCTTTCGGCACTATTTTGTATTGCGTGCAAAATAGTATTTCTAGGATTTAGTTAGCCGTAATTAGCCTAGCGAATGCAAAGGTATAACGGCTTAAACATTATTGCCATATTATTATTGTTCATATATATTCCTGTGTTTAGAAATAAATATGGTAAACTTTGGTTACTCCATCTGCTGCATCGCATCCTGAATCCTATGTTGCTATACCATCACCCCCAAGCTAAGGACACGTTCAGATAGCAGTTTTCCGTGTTAGAAAAAAAATCTAAAATGGATCTGAGACATAGGCTTTGGATTTCTGCTGCCATTTTGCATGTATGGCTGCCATTGATCTACATCTGAGTCAAGTAAAGCAGATTCTGTATCAAAAAGAAGTTATGTGTAATGTATTATTCTTCCCCTACAATGTGGATTTCAAATCTGTGCTGTATAATCTATGGCACAGATTCCTAATTAATCAAATGAATGGGATGTGAATTTGGTGCAGAATCAGCATTTATTCTGTGTACGCAAGGCCTGAGGGTTTTTTTCCCAAATGACTGTGATACAGTTACCACAATAACAGATGATGTAGGAATTCTGAAGAACTTGCCTAATATTTCTGCCAAACCAGACATCATCCAGGTGACAAAAACCACAAAAAGTCAAAATATGATCAAAAGAGACAAGAGACTTTGCAGAGGAGCCATATATTTTACATCATGATCTCATCCGGTCAGCAGTGACTCACTAACATATATGCCGTCTGCAGGGTGTCTTGTACCGCTCGATGGGAATCTGCTGACACACGTTCCTGAGTAAAGCCACAGAAATGCTGTATTGACCCTGTCTAATGTACAGATGTCTTTTTTAATATTGTGGGTTAATAAAAAAAAAAGCGCTATTGGCAGAATTGGGTCATGTGACCAGTTTTTGCTGATTCTGTGTAGCTGCTGTCCTTGCTGAATTAAATGGAAAGAAGTTCACACTCCTGTGTGCCCTTTTCATTGAAGGCATAAAAAGAGGGATGCAAGCGTGGAGGTAAGCATACCCCTTAAGGAGGACTGCATTATAATTTATCAGGCACTTCCTTAGACTGTATAATGACTTTCAGCCAGTTTGATTTTTTTTTTTTTGCTAGCCAAACAATGATAACTTCCAACAACGAGAGCAGCAAATCTCCTCATTCTTCTGCAGAAGCTGTGTGTATCGTCTCAAGACAGAGCACTGAGACCCCCACAGATCACTAGGACAAGGTACTTCGCCATTCTGCTGAGCACAGCGCCCCTTTGGCTACTGTTAGGTCAGCTTGAGAGCTGAATGTGGCCATGTATTCACTGTTGCCCAGTTTCATGACCGTGAACTAATTAGTAAAAAAGATAACCTTAGGAGGTGTATCTTAAAAGGTACAGGTCCTAGGGTGACATCACATTGTGAAGTTTTTTTGGCAGAATGTTTTTGCAAGGTGGTTTGCCAATGCCTTCTCCAGCCATCTTTTACTCCCTAGCAAGCTGGGTGCTCATTTTACCGACCTCGGAAGGATGGCTCAAGTCAACCTTGAGAAAGCTACCTGAATCACTCGGGGATTGAACCTGCAACTTTCAGGTTGTGAGAGATAGCTTAGGACTGCATTTCTGCTGCCCTAACACACTGCACCACACAAGGCTTAGGCACTGTACGAAGATATTTTGCATGGTGTTTTTAACGGTTTGGCCTTTGTGTTTAAAGAGGAGGCTAGGATTAGAGATGAGCGAGCATAGTGCCTTATTCGAGTACCTGCCCGCTCGTCTTTAAAGATACGGGTGCCGGCAGGGGGCGGGGAGCAGCGGGGTAAAGCAAGGAGAAACGGAGGGGAGATCTCTCTCTCTCCCCCCCCACTCACCGCCGCAACTCACCTGTCACCCGCGCCGGCAGCCGAATCTTTAGAGACGAGCGGGCAGGTATTTGAATAAGGCACTACTCACTCGAGTACTTTGCCTTATCGAGTATGCTCGCTCATCTCTAGCTAGGATGTGCCGAAAGAAAGAGTTAACACAGTTGATGAAATCCACTGCCTGACAAAAGTTTCCTTGAAAATTTGTAGGTGTTTTGTTTACAATGAAATTTAGTATTTTCTGTGAATTTTCTTGTCCGGGATTCAGTAGGCTCTTCTACAAGATAACGATGGAGCCTTCTGGAGCTGCCTTCTATAAGACTATCTTAACATGGTCTTTTCAGGTCCAGCCCCTTTTCTCCATCCCAGGTTTCTGTCTAATGTGCTGAAAACAGCATGAAGATGAAAACCGGGATGGAACCATTGCTGTCAGTATATACAACCGAGCACTTTGGTCTCCGTCTAACATAATTTCCATCAGTCACTCTTCTTAACTGGATAGACAAAGCCCCGTACACTGCACTTTACTAACTTACTGCAAACAGTGACATGGATGGAAACCTTGTGAGAGGGAGACTAAAGTGGTCTTCGTCTCACATACTGAAGGCAATGGTTCTGACTTGGTTCCATCTTCAGCATATGAGGCAAAAACCCGAGAAGGGGGTGAAAGGTTAAACCCGAGACCACCCTCTGAAAGAAGGCTAAGACATTTGGCAAGGTATGATGGAAAAAAACAAGACACTGACTAAAGAACTCGGTAAGAAGCAAATGTGAAAAAGGGAAGCAGCAACAGGCAGAGATCTGTTATCATCAGAGATGTCTGAAGAAGCAATTGTGGATCTCCGGCCAAGAAAAAATCCTGCATGTTTAGAATTGAAATTCTACAATTATCAACAAGGAATGGATGAAACAAGCGCCCATTAGTTACACAGTCTTAAAATGTGGCGGGTTATAAGTGACTCATGCTGGACATTCATCGGACACAGACTGTCCGGTCTAGCTGTACACCACCTGTTAGTTGGCTTAGTTTATGCCAGGTTTTGCACCAAATTTTGGTTCAAATTTGGCTTAATTTGTGGCACACAATAGCCCATTTAGGCCATAGCTCCTTCCCACAAGTGTCTTAAACGTATCTGAGACGTGGCCAGCAAATACAAAACAACGTTTTTGTGCAATTTGGTCCAGAAAATTAGTACATTTTCAGTAGTAAATCTGCCCAATATCTTTTACATGATAATGGAAAGGGCAAAGCAAGTCTGTGACACGTGGATTTATTAGCTGCACTTGCTGGTAACGAGGAGCAGTTCTCCTTCCATGGACCAGTGCCGCCGGCTTTCATCTATTGTTTTTGATTTGGTCTAATTTCCTCTCTATATTAAATTTCAATAAACAGATTCATCTTTGTAGATTTGTTGCAGTTTCAGAATCCAGCTTTACAGCACATTGCATATTAATTAGGCTGGAATGAGCAGCATTCTCTCAGCTTTGCCTTGGGTGCCATTACAGCTCCTGGAAGATTCAGCTGTGTTGGGAGTCTTATCCATGGGAGAAGGTATGCAAATTAACTCCCCTCCAGAAGGAAGAAAACTGTCATACCGCGTAGCTACCTCTAGACAGCGCTAGGAAGCCAATGTCCAGCCTTAAAAAGCCTTGAAGCATGACGGGGTATCAGCCAACCGAGAGACACTCATCTGCTGGCAGCGCTGTTCCAGAGTTTTCCTCCTTCTGGAGAAGAGCTGATTTGCAGAACATATCAGGCAGGAAATACTCAGAACTTCTGGATTTCAGTAGTTCAGCAACATTGTAATCATCCCAAACACTCCAGAGAAAAAGCCTACATCAGATAGTCAAGGATCCTACTATGTGCTGCAGGGCAGAAGAGACTTCTAAACACAAGCTGGGGTTCTACAGATTCAGGTCCGGCCTTAGAGGTAACCCTGCCTCCCCACTAAAAGAATGGCTTGCACAATACTGTTACAATTTGTGTGCGCAAGTTACTTGGAAAGATACAAAATTATTTACAACAAACTTCGGTTCTCGTCCCTCATAGATTTTTTCCTACGATGGATTCCCTTAGGATTTCAGCCATTTGGGGGAATTTTTGGCCCAAATTGCGGCTCTCCACCCTTCAGAACTCTAAGTTAGCAGCAGGCGCTGCACCGCTATACCCATTTATATAGCCAGCCAGCTTATACATCTCTGGCCCCGGGTGCGAACCGATCCTCTCCCCAATTCAGAGGCACATCCAGCACATTTCTTACAGGTAATTGCCCTTTGGCCTGTACTCGAATCCCCTTCAATGCACTGACGTAACCTTTTACCTACGTATTACCTGACTCCTAGTGCATGGTGGCATTCCAAGCCAATGGTTCACTTGAGGAATATTGTAGCTGACATGCCTATATGGAATAACTCAGATTTCCCTGAACTATATTCCTCATGAGTGGGAACAGTTCAGCATATATACTCTAGGACATATGTATATATCTAACCCCCAGCCTCTTTTGACCATTTACAAAAAGTATGGTCTCCCTCGTTTTCAGTTTTTCCATTGTTTACAAATCAGACATGCCTTGAACACGAAATTCCCTCCCCCTGGTCCATGTATAACCCACTATACTTTCATTGGTATATTTACAGTCCCAAGGCCCACAGGGCCGCATATCCAAACTATACTTTAATAATGCCCAAAACCGCCCCCATGATTCCCCTGCTACAACACTTGTACAGCCATTTATTGTACATCAATGTTACTTCACTGCCATGAGGTTACAAAAGATGGATAGGACCTCTTCGGCTAATTGTTTTAGATGTATAAGTCCATACTCTGTTTCCTGGCGCATGATCCGGCCCATTATTCCGGACTTCTGGAAGGAAGTTATGGAATTCCTGTCTGGAATTCTGGGTATACCTGTACCTCATAACCCTGAGGTGTGTCTATTTGACATCACTGATGAGGAGGCATGGCAGCACCATAATAGGGTATGCCTCAGAGAATCATTATTTTTTAGCTAGGAAGGTAATTGCCTTAAAAGGGGTTTCCAGGCAGCACCGGCTTTAAGTGCTGGGATACACCGGTATCTGCAATTACTCCCATTGATTTCAATAGGTACTGTACGTGCCATTATGACCGCCGTCCGCTACACAAGGGTCAGAACAGTGGCTTCCACTCCGACACCAGTCTATTCCAGCACTGCCTGGATTGTAGGCACCCCTCTTTATCCAGGTGGGAAAAATTGGTCAGTTCCATTTTACCAAACTGTATATAAGTCAGGACCGTCCTGATCAAGTTTGGGGAGGGTGGTGTAACTCCTCTTCCACTCTGTATTCCCCAAGAGCACCAGCCTCTCTTATATCTGCTCACATGATCTCTCTAGTTACCCCCACGATCTCCTTATCTCTCACCGGCGTTCCGTCATTGCTTGTCTTGGTGCAATACTGTAAATTTTGCCCTTATCTTGTTCCTAGCTATATGGAGACAACACTCCAATGTTCGGATATCGGTATGTTCACGCCATTTTCTATTCGCCCGCTTCTTATCAAGCATTATTGGTAATGTTATGTGGTATGCTCATGCTTCAATAAAACAAGTTTAAAAAAAAAAATTATACTAAAAATCGACAAAATTGTTTTCCCCAAAGCATTACATATTTCCACCCCGCTCCAGGTAATACCGTACCTTTTCACCTTTTACTCCTGGAGGCCCGACTGGACCTGGGGGGCCAGCATGTCCCTATTGTGAGACAAAGAACATAAAAGTTTAGTCAGGTGACATGAATTCCACAAATCTGCCTACAAATACACATGCAGTCACTGCCATATTTCATAGCGGATACAGGATCTGCTATCCAGAAAGACCGGTGGCTGGACAAAGTTTTTAGGTTTTATACCTGTATACAAAACTTTTGCTAATCCAACTGTCTTTAATCTTACCTTTCCGGAAATGAGTAATGGCCGCTCTAATCAAAAGCACACAGGAATCCATCTACTACTAGAAATCTACAGTGACCATTTCCAATTCTTTATACTATAATTACACCTCTCATAGATACTTATTTGATAGTCCCAACAATCACACATTGCCAACCATGGACACCGTTTTATTCTGATCACCTTGTCAGGTATTTTACCTGGTAGCCAGGAATTCCTGGTTCTCCTTGTGCACCCATCCGGCCAGGAGAGCCCTAGAGGTGAAGAAAGATCGGTCAATTCTTAATTCACAAGCAATGGATTCAAGTACATAAACATCTGTGTACGTTTAGACGTGGGGGGGGGGGCATTATAAGTAACTGTCAGTTTACAATTCTAAATGCTAATCAATCATTCTCCTCTTTAAAGATTAATTTTCAATGTCACGATCTACCACATATTTTAAAAAATCCTGAAATCCTGCAGTTCTCACACTGACCACTAAACCTAATAATAGTCTGACGCTTCTAGTTCTGTAGAGAGAACTTCTTAGCAGTTATTAACATCACAGAGGGGTTTACAATGACAGGCGGCACCTTACTACTCCTCCTTTTTCATGCCAGTCTGGGTGACATTTGTTTTGAATGCATGCACTTTTCTAAAATTGTTGGATACTTTTCGTTGTGTTCTTCAGTTACCCAAACTTTAGAGGAATTGTTATGACTTAAAAAATATAAAGAGTTTCTGAAGTCAAACAATATGATTTACAGAAAGGTTAGAGGGTATCCGGACTGCTATGAAAAGGGGTAGTATATATAGATAACACAGGATCTACCATTCAAAATAGGTGATGGTCACAGCTCACTTCTTCCTCCTCCCTGCACATGTCACAGATCAACACTTTCCTATAGAAGTCAATGAGTTTCCTCCCCATTGTGTCTATGGCTCATGAGGCTGTTATAAAGCGCATCTCTAAATGCTGTTAACTGCAGCTCAGGCAAGATGGCTGCCTCAATAGTCCTGTTTTACAAAATAATTTTAACGCCTTCACCCAAAAGGACGTACATGTACGCCACCCAGGTGCGGGGTTTGTAAGGAGCAAGATTAGTAACCGATGCTGCCCCAGACATAGCTGGTACCAGTTGTCTTTAATAGCTGACACCTGCCCGCAACAGCCGAGATCAACGCTTACACTGACTGCAGCTATTAACCCTCTCCAATCCACTGTCTGACATCTAAAGACATTATGATTTAAGGCTGTACAGCTCCGATGTTGGAAGACGTCCGTTGGGGTTCTCTTACTGTATATTGCCAGCCTCTGCTGTCGGAGCCTATCCAATGTGTCACCTCATGCAGTACTGGCTTTAGCCAGCAGATAGCGCCATTGTATAACAGCAGAAAAAGAGTAAGCCCCCTAGGAAAACCAGGATACAAATTGGATTGGAAAGGGGTAATGTCACTGTTAATTCTGACCGAGTCATTTAAATGCCCTAATTGATGTATGGGGGGCCTGAACAGCCCCCTCACAATGAGACTTCAATATGTTGTTCAGTTGACATGACAGGCCAGGGCCTTCTGAAGGCCCCAGTGCTGCCATGAATGAATGCCTATCAAGACATGCCTGTTGCACGTCTTGATAGACTGCCTGTCAGAATATAGTTTAATGCAATACTATGGTACTGCATTGTGCTTTATGAGCGATCAAGCAATTGGAAGTTCCAGTTCTCTTAGGACACAAAAAAAAACAAGTAAAAAGAAGTGAAAAAAGTTTATTGTAAAAAAATAAAGATTAATAAGTAAAAAAAAATAAAAAAATAGGATGAACCAAAAAATGTTTTTTAAAAAAAGGACCGTGTCCTTAAGGGGAATGAATGATCTATATATTTTGTTTTTCAACTAATTAACCCCTTCAGCATGAATTATCAAGGAAGTCCATCAGGTTAGAGATGAGCGAGTATACTCGCTAAGGCACATTACTCGAGCGAGTAGTGCCTTAGCCGAGTATCTCCCCGCTCGTCTCTAAAGTTTTGGGGGCCGGCGGTGGGCGGGGAGGAACGGAGGGGAGATCTCTCTCCCCCCCTCCCCCTCCCCAACTCACCTGTCACCCGCGCCGGCCCCCGAATCTTTAGAGACGAGCGGGGAGATACTCGGCTAAGGCACTACTCGCTCATCTCTAAATCAGGTAGATTGTTTCAGCTCAACCTTTAGGGAAACACTTCTACACAGTTAACACCTTGGTTGTTTGCCAATTCCCAATAGTGGGAAAGTAACCTACTGAGTACTCACCACTGGCCCGAGGGTGCCTCTACTTCCCTTGGGCCCTTGATTTCCTGGTGGTCCTGGTTTCCCTGGAGAACCGGTCTCTCCGAGGTGACCCTGAAAACCTTTGTTTCCCTGAAAAAGAAAACATTTTAATTGCAGCTTGTATTCTGCCATGAACCATACTGGGTGCTTCTACCCTCCTTCTGCATTACCTTACGTCCTGGCTTGCCCTTTTCTCCTTGTTTTCCAGGTTTCCCTTCTACTCCCTGTGAATTAGAGTAACAACATTTTAGTAGGAAACATTAAAGACTAATTGCCGAGACTAGTTGAAGGGGATATGAAAGCATTGTATATGGAGGCTCACAGGTGGATGGAGTTCACTGTTCTCATACATTGCATTTCTGCAAACAATGGTCACTGCCATAGACATGCCAGTAATATGAGCTATGTGCGCCGTATTAAGTGGGCAGAGTAATAACGGATGCATCTATGGTGATAAAGACGGAGTTGCTGACCCCTTTGTACAAGGATTAGTCGGACGCAGAGTCATACATTTAGCTCTAATATGAAATGGACCTAAAACAGCCGGAGAAAATCTTGCAAATGAAGACAAGACAAGCAGAGAGGGAGCAAACCACAGAACATTCCTTCCCACAGACCTAGAAATGTCTCCATGTATTATACATTGACTTGCGCTGCTATCTAACATACAACGGGCAGGAAATTTGAAGGCTTAGGAAGGCTGCTCCTGAACTCCAAACACCACAAACTTATGAGAAACATGTTCTGTTCTGTGCCCGGCTGAAGGAGGCAGCAGCTGTCTGCGGCCCTGCAGTGCGGTATTGCGCCGCAGTATGATGAGCCGCTGTGCAGTGTGACACAGCACAATCACTGTACCGCTGATTGTACACGGACTGCACAGAGCTGTGTTTAATGTACCCAGTATTGTCGCCAAATTCCACACACATGGAATTGGATCCAAACCATCTCTCCAAGTCAAACACAGTCCTTGGTGGTTTACTTAGTCAGCAGTGAGATTTTTAGGAAAACATTGGTCTCGTGTATTAAATCTCTCTGGGAAAAAAGTGTTCTGCTTGTTATTATCAACCGATCGCGTTTCCCACGCAGTTGATGCCGACTCACTGTGAAGGTATTCTCTATACCAACCCAGTAGAGTCTAGGTAAGTAGCTATGGGAAATTCTTACCTGCTAATTATTTTCTTCTGTGCTCCATTAAGACAACCTTCTGGCTTCAGGACGAAATTCTGTCTTGGGTCTGAAGGGGGTATATTGCCTACAGTTCTTCTCTGCTGTCTCTCTGATCCACCAGTTCCAGGTCCCAGCCTTTCAAGATGGCAGACACAATCTTCAGACTACCTGATCCCCAAAGTGTATTGGTATTGTTAGACTACCAATGCACTATGCCTGCTCTGATTGGCCAGTGCTGATCATGTGATCAGCATTTACTGGCCAATTAGAAAGAAGTGCACAGTGCGCATTAGGTAGTTAGAAAATATCTGTAGCCACCGTGAATGGATGATAACCGAGACCAGTACCTGCAGATCAGAGGGGCGGCAGAGAAGAGCAACTACAGGTAATATAACCGTGACTCCTACTGTACCGGGAAAGACTTTTTCCCAAAACTGGAGGGTCACTGTAAGTAATAGGTCTCATCAGAGGCTCATATTATGGAGGACTAGCGTCCCGTGTACACAGGGGCTGTGACAGGGCACCGAGCGGGAAGTCATTCAATAGTCACAGTCGCTCCGTTTCCGCTCACTAGAACAGGACAACTACTGAGTGACTTCTTGCTCCGTGTAAACAGAAGTTGCTCAATCTCTGAGCGACTGCCTGCTCCCTGGTAATGAAGGTGGGTGGAAGAGATCTCCGGCCCACTCCGCCTCCATTCTCTGAACGACTGACGGTAACAAGAGGGCATCCTCTACAGTTAGAGGAAAGAAGGCTTCATCAGAAGAGGGCTCTTTACTGTAAGAGCAGTGAGACTGTGGAACTCTATGGATTTTGCCATCACCACGTCTTCAGGCATAGAGCAGTTTAAGAGGGGACTAGATGCCTTTCTAGAGCACTACCATAGTACAGCAGATAGACATTAAATAACCAGAAGGGTGGTTGTTCTCAAATGTGGATCCAGGGATTATTCTGACTGTCATTATGGAGTTGGGAAGGAATCCCCCCCCCCCCCCCCAATTTGGGTAAATTGGCTTCTGCCTTACTGTTTTTTTCCTTCCTCTGGATCAACCAGGGAGAGCGGAAACAGGCTGAATTGGATGGGCATTTGTCTTTTTTCAGACTATCATACTATGTTACTATGACTATCTCTCCCTTTTAAAACCACCGCAATGACAGTCGCTGGAACGCCTGTCGGGCTTATATGCCCGACAGTCATACCATGTAAGGGTACCTTAAACTAACAGCAAAAAAAAAAGATGGTCATTTGGTAACTGCCGCACATAGACTACATTTCTGTAGTTTAGCTTTTCAGAAGAGGTTCAGTATCAGTAGCACCCCACCGTATCTACAGAATTGGGAAACCAGACTGACAGCGATGGAAACTATGTGAGACGGAGACCCTATGGCACCAACCTGGTTTCCGTCCCCATGCGGTTTTCTGCATGGAGGAAGGAACGAGCACTGGTTTCACAAAGTGCAACGTGAACCCAGGTTAGCAGTCCAAAATATGGCTGCCATTGTCTATCGGTAGTTCTTCCCCTCCTGAGCAGATTGTGAGGGCTGTATATACCGCCCTGCAGATCTAGAATACATGAATCAGTTTTATTGCACTCCTGTTATATATTAAACATCACACATTTTCTGCAAACCGACTGATTATAAAAGCCAGACTATAACATGAGCTGCATAGCGATATATACACATTCATATCTGCAGCCAAGTCAGAGTGAATTAATACAGTTTGAGCTGACGCTGCAGAGAAGCTGCCAGGCGCACAGAAATCACTTCACACTGTGGCTGCAACTGTTGCGCCCAACCTGTGCCAAGATCTCCAAGGGATCATTTCCGGCCTATGTGAATAGAGAAAGGACTGTGACCGACCCCAGGAGGGATTTGTCTTACTACTCCCTGCATCCAATCTTTAGACTAAACCAACATTCTTAAGTACAGAGGCCATCATCTACTCAGGGATCATTTAATAAGCATATATCACAAGGGTAAGATATAGAATATATGCCATATTAAAGGGATTGTCCCACTTGTAGCTGTTTAGCTGCAGGAAGTAGACAGCTTTGTATATTACACAGTGGCCTGGGTTGGTACTGCAAGCTGAATCCCGCTCACTTCAATAGGACTCACCCTGCAGTACCAACCAAGGCCACTGCGCAATGTATGGAGCTGCCTACGTCCTGCAGCAAAAGTCTTAACACGTGGACCAATGATTGTGAATGGGCATTCATTAGAAGGCTAGTTCACCCAACCACAGTCCTGTCTGGGGGAGGGGGGGGGGGGGGCTTGCATTTTCTTCTTTAATAAAGTGCCGTTAATGACTAGTGATACAGACACCTTTTGGTTTGCTTAAAAAGTCAGTTAAACGATCGCCAATCTCGATGATTGGCACTCATTTAAGGGTGATATCAGCCCATGTAAGTAATGCCCCATAGTGGTGCTCAAAGACTAGGCACAACCAGGTGGCTGCATCTTAGTAGGGGGCACAATTTCGTAACTGGCACAACTGTACTCTTGCCATCACTGCATATATATTTCGCTCTAGCCTTCAGCTTTCTACCCAGCGCTGCTCCGTCGTAAACAGGCCGCATTCATCAGTCTTCTTTGTTTGATGGTTACGGAACAACAGAAACAAACAGTTCTTAGAAAGCAGCAATCATTATGGATTCTTGCGCCAAAGTCATCGACAGCTTCTGGCAACTAACAGGTAGGCGATGGGAGACACGCCGATACAACGATGCTCCTAGTGAAAGCCATTGATCATGTAAGTATGCACGGAGAGCAAGGTGCGCGCCGGTCACACCCCGCCGAGCGCCCTCATTATAACATCTTGGACGCGGTCCGCCTGTAAGGAGAGGGATTCCAAGAGGCAGGCTCGGATTTCTCACACACTCTAGGATGACTTTCCTGGAACTGATACCCAATCTCTGGCTTACCCTGAGACCAAAAAATCACTCTGCAGAGCTGCTGGAACTGAGCGCTAGACTCCATGCCAGCTGGCTCCACTGCGGACCGAGCAGACAGTGATTTAACTCTGTGACTGCCATGTTTCCCCGGTACTCTGCCAAACATATGATATCCAGCGGACGGTAGATATAGGGGCTTTAAACTTATGTAAATGAAAAGGGGATTGTGTGCAGCGATGCGATTACTACAAAGGAGAAGTTGGTCAAGTTCCCACTTAAAGGAAATGCATATCCAGCATGCGAGACCGGTGGCATCACCATTAAAGCCGGTTCGATCCCGAGCCTGCACTGTTCATTGATTCTCCAGCGTTTTCTCAGGGTTCTCCAATTTACCCCCATACTCCAATCATGTAGGTTAATGTACTAAGAAACCCCAGCCTGGCTGTAAGGTAATTATGCCGTGAGCTCAGAATACATATGGAGGGTAATGTGATAAAACCGGACGGGCCAAATATCTACCGGCGACAATGAAGAATTGGGTAACGAATACAGGAGTGGCATTAGAAACCTCTGGTCTCCTATTCACCATGGAGCATAATGCGGCCACAGGTCACTGGCTTGTGTACTGTATACCGCAGCTACTTTGTATATACAGAGCCATGTGCGCCATGGTCTGAGACGGTTTTTCTGTATTCTGCATGTCTGTATTATATCACTGGGGCCTGTAAAATCAAGAGGTGAACCGATGCTATGGTGGAGACAGGTCAGATTACATAATGCTGGGCTTTAAAGGGATTGGCCATTTTTGTATCCTCTCATGCTCAATGGTAGCAGGATTTAGCCTTTTCGGAGATCTATGAGGGCTGTGCGGGGGATTCATCTGCTCTGCTGTTTTTGCACTAATCACATCCTGGCTGCCCAATGCAACCTTACAGGCTACAGAAAAGCACAGAGGCCAAGCCCAATGACTGCCTTGGTCTCTGTCGCAGCCCTCCCATTAGGTTTTCCTGTTATGTACTATTCTCTATGGTGGTGGTGTTTTTTTTTTGGTTTTTTTTAATAATCACACCCCCATTGTATAACAATCAATTACATAAAGCTTCACGTTAAGGGTACGGTCCCACAAAGCGTTTCTACATGGCAGAAAGCTTCGGCTGGCTGCGGCTTGCTAAGGACCTAAAGGGAATTTGTCACCATCTTTTTTAAATCCCCATTGAGAGCAGCTTGTGGTTGTGACAGGCTCGCTGATTGCAGGCGTATGTCCGCTTTATGTATCTGTGCGGTAGTTTGGGAAAAACTTGCATTTTGTCAGTAGCAGCACATACATACATAGAGGATTACAAGAAGTAGTCATTGAGCTGCAGCTGGCCATGCCCTTCCCGCCCTCCAGCTATTGTTTGACAGGTGTCTTTATGCACAAAAGCAGTCAATCAGCATCTGGAGGGTGGGCTAGAAGGGGTTAGCTGCAGCTTTTGATTATTGAGGACTACTTCCTGTAGTACGTCAAAAAAGAGGTAAAATAACCCACTACATAGACAGCAAGCTAGTTCCCAGTAGAGGGAATTAGCTATACCCTACTGTTCTGCATTATGAGGACAGCTGAAATCTGAAGCGATGATATGGGGTCCGTGGTGGGTTTCCTTTAAATCTCTATACTCTGAACATACATATAATCAGCGTGGATCCGGCTATGACTCCATTTATTGTAAAGAATGACTTTTCTCTGAATAAACAATTTTTACAACTATGTTCCGGGCACTGAGCAGATTTAGCTCATCCGGCTTTGCTGCCAAGTAAAACTACTTTTAATTTGCAAGTTTACAGAGCTTAGGCGTGTGAATGGCTGCGTGCAACGGACAACGAGACGGACACTGAAGATTGTGCTTGAGACATGCCGATGCGGGAAGGGGAGGAGTACCCAGCTGCTCGCTTCCATGTAGTACAATATCAGTACAGCTGTGAAACCCTTGTGATGTCCAAATCAGATGTTCCTCGTCTGTCAGCAGCATGAAGCCTGCTGAAACCATGTAGTGTGGCCCTTGGACAGTCTGCGGTCCCCACAGCCAGTAATCACCATCCAGATTCCTTCCAGATAAGTCTCTCCCACACAAAGAGGAGGTACATGAGATTTAAAGGGGAAGGATCCCGCTATCCTGGAGCTGACTGCTCAGTAAATCATAACCCGCTAACGTCTCATCGTAGGAAGTGGAGACAGAGTGAGATAGATCGCTGATAGCTGCTGGGTTGTCGCCACCATTGTAGAGCCAACGGCATGTAAGCAAAAGAGTTACAACAAGTGGTAGGTCAGCCATACTTGGATAAATTAGATTCCCGCCATGAGCCAACCATTGCGGTAAGTACTCACTCTGACACCTGGGATTCCATTGAAACCGGGAGGTCCATCCTTTCCTATTAAGCCGACGGCTCCTTTTTCTCCCGTCTCCCCATCAGGTCCGGCCTCGCCCCTTTCACCCTATTGTAAGAAAAGCAGATCATTATACATAAAGTTTCCAGATATTAAAGGGATCTATTTTAGTTAAGGCTGTTGTGTAATATCATATGTGCGAGTAGAGCTCCTGGGGAATATGATAAACGGAACCCTAGAAGCCCATTAAACCGAAGCCCGATTTGGCTTCCACTTTGGTGGTTTCCATCGAAGTTTCCATTTAGTGCATGGATTAGTACAGGAGACTCTTTTATTCCATGCAGAGGCATCCAGTAAAAAAACCAAAAAAGTATACCGTGTTGTATACATACAATGGCAGCCTATAGATGACAGATGCCACCAAGTGGCATCCATTAGACGTATACGTCCGAGGGAGGTTTCTGATGTGAATCCTCGGAATGGAAACATGGAAGAAACAAGATGCCAGAGAAGTCTAACATAACATGCTGGCTTCTGTCATCATAACGTCACTGACTAGGTCATTACTATTGAAGCAGGAGAAACAGCTCTGAAGCACAAACTGCTGCAACCCTGAATTGACTAAACTGACTGGAACACAAAGACACGCGATAACTGCATGGCACATTTTTCCTATGTCTCACTCACTATAGAAAGGTCATCGTGTGACAGTTGATATTTACACGCGACTCAATGTAGACCTGAAGTTCGCAGCGATGATGCAAGAAAGTGCACATGGCGCCCTAGAAATACTGTTCATCATTCAGTTCTGAGCTCATGTAGGTAACTCCGTAGATGTTACTGGTTATACCGCAGGCTATTCTACACAGACCAGCAATCGGGGACAACCATCCGTTTTCCTGATCATTGGACCATGTGAATATGCCCATGATCAGGCAATCTACAGGTAAAGGCTTGTTCATCAGCTGACTGAATGGTTTATGTGAATATGAACATTCTTGCTCATCTGCAGCACATCTCGGGCTGTGCTACTGTTACATGCAGACTGTATGGGGATGAATGGCCATATTAATCATCCACATGCTATCAATCCTCTGCTGCATGTGAACAGTAGTAACAAATGCTGATCGATACGCTATACTGTCAATTAGTGCTCATTAAACGGGCTGAGAATCGTATCATGTCAAACTGTAATACGCACATGGACATGCCAAAAGTCATGGGACAGTAGCAAGTATGTCAAAATGACGTGAATTATCGGAGTTCTAATGAGGCATTACAATGGGTTCCAGACAGATGGGACGTTCCATTTCCAAAGTTGTGTGGGCATTCCTTGATCCACAGTGTCATGTGTATACTGAGAATAACTAGGCATTTACACCCAAATTGACAGCCCTGTGACCATCCACGGCTACTTAATGGTCTTGATCGGCAGTGTCTGGTTAAAATTCTCCATGTGAACACTCAAGCGGCTCTGGCAAAACATCCACATTCAATGCAGGAGTGACCCCACACATATCCCGCAGGTCAGTGCAGGAGACCTAATACACATAGGTCAGTGCAGTGTTCTTTACCTTCTATGGGATATGGAAGCAGAAGACCCACCAGATGCTTCTGTTCACACCACAACACCGGGCACAGCGCCTCACCTGGCAGCATGTGACGTGGTCTGATGAGTCAAGGTAGCAATTATTTTTGGCTGATAGTAGGGTTTGTGTGTGGCACAGACCCCATAAAGTCATGAACCCCAGCTGTCAACCAAACGTTGTGCAGGCTGGTGGCAGTTCCATACTGGTGAAGTGTATGTTCTCATGGCAAGGGTTGAATCTAATGGTCCTCCTAAACACATCATTGACCAGTGCTTGCCACGTTTCACTACTTGGTGACCATTTGCAGCCCATCATGAACTACATGTACCCCAACAATTCTGGGATATGCCAGCAGGATAATGCACCGTGCCATTGACCTCAAGTTGTCCAGACCGGGTTTGAGGAACATTCAGTTCCTATGAATAGTGCGGCCTGCACCGTCACCCAACATGAGCCCAGCTGAACATTTATGGGATGTGGTGGAAAGGTACATTTGCACCCAAGATTCTGCACCTACAAATACCACGGGAGCTGTGGGTGGCTACCCAGATGGCACAGCTTAACATTTCTCCGGGGGTCTTCTGTCCACTTTTGGAATCGATGCCACGTCAAGTTGCTGCACTTTGTTAGGCTAGAGGGGGTCCTACACAATATTAGTTCCAGTCCCATGACTTTGGCATGTTAGTGTACAATAGAATAATTCAAGATATGTGAGACCTTATCATAAATCAAGTCCAATGCCTCCCAGAGCTCTATATAGTGTTACATGTCCCAAGTCATAAGACTATGATCTAATTCTCTGCATCTGTGACATCTCCTGTATTAATCAGAATGCAGTCTACCTCACAAGGGGATTGTACTTTCCTGTTAACACCACTGGCTGGGCTCCCTCATAATTACACATGGACATCTTCTTGCTGGCGGATGACATTTTTCTGCAAATTAAACTTTTTAAGCGAATGCACCTGTCTTACAAGAACAACACATCCCACCCTCGATCCATTATACGATCACTCACCTTCAGTCCATCAGGGCCCATCAATCCGCTGTCTCCTTCTAAGCCCATCTCCCCCTGCAGAAGCAGATCATAGTGAGTGGGAAAAAGTCAGAACAGAAAAACAAGAATCACTGTGTACAACGACCGCACTGATGGCTGAACATGCGAATGTGAAGTGGAAAGTGGCAATAGGTCTTTCTGGGGACTTGATCAGGACAGGTATTTCATACGCCAGTCTTACAGGGATTTTTTGGACCTCTAACATTAAGGACCTATTCTTAGGATAAGTCATCAACCTTAGATCAGTGAAGTCCAATGGCTGACCCGCACTGATCAGCTGTTTGTTGGGGCTGTTGCAGATAAACAGTGGCTCCAACAAGCAGCTGAACGCAGGAGGCTGTCGGGCGTTGGGCTCCTGCCAATCTGGTATTTATGGCGTAGGCCTACAACATGCTAGCGGTTTTTTATCCCTGTGTCGGAAGTAAAAAAAAACAAAAAAACACACGGCACACGGACAGACAAATTCATTGTCTGTCCTATTCTTGTCCGTATCATGGACGAAAAATTAGGGTATGCAAATTCATGTCAATGTGCGAGCAGCCCGTGTACCAGGCAGAACACGGACAGGTGTCCGATGAGAGTTGCATCTAAGCCTCTCTGGCACAATACGGACACACAGCAAGCGAGTCGGAGGTCTCATCCTGGGGATAGGTCTTTGATATTATTGTCTTGGCAAACACCTGTAATGTGAGTGTCGGAGTAAGAAGCACCAAATTTATGGGGTATTCCCATCTCAAACTATATGACTGTGGGACCTGCACTTTCCTGTTTCGACTGCCCCAGCACGCTTCACTATAGGGTCTCTATAACTCCCGAAGATTACACGAACAGAGTAGTGCAACGTGCTACAAGTTTCCTTCAAATCCATTACGGAATCAGTGTAGCCCAGCTGTGTTTGACCATTTCCATACTCTCGGCTCCCTAATACAGAGTGGTGTTCCCATCTTGGTCATGTTTGGCTGAAATTGGGACACCCCCTTAAGAGACACACACCTCTTAATAAGTGTGCAGCTGCTTTTGGCTGTCTGTGCAGCAGAAAAGCAAAGTTATACCAGCTATGAGTTGGCGTATATTTGCACCATATTGGATGCCAGTTTCTGGCATAAATCATAGTAAGTATGCCAGGTTTTGAGAGGTTCCTCTGCTGAGGCCCGGCACTGGCAAGAGGGGTGTAAATGTCACAAACTTTTGTAACAAATGTATCGTTCGCCAAGATCTGGGACTTTTTTCCATCAGACTATTGGTACAAAGACATTGATAAATTGGCCGATTCATCTTCAGTTGGCGTTGAGGAATGATTAAACAAAACCTAAATCCATCCTTTTGTTCGGTACTAAAAGGGTTGTCTGGTTACAATTAACGTTTCACAATTACAGCCAAATGGATATAAGCAATGAAACAAATGTGTACTTTCCGTCCTCAGCCGCGGCGAACGAGCGCTGCAGCACCGCGATTCCTCTGGTTTTGGTTGGAAGGGGAAGTCAAGTGACCGCTGGCAGTCAGAGGCCAAAGTGTCACGGACCGTTCTTCTGGCATCAGCACTCACATACTGGGTGCTATGATGCCAGGAGTTCCAAACGATGATGCACTGCCTCTGATTGGCTTCCAGCAGGCACCTGACTTCCACTATAGGACCACTAGTATAAAATGAATGTGGCTTACATGTCACACAAGACATATCCTAAAAATATTATAAATACAGCAGCCGCTTGTAGCATCAAATTTGTGCAGGGGGTAATAAGAAAGTCATTTGAGGGCCACATACAGCAATACCCCCATTAAATAACTTGTTTCCAACCCATATAAAAAGTAGCCAAGCAGTTAACGCTGGCCGTACACAAGATAATGATTGGTCACATTGCTGGTCAGTTGTCTGTGGGGTCATTCCTAGAAACAATCCCACCAGCAATAGAAACAAACAGTCGGATCTGGGAGTCAGTTTTAAGGAAACAAACACTCTCCCTGGGGTTCGCACAGAACACAACGATCGACCAAATTTGGTCAATCATGCCATATACCGTACATGTAGTTCTGGCTGAGCGTGATTGAAGTTTTCCAACCTGGCTGATCGCAGACTTCTCTCTGCCAAAAATGTGAACGATCATTTGTGTTCATTTTTCAAACAATAGTGGTGTGAAATGGCCAAAATTGCCAATTTCAGCAACTTTTATCCCAAGTTTATGGGTACCTTTACACTCAAGCAAGAAAGTCAGGGACTACTATATATGAAATGTAACTATACAGGTATACTCACTCTCTGGCCTATGAGACCTTGCTCTCCTGGTATTCCCAGTGGACCAATATCTCCCTGATGATGGAAACAGAGAGGTGATCAGCACTTACACAAACTCATGTGATCAGAGTAGTAATGAGAATGTACAAGAGCAAGAGCCATATTGGCCATTAGAGGGGAACCTAAAAGTAGTTGAGGAAAACATGTTCCCGCCACAGCTCTAGATACCGTACATGGACACTTTATTAGAGACACCCAACCAGTAGTGTTTTGAACCGCCTTTGTCCTTCAGGAACTGAAGCAATACGTTGTGGCATCCATCCACAGGTATCAGAGGACCCGGGGTCTGCCAAGAAAGCCTTCCTCAAACCATTACTCCATCTCCACCAGCCTGACAGGAAGGGTTCATCGATTTAGGCTACTTGCACCGTGCTGATGGGAAGGTCAGAATTTGGTGCAACAGAAATCTGGATTCATCTGATCAGGAGATGTTTAGTGCTCTGGGATCCCATTTTGTGCTATTTTACCCCCTGGAGTTTCACCTTTCTGTCTCTCTTTAACAGAAATGACGCTGGAAATAGCCGTCTGGTGAGGAACGGCGAGTTGTATGTTCGGACACACAATGCTGGGGCTCCAACTAATATTTGGCTGCAGTTTCCTTGCAGGGCCCGTTAAACAGAATGATTCCTGCCATCATCCTGACTCTTTTCGTCGCCGAGTCCACATGACCCTCTCAGAGCCTCTCAGATCTCTGGATTTCACCATCTAACGTGGATTCACATTGGAAGTGATCCACAGAAAACTTGTCACGTGGTTTTATGCTGCACTCCGGGGTCGCGGGGCTAATTTCCATACAGGTAGTGCATTGGTAAAAGGGTTAGGGTCTCCAATAAAAAGTGGTACTCTGTGTACATAAGAATGAATGATATTAGCAGCTGTTTTTACACTTTTTACTTTGCAGGTTTATATCTTTTTTCTATACTTCATTATTTTTTATTATTTTATAAAGGGGTTAGTCCAAGACTAGAAAAAAAAGGGCATGTAGTTTTTAGAAAGAGCGTCATCTTTGTTCGTAGACTGTATCCGGTATTGCTTCATTCATCTAAAGAAGGATGAGATGTAATACCCAAAACGGCCCATAAACACATGTGGCGCTATTTCTGCAAACAGAGCGCACCCTTTGATTATTCAGTTTTGGACAAACCCCTTTCTGTCCAATGAGGAGCAGCAGATTTTGGGAACAGCTGAAGCCCCGTTCCGGCCATGGGTTCATGCTATATGCAATTTTCTATTTTAAAGCACAGGTCCTAATCCAGAGTTTTCTTTCTTCCTGTTTTTCGTCTATAAATACTCCGGTTTGCGGCTTGTAAAGCTCTGACCCTTTGTTCAGAAAACAAACTACTGCTGTTAGACACAGGGAACTCGCTTGGGAAAGCCATCTGTGTCCGAAGCCGCCTCCAGGTCTCCAGCTATGCAGTTGATGTAAATGTGCGGTAAAGAGAGATGGATGGAGCTTGTGCAATATACCCCGAGCCCGTCCAGCTGAGATAAGAGCCGCACGCTGGCAGCCGCTGAGAGCTGTCGGCTACTGGGAGCCTCTCATTTCCGAATGGCAGGATGGCGCACATCAATGGGGTTTTGTTCCCAAAGAAAAGGACAAGAGGGGAGGATGGTTTGAATTTCACCTCTGTCACAAAAAGGGAACAGTAGCTTCTGTCATAAGCGGGGAATAACTTGCCAAAAACAATGAAGTAGGGGGGTAACATAAAATGCAGATACAATAAAGATGCAAGATGTACCCTCCAAAATAAACAGGACCACATTAAAGCAAAAATGCCTTTTGGAGAAGACCAAAAAGTACATCTGACAGACAGTCACAAAGCTGCTGTGGATCCCCTGGTTGGTGAGCTGCCCGGGTCACCTCCAGCTCCCATAGCGGCTCAGGACAAGAAGAGGAATTTACAGAATGGGCAGCGTTGGTCATAAATGGGTATATAATACTGTACGGGCCAAAAATACCAAAACCTGGCAACTCATGCTAATCTTTTAATGAGAGGAGCATCTCTTATGCCCTGCCAGTGCTATGGCATTTAGACACCTACCTTTGTAGCCCTTGAAAACCCCTTCATTCGTTAACTTTTATATCACATGCAAATTAAGTGGCAAGTGTCCTGAGGGTGGTCCCAAATCTGGCAAGCGCTCCAATTCTCGCTTGCTAGACTTGTCAACAAGGATCGTAATAAACATTCACCAGTCATGGAATAAACGGCGAGAGTCCAATGCCAATAATAGTGATCACATAAAGGCTCATGGTAACAATCAGGGCAAAGTGGAGGGCATTGGGCAGGGCAAGCCAGCGAGAACCAAGGCATGTGTGCCAGAATTGGGAATGCTCTGGGGGCATTTTCACTTAAATTTACATTTGGGATGACTCCTGTTGAGTTGAGGGATGTCGGGGGTGGGGGTGGGGCTTATTTTAGCTGTTTGTAATCAGTGCAAGAGATTTCCTAATCCAGGTCAAATTTCTTAATAGGCTATATTATACTCCTGGTAAGCCTAAACGAATGCAGACCTCGGCATTGTCTCTCGGTTTTAGGTGTCAGGCTGAGGAAGGCACTTTTCTCCATTCCATGTTGAAGAGTCGCCCCCTTTTGGAGGGAGGTCCTAGCCTTTATGGGCGCTAATTTCAGTTTTCCTGACATCTCTACCCAGCGAGTATGTCTATTAGGTATTATTGATAATGTTGTATAAGGATCCTATGGCTTGGGTGTCTCCTGATGTTCCAGCGCTTATTCATACTTCTGTTCCGCTATATAGAATTCTGCTTCTCAGCAAACTGCTCTCACAGATTTGAGAAAATTTGGTGCCGTTGGATGGCCTTGAAGAACACAACCTTGTAGTTGAGAGTTCGTTACTGCGGTATACTTTTTTGTACTGGGAATCTAGAAGCTATAGGAAAACGCATCAGACACGTGAATGTGGGATTGATGTAGGGGCTTGTGGAGTCATCTCTTCGTCCTTTGAACATAGCAGTTTTTTGAAACTTCGTGACCATGGAGCTTAGGATCAAAAGTGTATTACCACCCTGTGTCGTATATGGTTGGCGAACAGATGGAAAGACTGTTGTAGTGTTGATTTGTATTACAAAAGTATAACTAACGGCTTTCGAGAAAAGTTACGTATGGAATAAAGTGTGATTATCTCCGGAATGAAGACATTATGAATTGCAACCAAGGTCATTGTGTCTGTATTTCTTACTTAAGGCATCAGCAATTAAGAGCTCCCCATCTGTAAGACTACAACCAGTTCACAGTGTTATAGTTTATATTGGCTAATATGCTTTATATTTCACTCTTATGTAAATCATTTTGTCCTTCACATCTACTTGTACAATTGACCGTGACAATTCCAGAATAATAGGAAGCCGCTCACCTTCATTCCTAGTTCACCCGGTGGCCCTGGTTCTCCCTTTGCCCCTGGAGGTCCCTGAAATGAAAAAAAACATAGTAATTGCATTTTTCTATTCTTATTGTCAGATTTGTGCAAAAGCCGTTTTCTTTAGTTGTAGCCCAACAGTGTCTGCCTGGGTTCATTGGGTCCACTGGAAGAAATGACTCTGAGAACCCATCCTCTATCTACACGGAGCATCTGCACATCCACTTTATATTGCATTGCTAACTTTGTTATTATTGGTCTACACGCGGCACAAAAAGTCAAGTGGGTTATTAACTCAACTGTGCCAAACTCAACTCTAAATAGGCTTACCTTCTGCTGACATTTTGGGGCCCATAACAGTGTATAGGCCCACTAGAAAACTTTATGGTGCGTCAGTTTGACAATGTGCCCCAATATAGCGTGTTCTGCATATTGGACATTACAAGCTATTGCACATTAGGCTCATGCATTCTTCCAGCTCATTAATTGTACACTGGCAAGAGTGGATTTGGG
Source organism: Eleutherodactylus coqui (assembly GCF_035609145.1). NCBI lineage: Eukaryota > Metazoa > Chordata > Amphibia > Anura > Eleutherodactylidae > Eleutherodactylus > Eleutherodactylus coqui. The sequence goes on along the minus strand of NC_089846.1, from coordinate 24,032,125 downwards.
TTCTTAAAGAGTTTTTCCAAGTTTGAAACTCATCTCCTATCCAGGGAATAGGAGATAAAGTGTTTGACCACAGGGCACCGGATAGCTGGGACCATAAGTGATAGCGAGAATGGGGACCTGTGTCCTCCCTGTATGAATATAGTGATGAAGCCTGTACACTGCCACTGCATTCATCTCTAGGAGACTCCTGGAGATTACCAAGTTCTGTATGCTGCTATCTTTGACAGTCTCATAGAGATAGAAGGAGTGGGACAGCTTTATTCTTGGCATATCCCCTTTAAGAGGGAATCTCTCATCATATATGACTCCCCTAAAAGGTTAAGAAGTTCAAAAATGCTCATCCTTGCCATTACTAATAAAGCATACCTTAGAAAATCAACTTTTATTCATTACCACGCTGTATGCAAATGACTCCTGGAGTACCCGCTGAGCATTCCTGCACCCATGACGTATTCAATGTTAATAGGTACCAACTCTTCCTAAACTCTTTCTATCCGCTCAAGACTGACATTTCCTTCTGAGGACGTAGGATGCCATACAACAACGCAGGAAATGTCAATCTGGAGGAGATAGGAGGGGTTTGGGAAGTGCTGCCATCGTTAACACAGAACAGGAACGCCCGGTAATTATTAGTGATGGCAATGTTTGCACTTCTTTCCCTAACACCCATTTAGTCATAATAGCACTTTTCGAAGAGGAGGGTGTCAAAATTTATGACAGATTCCCTTTAAAAATATCTTTTAGCCTTGTTTGACTCCAAAAAAGTGCAGCTTTATGAGAAATGTGTTTGTCGGTATGAGAGGTCGCCTCTAACGTAAGCGGTAAAGACGCTGCTTATTACCAGTAATGTTATTTTCGGCACCATTCCACATTCCAGTACTGAACATTCAAGTTGCTTTATTTTCACCAATAGTCCATAATGTTGCCCCCATAAAAATATCTGCATTTTCTAAGGGGGAACAGATCTGGGCCGTACCCGACCTTCACCCAAACATGGGGCCCAGATCTACCCAGCGCAGTTCATGGGCTCTCATCCTATCTGTATTCTTCGGCTACAGAGGAAGTTCACACAAGTTGTACTTCAGCCAAAACTCTGAGCCAGATTTTAATTCCTGACCCTAAATTGCCTTCTTGGGCTGAATCTCCAAACTATAATGAGTTTATAATGGTTTTAACATTTGTTTTGCACGTTCAAATTATTTTGGATAAACTCAAGAATGTTAACACAATGCTCTTGACCGTACCCAAGTCAACCACGTGTCCACATATACAAGACGGTGTCGGCTGGATGGACGGGTATATACGTTGTGTAGAGTGGTTACTGAGCAGTGATCGAGGTGAAAGAGAATGTCGGAGAATACATTGTGGGGGCGATTTATCAAGATCAGTTTAGGGCAAAAATAGGCAACTACTCCACTTTTCCCTTGCACTAGACTTAGATAAATCTCCCTAAATGATTGCGTCTGTCGAGTCCTCCAATCATAAAAATGTCAAAGCTAACACATTCAAATGGACAAAAGCCCAATAAGAAACGGAGATCATAGATACATTCGCAGACATCTTTCGGTATACCTTATGTCCAATTTCACCCATAGTCCCGACAGACCCTTGCGGTCCTGGTGGTCCCTGGAAAATAGGGTTGAGTTTGGAAACGTCAACATTGTATGTTCTATACAGTTAAGCGGTGAACCTTCATACATGCATTTGTCAAGTCAATACGCAAAGAAGCAGCAGCAGCAACAACTGGGTGACTTATCACGAAATAAGCCAACCATGGAGGGACTGGTTTTAGAGGTACAATTAGTCAAGGAACCGCTACAAATGGTTAGGTGTTCTGGCCATGTGTTACAAGATCCTGATACAGAACCTGGTCAGGACTCCGCTCTTAAGCCGTAGATACACAGGCAATGTTCTTGCACGAGTTCCATCTAATTCCGATATTGGCGTAACTCACACGAGAAAATAAGCCATTAATTTCGGCTATGCATCAAGCAACCAAGAGAAAAATAAGTAGTTGGAAGAAAACAGCGATGACCTACACTACTGCTGAGACAACACATGGTCATGGCTAAACCTCAAAGACTTTAGTAGACATTGGAATCTCAAGATGTATTGGTTGCCCTTAGAGCATTGAAGATTGGTAAATGATGGGAGGAGAAGTACCAACAGGTCAGAGAAAAAATATTGCAGTTATGTGGCGTAGGGCTGAAGGCTTTTGTACTATAGACACTAATTTGGTAGAAACAGGCTTGAGAAAGGAAGAGCCTAACATGTTTAAATGATTAGTACCACATTATATATGCATGTATGTATGAATGATACTTATACAAGGTGGACTGCAGGCATGAGTCTTACCGGGTTCCCTGGAATTCCTTTTTCCCCAGATGGGCCAGAGGTTCCTGGAATACCCTGGAATAATAATATATGTGATCACCAATTACCAAAAAACCATCTAAACGAACATCACCAAGAGGTCACTTACTGGAAAACCACGTGGCCCGACAGGTCCTCTTTCTCCCATCTTGCCCTAAATGTGCAAACATCTTTGTGTGAGTGTCTCATGTTCAATGATATTGTGTGGCATTGCGATTTCCAAAAACAACAGTCTTATATGCATACGTTACCTGTTGCCCAAGTAGTCCTTCTTTGCCCCGTGGTCCTTGAGGTCCCTATTAGGAAATTGTGCAACAGGTGAATATTATCTCATAGACATGACTGTAGGAAATGTTTAGTTTATGCGGTTTGAGGTTGGGTTCACACCTCCGTTTGCATTTTTGTTCTTTTGTTCCGTCACAGCACCATGAAAAAAATGGCACTGGCAGACATGTCACATGACAGACACCAGCGGCACCCGACGAACCCCATTGGACCATAACATGCAGCCTTGAGTTTCTGTTCTGGTAGCTGTCATTTTATCAGATTAGCATAATGAAGTATTTTTCTGGCTTTTGGGTAGTTTCCGGCACAGATGTGAATCTAACCTAAAGGTCCTATTACGCTGACCAATCATTGGCCCGAACGTTCCTCCTGACAATTGGACCATGTAGAGGGACACTCATTTGTTGGCTGACTGTTCAGTTTTAGCTAGCATAAAATGCTTGCCGATTGGCTATACATCTACCCGTTTCAACCGAGAGATCTACAGCCAGCCTATAGGCATGAACCATTGTACTAGCAATCATTAAATGAGTACCAATCAACATGCGTCTCCACTGGCATTTGTTAGCTCGGATTGTGTAATAGGACCCTAAGGCCTTATTCACATCTGCATTGAAGGTTCTGTTCTCCATTGCAGATGCTGTCAAAAATACCCCTAAAAATTGTGAAGCATGATAAAAAGTCAGTCACCCTATCAGAAACCCTAAACACTCCAAATACAACCACGGGGTCCATCGGGTGCCGCTGGCATCTAAATATAATGAATTTGGCCAGCCGTCATTTTCATTGCTCTGCTCCTATTATGGAGTAGTACAACACTGATGTGAACATGGCCCAAGGCTTAGAGGTAAGGTTTCTCAATAGATGCATAAGGTGTCCTATATGAGTGATACAAGGTGTTGCTCTTTTATATATCTACAGATGTTATACATAAAATTATGAAAGCAAGTATAGCAAAGAGAAATAAGTAGTCTACAAGTAGCTTTCCATTGATTAAGTGTCATGATACATCAATCGGATGTCTTTTTGAGGCTACGGCCACAGAGACCCACAGGAATCCCAAGAACATGAGGATCCTGATCCCATTTCTTGATTGAGATGCTTACTGACACTGAAGTTTCCAAAACTCTGTCCACCGCTTGTTTTTGAGTTGAATGTGGCTCACCACCATTACTGAAAGGTCGAGGACCTCTGCTCTGGATCACTACAGATTTGAGAAACTTTTTGACCCATCAGCCAAGTTTTTTTTTAGACATTTTAAATTATTAAACTTGCAAGGGGAATGAAAAAGTTAAATTTAGTGTAGTTGGGTAAAAACGGTACTGTGATTACTAGAGTTTATTTAGAGGTGATGTAGGATGCTGATATTTATTGGGGTAATATAAATACTAGAGCATTACTGTGAAACGGCTAAAGTTAGTTCGTTGTGCATTGTCCATGTTTCTTATGTAATCGAATCCTATAGCATTCTCTGTCATGGCCCATGTGGATATGGAATGAGTGATCTCAATCCCAGTCACATTAGCCTTAGTGAAGGTTTGCATAATCATGTACTTAGCTGGGCAGGACATGTGCATCAGATGGACGAAAAGTAGGGCACATCTCCCCTTACATAGGGGTTCCAGTGTTTAACTTCTTGCATGTTAGACCTTGCTGAAAGTACCATTGTACTAGCCATGGTGAAATAAGCAGCTAGTATGCAAGTTCGATGCAAGGCTTGGTACAGCTTGAAAGCTTTAGCCAAAGCCTGCTGTGGAAGAGGTTGGGTGCGGCTTGAAAGCTTGGAGCCTCCTGGTCTGAGTTGAAAGTGTCGGATAGTCATAGCTGTAGATCTGCTGGGTTACAGATACAGTGGAAGTCCGCCATTAAAATACTGAGTGTATACCACTGTGAACTGTTGAGAGTGGCCACTAAGTTATGCCAGGCCTGCTAAGTAACTAAGACACTGTAAATATATGAAGAGCCTGAGACTTGATCCCACATGTTGCCAAGTAGTTTAACCAGCCTGGCCAAAGTATTTGAAACTGTCTTGCAATGTTCTGGAACTGTAACGAATTCAGCTGCCGTTGGTGTAACATGTACTCCGTCCCAATCCACCTGTTCGTAGGTCCTCCTCTACAGTTTGTTACAATGTACCAGGATACACATTTCCATCCTTGCCTAAACCATTACTCTACATTCTTTCAGAATTCTTGGCCAAGGACGTAACGCTACTACACAATAGTATGAACCGCCGACCATAAATATCCCGAACCACGTAACACAAGTATGTAAAACACTACTGCCAATACCGGTGGTCATCAGTCTTACTGGGCAAACGTTTCTTTCGTACGAGTGTTTTTCGTATATATGTAGCATAACGACGAATAAGAAAATACGGGAAAAAGACATGAAAGACGTTTAAAGGAAGCGAGAAAAGAAGCTTCAATCCTTTAATCTCTTGTATCTCAATATGTATAAAATTCCCATTTCCTGCTGGACGGCGCGGCCTCAGGAAGTCGCCACATGAACATTTTTTGCTGATTTATTAATAAATCATGCATTAAAATACACAAGAGAAAATATAGGATACAGAGAAGTGCGTTGGTTCTACAGTATATGTTGAACACGTATAATCGCCGTGCTTCGGGCTCGGATGCAGCTAGATTACAAGAGCTGGCCATCGCAGTAGTCAGTGTGTGTTCTGGGGGTCAGGGGTGACTATTATACTGGATAAAGGGCTTGTCCCCAGCATTACTCAGCCTGCCTGAAGGCATCCTGGTATCATACAGACTGTCTGCGGGTGGCTTAGCAAGTCAATGACAAAGAACAACACCTCTGTGGGAACAGGAAACTAGGAGACCCTTGCCCTGTCCTCTATACACAGACCCCTCCCAAACAAGGGCACGCAAAATCTGCTCTGTCACGGATAATGCTATTCTGCAACGTCCCACCCGGGTAGGAATGTTACATTTATTACTGCACATGGGAAAAGGTACTATAACTTGTATCCTAATCTTGTCTAGTTACTGTCAGCACTTGTAAATCAAGCCGAAAGCAAACTGGCCAAGCACAGCAGTCTACGCTGCGCAGCTTTCATGTAGCAGGTGCCACTGACCGTGGGCAATTTGATTGGCCATTCAGGAAGAGCGTTGGGTCACAGGGCACAACTCTTGCACAATACTCAATTCATTCATGGAGCGAGGGAGAGAACACACAACTGCTCTAGTGTCAAACACATTTAATGTTTCTTTGATTTAAGCGAAGTTCTAAATATTTTGAAAGGGCTGAAAGGGTCCGTGACCCCATTACTGGAATAATGGGGTCTGTTATATTATAGGAAGAGCCTCCGTTCAAAGCGTCCATGACCATGATGAAGATATCTGCTCTTCAGCTACCCCGTAGACTGTGGACAATTGCCTCTCCAGGAGGCAAGCCACGCAGGAAAACATTTTTGGAAATGAAGGTGTAGAAATGTCCCCTCAACTAATATGCAAATGTATAACATAAATGGGCTGACATGTTTCTATTATAAACAGGGGTGGGTGTTTTATCAGACTCAATATTGGGATGGAGGCCTCTATCACTACATAGTGGGGTAGATTTCACATGCAGGAGTCCGAGAGAGCTGGATGACGACCCGTGTGTACAGACATGGCAAACTTTAATGGGAAACTTAAAGGGATTTTTCAGGACTAAATAGGATACCGTAGATCAATAATAGTTAATCGGCGAGGGTCCACGATTTGGGATCCCTGCAGATCAGCTGATTGAAGTGACAATAGGGCTCCAATGAGCACCACGGCAGCTTCAGTCCATAGCAGGCCCAGTGCTAAACATTGTATAGTAGCTTAATGTTATTCAATTGAATGGGACTGAGCTGTTCTTGGGTCATGTGACCAATGAACGTGCCATCAAATGCCTTAAAAGTGCGACATCTTCAGACAACTGATCAGCAGGCTTCCCTAGTAGTCAACCTCCACCGATCAACTGCCAAGAACCACTGATCGACACTCAAAAAAAAACCATTTACTGTGTTAAAAAAGTCAAATTAAAGTTTGCTGAAATTCGCATTTTGGCCCATCGTGATTGGGATGACGATACTCTGCATGTTACAGGTCACTGGTTGGCTTATCGCCCCTGAGAAGAAATGGATCTGACATAGTGAAATCCAACTGCCTGATCCTTCTTGTTCCCGATGTTTGTCATGAAGGGAAAGTTAGGCACGGCAGTATAAAGTAGATAGTCGGCTGGTCCCTGCAAAATCTATGGGTTTGGCCAATAATCTATTGGCCACGTTGAGGCGCCGTAGATTAGGAGGCCTTCATGGGCTAAATAAAGGGTGGTGGACCCTAGTCCTGAGGACTGTCTGCATTCACAGCGGGATATACCAGCAATGGAAGGAATCTAGGAGGTTTCTTATTTCCAGCCCTCTGACATATCCTTTTGTCTTCAGATATTAGTGAGGAGAGACAACAACAAAGCCCATGAATAAAGGGGTCTAGATACTTGTGAGGATCTGTTCACACTGGGCTTGTAGGTTCATTTATTACTGGGTAGAATAGTTTGTGATGTGTAGGGAATGATAGGCTTTTTGGCATATAATGGGGCAGATTTACTAATACTGTCTAATAGATAGCACAAACTCAAACTAGACAGTCTTCAAATGTGCCGAATTATAGTAGCCCATCTTGGTCCTACAATACGATGTCGGGTGCATGCGGACTGAGCACTGTGACTGTTGCTGCAGCCCCTGGAGTCTTTGGGGTGCGCTCCCCTGCTGGCTGCCCGATGAGCCTCTCCTGCAGTACAGCACTGCTTGCCGGGGCTCAGACTGTGAGCTTGTACATACTGACTGGTCCTCGCTACCATCCTGCAGAGGACAGACTGCTCCAGCCTGCCTGTCCGTATCTCATTAGCCTGCTGCACGGATCAGGGAGGACTCTGTGTTATACAGCTGCTTAAAGGCCCCTATATGCATAACGAACGATTATTGCAAAATATTTGCTCAAACTACTGAAAATCTGCGATAATTGCTACATGTAAAACGCAGGCATCATGCACGTTTCATATGGACAATGATTTTAAGGTGAACTTAAAAATCCACCATTCAGGTAGTGAGAGATAAAGTATACCTCATTAGACCGCATGCTGTTATCTCCACAGGAGGCAGAAGATAACATTGTATTCTATCGGGGAGCCTCCATCAGAAAAATGCAGCTGTGTACAGCTGGGCATGTGATTAATTAAACTCTGGGCTCTGCAAACAGCTCCTGAAGGCCCTTTTACATGCAAAATGTTAATAGCCATTAATTGCCATTAACACTTTATGCAAAAAGATTGCAACATTTTTTAATCTTTCAGTCTTTTGAAAGATTATCTTTGCATGTAAATGGGTCTTACCCCAGTAAGGCTCTGCCTTAAGGAATATTTTGGGATCCTTTCACCAGCTTCTGTTAATTCTCTTTCCTCTGACTACCTAGCAGTTTAGAGTGAAATGTCTGTGTTGGGGGGACTTGTGCCCCAATTTTTCTGGACTAAAACTTTGCTCTGATCTATCTGTTCACCTCTCTCCCCTTTTTAAAATATCCTTTAAAACAGTCTCACAATTAGAAAACAGCCCTTTGAGGGCAACCATAATGCTGATGTGGCTTTTGGTGAAAATGAGTTGACATCCCTGTTCTAGAGAAAAGAAGGTTTCTAACACAGAAGAGGGTTCTTTACTGTAAGAGCAGTGAGACAGTTTTTTTTTTACTTCCTCTGGACCAACACAGCAGTATAATAAACTGAACTGGATGGATGGATGTCTTTTTTCATCCTCATTGGGCATGTTATTTATCGTCCTCCTCATGAGCCTCCTATCAGCTGCAGGGGTGACCACTTTGGTAATGCGTTCCCTTACTTCTTTAAATCCCACAGTCATCTACAGAGAGGACGACTAACTGGACACCGGTGTTGATTAGTGCAGCCGGTCAGTTCTGGAAGCATCATCATCTGGTTTGTGAAATCTTGAATATCTTCTAACTGAGGGAGCTCGCTGTAACACTACACATGCACAGTAGATGTCAAACATATGGCATTGTGAATTTCCGGTTCTGACTCACTTAGCAAACCAGCAAAATAAAAAGTAGAATGGGACTCTGTACAGCGTGCACAAACATGTCATTGTCCTGATTGATAATCAAATGTATATGCAAGTCCGCTCGTCCCGATCTTCCGTAGGCGTCGGGAGGCGAAATTATGCAATCTAAACATAATATTACTATCACGTCCCTTTGAATTCCTACATCAGCTCATCGCCCGGCCAGAAAAAGCACAGAGTCGCGGCGTATCTGCCAGCGGAGTGTTTATCCCCGTACAGCACTCGCTGCCGGCTCAGTCCCATAAATGGAAAAGCTTTCTTTATTTCTTTTTTTTCAAGTCGACTGAAATAAACATTCAGCCCTATTTCTACTGGCAGTCGTGTGAAGTCCTGTGAACAGGTCCTTGTTGGAAGCAGAGGGCTTGAATATTAGGAACATGAGGCATCAAGGTGGTATAATCCTGGCATAGATCACTACATCTCTCATCGGCCCCAACTGTTGGGGGGTGCAGTGAAACAGCCAAAAGACTCACTAGGAGCGGGGCCGTTTGTAAAGAAGAAGGAAAGGTAGGTTAAAGTGACCAGTACAGGTAAACAGGGGTTAAACACGGACAAGAAAAAGCTGCATACGTTAGGTATAGCATGAAATATTCCTAAATCAGCAGTCCCTGATGCATGTTTAGACAGAGGTGGCAACTGAATGGGTACTTACCTTGGTACCTGGTAGCCCAGATACTCCCACTGGTCCATCAGGGCCTCTGGCACCCTGAAAAAGAGGAGAGGAGATGCAATATGAAAAGTGATCAGCAGGTGTCTCCCGTGTTCCATTCAAAGCTGCATTACAGAGGGCCCAAGTCAAAAGCCCCCTTGTCCTGCTATCCTCCCACTTGTAGCCCTCCTCCCCCACTCCTTTCCCCTCAGCCTGCTTGGAGAGGGGCGAAAGAAAAAAAAAAAAGCTTTCAGGAAAACAAACAGCTGTGTCCTTTTCCTCTCATCCTGCGGCGGCCCCTGATCACAGCTTTCTCACTAACCCAAGCTGATCCTCCGTGCTGAGCGGCATCACAGAGCAAGGAGGCTGCAGACTGGCACTGACTGGCACACTCCACCCGACTCCTAAGTAGGTGTCATTACGGCTCTGCTAATGAAAGGCTAATTGACGCTAATGACATAACGACCCTGATGTAATACGTCTGTTCTTACAGACGGTGTACCCGGGTTATACCGCGCTCCGAGGCAGATCGTTGTAGCCAAGGATTTAGTTTTGAGTGGCATAGTACCACCAAGCCTGGAATTATACTCCAGATAAAACTTAATATGAATTCTGAGTCTTCGAGACACTTTGTGACACTTACAATGACTTGTAGAACGCAAGCCAAGAAAAAGAAAGTCGCATGATAAAGTAGCGGGGCCGTGGAATCGGAAAGCCAAACTTCCGACTTTTTTTTATTTTTTTCATCCTCAGACTCCTCCTTAAATGGCTTATAATTGATAAAAAGAAACTGCACTGGAGTAAAATTTGGTGACATCAGGTTCAAAATAGTAACATATCATATTTAACCCCTTCCCCATCGCGGCTGTAAATGTAGGATGAAGCTGGAAGGGGATGTATGAAGCCATAAGTGACAAATGCCAACTGTGCTGCAAACAGGTCTCAGCTGTATAACAGCCGGGTTCAGCTATAACTCAGATCTCAGCTGACTAACCCCTCAGATGTCATGGTCCATAGTAACCCCGGCATCTAAATGGTTAGATAGAGGGAAAGTACTTCCCCATCACATAATCAGCTTTCCTGTGACATGACTGTGGGGTGTTGCGGGGTTGTCATGGTCGAAAAATGGCCTCCACACCTGTGAGTAGTTTCCTCTGCTTGAGACCCACCTCCATACCATGAGCGCCCTCCTGTTATTATGGGGGGTCAGGGCGGTCATCTGATCATTCAGAGCCCTGCATTCTCAAAGGCGTTGTGTATCTTGGCACAACCCCTTTAACATGTGAACACTGATAGGCATAATACACTGGAATACAGAAGTATTGCAATGTACTATAGAAGTGATCACATTTTCAAGCCCCTTGTTGGACTACAGAAAAAAAAAAGTTCAACAATATTAAAATCAGCTTGCAAAACTGACACTTTGATCAACTGGTAGACTCGGAGGCGGCCATCTTTTTTAACTTCAGCGATGGTTTTTGTTTCCAAATAACCAGTCATTATGTTGCTGAGAATCAAAGAGAAATAGAGAAGCCAAAGCCCCAAGTAATTAATGACACCAGTGAAAATGTTACACACTTCTCAGCGTCTGGAGGGATAATAAGATGCAGGTTCGGCTTTGGAACATGTGAGCTTACAGCATGCGGGAGAGTTGGTGGCTCTGCGGATCGCTGGCCGCCCCCAGATTTCTAGTATTAAAACATTAGAATTGGTTATCCTCTTCAGGGCTATGTAAATAATGGGACTAAAAGGGGTATTCCCACTATTGAGATTTATCCACTATGGACAGGATAGGGAATAAGTGATCGCTAGGGTGCACCATGGGAATGGGGAGGTGGTGAGCATGTGTGACCATCGCTTCTCATTGACTTTTTTTTTGGAAGAACATTGCAGGATCTATTGCTCTCCCTCCGTCCATAGAGTGATCGGAGCGGTGGTCATACACGCACACGACCGCGCCAATCACATAGGGGTACACAGATATTAGGTTCACTGTGGGTCCCAGCAGTCGGACCTCCAATGATCAGACATTGTTTTCCTATCCTGTGGACGGGATAAACTTAAAATGATCCTCCAGTTTTGGGATAAATTCCGTCCTGGGACAGGACAGGAGGGGGGTATATTACCTGCAGTAGTAGTTCTTCACTGCCGTCTGATCTGTCAGCTTCAAGCTGTGCTTTCGGCCTTCCAAGGTGGCTGCAGCAATCTTTTAACTACCTAATGCACACCGTGAACTGCTCTCTGATTGGCAGTGATGATCACATGAGCAACTCTGGCCAATGAGAAAGCAGGGATAGTTCATTAGTAATCTAACACTACCAATACACTGTGGGGAATAGGTAGTCTGAAGATTGAGTTAGCCATCTTGGACAGCCGAAAACAAAGCCCAAAACCAGCTGATCAGAGGAACGGCAGACGGGATCAGCTGCAGGTAATATACCCCCATCTCATAACAGAATGGTAGTTTCAAAATTGGAAAGTCACTTTAATTACTGGAAAAACCCCTTCTAGAAAAGAACATGCACCGCACCTCCACCTAATCAGTACTGGAACAGCAGTTTGTGCTCCAGAGCTGCTCTTCCCATTCTGATTGAGGACATGACACTATAAGCACTGTCCGCTACTTTGTAGGTATTTCCGGTTCTCATCCTTCTCCCTAACCCTTCCCTCCATTCCTGCCAATCTCTGTGGATGTTCCTTCTCTATTCATCTCCATGTGTTTACTTGGATTAAAGAAGCTCATAAAGCTTATGGATTTCATAAATACTTACATTCCCTATTAACTAACAATTCTGCTACATCTGTTCTTCAGGAATGTGCCGTCCCTCTGTTATTCCACCTGGAAATGTATGAATAAATTGACAGCTGGGTGTTACCAGTTGGGGGCGTGTCCCTACAAAGTCTGATAGTGCCAGCACTGCTTGGACAGTAGGGACACATCTTCAACTGGTAACACCCAGCTGTCAATTTATTCATACATTTCCAGGTGGAATAATAGAGGAACACAACAGAGTTCTAAGAAAAAACACTCTAGAATTGGTATATAATGAAGTACAGAAGTATCTTCAGGAGAGGTAAGCCTTCAGGAGAGGTAAGCCCTCAGATGAGGGTGAGCTGGCAGCACCTCTTGGGGTTTTACTATGACAAATATCTGAGACTCCTGATCAATTTCTCCAAGCGCTATGCTTACTAAGGCTGGATTTATATGGGGGAATGCAATATTAGGCCGAGTAAATCGGACCGATATTGCACTTGTTAAATTATTTGGCTTTTTAGATTTTGGCTCTGCTACGTGTAATTGTACCCTTAAGGCCTCATGTCCACTTTTGCTGCGGAATCCGGAGCAGGCGTTCCACAGCAAAAACCCTCCATAGCATGCTATGGAAAAATGACTTTTCTTGCACATGAGCGGAAAGCAATTGCGGCGTCCACTCATGGATGAAAAATCGCAGCATGCTCCATTTTACTGCAGATCCCGTACAGACAGCTTCCGCAGAAGCCAATGGAAGCCGTCCGATTCGTGGCCCGTCCGCAATGGAGATTGTGGACAGGCCGCGTATTATGTGGGGAAAGCAGGAGTTTGAAAGAAAAAAAATCTGTACTGCGCATGTGTGGCAGCCAGCACTTTTGCACACATCCATAGTATAGAACTTAAAGACACGGACAGGTACGCAGGGTCACCTGGCACGGGCGGATTCCCCATGCGGACTCCGTGCGTGCCTGTGGACATGAGGCCGAAAGAGAATCTGTTTGTCCTCATATCAGTGAGGCTGCAGAGTTCGGCTCACAAGGATCGTCCACTTGACACATTCAGAACACTAGAGGCAAATTCTAAAAAGAGCTAGTACGGATGGGGGAACAGCGTGTATAGGAACAACCAAAAAAATAAATAAATTATATTTTATATATACAAACAACAGGTCAGCAGGGTCCACCTTGAGCCGGCTACCTGAACCAGTGGGGATTGAACCCACAACCTTCAGGTCGTGAGTGAGAGCTTAGGACTGCATTCTGCTGCTTAAACACTCTGCGCCACACAAGGCTACAAAACTATGTAGCTAGCCCCATGACCATGATAGGTCTTTAATCGAAAGCCCATTGGTGCAAGATGCCACAATAGCTGCATGCTGCAATGCATTTGGTGCCTCGTTGGTTGCCTGTGCACCAGAAGAGGACATCGACACACTCCATTACTGGTTGTGTTTAGGAGAAAGGTGATGCGCGGAGCCGATTCCAGTCCAGCTGGCCGTATAATCCTATGACTCCACCGACAACTGAAATATTCTCTCTCGTTTTTCAAACATCTGCGTGGATTCTGTTACATCCCATGTGAGCTACGCAGCAAAAATATTGATCAGTGACCGATCGGTCCGACGTGCAGGTGGTCTACATGCAATCTGACCTCCGGCAGTGGAAAGGCTACATGACGTGTTGCGGGATAAGGCCCTCAGTTCTGCCGGTTTCCTTCCTATACTAAGCCGGTAACATTTGGATTCTGTAAGCTGTGAGGGAAAGCTTCGTGGAAAGCATGAGTCGTCCATGTCTTCACGGGGACAAGGATTTGCACTTACATAAGGCTGACGGATATATTCTGGGGTCAGGGAGATTACACTTGCACAATTCCTAGGAAACGTATCCGAGGACCATCACCTCATCTGTTCCTGCATAAAGGCAAATGCCAGGCCGTATATGCCTGAACGCCGTTAAGAAATAGGCTCATCCAAAAAGACATGGAAAGGATGATCTAACGAGCGCTAGCCAATTGTGCTCTGTGCGTCACGGCTCTCATATACTCCTCCGACTAAACACTAATGCTCGATTGGTTGCCAAGCATGTTATATGGCCATGGAACTACTATGCACTTCAGACTTTAGGACAAAAGAATTGGTGTAGAAGACCAGGATTCACATTGTTACTGTATTAATATATTGTCGAGTCAACTTGGAATCCTATCCAGGAGCACAACTACACCGATCAGACAAATCGCCGTCTTACTATTGTGTAGGTCCACTCTGTGCTGCCAAATCAGATTGGACTCATCGAGGACTGGACTCTAAAAGACCTCTGATGTCTCCTTTGATATCTGGTACAAGACGCTAGAAGCAGATCCTTTCAGTCCTGTAAGTTGTGAGGTGCGCTCTCCATAAGTTGGACCTCTTTTATAGCACATTCCACGAATGATCGATTGGATTGAGATCTGGGAATTTGGAGGCAGAGTCATCACCATGAACTCTGTCATGTTCCTCAAACCATTTCTGCAGTGTTGGCTGGTGTATTATCCTGCTGAACTGGGCAATGCCATTAGGGAAACCCAATGCCATGAGGGGGGTACTTGTCTGCACAATGGTTAAGTAGGTGGTAGCGTATGTCACATCTAAATAATACCAGGACCGAAGTACCCAACAAAACATTGCTCAGCCATCACACTGCCTCCACCAGCTTGTCTTCTTCCCACAGTGCATTGCGATGCTGTCTCTTCCATGTAGTAGAAAATGTGATTCATCAGACCAGGCAGCCTTCTTCCATTGCTCCGTGCTCCAGCTCTGAGGCTCATTTGCCCATTGCAAGTGCTTTTGAGGAAGGACAGGGGTCAGTATGGGCACTCAGATAGGTGGCAGATCACACACAGGGCATCGCAGATTGCTGCGCAGCCGCAGACTAGTCAATCATCGCCAGCAGGTACTTTTTCTACAACTTCTGCTCCTGTAGCTCTTCTGTGGGATCGGATCCAGATGGGCTAAGTCTTCCCTCCCCATACACATCAATGAGCCATGGGTATCCAGGACCCTGTCATTGGTTCCCTAGCTGTCCTTCCTTAGACACTTTTGGTAGGTACTAACCACTACGTATCTCAATCAACAACCAGACTCATCGTTTTGGGAGATGCTCTGATCCAGTCTAGTCATCACAATTTGAGTTTGTCTAAAGTCTCTCGGATTCTTACATTTTTCCTGCTTCCAACACATCAACTGCAAGTACAGACTGATCACTTGCTGCCTAATATATCCCCCAACAGGCGCCATTGTTATGAGATAATCAATGTTATTCTCTGTCGGTAGTTTTAAGGTTATGGCTGACGGGTGTAGAAGGGGTGCAGAGGTAGCAGTCATATCTGGACACTGGTGCCTGTGGGTTCCGTAAGTCCCTTCTGCCACATAACACACTTCTCTTATAAATGGAACAAGAAAGGTGTTCCGGGTTTTACAGATGACACCTCTGAGGTTATCCAAAGAGATTTTTACATCCTTAGGACAAATCATCAATGTGAACGTAAAAGCTTCTAGAATGTTCATTTCCACATTCGGCCAAAACCAAGACTGAATCCCAGCGCAGCGAAGAAGGAGAATCTTACCTTTAAGAAAGATTTTCCTTCTTCCCTTTTACTAGGTACAAAATATCTGCACAAGAACATTGACCACAAAATCTGCAAAAAAGCCCTATACGGAACTGAAGAGAGTCCAGGAGTTGCGCCAGGCCGTCCGTCTGTACAGCATCTTCTCATCAGTTACAGAGTAAAAGTCTAGGAATTCTGACATTTGTATTCACGGTTTTCTGCGGGGAAGTACAGCCAACCGTCAATCCTCTATCTGCTGCTGGTCTGGTGCGCACATGCAGCTGGACTCCACGACTAACCGATGAGATGTACATTATGGCGGTTTGGGGAATTGCTTATTAGACATACATGTACTTGACGGCTATAGACCCAACAGGTGCTGGATGAGCAAACATTTCAGATTATTAAATCACCATAGAGAATGGTCCCTTTACAAGGACTATGCAATAACTTCTGCCACATTCACTTTCGTACAAGCTGGAGATGCGATTTTAGTGTTTCCCCATTACCACAATGTCAGAAAAGGTGAATGTCGCATGACAAATGAGTGATGTTCGTGACTGATTTTTATTGGCGCTTATGTGGATTTATTTTGGTGGGATTATTTCTATGGAGACTTGTGATTTTTTTTTAGATTCTAGAACACATATCGGACTATAAGATTATTCATATTCTCAGGTGTCACATTAAGGGTTAATTCACATTGGTCCGTGAGCTGTCCGAGTCTACAACAGACAAGACTCGGACAACACATGGACACAAGCCGACGGCGGCTGACAGTCACAGCGGCCCAGGGAGCACAGGCAGTGGGTTCGGCATGGGAGATTCACAGCAGAAGTGGGGTGACGCGGGGTCAGCATAGCAGATGGGAGGAGAGACCCTGACAGCAGCGTCTTCGGCAGGGAAGATAAGAGCGCTGCTGTGGGCATCAACAAGCCCTCCCCTACAACTCAACCCGGCCAACCCATGTGTCCACTTATTCTTCCAGTGGAGACAAGATACACCAGTACCCGTGGACACATAGTATTCAATGTGCCAATTCACACATCCGTTTATTACACAGACACACGGATTGCACTATTTCGGTCTGATTTGGGGTCGAATATCACCCTGTGCAGAATATTTTTTGGTGCTGCCTGTCGTAAGAAAAAAAATATATATATAAATTGCACTCACAGGCAGTCTGCCTATATTCTGCTTGTGCATAAAGCAGCTAGATAGCAGTATACCCACACCAGAACCCCTCAGTGCATTTATACTGTACTAGAACCAAGCTCATAATATAAGTACACCAAGTTCATAAATACAGCATCAGAACCAAGCTCTGTGCATAAATATAGCACCAGAACCACAGTATATAGGTACAGCACCAGAACTCAGCAATTGTGTTGCAGGGGCGCCAATGGGTTGACAGCAGTGCCACGGAACATCAGAGGAGAAGAGAAAGAGCCAGGAAGAGAAGAATTGATTATTCATGTCCACAAGACGCTGCCACATGGAGAAAGAAGAGAATCAGGCTGGGGAGAGGAAGTTGCTCAATCTGGTACTACCCCCTTCCCATACAAGTTGGTGGCCGGTGCCCAATGTGAAGGCATGGGTTGCACATAGCTAGGGCCAGAAACGCTCACCCATTTAAGTCAACAGCATATGGACGCAACACAGACAAGTATTTAAATGCCTATGTGATTTCGCCATATATCCAGCCATGCTTTCCTTTATCGGGTCCGCAATCAATGTTTGATGGAAAGCTAAGAACCAGAACTTTGCTACGATTCTTGACTATATACAAAATTCGATTCTGGCCAAAAACCAGTCCCAACATGTCCTGTAAACTGAAGGAGATTGAGATCTACACTTCTCTATTTTGTGTCCTTTTCGGTTATGGTTCTTATTTCTACCTATTCAGACCTGACAACATACAACAGTACAGACCAATCAGATTGACTACATGATGATCTGCAGGAGAGTCTTCCTGGGCCATGACCTTCTACGTGGCTTGTGTGCATATATAGGGTTAACCAGATGTAGAAGATTTGGAAAAGCCGAACCTCTGAAGGTGCCGCTTAGGCTTTCAGCAGTCGCCCTGCTGTATATGAATGAGGCTTTGACAAAGGAACAATTCTTCAGCAATGGAGAGAGCGAGGCGGCCGCAGGAAGAGGCTGATGAGGAGGTGAGACAAGCAGCTCGGTGTCCTCAGCGGCCGGCCTCACAGTCATCAGTGGCGCTGTGTGCGCACTAAAGAGTCAGCATTCAAGACCGCGCAAAAACAAACTCGCAGCAGCAACTCTTCCTGATGGAAACATCTCCTATCAGGACCGGAGAAGCACAAGAAAACACCAACTCCAGACAACTTCTTCTTTGTCAGCGGCTGACAGAATTCCTTCTTTTCAGGACGCATTCCCAAATTTTGGGAGGGAGTTTTCCTGCCTCGCAGCTGCCAGGAATTCTATGAAATATTTCAGAAGATATTTGTGTAAAAACCTTTGTTAGTCTGAAGGGGATGACTGTATTTGAGAGCTGTTTTATAAAGGTTTATATAAACTGAGTAACTTTGTAAATACCTTCTATTACCTATTGTGCACCAATCCTGAGCCTGGAATATACTTCAGAGCTGCATGCAGAATTCTGTTATTAGAAACAGACAACAAGCTTGTCATTGGACAAGGCTGAATTCAGTTGGTCATTTGCAAGTTGCACTGGAGAACCTCAGACCAGAGGCGTAACTTGAAGCTCCCGGGCCCCGATGCAAAACTTGTAACAGGACCCCCAATTATAATGCTTTAATTATAGTACTGGGTTCCCTATATGGAGAAGAGAGGCCTTATGGGCCCCCTAAGGCTCCTGGCCCCGGGTGCACCCGCATCCCCTGCACCCTCTATAGTTATGCCCCTGCCTCAGACGTATCTCGCACCGGACAGTGGGCATTGCATGTCCTATCCGCGTGCTGTCCGTGAAATCCACACACAACACACGAATGGAAAATACAGCTGTCTGAATACAGCCTTAGGCCTCCTGTCCACGGGCGATATTTCACTGCGTTACCCGTGGCGATAATCCGCACGCAGGTAATGCAATGAACGCTTTCCATAGGATAACTATGGAAAGCACAGTCCGATGCACACGAGCGGAAAATCATGGCATGCCGCGATGAACCTATCATAATGATACGTTCATCAGGGAAATCCACGGCAGTATATCGCAACGCCCGTGTACAGCCGGCCTAAAGGTGTGTTCACATGCTGTGGATTCCGTGTGGATTTTCTGCAACTGCAAATCCACACCAAACAATGCAGATTCTCCACAGATTTCACCCCCCATTTAAAGCTACGAAATCCACTGTAAACATCCTCAGCATAAACGGACATGCTTAAAGTCCACGGCGCAGGTTAATTTATACTGCGGATGGGATTACTTAGGAGCTATTCAGCAGCTAATACTCTAAGGCTAGTTTCACACTGGCGTGGGCGATATTGGGCCGTGAATCATGGCCCGATATCGCCCTCGCCATCCATATGAAAGACCCGTGGATGCGAGGAGTTATCATGTGAAAACAGCCTCGCATTACTGAGTGGATGAAGGGAACCTCCCTTGTGGCGTCGCAGCAAAGGATCGCAGAGTTCTCCCATTGCTTTCAATGACGCCGACCGTGCTGCCGCCCCTTTGAAAACAATGAGCAATATCGATTTTCTCGGCTGTGTGAAACTGGCCTAAGGGTGGTTTCACACGCTTGATTGCGATATCACCATGAGAAAATCACGGCAAAAATCACATTTTTCCTCGCAATTTTTGAGCATCGCAACTGCTTTTTCTCGCAAAAACATCGCTGTTTGTCGTAATTTTTTAGCACGAAAGGTAATAGGACTTTCTACTGTTAGAAACGCATTGCACAAAAGTCACAAGTTCGTGTTTTGCGATACGATAAAAAGAAGGTTCCATAAGGAAACATGGGGAGGGGAAAAAAAGCAAAATGCAGAAAAATAGGACATGCCACGATTTCTTTCACGCAACACTGCATGAGTGAGAACATCGCAGATGTGAAGGAAACCATTGAAAAGCACGAGTTTCATAATTCTGCGATTTTAACGCTCGTGTGAAACCAGGTTTAAGGGTATGACCAAAGAAAAAAAAATTGCCAACATGGGAGAACCCACGTGTTACATGCAGATTTGCATGGGATTCACCATACTCACTTGAAGGGGTGAAATCTGTGAAAATCTTAAAATGGACATGCTGCGGATTATTTATGCAGCACGTGGATCAGATTTCTTTAAAGTCTCCTCCACTTTGCTGAGCCTAAGCTGTCAGGGCATGTTCATACACCAACATGCCCTAACAACTTAGGGGGCCGCAGAGTGCTGAGGCAGCAGAATGCAGTCCTAAACTCTCACTCACGACCTGAAGGTTGCAGGTTCAATCCCCGCATGGTTTAGGTATCCAGCTCAAGGTTGACTCAGCCTTCCATCCTTCCGGGGTCGTTAAAATGAGCACCCAGCTTGGTGGGGGTAATAAATAAAATTCTGTGAAAGCGCTGCGGAATAAGTTGGCACTATACAAATAACAAGTCCCTTCCCTTAGGAAAACATTAAAATCAATGGTGAAAAAAACCTTATCCATTTTAATTCCATTTCTCTGCTTCAAAAACGGAGCAGAAAAACACGATTATGATTGAAGCCCTAAGGCAGATGTTAGCTGAGCTTAAGCTGAGCTGCTGTAATGCACAGTTGTTCCTACATCTGATTACTGTATCCTTCCCAGAAAACAAAATCACCAAGAACATTCTCAATGCAGATATTGAGGCTGCAAGGAATGATGGGAGATTCCTGAAGAACCAGCATAATTGAGATTGCAGCTCTGGTTAATAATACAGGCTGTAAACACGGGATCAATACAAATGTACTGTAATGTATATGCAAAGTTATTGCTAGTAGGGCTGCAATGTGTTTAACTTTGCATTGTGCGACATGGAATTATTCTCCACACCGCCACCTATTGGAACGCAGCTACCCTACCCTTGTGGGACATAACATTTAGGTAAAATGTCAAGACATCCCCGCCAAAGTTTCCCCATCTGTAAGAGATCTCATACCATATTTTTTGAAAAAATGACCAAGTATGGGATTGAGAAGGGAAATGTTAGGTGGATTCACAACTAGCTGAGTGATCGTCCTCAAAGAGGGGTCATAAATGGCTGCACATCCAAGTGGAAGAATGTGTCATGTGGGGAACCACAAGGCTCTGTCCTAGGCCCAGTGTTGTTCAACATTTTTATAAATGATCCGGAGGAGGGAATTGATGGGAAACTGATCAAATTTGCTGACAACACAAAGCTAGGAGGGATAGCTAACACTAGGGAAGAGAGAGTATTCAAAAAGATCTAGAAAAGCTTGCACAGTGGGCGGCGACTAACAGAATGGTATTTAACAAGGAGAAATGCAAAGTCCTACATCTGGGCAAGAAAAATGAAGAAAGCACATACAGAATGGGAGGAATTGAGCTAAGCAGCAGCGCATGTGAAAAAGACTTGGGTATACTAATAGATCATAGACTGAACATGAGTCAACAATATGATGCAGCAGCCAAAAAAGCAAACACAATTCTGGGATGTATTAAGAGAAGCATAGAGTCTAGATCACGTGAGGTCATTATCCACCTCTACTCTTCCTTAGTCAGACCTCATCTGGAGTACTGTGTCCAGTTCTGGGCACCCGACTTAAAAAAAGAAAAAGACAAACTGGAGCAAGTTCAGAGAAGAGTTACCAAGATGGTGAGCGGTCTGCAAACCATGTCCTATGAGGAACGGTTAAAGGATCTGGGAATGTTTAGCTTGCAGAAGAGAAGGCTGAGCAGAGACTTAATAGCTGTCTACAAATATCTGAAGGGCTGTCACAGTGCAGAGGGATCAGCCCTATTCTCATTTGCACAAGGAAAGACTAGAAGCAATGGGATGAAACTGAAAGGGAGGAGACACAAATTAGATATTAGACAGTGAGGGTGATCAATGAGTGGGACAGGTTACCACAGGAGGTGGGGAGTTCTCCTTCAATGGAAGTCTTCAAACAAAGGCTGGACAAATATCTGTCTGGGATGATTTAGTGATTCCTGCACTGAGCAGGGGGTTGGACCAGATGACCCTTCCAACTCTACCATTCTATGACCCATTAGTAAGCTATTGATTGACTATCTTCAAGATATCTCATCAATAGTAGATTGGTAGGGGGTCAGTCGTCCAGGACCCTCACTATTCAGCTGTTCTCTTGGTCACGGAGTGGATTTCTGTGGGAAGCAGACAGCTGCATTGCCACTGCAATGACCAGGCTTGATACTGCAGACGAAGTTCCAACAAAGGGGTGTAATACCAAGTCTGGCCACTGCAGTGGGGATGGAGCTGTCTGCTTCCTGCAGAAATCAGCTCACTACATGAGAACGCCTGAACGACTGGTATTTAAACTAAACTATAAGCGAATGGACCAACAATGACTTTCATGCTTGCACCTTACATATGAGTTTTCAGCTCATGACTTCATACTCTCTTTTAATAATAGTAAGGAGACTCCAGGGAAATAAATAGGAGGTGGAGATCCGACCACAGGGATTACGGGTTCAGCTGTATCAGTATCTCCCACAGGCGTGTCTGGAACAACTATGGTATTTGTCAGTAAAAACCCTTATGGATTATTTGACCTTATTAAGTGATTCTTCTTCTTGAATAGTAGTAATCCGATCATCATAACGCCACAACCACCAGCTATAAGCCATGAGACCTTGTCAATGGCCCAACAGAGCAGCTGAATTATACGGAAGGGCTTCTATAAAGCTTCATCTGTTGTGTATGAAGTTTACATTCAGACCCAAACACATTGTTTTTAGAGCTTGCAGTTTAGAAAAGGCTTAATGACAAATTTTTATGTCAATTTCCCAGGTCAGCCTCAAGGTGGCACTGTTGTGGAGCAATCGCAATTTTGTAAATCAAAACCATTTACCCGGAGGACAATAGAAGTTACTGACCACTTCCTACTGGTTGCGCAAATGTCTGTTGATAGATGTTTTTTTACCTTTTTTCAATTACCACATACTTAAAGTAACAGGTGATGCTGAGCCATGTGACCTTTTTCTAAGGCATACTATATAAAATAAGGTTACTGAATCACTCCCACCTAGGGCTGTCACCAGGGAGGTGTCTCAGCGGCCCAGCAGGTCATTATATCCAAAGGCCGGTGATGGTATTTATTTGTTACCAGCCATATTAATGGTCAGCTAAGAGCCGGCCGGTCAGCAACTCGACAGCATCTAGTATGTCGCTCCCCTAGTTGTGACCCCAATAGTAATAATGACTGCGCTAGTGGCCTCAATAGTCATAGGGCCCTTTCTGCGCCCTCCTTATTACTGTTGAGGCTACTGAGTCACTATTATTATTGGAACCAACAAAGCGGGCACTATTACTACCTTGGGGCCACTACTGGAGGAACTATTATTATTGGGGCCACTGCTGGAGGAACTATTATTATTCAGGCCACTGAGGGGTGCACAACTACTATTGGGGCAACTGAGGGGTGCACAACTACTATTGGGGCAACTGAGGGGTACACAATTACTATTGGGGCCACTACTAAGGGCTTTACTACTATTGGGGCCACTACTAAGGGCTTTACTACTATTGGGGCCACTACTAAGGGCTTTACTACTATTGGGGCCACTACTAAGGGCTTTACTACTATTGGGGCCACTACTAAGGGCTTTACTACTATTGGGGCCACTACTAAGGGCTTTACTACTATTGGGGCCACTACTAAGGGCTTTACTACTATTGGGGCCACTACTAAGGGCATTACTACTATTGGGGCCACTACTAAGGGCATTACTACTATTGGGGCCACTACTAAGGGCATTACTACTATTGGGGCCACTACTAAGGGCATTACTACTATTGGGGCCACTACTAAGGGCATTACTACTATTGGGGCCACTACTAAGGGCATTACTACTATTGGGGCCACTACTAAGGGCATTACTACTATTGGGGCCACTACTAAGGGCATTACTACTATTGGGGCCACTACTAAGGGCATTACTACTATTGGGGCCACTACTAAGGGCATTACTACTATTGGGGCCACTACTAAGGGCATTACTACTATTGGGGCCACTACTAAGGGCATTACTACTATTGGGGCCACTACTAAGGGCATTACTACTATTGGGGCCACTACTAAGGGCAATACTACTATTGGGGCCACTACTAAGGGCATTACTACTATTGGGGCCACTACTAAGGGCATTACTACTATTGGGGCCACTACTAAGGGTATTACTACTATTGGGGCCACTACTAAGGGCATTACTACTATTGGGGCCACTACTAAGGGCATTACTACTATTGGGGCCACTACTAAGGGCATTACTACTATTGGGGCCACTACTAAGGGCATTACTACTATTGGGGCCACTACTAAGGGCATTACTACTATTGGGGCCACTACTAAGGGCTTTACTACTATTGGGGCCACTACTAAGGGCTTTACTACTATTGGGGCCACTACTAAGGGCTTTACTACTATTGGGGCCACTACTAAGGGCTTTACTACTATTGGGGCCACTACTAAGGGCTTTACTACTATTGGGGCCACTACTAAGGGCTTTACTACTATTGGGGCCACTACTAAGGGCTTTACTACTATTGGGGCTACAACTAAGGGCTTTACTACTATTGGAGCCACTAAGGGCATTACTACTATTGGGGCCACTACTAAGGGCATTACTACTATTGGGGCCACTACTAAGGGCATTACTACTATCGGAGCCACTACTAAGGGCATTACTACTATTAGAGCCACTACTAACGGCATTACTACTATTAGAGCCACTACTAAGGGCATTACTACTATTGGGGCCACTACTAAGAGCATTACTACTACTGGCACCACTACTAAGGGCATTACTACTACTGGCACCACTACTAAGGGCATTACTACTACTGGCACCACTACTAAGGGCATTACTACTACTGGCACCACTACTAAGGGCATTACTACTACTGGCGCCACTACTAAGGGCATTACTACTACTGGCGCCACTACTAAGGGCATTACTACTACTGGCGCCACTACTAAGGGCATTACTACTACTGGCGCCACTACTAAGGGCATTACTACTACTGGCGCCACTACTACTGGCACCACTACTAAGGGCATTACTACTACTGGCACCACTACTAAGGGCATTACTACTATTGGGGCCACTACTAAGAGTATTACTATTATTGGGGCCACTACTAAGGGCATTACTTACTATTGGGGCCACTACTAAGGGCTTTACTACTATTGGGGCCACTACTAAGGGCTTTACTACTATTGGGGCCACTACTAAGGGCTTTACTACTATTGGGGACACTACTAAGGGCTTTACTACTATTGGGGCCACTAAGGGCATTACTACTATTGGAGCCACTAAGGGCATTACTACTATTGGGGCCACTACTAAGGGCATTACTACTATTGGAGCCACTACTAAGGGCATTACTACTATTAGAGCCACTAGTAAGGGCATTACTACTATTGGGGCCACTACTAAGGGCATTACTACTATTGGGGCCACTACTAAGGGCATTACTACTACTGGCACCACTACTAAGGGCATTACTACTACTGGCACCACTACTAAGGGCATTACTACTACTGGCACCACTACTAAGGGCATTACTACTATTGGGGCCACTACTAAGAGTATTACTACTATTGGGGCCACTACTAAGGGCATTACTACTATTGGGGCACTACTGGGGGCACCTTTGGTATTGAGGCCACTACTGGGGGCACACTAGAATAACTGAGATAAAAATATATGTGGTGATAAGCCACGCCCCTAAACACCCCCCTTTTACCCTGGCCGTTTTTTGGTGTTTTTTTTGTGACGAAGGAGGCAACCCTACTCCCACCGCTTCCCTAAACTTACGCTGCAGCAGGATACATATTTCTGTGTACGGACGCCTCCTTTCTCTGATGCTGAAGGACATTACAAAAGCCGGAGTCTTCAATACTGGGTTACGGGTGAAGCTGGGCGGGCAGAATCAAATCCTGAAATATTGCATGTCCGTATAGAAGGATCCATTGTCCATGGGAATTTAACCTTTCTACATATAATGTTACGGACAGGTCATAGGACATGGAGTGCCAAGGGAAACTGCCCTCAATATGGAGATCCCAGTAAGAGGTATGCCGAAAGGTCATGGGAAAACCAACACAATATTCGAGGACGTACAATTTCTTCTGACAGTCTAATAATTAGAATGATGGGAGCTTTTCTATCTATTTCCTTTCCTGGCCAGTATACACCCTCTTGTTCACCTACCTGTATTGACCAGCCATGTATGAAGGGAAGATATCAACAAGGCATAAAGAATCATCAAGGTGAATCGACTCCTTTTATATTATACATGCAGTATGAAAATTAGATCATAGGGATCGGGCAAAACAAGACTTACCTCCAGTTACTGGTATAACATGAGCACTGGCTGCAACACTTCTGTACTGCTACACCTGAGGGCTCTTTCACACGGGCATAATACGAACAGAATAGAGCCCACGGATTTCAAATGCATATTTTTCATGCAATTTTCGGTTGCATGAAAAATGAAAAAAAGCAGCATGGCCTATTTTGCTCTGCGTTTATGGACAGAGATAGGCCACAGAAGTCAACGCAACTGCATAGTAAAATAATGATTTCTTCTTGCACTAGTACATACGCAATGCTAATGCGCGCAAAAAAAAATTAGGAGGGTGGCCAAAATACGTCATGAGTAAGAGTGTTCACATCAGTATCGAAGGTTTCATTGAGAACCTCCGTCACTGAATTCCATTAAAATACAGGATGGTAACCGGACACCATTATAGTCAATAGGGTTTGTCTGGCGCCATTCAGTTCTGTCATTGGATGGATCCATTTGGCTACTAGGTGCAGTTTGCTTAAGTCCATAATGGAGCAGGAATATGTAAATATGATTAAGCCCTTAAAGGGGTCCTCCAACTACAGGGGTCTCTAATGTTACAAAAACAACATGAGACACAGTCCACCAAGAAAATAACATGGATCTGCCCTCATCTGGTGCCAAAGGGGCAGCTGGTCCCGACACATGAAGAGAAGTATTAGTGCTGTGCTAGATCATAGGGTGGCGCGGCGCTATTAGACAGCCAATCAGTGCATGCAATTCACTAATGCAGGTGTTCTACTAGAGAAATGCTCATGCTGATTGGTTGGATCTTCCAGTCAATAACCAGCACCACAGAAGTGGTATTGTATGGTGAATGTAGTTACATCGCCACGCAATGATCACTGTGGGCTGAAAATATTGCAACCTGAGCAACCACTGTATAGGAAATGATGGCATATTGTAAGGACTGAATGGACCTCTTCAAGCTGCAGTATGACAAGGCTCCATAACAGATTCTCCCCGACCAGGGACAACCATGGCCATTCCCTATACATCGATCTATTAGGCTCTGTACACAATGCACCATGGGTATATGCTGGAGGTATATGTTGGAAGTATTCCCCAATATACGCCATGTTTAACAAAAAAAAAACAACTTTTTTCACATATGTCACAATGGTAGAGGTCAGAAGAATACTCCTCTAGCCCCACAAAAAATGTGCAAGATCTGCGAAGACTGGACACCACCCGGACGGGTGTCTGTGTGCTGACCGATGCAAGCTGGGTCCAACTTTCTTGAGCGTAAATGCATACAGCTGTGTGAATCCAGCATGAAGCGAACATCGAATACAACTTTGTTTATACAGAATGACGTTTTTGATCTCATATACAGTATCACTGAGCCAGGAGTGTCAAAAAGTCATTCCGAATTAGAAATTAAACAGCTTTTTACAAGAGGCCATCCATCAGATAAAGAAGGGCAGCGGCTCTTATCAAGACGTATCCCACAAGGCAGCTTCCCGTTAAGACACGAGTATAATGTGAGCCTGTCATATTGATTGATCTGCTACCTGGTCCTCACATAGCAGCGCCTTGAGAGACTTGGGGAAGAATACAAATCATGTTATTTGTATAGCGCCAACTCATTCTGCAGCACTTTCAAGTAATTTTTTTAACCCCCAGCAAGCTGGGTACTCATTTTACCGACCTCGGAAGGCTGAGTCAACCTTGAGCCGACTACCTGAACCACGCTGGGATTAAACTCGCAACCTTCAGGTCGTGAGCGAGAGCTTAGGACTGCATTTCTGCTGCCTTAGCACTCTGCGCCAGGGGTTGCCGAAATGTAATAATGTATAGCAGAGACCGCCACCTGGTAGATCCCATCTTATTGCACAGGAGCCTCATTTGATAGTATGGTCGTATCGACATTTCACACTCCAGACATGGACTTCGGCCTTGGGTGGAGAGGGGGAGCTCAAGCTCTATTTTAAGGTGAGGGAATGGGATGGCAAATAACAGAAAGCTCTCATTATAAGCAGAAGCGGATACCAAGGAATTAAAGACTTAGTGAGAGCTGTCATCACCAGCGAGGTCTCTCCCCGTCGGGCAAGATATAACATGTTGGTAAGAGATGCCAACACTCTAAGACTTCCATTCCATCTAGATGTAACTTATGAAGATATAGGGGCTTATTAAAAGAAAGGGAATCTCCAGTATAACCAGAATCTCCAGGAGGAATTATTCATCAGGAAGTCTTTCAGACGTTAATCATTCATTTTGCAGGGCAGATTGATGGAAAAAAAAAGTTTGAAAAAAAAGAAAAATCAGTTTTTGTCGCCCAATCACAGTGCACCTTTCATTTTTCGAGAGCAGAATATGAAGTGAAAGCTGCGCTGTGATTGGTTGCTAGGGGGCACCAAGGACAGTCTTAAGTAGAACTGTCCTTGTTGCTCCTAGCAACCAATAACAGTGCAGCTTTAATTTTACCAGAGCAGTTTAAGAAATGAAAGTTGACCTCTGATTGGTTAAGAGCAAGAAGGACAGTCTTACAGTTAGACACTTTTGATAAATGAGACCCATATGCTTGGGCTAGTAGAAGACACGGTCAATGGCAGCTGGAGCTGATTTAATGGTATATATTTGCTTGCTCCTGAAGGAGCCCCAGGGAATGGGGGTTGAATTGTGTTGCTGTCCAAGATCAACCATACTGCAAGGGGCTGTACGGTATTGCACAAGACATAAAACTTGGTTGATTGTGTAAGAGCCATGCAATGACATGCCAAAAGTCATGGGACAGGAACAAATATCGTGCAAGACCCCCTCTAGTCCGGTGATGTGGCATAAATTCTCAGAAGTGGGTGGGAGACTTCTGGAGGGATGTTGAGCCATGCTGTCTGGATAGCCTCCCTCAGCTCCATGATATTTGTAGGTGCAGGATCTCAGGTGTGAATGGACCTCTCCACCATATCCCATAAATGCTTAATAGGGCTCATGTCGGCGAACATGCAGGCCGCACCATTTGTAGGAACTCGAAAAGCTCCTCGAACCAATTCTAGACAATTTGGACCCTACAAGAACATCATGACATCAAATCAAGGCTATCCGTGTGGATTACGGGGCAAAGTAGAGCATGCTGCAACTTTTCTTCCACTTGCGGAATCCGTAATTCTTAGCCACGAGTGCGAACGAAAAATCGAAAAGGTGTGCCTTTCAATTCCCACGTTTTACCGCGGGTTGTCGGTGCGGACGGCGATCGCAGAATCCGCAAATCAAATTCTCCCATGTGAGTCCGGCGTTAGACAAACTAGTTATGCAAATGGCTACAGTTTTGGGCCAATCCCATGATCTGGGAATGTGATAAAAGGCGAAAACCAGTCTATGAAGGTAATCTTGGAGACGCTCTATCATAGTCTTTATCCAGACACAAAGAAACAAAGTAGCCAAGATGCTTCTAAGATGCCGTCAGCAGCCATTTCATTAAATGGATGGGTTTACTAAAAGGTTTCATTGCAGGCCTACGTACAGCTGGTTGGTTTTGCAGCAAAAACTCAACAGGAAGCCATAACTGTGGTCAACAGAACAGAATGTGCATTGTCGTAGTGGCACTCGAGCACCAAGATGAGCGTCACAAAAATTGAACGTCACATACATTGAAGCATCCGGTGTCATGCCGATGCAGCTCCACAATCCACAGCTGGTGACCTTCTTCAGATAATAATTCATAATCGGTTGCCTCAATATAGGCAATGACAGTTTTGTATAGATTGGCTGAGGCAGGTTTGTGGTGAAGTCGCTTGTTACGAAGACTGCCCCTCACACCGCACCATCATGCCTATAGTGGCGTTGTTCCAGAGCTGCCTGGCATGGTGAATGCCAAGTTGTGATGTTCAGCGACGAATGGAGATTGCTGAGCGTGGGTCTGGAGGTGACGTAGCCAACTCGCCATTTCAGAGTGACACACAACTTGTCAACCTGGAGTCATGGTTTGAGGTGCCATCAGATTCAACAGCCGAGCACCTCTAGTATGCACCAGGGGTACATTGACGACACAACATTATGTTTATGGACTGCTGCAGCCCATTGCATCATATCTTCAGGACGTACCCAATGCCATGTCCCAGCAAGACACCATGCGGCCCCACACAGCGAACATCAGCCGGCATGCCTAACAAGGCGTCCAGATGATTCCTTGGCCAGAACGATCCCCAGATCTCGGTGGGACAAGATTGACGCCAAATGATCGCTCTCCGACAGCCTCATAATGAAGATGTACTGTGAACTATGGTCAATACCACAAGGTCGGCACCAGCCCAGGACTGTATTCAAGCACTCACTGAATCTAGGTCACATTAAAGACCGTATCACCAAACACGGTGGCCCAATACTTACTGATCATCCTGCTTGTTGGTACCATAAGACGTGTAATTGAAATAGATGGTTAGAACCTAAATCTCTGTGTGCCGAGTTTAGTCTTATTTCGAGCATTTCCTTATGGTGTGGCATTTCCTCTATGAGGCAGCATATTTTATATCTATACAGACTTTTAACCCAAGGCCCATATGAGATGTAAGAATGAATAGCCAATTAATGTTTCAGACTCTAATTCTTCTTATGCAGTTTTGATGGAGTTGGGATGGCCTTCTTGCTATGGGACATCTTTCTTGAAGATGTTCCAGTGTTACTAGCAGATGTGGGCTTGTCAGACTCAATTTTAGGATTTCTCGTGGATGAAATCAACGAAGCATTTCAAATATGGTCCGTTCCTCTCTGATATTTGGAGTCAGATTGGCCCTCCATTCAGGTCTTTGATGTGGGTTAGTTTTATCTGGAACGTTTTTAAGACGTCTATGAAATCATTTGTTAATTCTTCCAATAGTTAGGGTATCAGTTGGGTCCAGATGTTCCCACCAGGGTTTCTCATTGCTGAAAACAGGTATGTCCTTTCCGGACCACTTGCAGGCCAGCTGGACGCACACAGGTGATAACTGAAGACTAGTGATGAAGGAAGAAAGTTATGAAGAGAATGTTATTGGCTGGACTGTATTGTAGAAGTACTTTTAAAAAGCCTTGCTTGTTTTTAATGATGGAACGCCTTAAAGAAACTTTGCATAAGGACTGCTATCTCAAAGCCCAAGGTCTGTAAAAGAACAGTCTTTAGGGTTAACAACTCATCAGCCTTGTCCATAGAAGCCTGGCTGCTGGTGTCCATTTGTGGAGAATATACAGGCATGGCTTACCTTTACATGTGGCGGCTTCTCTGCTTTTGCGTCGAGGAAGAGAGCGATGGCACACAGATTATTCTTGTGGCATTTTGTAAAGGATTGCAGCCTGTAAAATCGCTGCATGTAACAGTGTTAATGGACAGCTATGAAAAACACAGAGTCTCTGGCCCGTGTCCTTAATAAGAAAAGTAGCGATGGCTGTGATTGGTTCATCGAATGCTGTATTGATTGGTTCTCGAGCGCCGCGGCTCAGCCAATCAGAGCCAACGCTTCCTGGAGGTGGAATTTATGGACCCCGGCTGAAGACTACAAACAAGTGTTCCGGAGCTTTGGGAGGAGAAGTGCGGTGGGGCGGATAGCGCCAGTTAGGTAATATATTTTAAAAAATTTTTTAATGCAGCCAGGGCTTATTTCAGGGGAAACAGTAGGACTTCCTACTGTTAAAGTTGCATCGCACGAAAACCGCGATTTCGTGTGATGCAACACAAAGGAAGGCTCCCACAGGGAAACATGGGCTACAAAACATCGCAAATCGTGTCAATATTCAGCATGCCGCGATTTTTTCTCTCTCACAATGTAGCATCCTACAAAACATTGCTAATGTAAAGGAACCCATAGGAAAGCATGGGCTTCACATACATGCGATTCGTAGCGCTGTCGCAACGCAAGAAAAATCGTGTGGTTTTGTCACTCATGTGAAAGCGGCCTAAATGTCTGGGGATCTGGCCAATGTCACCTAGAAGTCCATGGAACCCTAGGCTCTAGAACATGGCTAACCATCAAGTACCAATTCAAAAAGTACCATTCAAAACATATATTTACAGAGAAACTCTGAAAAATACGGCCCCCTTTTAGAGGCGGTGTGTATATCTGTCTGTAAAAATATGATGATGCTATGCTGTATTATATGTTATTGACATTTTATGCAGATGGTCTAGATAACAGCCAGTAATTATTGCTGTTCAGGTATGAAATAAGGCTTTCACCGGTGCCCCAGGCTGAACCTCTACACAAAGGTCCGGACCTTAAAGAGACCCTCCAGATACAAACAAACCAAGATGGCCGCACAGAAGCACAAACTTGCAATTTTTGTTCGATGCGATTTTAACATTAGAAATTCCCATTGACATTTGCATTAAAACAAATGCAGCGATATCGCAGGGTTAAAAAAAACGCTAGTGGGTAGAAGCCCTTACTGTGAATGGATGACAGAAATGGGATCTTATGTTTAAAAGTTGAATCCTATTCCTTCTATAATCAATATTAAAAACAACCCCCCCCCCCCAAGTTACTACCTCATTAACCCTTGAATAGCCATAGCAAAGCAACCTGATACCCATCTCCCCAGGGTGCACACAGAAGCCGAGTTTCCTAGCTGCCTTGAAATCTTGGCTCTTCCATCTTTTGTCTTGGAAGAAGGGTATCTCCTCGAGGGAGCGGTAATCCCCTGGCTGGCTGGTGTGAGGCTTGGATCAATCCTGTCACATCCAGACGCACATACACTCAAACAACTTTTAAATGAAGCGTCTGGAGCCAAGAAGCACTTCAGCTTCGCAGTTAGTGAAGTCAGCGGTGTGACATTCACAATAGCCTCCAGGAACTGCACATCTTACGTGGAAGCGTCTCGAAGGATTCATTCATTAATGGAAGAGCCAAAGATGAGATCTCCGCTTCCTTCAAGAAGCAAAAGCCTTTATTTTAAATGAATGCTGCCAAATATCAACTATCGCTGACTTTTCTTCTTGGAAAGAGGCATAATTTACATGAAGCTAGTTTCTGGTTGCAGCTCCAGAGAAGCATTAGTTATAGTACTGAATACGAATTGGTAGAGAATCGGGAACTAAAAACACTACAGAAAAAATAGGTTTAGGCTCAATTAAAAACATTAGTTTACCAAGTATGACCTCCACACTATATAATGTTACATAACGGAGGAGATACTTTGCTGTGAGCATGGCCACTGGTTATGGAGACCGCTGAGTGTGGCCCTCCACTATTTCGGTCAGTCCCTTAGGGTACCTTTACACGGGATGACTGTCGGAAGCGTTAACTTTCGCCAGTCGTCGCAGCAACTATTGTTACAGTGCTTCTACACAGTCCGGCAGATAATGCAGGTGGAGCAGCCCAGCCATCCGTCCCCATTCACAGTAAATGGGCGACTGCTCATAAGCCTATCAGTCGTGAAACGGAACGATCAGCCACAACTGAGCGACTTCTCACTTAGTACCCCGTCGGGGCCATATGTACACGGGCCTAAAGTCACCAGTAATCGCTTGTTTGAGCGACTATCCAGGCAACTATTGGCCCGAGTAAAGGTACTTTTAGAAGTGAATGGAGCAGTGACCACACACGTGTAGTGCTGATACATCCGCCAAGGGCTTGGCTGTGTGCTGTTCTCATCATGCCTGGATGTCCCAGCGGTAGAACCACCAGCAGTCATACATTACCCGTTCTGTGGATAGGCGATAGATGTTTTTGGTGGCGGTAACCCACTTTAAGGCACATAATGTAGCCAATGACTCGTTCTAACGAAGGCCAATGGTTTGGTATTGTTCAGCTTCATCATAGGAGCCGAATAACTAAAATAGGAGAAATGCTGGATCTGGCACAAACAGTGCCTGACAGACCCGAATGACTGCATGCTGTGCTATTTTGCCCAGAATTTTGCTATGGATCTGAGCTGGAAGCTCTTAATAGGGGTTCCAATACAGATGAGAAAGAGCCTGGGGCTCTGTCTACATTACAGGGGCTGTCCGGTTACTGGAGGACATTGCCCTTATAGCTCCAATTGTGTTAAACTAAAAAGAGCAGTACTTACCTGCCAGTCTCCGTAAGTTGTCACCAGAAGTCAGCCAATAAGAAGCTGCAGCATCACTGCCCGCTCTCCTGGCATCAGCGCTCACACCCTGGGTGCCATGATGCCAGGAGTTCAGAATAGTAATGCCGCAGCAGTCAGGTGTCTGTGGGTGACGTCTTCCTACTTCCTACTGAGCTGGATCCCCGCAGCAGAGGAGTACTGCTTCTTTTATTTTAAACACAGTTGAAGTTATCGTGGCAATGTTGTCCAGTAACCGGATAACCCCTTTAAGACTGCCCACTATACTTCCTATATATGTTGGAAGATATTCACAGGATATGCCATAAAAGCCGGATAGGTGTAAGTCCCAGAGGCGGGACCTGCACCTATCTCAAGTTTCAGCCTCCACCACCTTTGGCCCAGCTGTACAAAAGGTGGATAAGGCTGGTCTGGAAGACGGAAACAACCAAGCGGGTCCTGTTATGGCATTTCTATAACTCCTATAGAAGTCAATGAAACTTACACAAACAGCATAGCAAGGCCCGCTACGATGTTTCCATTACTAGGAATTTATAGAAACAGCGTACCCCAAATGCACTTGGGTGTTTCCATCCTCCCGGACACATTTTGTCTAGGTAGGAACACCCCTTTAACAGAAAATCAGCTTCTGGTTTTGTGAAATTCATCCATATATTGCAGTTTTGTGCTAGAAACAAACCTAACTCATAGACTAGAATGGCACGGTTTCTGGAAAGAATGTATATTCTTTTTTCCCAAAGTCCGAAATCCCTTTAAAAAATGAGAAATCCTGTTTTTATGAAATCTGCACGCTTGTGTTACTCACAGTGCGTTGCAATGCTTTTGAATTGGGATTCTGCTCTCACCTCTCGATATGGTCAGGAGGTAGATGCCAAGTTGTTATGATGGGTTTACATTAAAATAGTTAAAAACTGCAGAAGTGGTGCTTAAATTGCCGCCCAACACTTGTGAATGCCTCTTTATTACATGCGGCATTCAAGTTGTTGCTGGGAATAAGAGGCTTTGAGAACGTAAAACTAGGAAAAGCAACTATTTCCATGCCCTGCGCATAGTAACCTTAGGGGGGCTTGAGAAGTCTAAATTTTCTGAAGCATGACAGGAATGTACTGTGTGACTTCCAGCCGGCGCTGTGGCCTGGACGCTGTGTTTTTTATAGCCGAGGATGCGGAATAGGAAATGTGCGCATGTTCACATTAAACGTAATAGCTATAAAACCCCCGACCTATCCAGATCCATCATCATATTGTATATCTAACACTCACAAGTCCAGAGCCGTGAAAACTCTCTACAGTGCCGATCAGGATAGAAAGTTTCCTTCACCTTTGACTCATGGATAACTTGTCCACTCGCCGTTTGCGGTACTGCAGGCCTCCTCGGAATGAGGCTGACGTGCAGTATCACTAAAAAACTGAAATCAACCAGGTTTTTCTGACCTTATACAAGCCCAATAATATGGCACACTGAGGTCCAACATCCAAACAATATACAGTTCTTAAGTCATCAAGATGTGCATTCGAATGATGTGTCTATATGGCTGCAAAACAGTCTGTCTATACTCCTAGCTTCAAGGTAGAAGAAACCAACTGAAATGGGCACGGCTTCCAAAGGCCACTGATCGAAATACTACCAAACCTGCTCCGAATGAGAATTGACTTTTAGTTTCACCATAAATTAAAAAAAAAAAAAAGGCTACACGTTTCAACCCCGAAATGGAATCTTCCTCAGGCATCAAGATGTTTGGATGACGTGTGGTTGCAACAAAACCTGTCTATACTCCTAGCCAGGCTTACACGGACTGAAGGGATTTAATCTCCAATTATTCAATAAAATTGGAGACTCGGGATTGCATCATCACATGGAGATTTTCTTACATTTTGCTTTTTCCATTCTGGAGATAATGAAAAACACAAAACTGGGGATAACAAATGTAGCCATGGCAGCCCTGACCGATGCTGGGGAATCACATACACTTTAGGATTGATTATTAGGGACACTGTATATTTTTATGGACAAGTGTCAGAATATGTATGGACTTTGCCGCACGATAGCAAGTGAGCAGGGTGCGCACAAAACATCATTGTGGTGCAGATTTCTGGTGCGAAGGCTGCAAACGTCATCCATCCATGCCGATTATTGCTTCTAGCAAATCCTTGCATGAAAGCGATGTGGCGAGGGGCCAGGGTTTACCTCCAAAGGTCTCTTAGAAAGTGCTTCTAATGCATGTACTAGTGATTGTCAATCAGTAGCTTCTATAAGTGGCCAATCAGTCAACCCCAAGAAATGGAAATCCATTCAGCCTCCCACATCAGACCACTGATTCGGAGCAATATCACATATTTACAGGGTAAGAGGAGCCGATTACTCTCCTCCCATGGATAATAGACGCTACACCACTACTTTAATTTTACTTAAAGGGGTTGTCCCGCGAAAGCAAGTGGGGTTATACACTTCTGTATGGCCATATTAATGCACTTTGTAATGTACATTGTGCATTAATTATGAGCCATACAGAAGTTATTCACTTACCTGCCCGTTGCTAGCGTCCCCGTCTCCATGGTGCCGTCTAATTTTCAGCGTCTAATCGCCCGATTAGACGCGCTTGCGCAGTCCGGTCTTCTCCCTTCTCTTGGGTCTCGGCAGCAGCGGAGTTCTGGCTCCGCCCCCTTCTACGCGTAGCTCCGCCCCGTCACGTGTGCCGATTCCAGCCAATCAGGAGGCTGGAATCGGCAATGGACCGCACAGAAGACCTGCGGTCCACCGTGGGTGAAGATCCCGGCGGCCATCTTCGCAAGGTAAGTAAGAAGTCACCGGAGCGCGGGGATTCGGGTAAGTACTATCTGGGTTTTTTTTTTATCCCTGCATCGGGTTTGTCTCGTGCCGAACGGGGGGGCTATTGAAAAAAAAAACAACCCCGTTTCGGCGTGGGACAACCCCTTTAAAAGCTTTTTTTAGTCCACTAGTGCCTTCCAAACTCTTATAGGCAACGCTGATTCTAATGGTCCCTCTTGCTATGCCGTTGGGTTTACCTCCTCTACTATTCACTCATGAAGCCGGTAACTTGCTTTCCTTCTCCACAGCTATCTGTCCTTTCCTATTCGTCCTTGGGAAGCTGCATGTTTGCTACTACCGCCATCTGAGGATGCCCATCACGCATCAATGCCACCCTTCCTACTCCCATGGTATTGTACGCAATGTTCCGTGTCCTTTTTCTTTCTACTGCCCATCTGTAAAATGAATAAGCTTGACAGACAAGCTGGCTCAGCACAACGTTCTAGTTGTTTTCCCATGTCTGGTAATAATAAAGTCATTTAATCTAGTGAGAGAATATATTGGACAGGTAATGAGATTTTGTGAATCACTAATGAATCACTTACTCTAGGGACCGACTCATCGGTGCAACTGTAAAATGACAAACACTTCCCAGATGCTGGCTCCTGAATTGTTAATGAAGCCCACACAATGGCGGCCCAGTTACTAGGCTATCAAACCCCATCCACCCAATGGAAATTTGCAGAGGAAGAAAAATTTTTTAAAAAGCCAAAAACATTGAAACTGGTTTGCAAACAGCCGCACCTACAGCAAGCTCCAAAACAAACCGGCTAATGTCATTAACTTTGTCTTTCCATCTGCAATCCATTAATAACCCAACTTCTTCTACAAAAATATAAGCCCTCCAATAAATATGAAGCGCTTTGGATGCGGGATGAAAAGCCTGGGTGTATGCAGCACAGTAGCCTTTATGCTGCGGTCGCCCGGTGTGGAGAGTTAAACAGATCCATGTCGCTGTACGTGGGTTGTGTCCAGAAAAATTGCATAATGTGTTAAAAAGTCTGGAGCCGGCTCAAGTAACGTGTGGGAGGCATGGACGGATTCTTCAGCTCTTTGTGGAATCAGCAAAGATTCTGTTACAACATTTCTGCTAAATCCGACAGAGTTTTTTCCTGTCATTCCCGCTGTAATTTAGTCAGTACTATCCTCTGGGCGCGTGCCAGCCAAAGAATCACCAAAAATAACAGAAGCTATAACTCTATTTATAGATGTGAAGTTACAATGAGTCATGCAAAAAAAAAGTATCAAGGGCCGGTTTTCTTACTAGGCAAAGTTTTACGGGTCTTTTCCAGGGGTGGCAGGGCCCTAAAACAAGATGAGGCTATGAAATGTCAGGGATGGCTAAAGGCCCGCATAGACTATAGTCGGCTGGACCCGCTGATAACGGCGGAGCTGGACGACTCCCCGATGTGCATTTCTGGGGAAGACATTGAGGATTGGGCATTCTGCTTTTCAATGGCCAATCCCTTCGTTCCCTGGGATAAAAGCTGCCGCCATTGTTGTCTGACTGTGGTTTACCTCTCTGAACACACGAATATTCGGCCAAGTCGAACGCTCATGTGTATGGGGGATCTGGGGGAAGATAGAATTCTGATCTTATAGATCTAAACAGTTAGATTATGGAGCTAATGTAAAGTGCATCTCTAGTTTGGAGGGAACTAATAAAGTTATATTAAGAGGTTGAACATAACCAAATCTCACTTGAGTTCGGCCATTTTGCTGGCCCAACCGATCTGAACATAAAGGGTTTCAAATTGTTTAGCTTCCCTCGATACCCTTTGGACAACTAATAGACTTACATTTATGAAGGATTATGGTTCACTGTCCTAAATCAGGATAAAGCCTACAAGGAACCTGCAGGTAAAGATTCCCCGTGGCTTCCTTGCTCTATGTTTGGAACGCACCTACTTGTAGCAGTCAACGTGATTCAAAGGGTATTCCAAACTCAAGACCTTTATGCCATACTAGTAGATTGCCCTTAAGTGGATGCATTTTCTATTACAGTCACTGTTCCGAGACGGGCTGAGTTCCTGGATTAAGCGTAGCAGGAGCCGCTCTTCCCAACAATGGTGAGTAGGTGGTGCGGCATCGCTCTCCCTCAACAACCACCCCCATTGGTGAGTGCGGGCCACAGTGTCCTCTACAGTATAAACATTTAGGTGTCAAGTCTACCTCCATTGTCCCACACATATAAATGCCTCAGCTGACATATATATAAGATTCACGTGATATGACATAGCAGTCTGATAGATGTGGGTCTCAACTCAGGGACCTACACCTATCTCGTTGGCTGTACACAGTGGTCTGGGGTGGTCTACAATACAGAAACTGCAGAGCAGGGTGTCTTATGCTTTCTGTAACCCCCATAAACGTGAATGGGCATTAAAGAAACAGCATGGCACAGCAAGCTACACAGTTTCCACAGATCTCAACATACAAAGGGATGTTCTCATTTCTAGGCCATGATGGGCAAAGATGGGAAAAAGCTAGTAAAATTTAAGATAAAGACAAACACTTAAAGGAGTTGTACAGGATTAGAAAAACATGGCTGCTTTCTTCCAGAAACAGTGCCACACTTATCCATGGCCTGTGACTGGTATGGCAGTTCAGCTCTATTTAAAGGGGTTATCCTGGGATAAACTATAGGACTGCTGCTTGCCAGTCTGTACAAACATAAAAGACGGCATATCCATCCGATACCCCGCTACTTTACACTTCCTGCAGCAGTGATGACATCACCGACACTAGGATCATGTGGCTCTTGCAGCCAGTCATGACTCACTTTGGCCAGTGATTAGCTGCAGTAGTCACATGTTCCTGGTGTCAGTGAGGTCATTGCAGCAGCAGGAAGGGGGGAGCAACAGAAAACCGAGAACTGGATGAGCGGGGGTGTTGAGTATTTTTACTTTTAGGTTTGTGCGAGCTGGCGAGCAGATTTCCAGTAATTCTTTTTTGCTGGATAACCCCTTCCAGTGAATGGGGCTGAGCTGTAATACCTCATACAACCTCTGAACAGTTCTGGCACTATTTCTGGAAGAAAGAAGTCAAGTTTTTCCAGCTGTGTAACATTTTAATGTGTTCTACCAATTCCTACCAATCCTCTGTATTTGGTCGAACTAATGGACATGATTATTAAACTGACGGCTTCCCAGATGGGCAATAAAGGCACTTTTATATGGATAACGTTTGTGGGAGGAATTGTTTTCAGCTTTA
The DNA here is from genome assembly GCF_035609145.1 of Eleutherodactylus coqui. Classification (NCBI taxonomy): domain Eukaryota; kingdom Metazoa; phylum Chordata; class Amphibia; order Anura; family Eleutherodactylidae; genus Eleutherodactylus; species Eleutherodactylus coqui. The sequence goes on along the minus strand of NC_089846.1, from coordinate 23,991,839 downwards.
GCGTAGAATCTAAGGAACTTATAAGGGTTGTCTGCCTTGGACAACCCTGTCTTGCTAGAAGGGTCTCCCAGCATGTTCTGCTACTGGGATCTCCAGCAGTAATCTGTGAAGGAATCCAACAGCAAGTGTTCAATTTCCCTGCAGCGCCTCTACAGGAGAAATGAAGCATTACAGAATTTTCATTTAAATCAATGAGTTAGTGTAATGAATGACCGTGTGGCTCCCTCCAAGGAAGAGACGCTCTTTATAACCGCTCTATGTTAATAGATGATGGACCATTTCTATTAACTTAGAATTCCCTAATTGGTTTGTAAAATCAGTTTATAAATGCAGCACTCTAATAACCAAACACCAGTTCTTCAAGCGGTGTGGATAGGGGCGTAACTATATGGCATGCAGGGGATGTGGTTGCACCCGGGCCCAGGAGTCTTAGAGGGCCCATAAGGCCTCTCCTCTCCATATAGGTAGCCCAGTACTATGAATAAAGTATTATACTTGGGGGCCCTGTTACAGGTTTTGCATTGGGGCCCAGAAGCTTCAAGTTACGCCTCTGGGGTGGATGGAGGTGTCTGCACCACAGTTATTTTACATGAGTTGAGTTCTTCTTTAATCTTCCTATACTTAGTGGCTGAAGCAGGTTGGGTTTAGGCTTCTGTCTTTTTTGAGGTTCTACATACATGATGACAACCATCTTATGCCCAAATGAAATTTCGCTAGGTGCCATGGGGGTCTGCTCTCTTTATTACATTATGTATAAATACATGCAGTTACAAGGGCACATTAAGACACTGACAATAGTGCTTCTTTAGTAGGTGCAGAAAAAGGTGAGGGTGAAGCAATCTAGTAGTATAAAGAGCGGCTAAATAGGACCTAGAGGCCTTGAGAATAGCAAGAGCTAAATGGATGATATGTAGGTGCCACCAAGCAGAGGGACGCTTCAATAAGTGGGCCTGAATGAGCACAGAAGAATGGGCAACAGAAACTGGTATAAAGAGACAACCTTCCAGAGAAGAACATTAGGACATGGAGTGAAATCCAAATTTAACTATGTATGGTCAAGGGGCTATTCCTCATCTCCTGGTAGGACATTAGGGCAGACAGCGAGTATGGGCTGTATCTCCAGGTCTCAGCGCTGACAGATGGATGTGGAGTCCCAGAGCTCCGAACTTGTGTGACTGCAAAAAGTTACCGAAGCCTGGAACGGGGGATTATCATCCCCCAAGACTTAATCCACTTCTGGACACATCTGGATTTTACACTGGGAAGCCTGCGGGAGATAGAGCCTGGAGCCTGTTGTCTGTCCTGCTGGGAGATAAGGAAGGGTCCTGTGACCGTACAAACACAAGCTCAACTGAAGAAGGGGCCTTGTGCCCTGAAACACGTCTTATTGCTGGTTGACACAGAAGTTGGATTTCACTCCTTCATGACCTAAAATTTTTCTCTGCAAGGTTGAGTCTTATTTCCAGTGTTTGTGGCCCATCCAATAGTGTTTCTTGGACAGTCTTCTAAAGGAAGTACTGTTCTGATCTTTGTCTTTCGTACAGTGCAGCCAGTGTGATGACAGCCGCCCATCCGATGACAATACGAGATCTGTAATACTACGCCTGATGATGCTTCTTGTCGTTCTAGGAGAATTTCAGAAAAGTTGAAATGATGGGAAAAGGAAAATTACAGCTCAAGTTTCAACATTTCCTTGTAATTTTCCACTCAGTTTTTGAGACACAAATTACACACAGAATTATCTTCAGAGAAGCCATCTTTGCATGGGTAGTCTTTTGAAGTGGCTCAAAATGGTTATGAAACCATAAAGTCAGTGTAAAAAAAACGACCCGTGTCAGTTATGGTCGTACAGTAACGAGGATAATAAGGGGGTGAAAAACAAAAGAGTCCAGAGACCCTAACATAGCTACAAAAATGAACTCCAAACCAATGAAAAAAAAAAGGTTATCTTAATGGTTTGTTCCCATCTCAGCCCAAAAAATGGCGGAGATCGGAACACCTGATTATGAGGTGGCCAGGATGACTGGAACTGCCAAAGCTCAGCTGACATATGTAGTTTCTGTAAATCCCATCCACGGTAATGGGAGTTAATCAAAAAGAATAGCACAGTGTGATACTTGATTTCCACAGCTCCCGAGTTACGGAAATAGCATAGCAATCGAGTTATGGAAGCAGCGTAGCTCAGGGCGCTTGGCTATCTCTGTCTTCTGTATTCAGGGTGCCTATGGGTGATGGGAGCCCAATCTCAAGACACGGGTGGGTTCTAGTAGTAGGTGGATATGACATAAGCCTAAAAATTTCAGAACCCAATTCTGGTCATGAAATATAAATGGATCAAAATGCTTTATTTCCTCAATCCACCATTAATGACCAAACCATAAAAACACTATTGCTCAGGGTTTAACGCTATTTTGCATAAACAGATCTTGGCCTGAGGTAGACAAGTTTAGTCTTAAACCTGGCCTACCTGATCCATCCATGAGTGCACCACTCTATTATAACTGGAAACCACAGCACAACCGTGAACATAGTGTTACCTTGACATCATTCAGCCATTGGTATAAGACATTGCTTTGCGCAACAATGTGGCCAATTAAACATAAGATTAATCTAGTCATCAACCTAAAGACTCCTGATAAAAGACACCACTCAGAGCTTTTCTACCATTTTTCTTCATTTGGGAATCAGATCTTGCACTGCCTGGATTAAGTTACTCGCGACTAGAATGCACCTTCAGAAAAAACTGATGTCCTAAGAGCCCCTCGTCCGGACGGAACCTCGTTGAACAATCTCCAGAGGATTAATCTTTCTCAGTCATAAATCTGTCATACCTTATGGCTGGAGCCGGCTACTGTACAATGTCTTAGCCAATTTTGCGGTATGCTTTAATCTTTTTTTTGTGGATGATGGATGTTTATCTACAGTAGGGCCGTCCACCTGGATCCTAAAGACCTCTTCTGTATAAAACTGGGTTTTAAATCGCTCAGGCTTGAAGCAACGACCGGATGAATTATATTCAGCTGCTGGCTGAAACAGTATATCACTACAAATCATGATCTAAGCTACTAACCTCCTGGTCATTGGAGTAAATTGCTCATATGTGGTAAATTCCCCTGTTGATTCTACTCTTGGTTTAGCACCACAGGATAGTTGGCCGATCTATGAAATCTTCACCAATCCTTAGACTGCGAAAACTCGTCCCATATATCCCACCCGAGCAGGAAGGCCACCGTGTGGAACTGTAGAACAGGGTAGTGGTCAACCATGTACGCTTTCACTTAATACTCTAGGAAGTCCAATGGATGAGGGACAACTCCGCTAGTACTGCTTCAAGATTCGCCGGAAGGATGTAAATCATCAGGTGCAACAAGCACAGTCTAGAGTGGTGTGTATGATTGCCCAACTCTACCAGGTGAGCTGGGTGGAGCAAGTGCTGGCAATAAGGCTTATGGCCATTGTAGGAATCCCACAGCAGAAGTGATGAGATAGAACATATTTTTTATATATATGGAGAGTGTACAGCAGAAAAAGGCAGAAGGCCGCCAAAATTGAAAAAAGGTAACGGGTGGATTTACCGGCATATACAGGGCAAATATAGCCACTATTTCAACAGCTGACCTTGCCTCAGTATATACAGTAGGCTTCCAAATAATAATTTCTTCTCACTTGTGGTTTAGTTGTTAGTCATTATGTCCTTGCTGTAATGGAAATTAGCTTAATGCACTCACTTTGTGGTGTGCAGGCAGAACTGAAGTGTAAAGCATAGGGGGAGGGATAGAATGGAAGAGCCAATTATGAGTCAAGGGGGGGGGGGGGGATTACTGCCCACCACTGCATATTAACTTTAACGAGTCCTGGTCAGCGTGATAAACTGTACCGAGTAGGACAAGACAGATCTAATCTTATAGACCCTGGAATACCGCTCCATGCATTCTCTTTAGGTGGTCGGCCAAACCCACCAGCAGATATCGGGGAAACGTAGGATTGGCATGTTGGATTTCCCACAAGAGCTAAGCGGCTGCCAGTGGTGTCAAAGGGGAATAAGCCAATTGCATGTCAGCCTACAGTTACTGTATATGTATGGGCAGCTCTACTGAAGACCGATAACACAAAAAACATATGTAGGGAAGATCCAGAAAGCTTGAGATTCAAGCACACTTATACAATGCCATCGGATGACTCTCGATAGGGTTTAAGGTGCTCTACAGATCGTTTCAGTTCTGGTATGATCACTATGCGATTAGTGAGCAAGAGCAGAAATAAATGGACATCTCGTTATCAAATGAAGATCTTAAATAGTGAAGACCCAATGAAAGCAAACACAAAGCGGAAAGGGAAATTATTTGGGAGCTACACCAATATACAAAAGCAAACTCTACAGACAACATTAAGAAAGTTTTCCAGGACTTGGATATTGATGACCTATCCTCAGAATAGGCCATCAATATCCAAATTAGTGGGTGTCCACTGCTCAGGACTCCCGCTGACCAGCAGTTTGAAGAGGCCGCAGCGCTGAAGTGAAGGCCAGGCACAGCGCCGTACATATCATACATTCCACTACAATGGGCTTGAGCTGCTTGAAGGCCACGTGATGAACACACTTGAGAAGAGGACATGGTACTCAATGGAGCTCTGAGGCTTTTCTTTTTTAAAGAGCAGTTCGGCAAGGGTAGGCTCCACCAATTGTGTATTTATGATCTATCTTATGGATAGGTCATCGGTATCTTAGTCCTGACAGCCCCTCTAATGCAGTGTACAGACACCTGAGCTATCATTTCTGATCTTGCAGAATGTTCCTGCAGTATTCATTAGCTCATCCGTAAGCGTGGGCTCTGTAAGGATCTATATATAAAGTCAGTCAAGTGAAGAAAAATAAAAGAGGTCACCAATTTCCTCTCCAAAGACACCAAAATTTACTAGAGTTTGTAATAGGAAATTAGAGGACATTTAGTACGCTATGCTTAGATATTCCCAGAGAACGTCTATAAATCATTGCCAATCGCAGATACAGCGACAAGCGGGGCAATTTCAGCACTAATATAAATACACACCCTATTTAACGAGGTTTTATTAGCATCACATGAAAACATTGGCTGGCAGCGTCCCCGTCCACCCCTACATATGCCTGCAATCCCATCGGCTTTCCAAGTGCCAAACCATCTTAAATACAAACCGTCTTTTTTGCAGCTTTGGGTTTATTTTCCTTGTGTTTTTTTTCCAATCTCAAGTTTTATCCAAAGTAGCTAAAGTGTGCAGAGATGACTCATGTAGTGATGGAAAGTGGGGGTGGTGGTGGTGAAGGCCTGTCATGTCTATGGTCGGCACCGCTTTACACACTTAGGAAAGCTTTACCAAGGAACAAAATTCCCAGGACCCAGAAATGAGCTTTCTGGATGAAGACATGCATATCAGTGATGGAATGGTCCTCTACAGCGTCAACGATCACAGTGATTACCATCCATCAATAGGCGGGGAGGATTATTGGATCACTCATTTGCATTGATTTTTCCCAGAGAGCATTGCATGGCCTGTATAAGGCTTCCTACATCCTTGTGGAGCTATCCACAAGAAGAAACATTACCCCCCCCCTCCCCCTCGGAGAATGAAAGTAACAAGGAGTCTTAAAGCAAAGGGCTATATTATTAATTATAATGATCCCAACTGCAATCTTTCTTTCTTGGGATTTTGTCTCTCATTTCACTTGTGAACATCACCAGACATGAAGAAGAGGAAGTCATCATTAGGGTCTGTGAGCTCATGGGCCCCCCACTCCTTTACCTTGGAGGACGTTCAATCCATCTTAGTGAGCCGACTGAAATCAACAGGATTGTGAAATGCATGTATGTGATATATTTCTAAAGGGGGTGGAAGTATAAAAAGGGAAGATTTTCCCTAGTTTGGGATAAAAACAAACTGCACAGAGTGAACGCAGCCAAAGAGTGTAGAAAAAACATAAAATTTTGACATCCACTTACCCTACGGCCTTTGGGACCCCGTATACCTAGAGACCCCCGTGATCCAAGCAAACCCTACATAGAACATAAAATGCAACATATAACAGGGAAATGATACAATGCATTAGGAAATATGTGTGTGTATCCACACACACACTATATGCATTATACAGGTGTACAGAAAGTGTTGTCGGCCACGTGGGCAGCAGGATAGACAACTTAACTGATAATGAAGTTAGCCAACTCTAAGGTACTTATGGCTTTCTCCTAAAGATAATAAGCCTGTATAAAATATGACTGACCTCCCATCACTAAATCCCCCCAAAGGTCACAATAAAAGGGCACAATAAAAGGGCTATTGTTTGAGACATTTGTGGCACACCAAAAGTATGTGTCATAAAGGTCCGGTAAGTGGGAATAATGGAAGTGTAACCGGCACCTAACTGAAAAATGGAGGTCCTTGTCTGTCCCAATCAACACCCTAGAGAGACGATGACATACTCGTGTGGCTCTATTGTAGATGAGTGCTGTGATAACAGTCTAGCATTTCACTATGGCCACAAGCTACAATGGAGAGTGCCGCCTACATAGATTGACACTTCCCTCTCAAACGGTTACGGGACCCCATTCTCCTGATATATGGAGTATCCAGAGATGGCTACATTGTGCACCATACGTACTTGCCCGTCCTTCTCCTGAGCTTTGCGCCACTTCTCTTCTCACCAACATGGAAACTACATGTGTTCAGACAAGTGCAAGTATCTCTGTGTCTGCATGGTTAGGGGTCGCATGGAATGACATCACGGGTTGTACATGGCCCCCAGGCTACAGGTTATGCTGACCTCCCCTCATCCCCCACCCCGACACAAACTAAATGGATCCAGTTTCAATCACTGAACATTATAGCTCACTGATTAGACCAAACATTCACCATGGGTAGTTTTTGGCAAGGAATGAAAAAAGAAATCCCACTTACCGTTGGTCCAGGAGGACCCGGAGGACCTGGTGGTCCAGGATTACCAGTGTGACCCTAAAATTGTAAAGTAGAATTTGGTAAACGGATACATTGTCTGTAAATCTAACATGTTGCTTGCATAATGCATGAGCTAAAGAGAAGTTTAATGCTGAACCCGCTAAACTGATCCAGCAAGTCAGCATTATTTACGTCTTTGTAAGCCAAGGTTATTCATGCAGTCCAATGGACATGTTGAACAATTAGCTGAGCGACGTGAAGTAGTGGAAAGCGTGATATTGTATTGGCTAGCTGATGCTGCTGCAAGTCATCTGGTGGAGCTACTAAACATAGAGTAGATATAGCAATAGCAATGCGTAGTTGGAATATAGAAAGGTGTTGTCCCATGAAACTAACTTTTCACCTTTCGGCTGAGATGTCCACCGGTCATGAGACTAGGGTCCCAAGCGTGCCTGTATGAACGGAGTGATGGTCGCGCATGCACACTGGCACTCCATTCATTTATCTAGGACTGCTGGAGATAGCCCCTATCTGTGTTCTATCACTGACCCTCTTGTATGTAAGAAAGAACACTCATTCTGTCCAACTTTGTGCCACCTTTTAATAACTTTAGACTACATCTGGTTTATTTTTATAGTCTGATCCTTCACAGAATACGGTTTTACAAGGCAGCGCACGCGGCTGCACGTTCGGTTTTCCTCCAAGCACAAGGACTGCCTAAGGGTTTACTCCGACAACAAGCGTTCTGATAGAAAAGTAAGACTACGGTACTTTGTAAAATGGGTGCATTCACTATATCTCTTTGGTGGACGGCCTCCTTTAAACTACACCCTGTGACTCATCCGAGTGGGGCTTTAAATAGTGCATGTCAGTGGAAGCCTTGTGAGCGCAGGAAATACCTGGTTCAAATACACATAAACAGACAGGGCGGGGGTAACAAGCCAGGGTAATTATGGTAAACAGGAGCTCCTGTAATCCTCCCGCAGCGCAGACGTCAGGGCACACAGGTATCCAACCGCACTAGAAAAATACACTCCCCTAATGAAAATAGAGAAAGCCAAACACACGAGGCAAGAGCTATCCAAACACATAGACAGACGCAGTGTGAGAGGGGATCCGACGAGCACGTGGCTACCAGGAAGAATGACAGCAGTGAATGGCCGCGGCCCGCACGTGTGAGTTCGCCAGCGTGCGCTTGTGGTTATTATAGGTCAACCTCGAAGGAATGAAGCGTCGCACATTGAGCAATACAACTGATGGAATTATGGGGTGATCCCCGCATGAGCTGCGTGACATTTGTCAGCGGCGCACAACCTGCTATATGGCCTATATGTACAACTACAAGTTTATATATCGCATGTAGTACACTATTCTCATTCTATATACACCCATACATTCATTCTTACCAATGATCCCTTATCTCCTGGGGGTCCTGGAGCCCCAATACTCCCTCGGTCGCCCTAAAAACAATACAGTGTATAAGAATGTTACCGCTACAGCATTTGACATGAGGTTATAGTAAAGAGCTAGAATACATTGATCAGGAGGCACAGACTACGTTCTCAGTCTTCCCATCATATCCCTCACCTTTTCACCTGGAATTCCTGTCTCCCCTACTGGACCAATGAATCCTGGAAGACCCTATAATGCAAAGGGATCAATAGGTAGAAATGAGAGACATATATTCTGTATTTATCACATCCCCCAAAAAGTGTGCAGGCAAAAAGCTCAAATGGCATGAGATCCATATCATCATCCATATAGATGATTTGAATGTCAGCCGTTGCGGAGTGGACTTTGATGATAGAGCCATGGATGCAGTGTTGAACTGGAAGGAGAGGCAGGTGGTGGGAATACGGTCAGCGGTACTGAAGTGCTGGAAAATCTGCACGTTTAAGACGCTATAACAAATCTATTATTTGGCATAAAAAGAAAAACTAAAAAAAAAAAAACTTAAAAAGGGGTTGTTATTTGTTGTGCAGGAAGCAGACAGCTCTGTACATCACGCAGTGGCATGGGATGGTACTGCAGGCCAAGTCTCATTCACTTCAATAGGACTCAATCTGCAGTACTAACCCAGGCCATTGTGCAATGTACGGAGCTGTCTACGTCCTGCAGCAAAACAGCTAGAAGAGGAACAATCCCTTTAAAGCAGGTATCTGAGACTAGATATCGATGACCTGTGCTCAGGATAGGTCATCAATAACAGATAGGTGGAGGTCTTACTCCCACGAACCTGCTCTGATCAGCTGTTTGAAGGGACCGTAGCACACAGACAAGCACTACAGCCTCTTCTATAATGAGAAACCATCGGGTACACAGTCCTTATACAGCTTAGTCCCATCAAAGCTGCAACATCAGGCATAGCCACTATACAATATATGGCGCTGTGCTTACAATTGTGACCCTACAAATGGCAGATTTATGGGGAAAGTGGGGGAATTTACCTCTTCACTACAGACCAGGAAAAGTGTCATACATTTTGTAGTGTGGTTCCTGATCTAGCGGCTCAGTCCCATTCACTTGAATGAAATGGGACTGCTGAAAGGCTAAGTGACAAATGAATGTGAGGTCAAATGCCTGAGAAGAGGCCACAGTGCGCAACTGCATGCACTTACCTCTTCAAACTGCTGATCGATGGTCGTCCCGGGTGGTGGACCCCCACTGACTGAATAATGATGACCTACCCTGAGGATAGATCATCAATACCCTAGCCCCAGAAAGCCTTTTTAATGTGGGTTCATAATCATGAAGAGATCTCTTTAAACTTAAAGGGGTTGCCTAGTTACTGGACAGCATCCCAGCAATAGGGCTGACTGTACTAAGATAAACAGAGCTGTTCTTAAATCTTCGCCTCTGTTGGGATCCATCACTACAGCCACGTTGTGGTCCCGGCATTGGTTGTGCCAGCTGATGTTACCGGAAGTCAGATGACTGCGGCAGGGTCATGTTCCTGAACTCCAGGCATCGTGGCACTCAGGAGCGCCAATGCCAGGAAAACAAGCGCTGCCGTTGCAGCCTCTGATTGGCTGCAATGGTCAGCTTACTACCGATGACATCAGCTGTCACTACATAGTCACCACAACGTCTAGGACCACGGCATGCTGGATTACAACAGCAAAGTAAGGGCAAGTACAGCTCTGTTTGATACTTTACTACAATCAGCCCTATTGAATGGATGTTGTCCAGTAATGGGACAACCCCTTTAAATAAGGCTTGCAGAATTGTGAATGCAGGATGCAATGCACAATCAGTCCAAAGTAATTAACACTTATTTGCAAAGCTTCTCATGTTTTCTGTACATTAAAGCCGGATGACTTCAAATGGAGAGACAGAGCAATTTGCTTACAGATTAACTTTTTAGCTCCGACCGCAAAACTTTTTATAGGTCTAAAAAAAAAACCCCAACCTCCATGAATGTCCAATTAGAGGTAAGTGAAGGCAGTAATTATCCCAGTAATGTATGGGATGTTTGAGATGAGGGGGAGGGAGAAGTGTTACTGGGAAAAGTAGATCCCCATAAAGTATTTTTTCCAGAAAGTTGACTTAGCATTAAGATATTTTGAAAGTAAAGAATGTAATATTGTTATTGGCGGCCCGGTTAATGGTTTCTGTCTTGCTGAGTTCTCACAGCGACGTGTAAATATTGGATGGGAGTTGGAAGTGTGGATTAATGACTCCAGGTTATATAACAGCATGAGAAAGGCCTTGTGTTTTTGAAGATACGCTGGCTAGAGACAAGTTCTCATAAGCCAGATATGGAGGCAGTCTGCATTAGAGACGCTTCCTGTCTCCACCGGAGTAACCCAGTTGGTGGCCTCCCATCGGTAATGGTGACCAAGTCAGTGCGCCTTCATGGAGGTATTCCGAATGCTGTCCTGCTCAAACTAAAGATTATCCCCAGGCAGACAAACAATTTACAGCACCTGTTCACCGATCTTCCCGGCTCTTCCTGTGTTTCCTGGCTCACCCTGAAGTAGTAGGAAAAGACAGGAAGACATAGTCACTCAAGGAGCTCCGTTCTCACATTGTAACTCACACCTCTCAGCGCGCTAAATGAAGCGCAAACAACAAGCGAGTCCAGGTGGTGCTGGCAGAGGGAAGCGCGGACCGCAGATCCTTACTGGGAAGGAGCGAAGACGGGAGGAGATTCCCTACATGCAGTCACACACTAGGAATACAGCTGGAATAAAAAACTTTTCAACCCTCCATTGCAAATTAGGCTTATTTTCCAAATTTGCTAACTTTTATCTGTTTGCAAAGAAACAAAAAACAAAACAAGAAGCATTTAAATAACTCATCACAACTACAGTGTTTCCCCGAAAATAAGACAGTGTCTTATATTAATTTTTGTTCAAAAAGGTTTACCGTAACTTTTTTACATGTATAGCTGCCTGGACACTATTTAAATTGACTTCTTTAATTAACTATCAGCAGGGCTTAATTTTGGAGTAGGGCTTATATTTCAAGCATCCTCAAAAAGCCTGAAAAATCATTTTGCAGCCTCAAAAATTCTGGAAACTCATGCTATGTCTTATTTTCAGGGGATGTCTTATTTTCAGGGAAACAGCGGTTTCTCCAAATTCACCCCAAAATGCCACTTTTAATGACTGAATTATTCCCCCCCTTCATGAGTAGAGCTCCTTTCGCGGTTATGAGCCGCTGCAGCCGGACAGCGGCTTCTTACAGCGCAACTGAGGAGTCTTAGCTCATTCCCCATGGATAATGGCCTCCATTCACTAGCTGTCTTGGGTTTGTGTGCTGCCGCCGCCGCCTTCTGTAATCCCAAAGGTTTTCTATGGAGTTCATAGGCACATTGAACATTTGACAGCAGTAAAGACCATATGGTCCGTCTAGTGTGCCCTTATATTATTGTCTTTTCATTTTTCTATAAAGTCGGTGTCACATGGGCGTAGGTGTATTTACGCGTGCATTTGCGCAATGGACATTGTGTATTTGCGCACGCATACGCGTGATTTGCTGAACATTTTGCACATGCAAAACATGCAACCGTGCTCCCGTTGATTGCAATGGGCTTTTAAGTCAAACTAGTTCAATATGTGCTATGTGCCAAAAAAGTAGAGCGTGCTGTGTATTTTTTTTTGCGTGAACGTAATGTGTGCGCAAAATACACTTATGTGAACGACCCCCATTGAAATCAATCAACTTGTATTTCACATGCAAATTTTGCACGAGCAAAACGTTGCACAAATCCAGCCTAAGGGGTTATCCAGACGTCCGTATGTCGGCAGAGTTTTCACGCTCAGCTGATGTAGGCCCCCTGCACATGGGCGGAAATTCTGCGGTGGGATTTTCCGCCTACATAGGATTGCATTGAAAAACACAATCCTATGCACACAGCCACGATTTGTCTACGTGAAAACACGTGCGGAAAACAAATTGCGGCATGTTCTATTTCTGTGCAGGTCTCACGGAGGCCCGCACAGAAATGTTAGTAGTGATGGGCCGGATCCGCTGTACGCATGCCCGCACAGAAATGTCAGGAGACGGAAGACGCCAGGAGCGGGTAAGCCGCAGGCCTCCATTTTTTAAGTCTTTCCTGATAAGTTTTGTTCTTGAGACCTTACATGGTTTTTGTAGCCCATCTTTGGACTTGTTCTATTTTATCAATGTCTTTCTGTAGATGAACTGAACATAGTATTCCAGATGTGGTCTCACCAAAGCTCTAAACAGCAGGATCGCAAGTCATCTGACTGCGACTGCACTCCAGAATCTTCCAGGACTTCCGTAACCAAGCCTTGGTGGACTAGTAGATATGCTTGGGATCACGTATAGATAGGCAATTTGCAATAGTTGCCCTGTGGACTTTCAGAAGGCCCCCGGCTTCCATGGCAACCGCACAGCGCCCAACGATCTCATCTTAGGGGGCAGTGCGGGACACCCAAAACACTGATCGGGGCATTTAAATGCCTCTGTCAGAATTGATGGCGGCATTTAAAGGGTTAACAGCTCCAATCAGCAGCTCTGCTAATCAGAGCTGTTGCAGCCGGGTGTCGGCTGTAAAAAAACAGCCGCCACCCGCATTGTATGGAGTGGGATCGACCCCCGATCCCCCTCCATACAAACCCCTAACCTCCAGGACGTTAAGTGTGCACCCTGTAGTGTTAAGGGGTTAAACAGTTACAAACAAGCCAACAATGATTTGTAGTCCTTCAGAAACTGAATGATGAACGAGAAGCGCACAAATCTCATTCATCTTTCAGTTGTTGGCTCGCATTTAGGGTGGATTCAGACGACCATATATCGGCTCGGTTTTCACGCCGAGCCGATATACCGGGTCCTCATCTGCAGGGGGAGAGGAAGGAAGAGCCAGGAGCAGGAACTGAGCTCCCGCCCCCTCTCTGCCTCCTCTCCGCCCCTCTGCACTATTTTCAATGAAAGGAGGCGGGACGGGGTTAAATTACGAGAATTAGCCAAGCCCCGTCCCTCTCATTGCAAATAGTGCAGAGGGGCGGAGAGGAGGCAGAGAGGGGTCGGGAGCTCTGTTCCTACTCCTGGCTCTTCCAGGCCCCCCCCCCCCCCCCCCCCTGCAGAGAGAGACGACGTATATCGGCTGGGCGTCAAAACTGAGCCGATATACGTTCGAGACGCAGCAATGTGATATGGGATTATTCTCAAGAAAAAGATTTGCTGAAGCTTAAAAATCAAGGGAACCAAGACGCAATTTTGCAGCGAGTTTCTCGCAGGAAAATCGCAATCGCCAGTGTGAAGGAACCCTTAGCCATATTTCTAACATACAATCAAATGTCACAGTCAACAAAAGCCCTAGCCAGTCCAGGAATTTGATGTGTTTTATCTCAAGCACACCTGATGCAACTATTGAAGCCCTTGATTAGTGGCACCAGGTGTCCTTGAGCCAACACCCGATTTGTATAGGTGTGATTCTATTCAGGTGGGTGAATAATTCTGAGACTGCAATAGTCATTACAACTGGCATTTGGTATTGAATTTGGAGAAACAAATTGTTATATTAGTGGTGTTGAGTTATTTACATTGTGTTTTTTTATTTTTGCAAACAGTGGAAAATTTGTAAATTTGGCAAATAAATGTAATTTGTAATTGGGGATGGATAATTTTTATTACGACTGTATTTTTGTATTCATATATTCATGGCGTGTGTGTCTTCAATTCTTCTCTCCTAAGCAGGGAATATCCTCCTATCTTAAGTCACGCTATAAATTCTATCCCTAATAAAAACCTGTGGTTTGAGAGTTTCTTTCTGGCAGCATTACCTAGAATTATTTGGCAAATGTGTCTAATTTGTAATAAGAGTTGAATAATTGATTGCAAAGGTATATAAAGCATGGCAAGATGCAAGGTTGTCACATAATGACAATACATGCTGGTACAATGTGATGGCTCAGCAGCCATTGGGGTACATTTACTCAAAACCGGCAATCTGCGCACCAGTCTTCGTGTAGCGTCACTGCAGCAAAATGCACCAAATTTGTTGAGAGGTGCACCCCTGTTAATAAACTTGTTGTGCTTCTGATCGTTCATACACCAGAGTGTCAAATCTATGCCAGTTATGAATTGTGTAGATGTGAGAAAGTTGCAAAGTACAACTTGCGCAAAAATGTGTGACCTTTTAACACCAGAAATCTGGAGTAAATGCCCCATAAATTCCCCCTTTTGTCAATTGATGCATATGGGCAAGAACAGAGAAAATAAAAGGAGTTTAGCAATGCAATATAGATAAAATTTAATCGTTGTATAGAAAAAAAAGCTATGCAACTGTAATTTCCTTCGTCAAGATCTCAGCTTGCTGTGAATGAATGGTAACATTCCTGTTTCTATTCGAAAGGTGAAGCATTACTCATTACAGGGCTTGAAAGCTCTCTTATAACAAGTCCTCTGCAAGGGGTGCACAACTTTTCCGTTTGAGGGCCACATGGTCAGACTGAACCACTCCCAAGGGCCACAATAATACTTCAGGGATATTAACATTCGCTAAATTTATGGCGTATCTTAAGTATATGACAAGTGCAGACTCCACTTCCAGGACTCCCACCTGTTGGGAGAATGAGGGTACTGCTCTCCTCCAATCACACCCCAGAAAGGAACATACAATGCCTGCATGCAGCTCTCTACTGTACTTTTTGTGAGATGCTGAAACAGTGGCTCACTACTTCACCACCACAATGAAGATAGTCGCAATCATGCCATTTAGTGTGAAATTGTGGAAAATGTTTGGTCCTGTGTTAACCAGTAGAGCAAAGTGTGATTGTTCCCAGCAAGAGAAACCACGTAATCTTGTAGATATGATACCTTTTAATGGCTAACAAAAATACATGATGTTATAGCGAGCTTTCGAACCTCTCAGGGTCCTTCCTCAGGCATAATGAAATAGACATGTATTTGCTCTGCCCACGTACATACCCTTACATTTATCAGTGTTAAACCTCATTTGCCACTTTTCTGCCCAAGCCCCCAACCACATTCTGTCTTCTCATGTTAATTACTTTTCATAGTTCTGCATCATCTGAAAATATTGATATTTTTCTGTCCAATCCTTCTACCAGGACATTAATAAATATATTTAAAAGAATAGCGTCAAATACTGCCCCCTATGGTACCCCACTAGTAACTCCTCCAATACTTTTTGACCCCTTTTTAAATATTGGCACACATTGGCGATGCACCAATCCAGTACAGACCCCATCACTACTGAGTCCTTAAATATGTGAACAACAACAGTCTATCGCATTACTTAATTCCCTTAGAACCCGGGGGTGTATACCATGGGGACCCCGCGATTTGTCCATTTTAATCTTTTAAGACGGCTCTGCACTTCTTCCTGGGTTAAACTGGTGACATTTACTGGAAGGTTCACATTATCCCTCTGCATCTCATCTGACATTACATTTTTCTCTATAAATAAACTGGATGAAAAACTATTTAATAGATTTGCTTTCTCCTTATCACCTTCTACAATTTTTCCTACATTATTTATTAAAGGGCCAACACTTTCACTATTCCTCTTTTTATTTACCGTATATACCGGCGTATAAGGCGACGGGGCGTATAAGACGACCCCCCAACTGTCACCTTATACGCCGGTATTCAGTGGAGAAAAAAAAAAAATTTTATTACTCACCTCCCACGGCGTTCTGTCGCGCTCTGGCAGGATGTCGCTCGCTCCGGCAGGCTGTCGCTCGCTCCTCGTCCCCGGCGCAGCATAGCTTTCTGAATGTGGGGCTTGAAATCCCCGCTTCCAGAAAGCTAATACACACGCCGGCAGCCATGACATCATTGAATGGCTGTGATTGGCTAAAGCACACGTGGCTTCAGCCAATCACACTATTCAATGACATCATTGAATGGGTGTGATTGCTAACACGTGCGCCTTCAGCCAATCACAGCCATTCAATGATGTAATTGAATAGTGTGATTGGCTGAAGCCACGTGTGCTTTAGCCAATCACAGCCATTCAATGCTGTCATGGCTGCCGGCGTGTGTATTAGCTTTCTGGAAGCGGGGATTTCAAGCCCCGCATTCAGAAAGCTATGCTGCGGCAGGGACGAGGAGCGAGCGACAGCCTGCCGGAGCGAGCGACATCCTGCCGGAGCGCGACAGAACGCCGTGGGAGGTGAGTAATAAAATTTTTTTTTTTTACACTTTTTTTTTTTTGTATTACCGGCGCATAAGACGACCCCCGACTGCAGAGCAGATTTTTCGGGGTTCAAAAGTCGTCTTATACGCCGGTATATACGGTATGTAATTTTGTGTTGCATAGAATGGCATTATGAGTCGTATGTGACCCCTGAGACACAGGTTGTGCAACCCCTGCCCTATACCCTAATCAGGATCGGTTTTCAAACTCTAAATGTCAATCCATTGTGAGACTGCAGCGTACGTCAGAGGATTTCCTCAAATATACCTCTGAGGCATACCCCAGTATAGAAATGAGTCATACGTCACTCATAAGCTCCAATGTTAAAAAAACGTACACTACGCAGTGTGGAATGTTTTTGCATGGAATACCAATCCTATAGAAGCCAAAAGGACATTATTTTGGCTTCCATTGGTTGAATATAGGACCAAGGAATACGTTTGACTAATGCACAGAGAGCTTTCCTGGAGCATACAGTGAAGCAAAACTGCAAATGCAGCCAAAGGAATTCATGTTTGTAATGCGTTTGGTTATTTTTTCTTTCTTGTGCTGCTACAGGATTACTGAGAGTTTGCAGACTGTACATTAACCTTTTACTTTCTGTATACTCACTTAAAGGGGTATTCTGGGACTTTAACCTTCTCACGCCGATCAGCTGTATTCCAGGTCCGCTGTTGCTGTGGTCAGTGGAGGAAGCAGCAAGTGCTGATTATAGTGCACTGACCGGGGTTGGTATTGCAGGCACAGCTACTACTGAACTCAAAGGGAGCAGCACTGCAGAACCAGGCCGAGGTGCTGGGCTATGGTCAGTGCTTTCTGCTTCCTCTGTGGACAATAGTAACAGCAGCTCTGAGAATCAGCTGAACGTCAAGGATCAATGTGGTGGTTCTACAGCAGTTATCAATAGAAAACCCCTTTAAGACTCCATTCAAAGACTGCAAGCAGAAATCTTGAAAATAGCAGGAAATTAAAAAAAAAAAAAAAAAAAGTATATTAAAAAGTTGTAATAATTTCTGGAAAATCCTTGAAAGTCACAGTATTAAAGGGGTTATATAAGAACATGTACTTCCTGAATTAACCCCACTCTTGTCCATATCTCTAGTACTGTGTTAGAGCTCCGGCCCAGTCAAGTAAATGGGGCCGAGGTGTAATACCAGATACAATCTATGAGCTAGAGTGGCGCTGTGAGCGAGTAGACCTGTTTTCTTAATCTTCTGAATATGGAATAAAAACATCAGTGAGATGGAAAAGTTTCTTTTGGAAGCTATTCATACTGATATGAATGTATTATAGCCATCATTATTATTCTGCTTATTTCATGAATACCATGATCTCTTAAAGGGAATGTGTCACATAATATTTTGCTTTTATGGATCGTTTCCATTTTTCTAATCCATTTTTATTTTCCACTTTTAGATTTCATTACCCTGCTGTCTGTACATAACTCTGGGGAAGCCATCTTGCCTGTGCTTCAGAGATATACTTTACAGCAGCTTCATGGGTCATACAAAGGGACAGGAGGGGACTCATTAACTTCTATAGTAAAGTGTTGTGGGCATGTTTTGTGACCTGTATAGGGAGGGGGAGGAGGTAAGCTTTGACCATTATCTAATATGTGAATGGTGACTCCTGTGCCTGTCTATCTGTGTCACCTTTCTTTGCAATCCTGTCCGTAATGAAATGACTGCTGAGAAGTGATCACTAAAGAACTACTAGTAGACTTAGTGTCAACAACGCATGTCAGCGCAGCTAAAAACGCAGTGAACGCTGCGTTAAAAAATGCGACATTTTTTCAAGCACCTGTGTTAGAGTGGTCTGTGTACAGGGAGGGGATGGAGGTGTTACCGATCATTGTAATTGTAATCCTGCCTGTGATGATAAAGATATGAGAGCTGAAAAATTCTCTCTACAGAAAGGGAAATGCTATCAGACCTAGGCTGCCTGTTCACGGGCATTTTTGCATTGCGTTCCCCCGAGCCGCTGGGAACGCAGTGAACGCTTTCCATAGCGTGGTCTGTTTTTTAGATGGTGGACCCTGTGTCCCCTCTCTCTATATCTATCTATCCAACCATCTCCTATCTATCCAACCATCCATCCATCCATCCAACCATCTCATATCTATCTATCCCTCTCCAATCTATTTATCTATCTATCTAACCATCTCCTATCCATCCATCCAACCATCCATCCAACCATCCATCCAACCATCCATCCATCCAACCATCCATCCATTCAACCATCCATCCAACCATCCATCCAACCATCCATCCAACCAGCCATCCAACCAGCCATCCAACCAGCCATCCAACCAGCCATCCAACCAGCCATCCAACCAGCCATCCATCCGTGCATGTGTTACCTTTCATTGTAAGCCTGCCTGTGATGATTGATGAGTGCTGAAAAATCCTCTCTACAGAACAGGAACTGTCAGGCTATTATTAGGTTTAGTGGTCAGTGTGAAAACTGCAGAATTTTAGCATTTTTTTAAAATATAAAATTATTAAATCAAAAGTAAAAAAAAAACCAACAAATTCTTTAAAAATCTGATTAACATAAAAATGATCTATACAATAGGTAATTTTCTGTTGACACATTCCCTTTAAGATGGACCACAGAAACAGCAATTCATATAAAGAGAGCAGAGGAAAATATGAAAAATCAGCATAAAGTTAGAGGAAAAAATAGCAAATCCACATAAGGCCTTGATTCATAGAGACAGACATAGATGGGCCTATGTGATGCAGAAGCCTGAAGCGAAGCCTTAATCCGCCCTTGGCTGCTGCTGTGTTATATCAGAGTCGTATAATTTGTTGGTGTGAGCTGGAAGTGATAGTTAGGATTTACTTGTCGCACATGTGGAAATAGGATGTGTAAAAATCTGAGTCAGTTTGTGGCATTACTCTTCACCTTCGAGTAAGGCCAGGAATGTGCGCCAGGTCTGAAGAGTTGCAAACCTCCCAGACTAACAATGTGCGCCAAAGAAAAGAAACGTTTTGTTACACGAAGCACCGGGGCCAGCAGAAAATTTTCAAAACACATAGACTTTTTTTCTAAGGCTACTTCTCAATGACGCATGTGCGCTTTAGTAGTAAAGAATATAGTTTCCTACCCATTCAGTGCCCAAAGGTGTAAAGTGAGAATGAGAAGCTCTGATAAAAGAACACTGGATTTATTATGTGCTGCTTCAGATAGATAGCTAGATAGACATACACACACACACAATATATATATACATATACACACACACACACACACACACACTGCAGTGCCTTCAAAATTCTCCCCCCTTCTTACCTTTAGTCCTTCTGCTCCAGGAATACCTGGGAATCCCTTTCGGCCTGGATACCCCTGGAAATAAACAAGACTTTTGAAACATCTATTTGACATTATTACATGGCAGCTTCTATTTTACTGGCTGGGCTCCCATTAATTTGCATGAGAGCTGTGCCTTCAATTACAAGAGGCAGCCACTACACAGGCTGGAGGGACCACATAAAATGAGGCAGCAGGTCGGATTCGGCCTTGTGTTTGATGTGTGCTATACACAAATAGAAAAGGAGATTCCGCTTAGGCATCTCTGATTCAGAGAAGCAGCAGCGTGGAGGACATTATCCAACAGTACTGAGCAGTGTAGATGTGACTCTAGAACTGATGTGAGATAAAACACTTAGTAGAGCCTTCAGCAGCGTCTTTGCTTCTCTGTACCTCTGAAGTTGCTTCATCATCCCACACAACTCTCTATAAACATCTATGGGCTACATGTAACCTGTTCCCTCAAGTGAAATGCTCCATCTTGAGATGGATATTATGAGTATTTCAGAGCGAAAGACTGATGCAGGAGGGAGGAGAAGACGTGGCTGATAAGTGGAGAGTTTGTTCTTCTCCTTCTCCTCCACCTCCACCACCAGAGAAGGAAAAAGAAATGTGGTGGTTCAGTAGTTAGCGCTGTAGCATTGCAGCACTGGAGTCCTAGGTTCAAATCTGAACAAGGGCAACATGTGTATGGAGGTTTTCAAAGTGCATGCAGAGGTTGTCCTTTGTCAAATTTGAACCTAGGACCCCAACACTGCAAGGCAGCACTGCAAACCACTAAGCCACATCTATTGAACCATCACCATCATGGCTCTTAAACAGTGATCAATACTAGTTTCAGGCGGTTTTATGAACTTCCGGGTTTGGTTTGAACAAATGTGGACCAAACCAAAACTTTTTGATGGAATTCACCAATCCGGCCAAACCGAACTTTTCAAAAGTTCACTCGTCTCTAGCTACAAATGACCGTGAAGGAAATACCCCTTTAAAAGGGAAGTCATTACGATATTTATGCTGTGCCGGGTTAATGTCCATGTGGATTGCCTAAAAACACGCGGCCATTAAACATGCAGTGCCAGTAAATACATCATTAGTGAGCTGCAGCTAGCCAGAACTTTCTTCCACGCAGCAGCAGCATCTCAGCCACACGGCAAACACTTTGTGGGACCGTACCCTTACAGACTACCCAATGGCATCAATTAGCGTTCATTAAACTTTATTGTCATAAAACACAGCAGTCCTCCAGTGCTGGGTGCAGAATAGAGGGGCAGGAGGGTCCTCAATGGGCGACTCCTCTGTATTGCCTCAGACCGCCACGTTAAGTAGTAATATCCAAAATGCATCAAAAAGCCTTTAATGCACAATTTACAACTTATTTATTAAAAGAGGATCTGTGCCGAATCCAAATTATTACATCAAATTAGTAAATCAAAGATGAACTGTTACCAAGCCAAGACATAAAGGTGACGGAGAACCAACAGATGTCTGGCCACAGCAGGTGAAGCAGACTACGTAAATTGTGGGGGGTGTAGACAGATTTTCAGCAGGGCACAAGGGACAACCATATACTCAGCACCCTGGAGAGCGAGACGACAGCCACCCTTCAGACATAAAGGGGCCTCTATTTGTGCCCTATAAATAATGACCGTCTGATTTCATCCTGGCCGGTGTCATCTCTTGGAGGTGGAGCGGCTGTTTTATATTCGGGTAGGAAAACATTCGGCAGGAAAATGCTTCATTTCCTGCTGATGTCTACAAATACTAAACAAGCTAATTGAGTAAAAATATAATGAAATATCTTAAATTTGTACCTCCGGACCAGGAGATCCTGGTGGTCCAATTGGTCCTTCATCACCCTAAAAAGGAAACAAAATGACAGGTTAGAAGGAATGATTACACCTACCCGCACCGGTTATAGATGACAGCGTGTTATTATAACGCCATGCCAGGGCAGAAGCTGAATTTATTCTCAGTTCTCGAATCCTGGAAGGTTCTTGAAGTAAAATATGAAAAATTATAATGTCTCCTCCATGAAAAGCCGCTTCCACCCACATATATACTTATATGATAAACCAATGTCCGAAATGAAAGAAAAAAGGCATAAAACTTCCAGGCAGATAATATAAAGTGTTTCCTTTATGTTGAGATAACTAATGTGCTGATCATTATATGTGAGGTATATCAGAACTGCGGCAATTCACCAGTGTGTACATTCTACTAAATGTTGAACTTCTGCAGGAATATCGGCCCCTGCGGACAGGAAGCTTCTTGTAGTGGCTGCAAACTGGATGGAGGTGCTGACATGTTCTGACCTGCTGACAGGAAGGGGTCATCGATTCATGCCGCTTGCGACAACTTCTGACCTCCCATCAGCACGGGGCAACAGAAATCTGGATTTAACTGACCAGGAGATGTTTTTCCACAGCTTAGTGATCCAGGTTTTGCACTCTTCTGCCCACTATTGTCTTACCTTACTGTTTCTCTTAGACCACAACGGACCTGAAACGGATTGGCTCTTATAGCCCATTCGTGCTAAGGAATGTCAAGTTGTACATTTGGACAAGTTAGTTGGAGCACCAGTGTTGCATTGGGCTGCTATTGACTGTGCATCACCTATTCGTCAGAGTGATTCTTGACATCCTCGGACCCCTTTTGGCAACGAGTGGTTTCTGTCCACTGGTTCCCCTATTGCTGGATGTTTTTTCTCGATCACGCCATTCTCTGTATACTCTCCAGACCACTACACGGGAACCCTAAAAGATTGGCAGTGAAATCCTGGCCCCGGCTAATCTGGCACCGATGACCCGGCCTCATTGGAAGTTGCTCAGATCTCTGGATTTTCCCATCTAATGTGGATCACACCGGAACGGATGCACGGAAAACTTGTCACTTGATTTTATGCTGCACTCCGGGGTCACGGGGCTAATTTCCGTATAGGGGTTCTATTAAAGTGCCGATTTAGTGTACACGTTCGTGTTCATGTACTGGGCAACCTTAGGCTCTGTTCACATGTGTATTAAAGAAGCTCAGTCTGTGTTTTCCAACATTTTTGATGGCAGTAATAAGAAATCAAAGGATTCTATACGGATATCCACAGAGGCTGACATGTGAACAGAGCCCTAGCTGCCATTCATTTCCTGGGCATACCCACTGCAGCGAGTCCACAGGCAGATACATTCACCCAAACCTAAATGCCACAAACTAGCACTATATTCAGCTGCCCGGCAGCCCGTGTGAATTACTCTCAAAAGCCAAACAGCAAAATCTGAAAGATTATTTCTGCACAGATATTTAGCGATCTCCTAACCCAGATGTGGCGAACAGCCATTATTGACATTCCCTGGCTCCACACGCTCGGCGCTTTGCCCAAACCCACCACGTTACGCCATCAACTTGTGAACAATAGTTCAATAACTACATGTAATCACTCACATTATGGAAATGAATATCTTGGAGTAAGACGGGGATTATTGTATTGGAAGAATGCGAAACATTCAGACTTCCGAGGGAACATAGAAGAAGTGAATTATTATGGCGTAAGGTAGCAAACCCACAAAACCTCACAGTCCGGAAAGAGGTCATTACTTTTATCCTGTACATGGAGGATAAAATATGGGCTACTTAATAAATACATACATGTCTTATGTACAAATGCGGTGTAAATTGACACTAGATATGGGGTGCACAACCTTTTCTGAACCAGGGGCCACATTGCCAGAATAAACCATTCCCAAGAGCCACAATAAAACTTAAAGGAGCGTTAACATCTGAGACATTCATGGCATATCAAAAGTGATAGATGGGAGTCCTGGAATCCATCAGGAGAATGTGGGTTCCCTTCTCCCATGTATGCGGCTTGCTCTATTGTGGTTTACTTGGGTTACTGAAACAGTCAAATACTTTAGTCCTCAAGCTACAATGCAGATAGCCGCACACAAGCATGGCCACCTCTCTACCTCATCTACTGCAACGTGCCACATAGAGATCAGAGACCCTCATTCTGTCACTATATGGGGTATCAAAGATGGCCACCCAGTGCACGGTTAAAATTTACTTGCCCCAGCTCTCACGCTACGTGTCTTTTCACCCCTTCCGCTAAATTTAAACTGAATGTAGGGACTGTCAAACTGCAGTCAGTGAACATTGTAATAATAATATTTTCCCAGTTCTAAGGTGAGAACACACAATATAACCAAATTCCAAGACCAAGTGACCACGAAAGAGTTGTTACCTAGATCCCATAGAGATAGATTATGAGGGCACCATTACCATACTCTGTAGGTGACCATCTCTATTCGATTACTCACGTCTATCCCAGGTTGTCCTCTGGGCCCCGGGAAACCTCTGGCTCCTGGTTTTCCCTGTAAACCAACGAAAAAAGAATGAGGGTCTCATAAAAATGAGGACAAATCCCTTAGGATGCCTTCAGAGGAGGAAGAGAGAGAAGAGATGGAGCGCCAGTGCAATTCTGCCATGGGACGGCATCCAACATCAATTTCATGGAAGAGAGAGTTTTGGAGGCGCCTCAATACAAACAGACGAGAAGTGGGCTCTGCCAATACAATCTCCAGGAATCTCATTTCACATTTTGTTTTTCTTAACAGGTCGATAGCCGTTTGGGACATGATATATGCTATGAGGAGGATGTCTCACCTTTAATCCTTCCGGTCCGTTTTGTCCTGGAGGCCCAATATCCCCTGGAAAGCCCTACGAGAGAGAGAAAAACAAGCCACCTGTATGAGGGGTGCAAAGGAAATAGTAAGCCCTGTCTAAGTAATGGCGCATTCCAAATACAACATCAGAGCGTAAAAGGGCTTGTGTTTGCCCTGAAATAGATTATCTGGCATGAAATACTGAATGATATCAAGAATATGCCAAGGAATTTACATAGAAGAGACCTGTGTGCACAACTAGGCCTGAGATGTACATTACTGTACTAATCATCATAATCAGCATATTCTCAAAACCATCTCAGTTTTTAATAAGAAGCCATAATGGAAGTCTTAAAGTGACCTTCCACTCCAAAACTAAAATTTGGCTTTATAGTACATTGTAGCTGTATAGTCAATATACCTGGTGCCCTTCTTGGTGTCCACATCCTTCCACTCTTGTTCCACTCTCCACAACATGACCGTTGCTGTCTCAGGCTTCCCTATGCTTAGTGATGGAGGAAAGTCTAGGACACCCCCCCTCTACTCCATCCCATCTGGGTCTCCCCCTGCAGGTCTCTTCATACGGGTTACAACTACAGCTGATCCACCTGGCGGACAATTCGTAGCATACTGCGAATGTCCACGACTCTCCGCGGTCAGCCTATTAGGTTAGGCTGACCGACGGAGATTCGTGTGCGGCTCCTGCTCCCGGACGGCGGCTCCCGTGGCGGAGATCTGCTGCGGGACTTTGCAACGCCTGTGGACAGCCGGCCTCACAAGTCATTTCTGAGCATGATCAAAAGTTTTACAACTTAATATTGTCACTTTTTAATGCCACTCCAATTTCAGGACTTGTGCTTGCGGTCAGGAAATGGCAACATTTATATCTACCTGCACATAGCTAGTCCTGCTCACAGTTTAGAGGGGATACAATTTTTTTCCAGTCTAGACAGCATTCAATTATAGCATGATTGATACAATGGAGCAAGATCGGCGAGGGTCTCAGTAGCGAGATCCCTACTGATCAGCAAGTTACTTTATGTGAATACATAGAAAAAGCACAGCTCATATGCAAGAAAGGTTAAAGAAAAGAAAAACAGTGGCGCTAACATTCTACATACAGAGTTTTTGGAAAATTTGGGGTATCTAGGCTGAAAAAAAAAAAACTACTGGTTCCATTTGCAGTTGGACGTTGGTTGCACACGTGCCTGTTTATTGGAGCGTGTGGAGTGAATTTGTGGATGTGCTGCTTTTCTTTTCATGGTTTGCTGGGTTACTGCTCACTTTAATCTTACTTTGTTAAAAACTATAAAGATATATGAATTCGGCAAGGGCAAAGGCTGTTCTCTTGTAATAGGAGAGTTCAGTGAAGAATCCCGTCCAGTTTCAATGTACACAACACAATGCAGCCTGCCAAGGCCATGATCTAACTCTTTCTGGCTCTGGTGTATGGACAAATCACAAGAGTACATTTTTACAATCCACTGGCTGCCGCTGCGCCTCCGCTACATCACAGCGCAGTATACGGGGGCACTAGGGGTAGCGAGATTCAAAGAGCAATCCCCCCCGGTGACTCGCTGTCACAACATATAACCTTTATGTTGCCAACATGTTCAAATCAAGCACTGAATTCTACATACTGCCCGATGTGCTACCATAGATTGTCTTCATTCTACAGTAAACCTCTTCCTTTCCGTTGGCTCTTCCCAGTCTATTCCGTGTACAGTAAGCGTCATCGACCTGCCAGCTAATAGCATCATATCATATGTGGAGGCTGGAATTGAACCTGCTAACCTCCATCTACCACCACCTTCTTCAACAGAGGACCCAAACCAGTTATCAGGAAGCTCTTGCCGTCCCCATAATTTATACACTATATCAGACTACATACATGGGGTAGAAAAAGATATGTGATTTGTATCTGCAAAACTGACCCTTCAAAACAGAGGAACGTGGAGCTTGGAGTTCAGGGTGACCCACAGTCAAAGGTGGGTAGCCAGTTCTCACATCTACTCTGTTACTATGAAAGAATGGGTCCATCCACATTGCAAAGTGTGATAAAGAGAAGTTGTAATCATTGGATTCCTGGTCCGATTGTTGGATTGGACGGTCTATGGTCTTGTAGGATCAGCTTCGAGTCAGAACAAGTGGCTTTTGGAATTGAAAGTTTAGGATCCATAACACACAAGGGGAACATTAATGAGGTTTCCTCCAGATAGCCTTCAAGTCTTAGTTGTTATAGCATACATTATAAATAACATTTCCTCTCTTTTCTAAGATGAGACTATTAGCAGTTATGGGACATAACATACCTCTGGACCTGGAGGACCCGCAAACCCAGGAAAACCTTTGTCACCTGGTTTACCCTAAAGAAAAATAGAACATCTTTAGTTATCCGTAGATAGCTTTAAGAAATATGATTAATCTTAAAATGACAGCGAACCCACATTTTCAAAATGATTTTTCATACTAAGTTGCCGTGTGTGCACAAGAACAATATTCTTTCTGGCCATTGTATGACGTGCATCCTGCATTCGTCACGCCTCTGTAACCTCTTCTCTAAATCTCCGTCTTCCCTAAGCTGGTGGGTGTAGACTAGCTGCTATGATGTCTCCATAAACAGCACACAGAGAAGAGTAGTTTCTGCTCCCCTATAACTCTGTAGCACACCATCAGAAGCAGTGGCAACATACAGGACATTACACAGCAGTACTGAGCAGTGTAGATGTGAATCTAGCACTGGGGTGAGATAAACACTTACTAGTAAACTGCAGCAGTGACTGTGTGTGACTTTCTGCTTCAGCAGCTACTTTCCCTCTCCATAGACTTTATGGGTAGCATATGATCTATCAGTTACTTGATTTATCTCGAGACAGATTTCAGAAGTATTTTAGAGTGACTAATCAGTTTAGGAGGCAGGCGGAAAGAAGTGGCTGTTAAGTGGAGAAAGAGGCATTTTTCTCTAAAAAGACATATTGGAAAGTCTTTTAATATTCAATTGTACTGTAGATTTATGTAAAGTTTGTTGATGCAACAATGCCTATTTAAGGTTTTTTTTAAGCAAAAACTATTTAAGATGTATCCTCATGATAGATTGTCAATAGTTAATTGCCGGGGACCCGCCGAACAGGATCCTCGGCGCTCAACTGATCGCCCAGCCCAGCTGTCAGTGCAGTAAGCCGTACGTACGTCATAGGAGGCGGGACTGGAAGTTCCCTAGCTGGCTTCCCTCCTATTGAAATCAATGGGAGCTGAAGTGATTATTACACATCTGCACCCATTTCCGGTGTCAAAGGTGGAAGTGCCAGAAGTGCAATAACCAGCTTCATCGATTCAATGGGAGTGAAGCCAGCTAGACCACTTTTGGTCCCATATCCTATGACGCATATCCAGCCAGCTGCACTGACAGCCAGCCGGACGATCAGGTAATCCCCATGGATCCCCTGTGGTGGGTCCCCAATAATTAACTTTTGAGGACAAATCCTGAGGATAGGTCATCAATAGTTTTTGCCTGGAAAACCCCTTTAAGTTCTGTATAAAGCAGCAGCTATTCTAAAACTGGTTAGGACGACACCCAGTAATGCAGAGCATATATCTGCATATCGTATCAGATTAAAGGGCTTTACATTTATGGCATGAGCATCACCTATCCACCTGTAGGGACAATGATGGTCCCCAGGTTTTCTGAGGTGACAACATCTCAATAAGTGAACTTCGCTGTTTGAAAGGGTAAAACCAGGTGATCGCATCTTAATATTAAACACCTGAAAATTGTGAAGCGGACCATTTATTTGGATGCCCAGCAAGCCAATTGCTCGCATGTACACCCTCATGCTATTACTAGGACCGTCCAACATGGCATGGAAATCAAGACTGCATTCCCTATCAGCATGTTGGTAATTGTGAGCGCTACATCTACTACTCTATTATAGCAAACAACGCAGCCCATCGCAGCATCCCGCGTGAATGCATCCCCGTACGCCTGCCTAGAATACTTCCACATGAGCTGGCAAGCCTCATACGCTCATTCTGCCTTTTCCAGTAGTTCTAAGAAGCGATGGCACCACCGCAAAATCTACCGGAGAGACAGAGAACTGCATCCCTCCATCTGCCAGCAATCTGAAGGGTCTCCTACACAATAACCTCAAGCAAACGCACCACAATAAGTGGCTATTACGCTTTATTTATTGGCGCTGCTTGCCACCGCCGCATCAGTATAATGAAGATTTCTTATTCTCTTGCGCTGTGTTTATTCTAACAAGACATTGGAAAAAATTACAGGAACCTCAGCGGTTTATATTTAACATTGCGCCAGGAGTGGAAGCCTAGTGGAGAATTTCGCAATGTAATAATGTGGACTGTATTAAACAGAAAAAAAAAAAAAAGAAGAGAAGAAGGTAAAGTAAGGACAATTTTTTAACCTCCGGTGATTAACAAAGCAGATCTTACCACAGGTCCTGTCTTTCCGCGCAGTCCTGGTGGCCCTGGGAGACCCTGGCTACCCTGCAACAAAGGTAGAAGAAGTCAGTGAAGTGATGGGATTTATCACCTGACACTTTAACGGTAAGATCTAAATCAAATCAGAGTAAGTTTGTTGGCCCGGAGACTATTTGGCATCTCCAACTTGTACGATGATAGAACAACAACGTTCAGGACGTAACAGAGTAATTTGCTGCAGGACCCCCTGTGCCTGCTCATAAAAAACTGCAGATCTGTCTGCAGAAAGCTGTTAATGTGATCTGATGTAAGCAATGCTCTGGGCTGATCTAGAATATCACAGAACAGATGTCTACACTAATAAGCAGCATGCCGCCTCAGCGGGTAGACCTGGCAGGACTGTGTATGACCAATACACTGCTCAAAAACCTAAGCATCGCAGCATAATCCCAAGTCATTTCAACTTCAGTGATGTGAGCCCGTCCAGGTTAGGCCGCCCTTATCCACGCGCTAGCAGCGGCATGATCCCGACAACTGCTGGGCTACACCTGTGCAGCCCGGCAATTAGAACTACTACAAGAGCGTTAACGGCTTTCGTGTAATAGCAGCCTTAGGGTGCCGTTACAATAAGCACCATTAACGCTCATGTAATAGCACTGATTGCCAAGCTACACCTGTGCTTGTACGGCCAGCCTGGCAATTGTCAGGGAAACTAAGCAGTAGTCGCCAGTGTTCGTGTAATAGCAGCCTTTAGGAAGCAGAAGCAATTTTGAATCAATTTCACCTGCTTTGGTGCCAAGAAAGTGACAACAGGGAAAATGGAGAGGGCCGTAGAAGGACATCAACCCATTTTCAGGACCGGAGGAACGCTGTCAGACCCTACAGAATGATCGCCACTGGGCTACTGTTCTGCATTAGAGATGAGCGAGCATACTCGCTAAGGACAATTGCACAATCGAGCATTGTCCTTAGTGAGTATCTCCCTGCTCAGAAGAAAAGGTTCGGCTGCCGGCGCAGGTGACAGGTGAGTTGCGGCAGTGAGCAGTGGGGGGAGCGGGGAGAGAGGGAGAGAGAGGGAGATAGAGATCTCCCCTCCGTTCGTCCCCGTTCTCCCCCGCCGCTCCCCGCCTGCTGCCGAAGCTTTGCTCCCGAGCAGGCAGGTACTCGCTAAGGGCAATGCTCGATCGAGCAATTGCCCTTACCGAGTATGCTCGCTCATCTGTAGTCTGCATGTTTCCAACCAAACTGCCAAATATCACAGCCAGCACCATATTTACCTGTATACTAATATATAGATATACAATGGCAGGTACAAACACACTTGTCGTGGGCTCGCGAGTTTACGCATTTTGTCCAAAATACTAACTAATTCCTTGGATTTATCATTATTTTTGCAGTAAGCTCTGGCTTTATAGGCTGGGGGAGCACAGCTTGTCGGTCCAGTGTGGCTCACTTTGAAATGTAGCACAACCCGTTGCGCTGAATCATAAGTGGCGTCATTAATAGGCTGTAAGCATGCATTGTGCACTACACGTATCAGTGGGACTCGGCACCCTTCCGTAAGCCTTATCTATATGCAGCTTCCCTAACATGTGGTAGGCGTGTGACTGGTTGTTCATCAGTATCTGGAAGTTGTGCAATACTCACCTATAGAACAATCTGCCTTTGCATTCCGCTGGGAAGTTGTGTGTTGTACCTGCCCTTGTATATTTTTGTGTTAGTATATAGGTAAATATGGCCGCTGGCAGTGATATTTGAGTTTATTTTTTCCCTTTTTCCCTTTGCAGTGATATGACCAAACTGTCAGAAACAGACTTCCCAAGGGTGGCACAAGGGCACGACTGGCACCTGTGCTCACACCCCAGCACTATGAAGCTTAACTGCCATTTGCCAGAGTTGGCAGATCCACCATTGGCAGCCCAGATGAGAGCAGGCTCACACTCCGCACACAGATGTAAAAGTGTCTGGAGATGATCGAGAGCATCAAGATCCGTCGTGAGATTTAAGGGTCTCCTTAATTGTTTTGAGCAGTGTAATAGGAAACAATGTCAAGTCACTTATCCAAATATAACAAGAGAACGCTTCTGCACCAAGAAACGGTTATCAGTTCTCACCTTGTCACCTTGAAATCCCACTTCTCCGGGTATCCCAGGAAATCCCTGAACGCCCTAAATATACATTAGCAAAACAGGTTACAAGATGCGTGGTAAAATGTGACAGGTTACCAGGAGGATCTCACAATTCAGCTATACAATGTCAGATGCAGGTAGGCCACAAAGGCAGTAGGGTTAATCACTAAGCTATAAGTCACATTTCTACAGTACTGTATGTCACAACGCAATGCATTGAGTCACTGCATCAGGTAAAAGGCA
The DNA here is from genome assembly GCF_035609145.1 of Eleutherodactylus coqui. Taxonomy (NCBI): domain Eukaryota; kingdom Metazoa; phylum Chordata; class Amphibia; order Anura; family Eleutherodactylidae; genus Eleutherodactylus; species Eleutherodactylus coqui. The sequence continues at coordinate 23,960,505 of NC_089846.1, read as the reverse complement.
CTGCGAAGGGGAGAAGCCGTCTGCTGCATAGAACAGCTTCTCCTTACACAGATCTGGGCGGCAGAGCTGCCAAGACCAAAGAGTAATAACACCAGCGCTGGGTGACATATCTTGGGGACATAGGAGGACCAAGGAAGGTTGAAAATCAAAATATAAAGCAGACATTAATACACTGTTATATAGGAAGAGCTGTGCCTGCACTACAGAGAACAGTGCAGGCACAGCAGGAGCGCCCTGTAGTTAGGTGAAGACATATTTCTTAGCGTTGGCTTCTACTAGCTGCACAGCAGCTGATAAAACCTACTGAAAAATGCTTAGAATCAACTATCCTGCAGGTTTTTAAAAAGTGCAGTTACTCTTTAAAGGGGTTGTACCAGAATTACAAGTTCCCCTCTACCCACAGGAACAGTCGAGTCTCACTACTGAGACCCCCCACCGATCCTGAGAAAGGAAATCCATTGTCCCTCTCTTCTTATCACTGCGGGGTCACTTTTTCCACCTGCAGTTATGTCACACTGAAGGGAATGCTGACTAAACATGAGCAGTTGGTGTTCGATTCATTTTAATAGGGCTGACAGAAATACCCAAACTCTTGCTGCTCGGCTATGTCCGGCAGTCCCACTTGAAATGAACGGAGCGGCAGCACATTTGTGCGATTTGTACCCCATTAGAGATGAGCGAGTATACTCGCTAAGGCACATTACTCGAGCGAGTAGTGCCTTAGCCGAGTATCTCCCCGCTCGTCTCTAAAGATTCGGGGGCCGGCGCAGGTGACAGGTGAGTTGGGGGGGGGGGGGGGGATTGGGGGGATTGGGGGGAGAGGGAGAAAGATATCTCCCCTCCGTTCCTCCCCGCTCTCCCCCGCTGCTCCCCGCCCCCAGAATCTTTAGAGACGAGCGGGGAGATACTCGGCTAAGGCACTACTCGCTCGAGTAATGTGCCTTAGCGAGTATACTCGCTCATCTCTATACCTCATTCAATCTCCTTCTCATTGCATGGCTGCAGTAAGCCTGGAGTGAGGACGACGGGGGACATGACACCCCAATTCTCAGGACCAAAAGGTGGTCAAGCATATGACTCCATTCATTTCAATGGGACTGCCGGAAATAGCCAAGTGCTTGACTTCTTGAACTCCGGCAGTCCCTTTGAAAAGAAAGGAGCGGTGATGTGCCTGCTTCATCGCTGATCGATTAATTTGGGGGCTTCCGGACACCCACTCTAGTGATCACTGGTGATCGCAGTGGTCGCCTCAACCAATTATCTACTTATCTTGTATCCTGTGGAAAGGAGATAACTTGGTTTGGCAAGGTAACTCCTTCAAGTGAAAAGCGGGGTGCATTCAAAATCATTGCATGAGGGTAGCTTTACACAGAATGACTGGGCTATAGACGCCCTGCAGCTGTCCCAACAACTATTGTCCCTGTGCTTCCATACAGGAGCGATACCGTTCAGTGAATGGAGGTGGAGCGTGCCAGAGATCGCTCCAGACACCCGCCTCCATTCACTGCAAACAGACAGATGATCACACATGAAAGACTGCCCGTTTAAATGGGCCGATAGTCGCTTGGATGTCAGCTGAGCTAAAAACCAAGTGACTTCGACAAGTGAGCGATTTCTTGCTCAGTGCCCTGTCGGTGGCCGTGTGTACCCAGGTAGACAATCACCCGAATGTGCTGTCCCCAGCGATCGCTCAGGCGACAATCGCCCCATGTAAAGGTACCTTGCCCATGGATAGATGCCCGCACTGCTCTTAATTAGAGAGGTCCGGGTATAGCTGTTCTACGGAACCCCTTGCCAAGGAGGTGGTCAGTATGAATTAAGCACATTCAGTCCAGGCAATATAAACCATGACATGTTGTTTTCAGGAAACATCTATCCCGCTCGGATGTCCACTTGGACTAGAGCGCATCAGTTGGTTGGCCAGTGGTTTTATGCCGAGTTGGAGAAAACGGATGTCATTTTGATGCACTTCTTGCATTGATCCGGCCTCCATAGCCAGACAAAAAAATGTTGCAAACGAGGAAACCGGCATCTAAACTGATGAGTCGGGTGCCTTGAAATGTCCCACGAAAAAGTATTGGGCTCAGTTCTGGCATGAATTTCCTGCCAACATTTTACAAGGACACCAGAGCAAAAAACCCGCCGTCGGGCCGAGTATATGTGCACCGGCCTAACCAGAAATATACTGTACTTCTATCACTGCAGATGACACAGTCACAGGTGTGTAAATGCCTACATCTCTACTTGGCCAAGGAAAGTGTATGGAAATGGACCCAAAAAAAATGATAGGTGTGAACAGGCATAACACTGAACACTTGTCAGCTTCTTACTCTTATTTTAAGCTCAAAGAGGAATCTGTTTCATAAAATGGTCCGGCTAACCCGAGCGAGTACAAGACTTGCTTTTTTTGGTCAGACTCCTGAAACACTCATCCAACACTATTTGTAAATGAGAATAACCTACTGGCTGTAAAATGTTCCTCCTAACTAGAGACCAAATGCCCCTTCAAAAAACCCCTTTAAAACAAACACTGACTAATGGAGAGCTCGTTCCTTCTGACAGATTTAGACGGCACGGCTATGGAAATAGCCGAGGGAGCGCCGTGTTTTTCTTTATATACTTTTAATGAGATATTAATTAGGCCAACGTTGTGGCCGGCATTCCTTCTCCAGCTCGCTGCCAGAGTTAAAGGTCCGACTGCCGGCTCTGAATGCCACGTTTAGTGCAACATGTTAGTTTGTGCGGTGTAGGCTGATTTACTTATAAATGTTCTGAATATAGAGCGAGGATACTGAAGGGTTCACTTTAGGCACAGAAGGAAATAAGATCCAGATCCTTGGCTCATAGGGGTGAAGGTTCTAAAGATGACCTGCCGACCTTGGTTTCCCACTTAACCTTCAAGCATCATCTTATAGTTTGGGTATAGATAGAATTTACAAAAACAGCTAAAGGAAAGGTCCTTATAGACTACTCCGTCTAAGCCGTATAACAAGCTCCGATCAACCACACCGCTGCTCATGTAACTGAAGGGCAGATCGTTCGTCCCCATACAGAAGCATCATTGTTGGGAACACATCCCTGTTTACACAGGAAGATGCGCCACCGACAACATTAATTGTTTTGCGTCACATACAATTACCCGAAAAATGAGTGATTTCTTGTTCATCGGGGGATCAGCGACAGACAGGCCGGCCGATTATTAGGAAATCGAACACTTCTGCCCAGTAATCGGCCCGTGTAAAAGGCCCTTTAGTAACTTTAGAATTTACCTTACTTTACCCGTCTTGTACTTATCCTGTGTTAGAACCTATTTTATAGCCCATTCTCATCTTTAACCCCTTGAGAACCACTGCTTCAGTCATGAAGAACTAGGCATGTTTCAGTGTTAATTTTTTTAATTAATATATTTACACTAAAATACAGTACAAGAATGGGTTCACAATTTTGTTTGACGTTTGATATATAATTTGTACAGCTTCAGATTACAGGGTGGATATGGTGACTCTTTAGGTTGGTTTGGGTGATGGGTTGTTTTCTTCTATCTGTATATTTGTATTTTATTCTTTTTTTTTTAACTTATTTTGGTAACTTTCTCTTTACCATCCATGTCCCCCATGACATTATACAAGACCTCTGGGAAACATTCACAATATCATTTTTTTCCTTATCTCCACTGTAACTGGGACATCCATAGGAGCAGCATCCATGAAAGCCCTAGTTATAGGGACAAACACCCCTCCAGTGTGATGGTCACTGGCAGAACTGACCTAGGGTCTGCTAAATCCTACATACAGCTCTGCCATGTCAGGGGTCGTCAGCGATCACATGATCACCGGGTCCCATAAAGGAAATGGAACTGATACTACCTCTACTCTCTACATAATGCTTATTGAGCACTATGAAGCCTTCAGGTCCTCAATTGTCTGACAGAAGAGCCCGCGACCTGCTCCTGCAGGAGTTTTAATCCGTATTTGCTATAAGCAAGAATTAAAGCCCAGGAACAAATTCTAGATATGTATAGCGCTTGGTCCTTAACAGGTTAAAATGTTAATTTAAACTAATTCTATTAATTGTACAGATCATAAAAAAATAACAATATTCACTATTTTCATTTATTAAAAAAGATAATGCATTGAAGAGTTATGACATTTATTTACATAGTATATTGCTACCTGGTGTATATCAATGGTACTGGTAAACACACCGAACTACTATCTTTGGAGCGGGAACTTACTGGAGACTATAAATATGTCTGCCAGAGGGGGAAGGAGACTACATGGGTAATTTACCGTGAGCTATATTTAGAGCTGCCAGAGGGGGGAGGAGACTGACTTTTTTGGTGCAGCAGAAGGGAAATAGTGACATTTAAAGTACATGCAAGGGGTTTGGGGATTTGCAGGCAGTAAACGAAGAAATGGGACAATGTCCAGCTCCCTGCCCACAATAGCACAGATTAGAAGTGCTGTTGAAGGAGCACTGAGGAAAAAAGGAGTATGTAGTAGTGCAAAGTAGTTTAAAATAGCTGTTACGGTGGTAGCCAATCGGACTTTTAAAGGAAAACATAAAAGGAACCTGTCAGGTTACTGATCGTTCCCGGGCTGTGGGCACTACAGTATAATGACACACACGGATTTCAGTGGTCTGTCAGTTATACATTTTGTTTTAGCTATTTTTCAAAACTTGTGTTAAATACTCTGCAGCTCAGGCTGAGGGAAGTCCGGCGCTGCCAATAAACATTCATATAGTCATTGCTTTCTTTTTCCTGCCGCTGCCATGGGTCGACAGGTCTCCAATCGTATGTACCGAGACCTGTCAATCAGCGGAAGGGGCTGTAGAAAGGCAAGAGAGGAGCGAATATATAAATATCAATTAGTAACTTTATTAGCTACACTGGAATCCCCTTGGCACGAGTTACAAAGTTTTAAATGCAAGTTTTCAATAATGGCTGAACCAAATTGGTATAAGTGACGGACCACTGAAATCAACGTCTGTCCCTATACTGTAGTATCTGCAGCCCAGGGACAATTAGGGACCTAGCAGGCTCAATTTAATTCATGGACTAATCCTTTTAATTCTGCTGGCTACTACCCCCAAACCTTCCACCATCTTCATTGTCTCAGTGCCTGGACAGAGCTTACCTAGTGATTTCCATACAGTGAAGTATATATTTATACAGTGATATAATGTAGGAAAAACTCACCCAGAATGCAGTGCAACATAAAGCACTACATTATAGAAGCTAGATTAAGGAATTTAGCTAAACGGTTATGTCCCTCGATAAACTGTTGATTGATTTCAATGGCAACCAGCAGAATTGTGAATAGACATCAATTTCAATGGAGAGTTGCTATGTGGACATCCATCACACAGCACAACTCAACAATGCATCTGAAGCGCAGCTATACTAGCTGAGATTAGGTAAACGTGTCCATTGGAGCCTCTAAGGCTGGGTTCACACGGGGCGGATTTGCCGCGGAAATTCCGTGTGGAATTTCGCCTCGGCAAATCCGCGTGCGGCCGCTAATCCCGGGATTAGCCAGCCATGTGGACGAGATTTCTCATTTGCCACACGGGACGGCAAATCCGCTGTGGTGTGGATTTGCCGACCGCAGCATGTTCATCTTTTTTTCCCCCGCTGCGGCCGCACCCTCCTCTATGGGAAGCAGCGGTTCTCCCGGCGGAAATGTCGTGGTTTTTCACTGTGGCCAAACCGCGACATTTCCGTCAGGAATCCCCCCTGTGTGACCGTGGCCTTATACCTCCATTGGACTAATGATAGAATAAAGGAAATTGAAAAAAAATGAAATTTATTAAAAATATATTGGAATAAAAAAGCCAATGTGCTAAATGAAGTAGTTCTGTCTGAACGGACTGGTAAGCATTAGAGCATAGCTGCAGTAATGGTTGCCGTACCAATTAGCTGCTCAGCAGATGTCTGAACATGTCATCTCAATATGTGTTCTAATTCTCCATGCTACATTTTTGCTTGTTTGATTCTGTCTCACATTTGTATCCAATTGAACACTAACAACCAAGACATGATTCATGGTTAAAAGGGGGGAACAGACTGGATTAAAGAGCGGCCCTGCTCTACTTTTTAAATAGCTGCCAATAGAGATCTTTGTAAAGCTGGAACTCCAGTTACTTTCTATATATTACTGCTACTAGTTAAGATGAACAAAGTTACAAGAACAAAGGCCAAGGACCTTGAGATAGGAAAATGGCTAGAAGTGCCAAAAGTACGAGCCAGAGATGTGGAACCCATAATTATCTCCAAATTCATGATAGTCAGCAAGGGCCATCACATGGAAAAAATTATGGAAGCCTGCCCTCCATCTGATTTCACTAAGTAGTCTCAACGGGGGGTCCGTCCCACTGCAAGCCCCACAGCTGAACTCCCCATAGCTTTCTGTATCCTTTATAGGAAACTGGTCAAAATAACCGAATAACCAAATGCATGAATACTACCTCCTTGGCAAGCACTTGAGTAGTTTAAACCTCTTGGACCTCAATGCAAAAGCTATACTAACCTTACTGATACCCCTGCCTTGTCTCAACATATCATAATTGCTGCCATGCAATAGGTGGCGCTGCTGAGGTATTGTTCCATCTTCCTTGTTTGCACATATTTCCCAGACTACGGTAACATGAATGGCCTTAGAAGTCTCCTCACTCACCTTCTAGTTGCTCTCTCTAAGGAGTGATGATACCCTTCCTGACTTGACATATCATGAGACACCCACGTATCTCTCTGGGGCAATAGGCTCACCATAATGATAGATCTTTCCGTTGTGCACTGTTGCCAGGATGGTGCCAACTTTAGACATCCTTTTAAGTTGCTACTGCTCATTTTTCTCTTGGGGAAACACAAAAGTGTTAAGGTGCCCATACACCTTTTGCTTTGGCTGCCGACTCCCCCATACATATGAACAGTCGGTTCAGTCAAGCGCTTCTGTGTTTCCAATGGGAAAAGGTGGTAAGCCATTCCCAGACACCTTTGACAGCTGCTTATCTAGAGGGAGAACAAAAGGCTCAGGCACTGACATTCAACATGCCCAATCCTTTCTTCCCCCAAAATTATCTGAAGGGAAGAGTTAGAAGCTTTCAAACACACAATAGTCATTCGGTCCAGCCAATTTCGGCAGGTTAATATGACGTTTCCCTAAGGCATACGGGGGGGGCCTTCAACTAGTTTCCAGGTAGGGTTTTTTGGATCCCTCCATTAACTACTTTTTTTTTGCTCACTTGAAAAGAACAAGTGAAAGGGTTCAGGAGTCCCTCATATAAAGTAGACACATTGCTCAAACAGGGACTCTGAAAGGATACATCAAGAATCAAGAGACTCTTCCCAATGTACTCCCTTCTGAATCATTTTTTTCTTTAAAGGGAACCTGTCCGTGTGACCCTGCAGGCATCCCGTTATAGAGCGGGTGGAGCGGAGCAGGCTGGTATATAGATTTGTGGAGAAAAAGACTGAGCATAACTTATTTTATCCATCTATCTCTCTGCTCATTGTGGGTTCAGAGGTCCAGTGGGCGGTCCTATTAGTGACTGACAACTATCTGTGTATGACTGTACATATAAAAAGATAGCTGCAACTGATGGGACCACCCATTGGACCTGTAAGCTCAAAACGACAGCAGGTTCGAACCAACAGATTCCCTTTAACATCTTATTTTCTGATTTAGATTATTATTAGTTCTCCTAGTCAAGCGCTCAAGAGTTCTGCGAGAGTTCTTCAGATGCGAGGAGCGGCACCAGATTTTAACTCAATTTTATGACATTACTAAGGAATGAGGTGACATTTCTTGAGTGCCTTCTGCATTGCCTTACAAGAAGGGACCGAGACTAGTTTATGCTCACAATTTGCTGGTAGAAAAAAAAATCAAAGAGAACGAAGAACCGAAAACAAACCGCAACAGGCCACAAACATTTTCATATGCTCTTAAACATCACGCTCTGGAGGACGGCCAAAAAAGTCCAAAGTGCAGTACGAGAATCTCTTGTACTTCATGGGAAAGATACCTTCTTATCCATTCACCAGCGACCCTACATACTACACTATGCCGTTTCCCTGGCGCTGTTCCCAATTATAAGGCAGGTCACCAACTGTTCACTTCAAAGCAAAAGGAAACTGAACACCAGCTTCAATATTTTTGTAATTAAACCCTTCATGCCATCCAATAATTGAGTCTACAGCGCTATGTATTTGGTTTTCATCAGTCGGAAGTAACAAGTTAATAAAAGTGGTAAAAGTCTAAAGGAGTTGTTTGGGACTGAAACGATAACCTATCCCCAGGAGGCGCAATTTGGAGCTTCTGGGCCCCGATACAAAGTCTGAACCGGGCCCCCAAGTATAATGGTTTTATGGATAGTACTAGGCTTCCTATATGGAGAAGAGAGGGCTGATGGGCCCCCTAAGGTTCCTGGGCCCGGGTGCAACCGCATCCTCTGCATCCCCTATAGTTACGCCCCTGCCTATCCCTCAAGATAGGTCATCAATAGCTGATTGACGAGCGCCCGCCATTTAGGCTTCCCCCAGCTCTGTACACACTGCAGCAGCCCAGGCCGGTAATACAGGCACAGCTGCCATTGATTTCAATGCAAGACCAACTGGGCTGCAGCAATGTGTACGAAGTTGTCTGCTTCCAGGTCCAACCCCACTGACAGCGGACTGTACTACAGCTGAGTCCTGAGTGGCGGATCCCCCCACTCCAAAGGATAGGTCATCAATAGTTTCAGTCACAGGCACCCTTTAATGTGGAAAGTAGAATCTACTGTTTTATCAACATGTCATTTGTAGGTCCAATATTCTGTCTGAATTCATTTCTGCGTATTTCATTAGAGGCAATGGAGCATTTTTTTTTAACGCAGCTTCACATCCACTACCTAGACATAAATGTAAAGGACAACATTGGAGAAGATTACATTATATGGTTTTAGTATAGAGTTCAAGTTCCTTTTAACCTTAGGATACTTCATCAACATCCAATAAGTAGGGATCTGCCACCGTGAAGCCTCGCTGATGAGCCATTTGCAGAGGCGCATGAACGAGCGTTGTGGTATCTGCACTACATACCAGGTACAGGGCTGTACATTTCATAGCGCTGGTGCCTGGTTAGCAGCTGAATCCTATTCACTTAAATGGGACTGAGCTGGTGAAAGGCCAAGTGTCAAATCAATGCAATGTTACTGGCCATGGCATTCGTCGGACTCCCACTTATGGCACTTTCAGAGGTTCAGGTTTTATAAATCTGCTTACAAGGATTAACTAGTTGTAAATTATCGACGGCCTATTCTCAGGACAGGCCATCAATATTAGATTAGCAGGGGCCTGCCACCCTGGACTGCAGACAATCAGCTTTTTGAAGAGGCACTTGCACATGCAGCTGATTTCTACAGGAAGCAGACAGCTCCATTCCAACAGCAGTGGTCTGGTTTTGTATTACAAGCACAGTTCCCATTGAAATGAATAAGAACCTCGCCTGTAATACCATAACCGGCCACTGCAGTGGGAATGGAGTTTTGTGCTTCTGGTAAAAATCAGCTCCGTGCACAAGCGTTGCAGCCTCTTCAAACAGCTGATTTCCAGGGTTCCAGAACAGCAGACCCCTACAAATTTACTAATGATGACCTATCCCCTCAGGAAAAGTCATCAATATCCGATTCCTGGAAAACCCTTTCCATCTCCATCCCTGCTCCCATTTACCTTTGCTGCTGAAATTCCTCACATTCAGAAACATTTCTGCTACTTTCTGCAGCATTGGCAGAAGAGATGAAGAATACTCAAGGGCCAAATTGAACAGTAATTGTTTTACAAAGTGTGGATGCTTCTTGTGTAGTAAACAATAAAACATTGTGGACAATCCTGATATCAAGACTGTATGATTACCGTAACTTGCTGATGTCAGATGATATTCTATATACTGTATAGAAGGATGTAAGACAAAGGGAGAGAGATACTGGAGTCTTTGCATGCAAAACACAATGCAGTAAGGGAGTATTCTGGTCACCTTATCACCTTTCAGTCCAGATTCTCCTGGGTTTCCCGGCAGCCCCTGCAAAACAATAGAAGAGCCAATAAGTAAACTTCTAGACAGTACGCAGATAAATTCTACATCTTCTTCAGTTCTATAATGCAAGTGTTTAGTAGATAGAGATGAGCGAGCATACTCGCTAAGGGCAATTGCTCGAGCGAGCATTGCCCTTAGCGAGTACCTTAGAGATCTCCCCTCCGTTCCTCCCCGCTGTCCCCCGCAGCTCCCTGCGTGCCGCCGTCACCCGAACCTTAAAAATAGTTCTGTGACAGTTAACTATATTCATAAAGACCGATAAAGTACTTGTCTGAAAAATACAGCATTAGGAAAGTAGCTGTCTTCACAGATTAGAACCATCTCTTCTGGCTGAGTAAAAAGGTAAATTGGGGGCCAGGAGTCATGGCAATGCCAGACCTCCCACACCACTAGCGATTCCTCAAGAAATAGTTACCCAGAGCCAGCATGGGTTTGAAGCAAACAAGTCACACCAGACTAATTTAATTTCCTTCTATGACAAAATGTACAGACTGGATTGATCAGGGAAATGCGGTAGACATAGCATATCTTGACTTCACTAAGGCATTTGATAATGTATCTCATGCCATTCTTATTGAAAAAAATTATTAAATGTGGTATCGACAAGGCAACTGTTAGGTGGATTCATAGCTGGCTGAGTGATCGTACCCAAAGAGTGGTCATAAATGGCTGCACATTAGAGATGAGCGAGTACGCTCGCTTAAGGCAGATACTCAATTGAGCATATAGGGGGGGAGGGGGGGGGGAGTGGGAGAGGGAGAGAGAGAGAGAGAATTTGTTCGGACGAGTATGCAGATACACGAGAAGAGCGATGCTCGCTCAAGTATCTGCCTTAACTGAGCCTGCTTGCTCATCTCTACTGCACATCCAATTGGAAAAATGTCTCGAGCAGGGTACCACAAGGTTCTATGTCCACCTCAATAACTGTTCCAAGTTGGTCACATGAACTCAGTCTTCCATCTCTGAGGTAATGCTGTCTCACTCTCTAATTATTTGCTCAGCATCTCTTCTGGCATCAGAGAAGATGCAGCAACTTCAGAAGCAGCCGCTCACACCACCAAGGACCCACTACATACCAAGGGGAGCAGGGAGAAGCAAAACGGAGCAGGTGGTACAATTACTGAGGTGGACACAGAATACAGACAGCAGGTGGCACTATTCTGACATTAGTCCTGGAACTTCTGGGAATATAAACAGCAGGTGGCGCTATTCTAGCATTAGTCTTGGAATATTTGGGGATAGAAACAGCAGGTGGCTCTATTTAACATTGGTCTTGGAATATAAAACAGCAGGTGGAGCTATTCTAACATTATCCTTTAAATATTAAGTGATAAAATCAGCAGGTGGCGCTATTCTAATATTAGCTCTGGAATATCGGGGGATAGAAACTTTTTTTTCTGCAAGTAAACATTTTTGTATTTACAATTATGGACTGGATTTAACTAGAAACAACCTTTTGCGTGGGACAGCCCCTTTAAAACAGCAAGCAAGTCGATATTAACACCTAGGCTAAGTAGCTTTACAGATGGCCACGGAAGTGTTCGCCTTATATAAAATGGTCTTGTTGGAGGACCTAGAAAATTTTGGGGTGTCTGTACATTACAAAAACATTAGTTATCACACTGCGAGGGCTTACCTCTAGATAGGATTTGTTCCAATACAGTGGGAATGATAGGAGGCGGTGTACCGCAAACAGACGGATGTGCATTGAAGAAATGGCCCTTGTTGTATGGACAGTTCAAGCACACCAAATGTCCAAACTGCAGTCTACAGTCCCACAACTATACAAGTCTATATAAGAAGTGTTCCTAATGATACATGTGGATGAATCTGTTCACATTTTGGCCAGCCATGAATGTTTTCAATGGGGGTTCTTACCTTTAAACCTTTGGGTCCCATAAAGCCAATAGGTCCAACAGCACCCATGTCACCCTGGAAAGAAGAGCCAACAATATACTTTTCAGAAAAGACTTGCTTAGTACATCGCATCGCATACTAATGTATAACAAATTGCAGTATTGGCAAACGCTGGATTCCGTCGGGGGTGGGGTTGGGGGTGGGGTGGGGGTGAGGGTGTCACATTGCAGGTCCTGAAAACAGCATTGTGATGAAGAACCAGAATAGTAATGAACAGAACAAACCATTTGGTGTCAGTGAAACAGACATCACTCTGGTGTGCATTTGCAGGGGTTTCCATTCATTTCCATTATGTTTTTGGAGTAAAGAATAAGTCAACGACGCTATTCTATGCTCCAAATATAACGGAAACAAATGAATCCCTCGTCAGACAGACACCAAAGTGATGTCCATGTCACTAATGATAGTAAATGGTTCCATTCTTCACCGTTAGGAAGTTCGGTCACAATGCCGTTTTTGGTACCTCTGAAGAAACTCTTATATGGAATCCCATGTCGTACTGAAAATCGCAGTGGGAACCCTCCCTTATAGTACTGGAAACCGGATTACGTTAAATGATACAGGTACAGCTGTGGCAATGGTCTCCAAAGTGAACAGAGGTCAATAAATGAGAACGATTTGAATGCAGCCATTCGTGTCCAATTGGTTGATGTCCTGTAGATGGAGAAAACCAAACCAAATCACATATAGGCTAAAGTTGGCGCCAAAAGTTGCCACTGTTACCATGGTGGACTCCTTTGTCCAGGGGGAACATGGAAGACTGGCCAAGGGATGTATCAAGTGTACGAAAAAGGAAGCAACACTGAAAAAACAGCAGCAAGTAAAACAAACATAGGTGCCATGTGCTGAAGGCATTATCCACTGGCAGTAGACGGCCACATTATAGGCCTATATGGCTATGCACTTATAGACGTTTTTTTTACACAGACTGATCGAATGCGTGAAAAACTCATGGCATGTCCTATTCCTGGCTTTTTCACAAACAATGTATGCCGGTGTGTAGAGTCCACACACATATCGGACAGCACATGGTCTGGTGCCCGTGTGCTGTCCGATGGGAGCTGCGCCTAAGCCTCTCAGGCACAACTCGCACTTACGACTAGTGCGCAACTACCCATAGTGTTGTAACATAGCTACAGTATACACAACATAGCTGTTGTATAAAGACTTGTTCGCCCAATATTCAGTCTCCTGCAGAATAATCCAGTGTGGATCTCAGTGGAAGTCCACGCCGGAAGTCTGTGGTCCCATTGCAGATCTCTCATGCAGATTTTCTCTTGATGATTCTGTGGATCCGCATGCAGATTTTCTCAGCATGGATTCCATGTGAAGGCTGTGTAGTAGAAACTACAGTGTGCATGCCCACCGAACTCCATGCTAAATTAATGAAGCTATGAAGACAAAAAACCTACATGTGAATGGGACCTAAAGCTGATAATTTGGGCTAATAGACACTTACATCACAGTGACCCCCAATAAGGTATGTAGGGTATCTGAGGGGTTTGGGAATGAACCCAGGTGAACATTAATAAGATTGTAGCACATCACCAAAAAGAGACCAAAAATACTCACAAAAAAAAATAATTAAAAAACATGACTTTTGGTAATATAGATGCAGCCTTATATGATTTTTAAGAAACTCTTAAGACTTGGGAATACGACTATTGTCTCTAAGACTACTGGCAAAGCAGGAATTGTAAAATAGCCCTGACCCAAAAAAATGGAGAGGAAATCTAAGATGAAGACCAGTAAATTGTACAAACCATACTGTGTGATAAAGAAATATGGTTAAAAAGGCGATTGAACAGTTAAACAGAATCTCTCCCCTCATCTATGCATTTCCTATGGCTCAGCGGTAAGTGAGGTCTCCAATTATTATTTTATCTGCACCGGAGATCTTCCCATCTGTGTACAGTGGCTTGTGGACGGGCCGAGAGCCAAAGATAGTTCATATTCCGTAACTAGCTGAAAGAGCTTCCTATGACTGGGGTAGAAGGCTCCTCTTGTCTGTGGGTACCTGGCACTACTGCCGCCGACTAGTAGGAACTGAAGTAGAGCAGGAGGGGTGAAAGATCAAAGAAACATGAGCTGTGCCCATTCATTTTTCAACAAGCCTGGAACAGATCTAATCAGTAGAGTCGGTATTGTCCGCGAGACTTGATCTACAGAAAGGTTTGGGACGGTCTCACCGCAGAGCGCTCTGCAGGCTCGCACGCTCCCAGCTGTGATATTATTTGCAAGGCTACGGATGGAATGAGCTACTTTATCCTCCTTTGTTGTGGTTAGCGGGGGTTGATATGAAGTGGACTTTCAATGGCTTGTATCACACAAGCATATTCTCCGGCATATGCAGCGTTCTAGCGTTATTCCATTTCATGTTTTTAGGTTTACATTCTCCCATGGCGTAAATGGCATTTGCACTAGACATGCAAGGCAAGCATCTCCCAATGTGTACCTCCGACAGAAGACTGTGATGTATCCAACTATATAGGCATACGATGACATATTGGCGCTCATAGGCTCCAATTGGAAAAAGGAAAAAGTAGAATATACTTTTTTTTTTACTGTATACCCTTATATGGAATAAATGTAGTCAACTATGCATACTACTCCCCTGAAAAAGGTATACCGATGTATATTGGCCCAATGGAGGCCAAAAGGACATTTTTTTTTGCCTCCATTGGGTAAATGAGCCCTATGGATACATCTGTGATACTGAACTGTGCAAAAGTTTTAGGCAGGTGTAGAAAAAATGTTGCAAAGTAAGAATGCTTCCAAAAATATAAGTGCTAATAGTTTACGTTTATCAATTAAAATCCGAAGTGACTGAACACAGCAGAAATCTGAATCCCATCAATATTTGGTGTGACCGCCCTTTACCTTTAAAACACATCAATTCTTCTAGATACACTTGCAGACAGTTTTTGAAGTAAGTTGTTCCAAACATCTTGGAGAACTAAGCACAGATCTTCTGTGGATGTTGGCTCGCTCTAATCCTTCGGTCTCTTCGTGTAATCCCAGGCAGACTGGATGATGATGGGATGTATGATGGATAAGCATCTGCCTGTATTTCTCAGCATTGACGACACCATTAATCTTGACTAAATCCTGAACTCCATTTGCTGAAATGCAGCCCCAAACTTACAAGCAGTCTCCACCATGCTTCACTGCTGCCTGCAGATACCCATATTGTACGGTTCAGCACCATGCTTCACTGCTGCCTGCAGACACGCATTATTGTACTGCTCTTCACCATGCTTCACTGCTGCCTGCAGACACTCATTATTGTACTGCTCTCCACCATGCTTCACTGCTACCTGCAGACACGCATTATTGTCCCGCTCTCTACCATGCTTCACTGCTGCCTACAGACACTCATTATTGAACCGCTCTCCACCATGCTTCACTGCTGCCTGCAGACACGCATTATTGTCCCGCTCTCTACCATGCTTCACTGCTGCCTGCAGACACTCATTATTGGACCGCTCTCCACCATGCTTCACTGCTGCCTACAGACACTCATTATTTACTGCTCTCCACCATGCTTCACTGCTGCCTGCAGACACTCATTATTGGACCGCTCTCCACCATGCTTCACTGCTACCTGCAGACACGCATTATTTACTGCTCTCCACCATGCTTCACAGTTGCCAGCAGACACTCATTATTTGACCGCTCTCCAGCCCTTCACCGAACAACCTGCCTTCTGTTACAGCCAGATACTTCAAATTATGACACATCAGTGCAGAGCGCCTGCTGACATTGCCTGAACCCCCCCCCCCTTCCCACTCCCTAGTTCCTATGTTTTTGTGCATAGTTGAGTCTCCGTCAAAGGTATGGCTTTTTGGCTGCAATTCTTAAACGAAGACCACTTCTTGCCAGATTTCTCCGAACAGTGTCCGGATGGGTGTACCTGGGTCTCACTGTTTTCTGCCAGTTCCGAGCTGATGCCACTGCTGGACAGCTTTAGATTTTGAAGGGAAGTAAGCATGATGCGTCTTTCATGTGCTGCACTAAGTTTCCTTGGCCGACCGCATCTACAGTCTTCAACGTTGCCCTCTACTTTGTGTGTCTTCAAAAAAAGCTTGAAGAACAAATCCTGAAAACCCAATCTGCTTTAAAAATTTTGCCTGGGAGAGACCTTACCGGTGCAGTATAACGACCTTGTGCCTTGCTGCTGTTTTCAGTCCTGCCATAGTATATGGTCTGTGACTGTCTTCCACAATCTCACCTTTGTTGCAGACTTTGGCTTTTTCTAACCCAGTTTTAAGCTGTTTCGGTTTCAGTTAATGACAGTTTGAACCTACATATGAAAATAATGATCATCACCTGTTTAGTATAATTGGTTAATCATCTAACCTGACTACAATCCTACAAAATTCCTGACTTTGTGCAAGTGTACCTAGAAGAATAGTGTGGTTTTGAAGGCAAAGGGTAATCACATGAAACATTGATTTGATGTAGATTTCTTTTGTTCAGTCATCTTGCATTTGGTTAATTAACAAAAGTCAACTATTAGCACTTCTATCTTTAAAAGCATTCTTACTTTGCAGCAATTTTTGCACACCTGCCTAAAACTTTTTGCGTATGCGCCAAATGTAGACTCTAAATGTGATGTGAACAGGGTATAAATAGGCTTTCTATTAAACTAGACATATTCATCAGGGTAAATTAGGTTGTGACCTCTCCGGAGCGATAACAGCGAGCTGTAGAATAGGGTAGCCTTACGTAAGCAGCAGAAAAAAAAAAGGACAATCACTAAATTTTAATCATGGCCCTCTGGTATGCACTTATGGGAGACCAAAAAGGGTATCTGTGCCTTTTATCTTTGCCTATTCATCATCCCATAGTCTATATGCAACGCATTGACTGACCTACGGTAATATAATGATCATACATTAATATAAAATAGCTAGGCCTAATACCACATCCTGGCGTCAAAATGCATAAATTACTACTATATTGCATTATTCCAAGAGCGCGGTAAAGGCAGCGCTGTCAAATAGCCTGTGGATCACAGTGCAGACCTTTGTGAATCAGCCCGCGTCCATGGAAGGTTACAGCAGCGAGCCAAGCTTCTGAGCCCCAGTGCACAGAGCCAGAGGAGCAACGAGCCGGACGGCACAACAAGCCCGCTCTTTGTACTGTCTCATATAAAGACCTCTTCAGGCTTCTGTTTTCTCAGGACAGACCCCAGCTATTTACAACCACACGAGGCTCATGTTACAGCAATTGCAGCCCTTTAATAAGATTTTTTTCGGGAATAAGCCACCTGCGGACATCCTCAAATGCATCGGACAAATGAAATTCAACCTCGGAGACATTGCACAAGCTGTCACCCAAATCAGCGACCAAGGGGCTTGTGCCAATATTTACCAACTAGGAGCCCTGTGCCCTTAATTACCATAAGTATGAATAGAATGAATATTTTATTGACAGAAATAACATATGTTAATGACCGGCACAAAGCCCATTGATCGCCATGTTTATACGCAGTTGGGTGAAATGAAGCTTGTATTTTCTTTATTCCTTCCTTCGGGCTGTGGGTTTCTTGAACTCTTTAGATTAACTGAGGAAGTGACTGTTAAATGCTGATTTTCGACATAAAAACAGGATCTATTTCATCTACAAGTGTGGTAACAGCAAAAAATAAAAAGTTCTTTTAAATTCCATGTATGAAGTAGTTGGAGAAAATACTTAGCCCCCAGGACAAGGGTCCTACAAGCGCCGGTGCAGGAGACAGGGCAGCGGGTCGTGGCAAAATGGGAGCGGCCTTCCAAGCGGCGCTCTTCATATAAACGCCTGTATCTAAATATCTTCAGACCCCCTAAATAATAGAAGATCCCAGACCCCCTAAAGAAATTCATTCTCTTACATTAAAGAGATTGTCCAGGGAGGCCAAATACTTACATGTCCCCGCAGTGTCCTAACCACTTCTGGCACAGTTCTGACAGCGGGTCACGTGGTATCGTGCCGTGCCCGTCAAATCATCAAGGAAGCTAGCTGGATGGGTCATTATAACCCATTAAGGACCAAGTGCCGAAAATATATAGCCAATGGTCCTTGGCTTTAATCCTAGCCGATAGCAAGAAATACGGCATGGGATTAAAGATCCAGTAATTTAGCAGGATCCGGAGGAGTGGTGAAAAGCGTTTTAACTCCTTCTGCCTTCTATTTTGTACCATCCACACCCACCTGAAGAGTCACCATAGTCACCCTGTAATCCGAGACTATACAAATATATATCAAGACATCATAAACAAATCTAGGAACCCATCCCCCGTACTTTATTTTATTGTAAATATACCATATTTTTTAAAATGACGAGCTGTAGTTTTTTTTTTTTTACTTTTTGCACACGGTACTCCTAATAAAAGTTATTAAATATAATGTTATGAAATAAACACACAGTAAAAATACTTTGGGCAGCCCAAGAAAAAAAAAATAAATATAATAGGGCCATAAAAATCACCAAATGCAAAAAAAAAAAAAAATCGCCCAAAAGTGACTGGTCTTTTAAGACCGAAACACTCTGTTTCTTAAAGGGTTAATGAAATAAGCCAGCCCCTTAGTTGCTGTGTGTAGGTCATAACAGAGAAATTGGCTGGCTTGGGTATTAACATGAATTAAACACCAGACCCCTGGTGTAGGATGAGCACATAGACAGGGGCCATAGCATGTGAATGGGTGTAAGAACTAGGCTGGGAGTAAAGGTCCCAATACTGCAGGTTTGTGTAAGTATTAAACCTCCCTGGACAACCCCTTTAATTTCAGATCCCAGGATAGACCCCCTACATTTACATCAGACCCCATTACCCCTATCTTGATTCAGCCCCCCCAAACAAGAAGGGGGATCCCATCATCCAACTCCCATACTGGGACTTTCTGGATCTACTGTGTGCACCACCACAGATGCCCACATGTTCCCATATGTCATGGTGTGTGAGTGTATAACTATAGGAGAGACTTTTTTGGAACTTTCCGTCACTAATATTAATAGAGAACACTATAGCCGCCCCTCCAAAGCCCAAAATGGCTGACAGCAGGGAACACTAGATTACCTTCATCTGTACATCAAATCTAAGGCAGGCAAGTTTTAGGTTTATTGCCCATTTTATTTTCCTGGCTGAGTAAATAAGGGCATTTTCATTACATCCTTGCTTTGCGCAGGGCTATAAATATTGGAGTCAAACTCGAACACTCTTGTAGCGGCTTCTTTGGTGGAAAGCTGCCAACAGAATATTTGAGGATAAATAAAAAGTTTAGACGACATTGGAGAATACTACGGCCGCTTACTTTCAAACAGGCAAGGTAATACGCAGAATAACGCCTATTGCCTTGTGCACTGGAGGCGGATACCAGGCTTCCTTCATTAAAATACTTGGTATTTTATGATGGAAACACAGGCTATAAACACCTCCTCTGCGAGGAGCGAGAACGTGTAAGCGCAGCGTGGGGAGAGTAAAATTAATTCAAGAAGAGATTAATAAATAATGAAGTAACTTTCTGTAAACCCTGGAATGAGATGCACCAACAAGTATCGGTGGCGAGGCATGTCATTTGGGTAGGGTACTTACAATAAATCCAAGGACACCAGCAGGACCTGGGGGACCCAACTCGCCCTAGAATCGAGCAGAAAAAAAAGTTTAAAGGAGAACGCTGTCAAGGATTTCAGAGAATCGAACTGGCATTTTAAACAAATATGATACATAGAAAACTACTAAATATGCTCCAGCCCCCAGACATACAGACCAGCCCCCAGACATGCAGACCAGCCCCCAGACATGCAGACCAGCCCCCTGACATGCAGACCAGCCCCCTGACATGCAGACCAGCCCCCTGACATGCAGACCAGACCCCTGACATGCAGACCAGACCCCTGACATGCAGACCAGACCCCTGACATGCAGACCAGACCCCTGACATGCAGACCAGACCCCTGACATGCAGACCAGACCCCTGACATGCAGACCAGACCCCTGACATGCAGACCAGACCCCTGACATGCAGACCAGACCCCTGACATACAGACCAGACCCCTGACATACAGACCAGACCCCTGATCAGTTTAAAGTCCCGGTGAACACATTTTTAGGTAACTTTTTAGTACAAAATGGAAACCATTTTAATTATTAAATACATTCAGTATTTATCACCTAAACACCGTTTCTCTCTATTTACGTCCCTTCTTGCATTCTCCATAGGCAAAATGAGCAGGCGTATCTACAGCTGGATGAGAGACCAACTTCCCCCATTTCTTGAGGCTATGGCTACATTCACACCTCCTTTTCTCTTCTGGTACAATTTTTGTTGTTCAGCTCCATCATTGAACATATTGGAAGCACGCTGGATGGAGCACTTGCTACCCCCGATCGCCAGATGCCCCCCCCCTCCCCTCAATTGACTATAAGAATCATTGTTGGCTTGTATGTGAATTGTTCAGTAAGTACCAATCATTTAGTTGTTCTCAGTTATAGAATGAATGTGAACGACTGAAAGATTTGTAGTTTCAACGAGCCAACGATGTATCTGCTGTATAAACAGGCTGCACAAGCGAACATGGACATTGTTCACTTGTTGAAATGATAAATCGTTTGGTGTAAGCAGACCTGTTAGGCAGGGCTTAGTACCCATCTAAGGGTACTATTACACAGGAGGACTATTGGGCATCCCAATGATTATCTCTTAAGCTTTCACACAAGAGCGACAGTCGTTCTGTGAATGGAGGCGGAGAGCACCGGAGATCTTTTCCAGCCCGCTCGCCTCCAATCAGAGTAAACAGGCAGTCATTTCTAGATGAACAGCCGCCTGTTTACACGGGTCGATTGTTGCTTGGTTCTTTAGGCAAGCTGAAAATAGAGAACGCTGACAAGTGATTCTGTCTCACCTGCCCTGTTGGGTCCCATGTTTTCGATGGGCGATAGCCACCCATAATCACTCTTGAGCAATTATTTGGGAGACTGTTGGCCTGCGTAGAAGTACTCTTACTATCTGTATAACAGCTCTACATTTCATAATTTCCTGTCTTCTGACAGTTCTGAGAAATTCAAGAGCAGGGGGAGATAAGGAACGATTAAGCTGCAATATTGGAAATAATGCCCCCATGGATGTTGTTACTTATGAACTTCCTGTCATTACGAACAGGAAGCAAAAACCACAAATTAAATATAAAAAAAAATAAATAAAAATCAACGCAAAGTGAAAGAACCCATTTTCAGCCACCTAGCGAGTGATAATTATGTATAGAACCTTTATCAGTTGGCTTGATGCACTTTCTGGCCCGTAAAGCACAATCACCAGTATCTCATGTAACTTAAGCGAATGCGTCATCACAAAAAGACCTACTATATAAGGGTGGTTTCACATCAGCGTCAGAACCTCCGTCCGGAGATCCCGTCACAGATGCAGCTGAAAATATCGGAAGAAAAAGACGGCTAGCTGGGTGGAAAGCGGACGGACGCCATTATAGTCAATGGGATCCCCCTGCATTGTTCAGTTCTGTCTCGAGATGGAACCGTTCAGCCGCAGGGATTCCCCTTCTCCGTTTGTGGAGCAGGTAAAAGGAATCCCCGACACAGATGTGAGAGCAGCCTAAATCAAGTTTTTATATTAAACATATTTTTAAAGATTTTGCTGATTTTTTAATTTTAAATTTTCTATATCATGATCTCAATTAAAAAAAAAAAATCCTAAAATTCTGCAGTTTTCACACTGACTACTAAGCCTAATAATAGTCTAGCACTTCTAGAGAAGACATTTCAGCAGCCATGTCATTACAATCACAGGCAGGATTAAAATGAAAGGTGACATCCATCGATCCATCCAGGATCCACTATTCACAGCAGTTGATGGTCACAGCTCACCTCCTCCCCCTCCCTGAACAGGTCATAAGGCAAGTCTATAACACTCTCCCATACAAGTCAATGACTTCCACACTGTCCACTGTGTTTTTGGCCCATAAGGCTGCTGTAAAGCATATCCCTAAATACTGTTGATTGCAGCTCAGGGAAGATGGCCGCCCCCGTAGTCTTGTACAGACTTAAGAATTTAAAGAAAAACTCCAATTAGAAATTAAAAACAGATTAGAAAAATAAAAAATGTTTCACTATCTGTTTTTAATTAAAAAAAATATACATCTAGGCAATACATTCCCTTTAAACCCCATTACCTTACCAGTCCGCGATAGCTGCTACACCCATGTTCTGGTGGACAGGGCTAAAAGCCCCGGTTCATATATTTTACAGTTCTCTACGTGTCCAACCTAATTCCAACTTTATTTCTAAGTGAAGATGCCGCTTCATGTATTTATATTGCACCGCAGCTCAGTAACATTTATATGCTTGTCCTCATGCAAAGCGTGACTAAGAACATTCCTTATCGCTGGATCCCAATTTAACAGCCTTCTGCAAAAAATTAAACACCTCATTTCATAACAATGGTTCTTGTGTTGTACTACAAATTACTCACGGGGTTGCCATCAAGTCCTGGGGGACCTCTCTCTCCAAAATCACCAGGGAAGCCCTTTAAAAAGGTAGAAGAAAAAAGGAAAGGAGAAGAATAAAAACATATAGAATCTCAGGACCAATTCCCAAATAATCACATATTGTCATACGGGAGGAAAAACGAGCATCACACAACAGGACGACATGCAGAATACACAACAAAGGCGGGCACAGGACAGAAGTGTTGTAATGAAGGGGTACACAGGACCTGGAAAAGAAGGGTTTATTCACTAGGGAGTGTGAGAATTAAATGGGGTCATGTGTAATAACAGGTGTGTTACTTCTGGTAACCAATCCTATGTACTAACATGTTAAAATATCACATAAGCTGCTGTTCGGACTAAAAGCCGTTTCCGGGACAAAGGGGCCGTGGTGCTCTGTAGAGTGCCTTAACCCCTTCGGCATTACTTAGAGATTCACCAGAAACCAAAGAATGGAATGTCACTTGAGAAACGATCAACTTCTGGCGATCACTTCTTAACGGACATTCCCTCCTTTGATTTCCGGTGAAGCACATTCCAGAACGTACTACTATTACTGAATAATTTGGGACACCCTTGGCTTTCCATACCCGGTAAACCCTGACCAGCTGTGGGGGAACATTATTCTCTTTGCATATAGAGTTTTTAGAGTCTATGGCATGGCATTATTTCAATTTTATATGAACTTCCCCCTTTTCTTTAAGCCCCTCTAGGTGTTCTCAATTTCTATATGGTGGCATAGTAAAGGAATTATCCAGATTTGTAAAATTGATGGTTTATTCTTAGGATGGAATATGGGTGGGGGTCCTGTTCTCAGCAGTACCGCCCATGAGTGGTCTGAATGGGCCTCAGGACTCGGGCGAGCTCTACTGCACCATACATTCAGTAGTACCGGTACCTGTGCTTGGCATTGTAGTTTTGTCCCATTCACTTGAATGGGACAAACGTGCAATTCCAAGCGCAGCTGTTACTAAAACTATGGCGCCGTGCAGTGTAAACGAAGAGGCCTCAGAGCCTTTAAACAGTTGATTGGCAGGGCTGCCGAGAGTACGACTCCCATCGATCTCATATTGATAACCTACTAGGTTTAAAAATCTGGAGAACCTCTTTAATCCTTATTGTTCTGCTGCTTAACACCATATCTTCAACATGAAATAAGCCATGAGGATTTACGGGATTGTCTGGTTATACCGGATTTTATTTGAATCCAATTAATTTGCCCTTTAATCTATCATCCTTGGTCATCCACTGTCCTTCCATGAGATGGCCTAACTCACAGCGATCATCACTCTTAAAGGAGTACAGCAGGACAGACATAAGCCCATGGGATTCAATGACGGACAGATGTTGGCCACTACACAGTATCTACAGCTCTGTAGTCTGAAACTAGAGAAATTCTGTGTGTTTCCACATAAAGTCTACGCAGAAATCCTCATAAAATGATGTTCAGGGATGGATATTTGCTGTAAGAGGCAAACCAAATGAAGGATATTCTGGACAACCCTCTTCAAGGACCATACGAACCATAATTTGGTAGCACTTACAAAACATCCATCTGAAGATCTGGGGGTAACGGGATAAAAACAATAGTGTATAGGTGGCCCGAGTCTAGTGGTGCCCATAAAGGTTATGGTAGTGTGCCACATGGCAAAATTGTACTGTTTTTCAGCTGCACAGGATAATTGCCCCTTCTGCCAGTACCCCTACATGGACAGACATTTATAGTGCTGGATAAAAAGATCATATCAGAGGCGTAACTTGAAGCTTCTGGGCCCCAATGCAAAACCAGTAACAGGGCCCCCAACTATAATGCTTTATTCATAGTACTGGGCTCCCTATATGGAGGAGAGAGGCCTTATGGGCCCCCTGAGGCTCCTGGGCCCGGATGCAACTGCATCCCCTGCATCCTCTATAGTTACGCCCCTGGATCATATGATAAAACTAAAAATTCCTGACGTCCAACACTCGGAGTCTCTGTTTTATAGCCTACTCTTAAACTTTACCTTGGTAACCCTCTTCAAAAAATACAAATATACCAAGAAGCGAAGAGCGATACATGTCATAACATCTAGCCACATGTTATACAGAACATTCATGGAAATTACTGGGGAAAAAACATTTTCCATTTAATTCTAACTGCTGGGGATCATAAGCTTTTCCTGATGATAAATATATTGCTTGCAGACCTCAAATCGCTAATGCCAGGTTTTAGTTTTCTTGGACAGCAATAGTAATATGGAATAAATAGAAGTTTTCGCTTAACCGTAGGACTCATCCGACACCCAAAAAAATGATCCAAGTGTCTTAAGACCCAGTGAGCGTCATACCAAAAATGGGGAAGATATCGGTACTAGAGATGAGCGAGTATACTCGCTAAGGCACATTACTCGAGCGAGTAGTGCCTTAGCCAAGTATCTCCCCTTTCGTCTGAGTTGCAGCAGGGAGCGGGGGGGGGGGGGGGGGGGAGAGGGAGAGAGAGATCTCCCCTCCATTCCTCCCCCGCCGCTCCCCGCCCCCCACCGACCCCGAATCTTTAGAGACGAGCGGGGAGATAGATATCAGTTCCTACTTCCACATTACATACATCTAGTGTCACAGCAGCTATTTCTGACTTCAGATATCATTCTCGGCATGTATCTCCTATGTAATTAAGCCTGGGTGATGTTGATAAAAGAGCCCGTGTGCTGCTTATATAATTTCGCTCAATCTTGTCAAACTGCTTTACAGCCTGAAATTTTCTTTTATTGGTTGCGATTTCCAGTTACTTGTTCCTGCAGTCTGGTATTAATTTTTCTGATGTCTGAAAACCTGTTAAACAATACTGAGGCTTACATTGCCAAAAACCCTCCATGGACCAGTTGTAAACATCAAGGCCAGTGAGTAATAGGAGGAAGGTCAGAGTTATTATTTTATATTGATGGTGTATATTTCATATCAGCCAAGTATAGACCAAGCCCCGTTTATATCACATACAGGAGATGTGTTCTATCATACGTCTCCAGGACTGGAGCGCAGCTCAAAAGACTGGGGTTATGGGTTCACATAGGACATGGCAATGCAAACCTATGCAGATGGTATCCAACACATGAGCCTTCACTCACTTTTAATGCAAATGGGCAGATGGAACAATGCCTCTACAGCGCCACCTATTAGAAAGTAGCATTCATGCAAGTCAATGTCTGACCTATTAATCTTTTAACAGTCTTGTAACAATGACCGGGAATATAAACCACAACCAGTGTCTTCTACAGAAGGAAAAGATAACCAGGTACAGACAGACCGTTTTGGGGTTTTTGCCCCTCATCCGTGTGCAGTAGCTTGCTGGCTTGGTTGGGTAAGAGGCTTATGACGTGGGTCTTTCCCTTCTGGAGAAGACTCTGGCTTATATTCACACTCATTGTTAAAAGGCCTGACATGGACTTGCAGGAATTCTGCCTTCTAATAGGTGGCGCTGTAGGGGTATTTTTCAATCTTTCCATTTGCATAAATCTCCCAGAGGAACATGCATGCTTCATAGTCTCCTCCCACCTACTCAGTTGCTCTCCCTAAGCAGAAACTTTACCTCTTCTCCCCCACTTTTCAGAAACTACTTCCTATCGTGCTAGCCTTACAAAATTTGTGAGCCTGGCTGGGTCTACAGTACATCCTCAGCACAGAGCTACTGTACATAGGTTGTTGGTATATAAGTAGCAGGAAACACATTGAATACAGCGTTTAACATATGGGGGCTTTACAAGAGACAACTATGTTTCGTTAGTCGCTGGGAACAGTTGCTACGCAGAGTTGATAGCGTACAAACGACGATTGTTTGCATGCTTTTACATGTAGTGATTGCAGTTCATATTTGCAGTCGCTAAAGTGTACAACTCCTTGAAAAGTTTATTAGCCAATTGTTGAAAGAGAAACGAATGCTGATTTACACCGGACGATAATCAACCAACGACTATTTTTAGCTGAGAAGCAGTGACTAGTCAACAAATTAATCACTCCTCAATCTGTTGGTGACCGTGTTTACACGGAACTGTCGCTTAGGCCTCATGTCCACTAGCGAAATGGAATTGCGGAATCCGCAGCGGATTTTGCCCATAGGGAATCATTGGCCATCCGCGGTCCATTAAATTGATTTTTGCACCGGCGAATGGCATTTTAAAAGAATTGCGTTTTTCACGCGCGGGAGAAAAAACGCGGCATGCTCCATTTTGCCACGGATTCCGCGCGGATCGGCAACATTGCTATCACATTAATAGCAATGTGTGCGGATATCTGCATGCAAAAAAATACCATTTAAAGCAAATCCACGCGGAATCCGCCGCAGATTCTGCGCGGATTGTATTTTTCGAGTGGACACGAGGCCTTACATTCACTTGATTATTTGGATGACCGTTGTTTCGTATAAAGCCACCCTTAAGGTCATTTTACACGGGACGAGCTGTGGGGGAGGCAAATAATGCCTGACACTCATCCCAGTGATGCTCGCTCCTATGCTGTTACAGCGGAGCGAGTATCGCCGGCATCGCTCACAGCACTTCCGGAATGGAGGCGGAGCGGGCCGGGGAGCGTTCTTGCTCCGCCCTCCTCCATTCACAGTAATTAGACAATCGTTCAAAAATGAACACATGCCGTTTACATTGAATAACACATCGTTCAGTTTTCTGCATGCAGAAACGTAACAATTCTCGTTCATTTATTCAGCCGCTGCATGTATTCACACGGGACGAGTATCTCTGAAATTCCCATGGCAGCGAGGGAATCTGAATGACAATTGTCCCGTGTAGAAGGGCCATTACTTAGAACAAGTTTTTCAATGCTTACAAAAATATAAAATCCCACCTTCCTCTTAATTATCTTTTGCACTGCCTGTCAGTAGGGGGCTCTAGACTAAAGAATAATTATTGTTAAAAAACTAATCAAACGATTGGGTTCAAATGACTGAAAAGGAACGATAATTGTTTAGTGTGAATGCAGCCAACGATCGAACGATCAATCGTTCATTTACTGCGGGCGTAAAACCATCGCTAGCTCGTTCAGTCATTCTCACTTATGCAGTAAATGTTAACGACTGACCTAGCCAACAATGTATCTGTGTATAAACAGGTAGCACCAGCAAACTTCGGCATCGTCCGCTTGTTCAAATGGGAAATCGGCAGCTCTAAATGTACCTTATAGCGTATAGTTCTAGAGAAAGGGGATATATAAGCCATACAATCTGCATACATTCCGATTGTGCTGTGCAATTAACACCTTCAAGGCTAGGTCCACATTTGGCCAGAGGTTCTGTTCGAAGTCGCCAATGCAAATCCGTCCAAAAATCCTAGACATAATAGCAGAGAATACTATGCTAGTTTGCCTTGGAAAATGTTGAGGACACGACGGAAGCCAGAAAGACCCCATTACAGTGAATGGCTTCTGTCTGGCGCAGGTTGGCTCAGTCCTAGAACAGATCCGGCTTTCATATTTTCCATTGCTATGACAGAGCGGCAGAACAGAAAGCATAACGCTAATGCGAATCTAGTCTTGCATATTACACATATCTATTAGCATAATAATCGGTCTGTTATCAGCTTCTCAACTGGACTCAACAAACCTATTCCCAGACACTGAGGGAGTGACGAGAGCCCCTAGATAGCTGCAAGTCTATATAGACAACTAATCTGCAAAATTGCAAATGCTATCATATCCCGACAGTCTGTGATTGTTGCAAGATGTAGTTTTGCAACATACGGAGAGCTACAGGCTGAACATCCCCGATATAAATCATTCCACTAGTCATACCAATATCCTAATAATGCAGAACAAGACCAACCTATAACTGCGCACTGACCGACACCCCCTCTACGAGTGGTCACACTACCATAGTGCTACTATGAAGTGGGGTACAGAAAGGACTAGGTCAGGCCTCTTCTCAACTGGCAGAGGCTGAAAGAGTTCAAAATAGACGGATGGAAAAATGGGAAGCAGCCAAAGCGCTGCTTTTCCTGGCCCCTCACACTCTCTCTCCCAGTGTCTTGGAAGGCGAAGAGCTGGCTTGTAACACACATGCACGTGGGCCATATGTAATACAGACAAAAAGCTCTTTGTTTTAGGAAAAGGGGTACATTGCAAACGAGGTGAGCAATTACAGAACCCCCTTAAAAAAAGTGAAAAAAAAAAAGATCTAGAATCATGTTTGGATCACACTTGTGGCTCTAACACCTTAGATGTTAATGTATGGGACAATCTCGTAACCCCCCTTGTTTCGGTGGATGTAGCAGTCTTTGCTATGTCCCACCATCTGTCTGTTGGGCCGCTGATCTCCGGTGTGCGTTCACTCGTCTGCTCTTTGCAGAGTTTTATGACCTTCTCAATTAGGCAGCACCTGGCCGTGCAATAGGAAACAATGGCAGGTTCAGATGCAGCCCAGCAATGTCTAGTAAAACGTGAGCGTTACTCCCGGCTGAAGACGCTTGTGTGCTAGGAACCTTGAGGAACCTTTCACACGGGCCGAAATAGGCCGCAAGATGCATTGCAAGCGTGGTAAATTCAGCACCAAAATCCGCAGGCTACCCACGATCTTGATGCGGAATTGAAAATGGCTTAAAATCTGCTTCCAGGTCCCTCTGCACTGACAGTGGGTCCAAGAATTTTGAGTGGCAGGCCCCCGCAGATCAACTATTTATGACCCATCATGAAGATAGGTCATTAATAGTCATAGTCCTGGGAAACCCCTTTATGTTAATGGTTCTAAAAACCTATTTTCTCCTCCGTTCAGCAGTGAGGGTGCCTTCACACATCGTCACAGACCTTGGATTCAATGGCGTTGCTAGGGCTGACAATGACCATTGCATAGGGGTATTTGCTCCCCGTGGCTCCCTTTATCAATGCTCTGATAAGGTTTGCAGTGAGAATGCAGTGCACCCACCACACTGGCACCGATCATCTAGAATGACCTCCCTTCTTTATGCTACGTCAAGGTACATGAAGGGGCTAAACCATCGAATCGCCAGCTTTACATATTACTTTGTGAAACTCCTCTATTTTTGTGTAGTGTATAAATCTATACTGGACACTTGTAGCTTTATATCGGTCTATTATCCTCCCCAGAACTATGCATACACAATGTATTCTAATAGGTTCCTCGCTCTTCAGTGCCAGTGTCTACAACCCATTAGACCAGAGAGTTACCTATTGATCAACTCTTAAGCCCCATTTACACTGAAAGATGATCGCTCAAACGACAGTTTGAGTGACAGTTTTGAGCGATTGTCTTTGCATAAACTCATAAGTAGCTAATTTGCTACTTAAGAGTTAAATGAAGGTGGAGCGGTGCACCACTGATAACTCCGAGAACAGTAGCTGCTTTGTATATGCAAACAGCTGCTTTGTTCTCGGAGCTTTCAACTGGTATCCCGCTGAGAAGTCCCAGCGGGATACCAACTGAAAGAATGCCATCAACGGTGTCCCGCTGAGAACTCAGCGTTTGGCGCTGATAAGAGTCATCAATGACTTAGCTTGTTAAAAATCAGTGATGAACAGATAGTGCACGATGGCAGCGTGTTTCGATAACGGTTATCGCTCAAAAGATGGCTTTTGAGCACATTTTGAGCGATAATCAGTGTCTAAATGGGCCTTCAGCTGTTCACATCAGGAGAGCTGGAGATTTCCCTCCTTTAGTTAAGGCCAGGGGCCTGTCTGCCAATTGTACGACGACAGTATATCTATCCACACACTTTAAGGTTTAATTTAGTCACCATGTCAGAGTATTTATTTAAGGCCACAAGGCCTCTCGGGCTGGCTAAACCAACTCATTTTGTCAGCCTACACTCAGCAGCACTGATGTGAGCTTGTGAACAAGCTCCCAAGACGGACAATGTCCTCACATTTGCATGGTAAAGTTCCATGGAAGAAGAGTAGGAAGTCCAGAGTAAAGTATTACTGGAACTCCTTGCAGTGGTAAGTCTGCAGTGATGTCATCTTTGTGTGATGACCTCATCTCCTAATTCAAAACACAAAAACCTCACCACAAGATCCTTCCATAGGTTGAAGTTGCAGCCACCTGTTTTGATTGCCCCCATTACATATTATCATGCCCCCTTTTGTACTTTTTTTGCCTGCTAGTAATTACACAAAGTAATTTTTACAAATCTTGTGGTGGGTAATTAATCTGCCAGGAGGGAGCATTGACTAATGAGACAAGAAGAAAGTAATGCTGCAGTTATTAACATAGAAACATCAGATTGAGAAAGCAGAATGGATAAAGCCATCAAAAACTCAGCGTGACAGCAATTATGTGTCTTACTTAATGAGCTGTGCATCATTAACCCCCTCTCTGCCAGCTGGCACACACTACTGGCAGGCAGCAGTAGTATGAAGACTCTTGTTAGGGTTTATAGGTTTCTTCTGGAGGGACTGTAATTACGTAAAAATCTTAGTTTTCCAGACAACTGCCGGGGTCATACTATTCCCTCTTGGCAATCGACATGAACGGTATCTATATACGGGCCGCCTGAGATCAAGGAAAACTATATTCAGTGAAGTAAAAGGTTATCCATCCTACAGCTAGAAGGAAAAAGGCAGAGTATATCCAAATGCAAGAGTGGACCGCATATATAATCATGAAACCTACCTATAAATGCTAACGAACCATCTGGTACCCTATATGTGTTAGGTTGTCGCACCACCCCACTGTGATGAATTCACACATTTCTAGACTACGCATACAAAAAACAAGCTTCAGTACTTCCAACAAATGTGAAGGGGCACACAATGGCTGCAACAATGACAGTAACAAAAACACAGGCCTCAGCCTTTATCAAAGCATGTATGTATGCACTGCACTGATGGGGAAGTGGCTGCCCTCACTTTTGTCTTGCACTCCATTCACCCATCTGTACAAGGTGGCTTAATAAATGTAGCCAGGCATCCAGCTTGCCTTGAGTTGATTGGAGACCTCTGACCCAGAGAGAAGAAGTGTCTTTTAGAGTTAGTTACTAAAGATGAGCGAGCGTACTCGCTAAGGCTAACTACTCGAGCGAGTAGTGCCTTATGCGAGTACCTGCCCGCTTGTCTCAAATGATTCGGGTGCCGGGGGGGAGGAACGGAGGGGAGATCTCTTCCCCCCCCATCCCCCCCAACCCCCTCCCCCCGCTTACCGCCGCAACTCACCGCTCACCCCCCCGCCGGCAGCCGAATCTTTAGAGACGAGCGGGCAGGTACTCGAATAAGGCACTACTCGCTCGAGTAGTTTGCCTTAGAGAGTATGCTCGCTCATCTCTATTAGTTACCAGTCTGATAAGGTTCACCTGGACATGGCAGATGGGCCCACATCCTTTGATCAAAATATGCGCTAAGAACATTGTATTTTTTATCTAGTTAGCATAAAAGTCAGTTGTGCAATTTTATTCAGATCTTAAATGTGTGCTGAGGCACCTGTCCCTGTTAAACATGGTTATGCTGTGACTGGGTATAGCACTTACTAAATACACTTTATATATATAGTACTGTGTTTCCCCAAAAATAAGACACTGTCAAACTAATTTTTGCCCTAAAAGAGGCACTAGGTCTTATTTTACTTACCTAACAGGCTTGGTCTGCATCCACGTTCTCCCGCTGCTCTCCAGAGCTCCACCGCGTCCTGCAGCCCTCGGACGCCCACAAAAGATCACTTCCTTGTTACGGTATTCATGAATCTGGCCTCCAGAAAGCGCTGGCTGTGGGCGTCTGAGGACTGCAGGACATGCTGGCGTTCTGAAGAGCAGCGGGAGGGATGCGGAGCGAGCCTGTTAGGTAATTATTTAATGTATTCCTTTGTTATGTAATGCAGTTAGGGCTTATTTTCAAGGTAGGGCTTATATTTTAAGCCCCCCCCCCCAAAAAAAAAAATCAGGGTAGGGCTTATTTTCGTGGAGAGTCAGTATATCACCACCTATAGTGGTCTGTTGCAGAACCTCCTTCTGATTGTATGTGGGGTCTTCAGATTATAGGACAGAGGTCTGTAGAAATATCTAGCAGTGAAACATGCATTGGCAGCAGCCCGGTAATCTGATGAGGTTTTCCCTCTTCCTCAGATCCAATTCTATTTTGGCAAAGAAAAAAAATGCAAAAAAGGAAGAACTGTCCTGAATTACACTAGTAAAAAAAATATGAATAAAAAAACCCCTAAAATCTCATAATCCAGCGTAATCAAGATTTACGACAAGTTTTGGAGCTCTTCATAATACATGCCACATTATATCAGGTCATCACTGGTGCATCTAAAGCCTCATACACATTATAGAGTTTAATGGCCTGAACCCACCAATAATGGTGGAGTCAGATGATTCTCTGTAGTGTATGGGGGCAACTAAAGTTTCCACCAGCAGTTGACGCTAGAGAAAAGAAGGAATGTTGAATGTAAATGCCCAATCCTATTGTTTCCCAGGAGATTAGTTGCCACTAGAGCTGTCTGGCTGCGGCTTACCTCCCTAAACTTTCGAAAGTTTAGCCAAGCCAAATGTTCATGCGTATGAAGAAGCGTTTTGATTTATGTTGGGTTTTTTGTGTCCCGGCCTTAAAAAGCCATAATTCTTTTTAACATTTTTCCCATTCACATAGCCATACTATGGCTTTTTTCATAGAATGAATTCAATTTCTAATGGCACCATTTTAAAAGGGTTGTCCAAGTTGTATTTTTTCAGTAAAACCCTGTTTATACTCTCCTTTCCATGCTGTGTCCCACGCCGCCGCTCCAGGTCTCCCCTCAAGTTTACAGCCGCCCCGGCTTGTTTACGTCATAGGTGCCGAAGACCATGACAAAGTTCAGCGCTCCATTGCTGAGCTCAGCCATTGGCTGCAGCGGCTGTGAAGTATCGTTAAACGGGAGGGATTGCAGCCTGTAAACAAAGGAGGACAAAGCAGCGCCGCATGACACAGTGGGGAGATACCCTTTTTTTTTTAGTGTGGGGAACAGAGTTTTACTGTAAAAATACAACTCTGACAACTCCTTTAAAGATATAATGTAAAAAACTTTTCTTAAAAAAAATTCTAAATGAGGTGAAATGGGAAAAAAAGGCAAATGCAACATTTTTAGGGGTTGGGTTTGTTTTTACAGTGTTCACAGTTCAGTAAAAATGGCATGTTAACTTTACGGGTCGGTATGATTATAGCAATACCACATTTATAGTGTTTTTTATGTTGTGCTACTTGAAAAAAAGTAGCAATTGTAAAGAAAAAAAAAATTTGCTTTTACAGCCATATTTTAAGACTATGTGATGGCTCTTTTTTTGCTGGGTGAACGGTCGTTTCTATTAGAACAGTTTGGGCGCACATAGAACTTTTTAATAGTTTTTTTTTGGAGATTGAAGGACCTTAAAAAAATGTAAAAAACAAATCTCTTTAAAGCACAATTCTGGGATTGTGTATTTTTTGTTCTGGTGGTTTCACTGTGTGGACTAAAAGTGATCTTAACAGGTTGAACTTTGACAGATGCAGTGATACAAATTTTTGTGTGTGTGTACTAGGAAAAGATTTTTCTTTTTTACTGTGTTGCAGTATATTATACTTTTACTATCAGCCTATTAAGCCTTGCCTACGGTCTACCAGGCTGCTATGGCAGCTGAATGACACCCTGCAATATCATTGCAATAGCGGTCAAATTTGGGTCAGAGAGTGCCCCTCTTTCTGTCTAGTCATTTAAATGCTGGGGCCAGCTTGACCATGGCATCTGAATGGTTGAATGGCTGCGATCAGAGTTATCCGTTATCCCTGGCACTGTGGATGGGTGTTATCTGTATTTTACAGCTGGCATCCACTGCCCAGCACCTAAGTCACTCCAAACTAACTCTGTGCACATCTAATGTTAATTGTCAGATTACAGGAAAGGATTAATAAACCCATGATCAGTACAAGTAAAGCAATGCAATTACACAGTTACTCACCTTTCTATGTAGACTGTATCTGTATATACAGTATAAACTGTAACAGGTTGTTCAACGATACACGTATCCTTTAAGATAGCCGACCAGTGCGGTATATATATTTTGATGATCTTGACAGTCTAAACACATGGATAGCGTTGTGTTTGGTTCTGTAGCAAAGGTGCCGCAATCATTCTACTGATCGGTGAGACAAACTAGGGTCCTACCAACAATCCATTAAAGGGGTTGTCCCGCGCCGAAACGGCTTTTTTTTTTTCAATAGGCCCCCCATTCGGCGCGAGACAAACACAAGGGATGGGTTAAAAAAAAAAAAAAAAAAAAGTTTAGTACTTACCCGAATCCCCGCTCTGCGGCAACTTCTTACTTACCTTACCAAGATGGCCGCCGGGATCTTCACCCACGATGCACCGCGGGCTCTGTGCGGTTCATTGCCGATTCCAGCCTCCTGATTGGCTGGAATCGGCACACGTGACAGGGCGGAGCTACGCGATGACGCGCAGAAGGGGGCGGGGCCAGAACGCCGCTCGTGCCGAGACCCAAGAGAAGGGAGAAGACCCCTCTGCGCAAGCGCGTCTAATCGGGAGATTAGACGCTGAAATTAGACGGCACCATGGAGACGGGGACGTCAGCAACGGAGCAGGTAAGTGAATAACTTCTGTATGGCTCATATTTAATGCACGATGTATATTACAAAGTGCATTAATATGGCCATACAGAAGTGCTTACCTCCACTTGCTTTCTCGGGACAACCCCTTTAATGTTAAAGGCAATGTCCAATTACAAACTATTGATGGCCTATTCTCAGGATAGGAGATCAATAGTAGGTCAACGTGGTTCTGCCATGCAGGACCCCTGCCGATCAGCTGTTTACCGGGCCGATGCGCTCATACACGGAGCCAATTTCTGCAGGAAGCAGTCGACTTTGTTCCAACTGCAGTGGCCTGGCTTAGTATTATAGACCGAACTCCCATTGAAGTGAGCATAAACGCACTGATCAGCAGGGGTCCTGGCGGCAGACCCTTGTCAATCTACTATGGATGGCCTACCCCAAGATCAGTCATCAATGGTTTACAACTGGACAACCCCTTTAAATCCTGAAAGGCCCTATAACAATTTATGATTTCACTGTATATCATATTACAAATTTACAACCAAACAGAAAAATGATGCTAAAAACTAATCTAAAACACAAATCTAACACAGAACCCCACAGAGGGCACGCGTCCTATACTACGGCCTCGCTCATGTGCATGGGGTACGTTCTGTATATGCAGAAACATCTGATTCTGTTTAATGCGCTCTTTCTAGGCTGCAGGAATGGCTAATCTGGCAGAGGTTACAAGGGCTTTGCCAATACAATCAGGATCCAGAAATAGGCCTGCGTTTTCCTGCTGGCTCAGGGGTAGGCGATTACCCAGTCAGTCTTCCAGTCTTGTACGTGAAACGCGTGCGGAGCGCCAGCTGGCTTCATCCAGGTGAACATTTATTGTGTAAGGAATAAAACATTTCTTTACATTGTATTTAAGGAAGATGAAAGCGTGAACGATCCAATTCCCTAATGGGGCGCTGTTATACTGAATCTGTTAACCCATTTCCTGCTCTTAATAAAACGCTGACCTTCCAAACGATCGCCCAGACAGGGCACATTTCTTACAACCACAAGCAAATGTAATATTGGCAGCCGAAGCCGCAAGCAGCTCGGTACTAAATACAACCTGACGCAGGAGAAATCTGCTCTCTCTAATGGAAACCAACCGACTCATTCACACAGAGGAGGGCAGTACTACTCGATACATAAAACACTACTTTTATCTAAAACGAAATATACTAAATTGGCCATACCTCCAGAAACATAACTGCAATGGTTTGTACCCAGATCCTTGAAGTCAGGGGGCCCATAAGGTAGGTCTTTCACATATGAGGAGACCAGTGCTACAAATGAAGTGTTCTACTTGGGGACCCCTTTACAAATTTTGCATTGGTTCCCCAGCTGCTTCAGTTTACACCACTCTATAATGTACCTCCTATTTTTGAACGGGTTCCCAGTTGGGGACAAATTTGCTTGATTGGTTGGCTATCACGGGATGGTGTAACCAGTCCCTCCAATCAGGATTCAGTGGTCAGACTTGGTGCTGGTCGCTCTATGTAGTGAGCTTCTGGTCTTCACTCTTGCCCTCCCTCAAAGAAGGTTGGATTGGACTGGAGTGCAAGGAGCATCCCGATTATGCCTGCAGAGTGACCGCAGACTGACCGGACAGGCGAGAGAAGCATTAAAGCGACCCTCCAATTTTGGGAAAAAATCCCATCCAGGGACCAGAAGGGGCCAAGGTTTATATTACCTGCACTTGTTTTCTACTGTCCATCTGATCTGCCAGTTTCAAGTTCTATTTTCGGCCATCCGAGATGGACAAAAATCTTCAGACTACCTAATACGCTAGAGGGCGCTGTAATGTTAGACTACTAATGCACTACACCTCCTCACGTGATCAGAACTGGCCATACAGAGAGCAGTGCCCAGTTGGCATAAGCTAGATAGAAAATTGCAGCAGCCATCTTGGACAGCCAAAAAAGTGGGATCAGGCACAGCAGATCAGATGGATGGCAGAGAAAAACAAATGCAGGTAATATATCCCCTGCTTCCTCCAGTCCTGAGACTTGAATTCTGTCCCGAAACCAAAGGGTTGCTTTAACTGTGGAAAGCCAGCAGTCAATATCGGGAATCAGAATAAAATGTATTGGCCAGAACAGACACGTTGCAGAGAGGCAGGCAGTAGCAAGGTCGGGGCATTCAGTTTAAGGTACCAAGTAAACTTAGAGAGGGTGAATCCAAAAAAAAAGGCAGAGGAGTAGCGGTGTCAAGAGTCCAAGAGAGAAAGCCACTACAGCACCAGGGTAACATAATGAAGGGTCAAGTGTGCAGTCCATATAGCAGTCACTGCGTGGCTGGGTTGCGGCCAACAACCCTGCTGGTGATCAAGGTCCGTGTGGCTTGCTATGAATTAAAATGTTCATTAGCTGTAAGTTCATAATGGCTGAACAGTTTTAGGCCAACCGTGAGCCCATTAACAACTTACAGCTACTAAATATTTAATTTATTAGCAAGATGCACCACCCTTCATCCCCGGCGGGGTTCTTGGCTGCATCGCACCCCATGAAGCAATCACTATGTAGGAGCGTACCCTAGGTCGGTTTGGTTATATAGTTTGGCTCAAATTCAAATCAGCAACTGTTAATGACTAATGAGCCCAGAACTAGACAGGATAATTAACCCCTATCACGCTGTAAATGGGTTGTGGTAACGAAGTCAAGATGCAAACAGAACAGCAGAACTAAACAGGTCCCCAGGATGAGATGACTATAAAACCTATAAATATAAAGCCTGGAAAAAAAAGCACAGTATGCTGGCCATTTCCCCCCCCCCAGTAAAATGCAGAGTAGCATGATGGAAATCCAATGGACCCCATTGTAGTCCACGGGGGTCAGTTGGCCAATGTTCGTGTCCACAATGTGCCAAATTCGGCACTTCTGTCATTTTCGTTCTGTACTTATGACACAGCAGAACAAAAGAAACAAAAGCAGATGTGAACAGAGCCGGAGACTTGATGGGACAGGGAGAAGGCACCATTAATGGAAGAAACCTTCAGAGTACGTGCACACATACTGAAAATACTCTTTAACAGCTTTTCCCATTCTGGGGGACTCAAAGCAGCCATTCATCTGAATGGCCATCATATAATACTACTTTCCCCAGTAAATGCCTGGCTGGCTGTGGCTTGCCAAGAAAGGATCAGTTGACCACCCAGGGGTCGCATTCTGAAAGGGGACAACCCCTTTAGTTAGAAGTCCGTGATTCATTTATAGAACCCCCTCATTCCAGATTTAATGAGATGCTCCACAGAGACGTACATACTGGAATCAATGGGTTTTGAATCTCAGATAGCAAAATACAGGTAAAACATAACTTATGCCTCGCCAAGTGAAGAATGCAAAACAGCCATATGAGTTCTTGCTAGGACAAAAAGATCTTATGTGGATTTCAAAATTATGATTCGCATTTGGAAAGGACTCTGTAATGGTCTGGTCTTCTCCTCTGCATTAGCAATTGCCTAACGTCCCCTAAATTATGAAAGAATCCCCGTAGGATGAAAAGAACAGCTTGTTCATCGCATGAATCAGAATCCAGCACTGTCCGCTCTCTGTACCTATTATGATACTATAGGACAGCTGCTTCTATGCCAAGAGGCAATCCTCTGCATAGTTCCTGCTAAGGTTACCAACATTAATCATCAAACTCCCATATAAAGCTGCCCATACACCTCCACTATCTTTCGGACGAATGATCATTCAGTTGGCAGCTGTTTCTACCAGCTCCTCCATAAATACGAATATTCGGCTCGGCCCAACGTTCGTGTGTTTAAGAAGGTAAGGAATAGCCGGACAGCTATTCAGGAACAAAAAACATCAAGCATTGAAATTCAATGTCCTCGAGCCTACTTTTCCCCAACATCATTTGTCGGAGGAAAGTGGAGCCGCCACCATACACATTAAGAAGGTAGTCCGGCTCTGTCAATACTGGTGGATTTCGACATCTAAGGTCTAATGTGTATGGGGGGGGGGGGGGGGGGGCTTAAGATTGAGAAAACACTTCTCAATATATTTTTGAATTAATCAAACTAGAAGAGTTACTCTGAACTCATAAGGATGGTGTTGAATCCACTACGACGCGGTGTTTGGATGCAGTCTGATGAAAGCCCAACTGTCCAGCAGCAGCTGGAAGACAACAGATTACAGGTCCAAGGTAATTCTTATGTTCATCTACAACACGAGTCGAAGACTTTTAGCAACCTCAATGTTATTGAAGTGTAGGATGATGCTCAATACTATGAAATATATACTCCCCAATTAGATGAACAACCATTTTCAAGCTACAGACCGGCTAGGGGGATCCAAATAGAAAAAACATGATTGTGCTATCCAATGGAAGATCACCACTATACTTATCCTAGTAAAGCTGGGGGTGAGAGGTTTCTTTCGGGTAGGAAACAAAAGCTTGAGGACAACGGATGTCAGCTCTACTGGGCTACGAGTATAATTTCTGTCCCATGCCTCCCTTTACAATTGGTGGCACAGCTCTGAAAAACCATCCAGCAGATCACAGCCCTTTGAGGGACGTCTCCTACTTTGTGCCAAGTTGCAAAATCCCTTTGAAAATGCAGCTGATCTCCCTGAGTCCTTCTCTCGGCACGCCTGGCAAACTGATTTTGTTGGGGAAAGCCTGACATTTCCCGTGCAACAGCCACTGCAGAGGAAATGTAGCATTATAGGAGGCTCATTCACATGAATGGCCATCATGCAACAACAGGATGGCAGAAGGTCTGCTTGGATGGGAGCCACCACTGAGCAGCTATCTGTTCTAAAACAACATAGACTCTCCTGAACCAGTCTTCAGCTAGCGAGCAGAGACAGTGCTTGGCTGAGCAGGTCTCTTTCTTAATTCTAGCGATCAGTGGGGTCTCAGCACCCAGACCCCCACTGATCAAAATTAATGAGATGGCCCTATGGCATGTGTTATATTCACATTAATTTGCTGCTAGGCTTGACAGAATAGGGCTTAACAGGATTAAGACTACTTTCACATGGTGATGCCATCTACATACTATGGCCTGAGTAGTGGGACAGCCGCCATGTGTTTTTCCATGTCCTGCTTATACCATGTGCAGTGGCCCAGAATGTCTATTCTTGGCCCCCTCCATAAATGTCAAGTCTTTAGTAAGATGCGCTGTACAAAGTTGTCTAGTCAACTTGTTATGTGTATTGCACAGCTGCAGCAAACGAGAGGTTAATGTTTGCATGAGACTAGGAGATGCCTGTAATGTATCAATATTTGTCTAGTCACGTGATCTGCTTTGTCTATAACCATGAGCGTTTTGGGAGTGGTAGTGGTTCATCCTCTTCAACAGTAGAGAGGAGTGGAGTGCCAGCCACATGGGGGTACCTGTACCCTCCTGTGCTAAAGAGGAAGAGAGGCACCCGGAGGATCCCAATGCCAGGGACCGAATAGAAAGGAGGAGAGAAAGAGCGTGAAAGCAGAAAAGCCAAATTCATTGTGCAGAGGTACTGCGCCACGAGAGTGTCTCTGGAGTGACCCTACCCCTATCCTCCTCTGGAGAGTTCCCCTTCCAGGAGTAGTGGCTTGCAGATAACGGGGACTGCAGGACCAGTTTCATTCTGAGCCTCCCTCCCTGATCTCTAATCTTTTGTCTACCTGCACCAGTATTTTAAGAAGTGTATTTTTGCAAAGTTATTCAGTAAAGTTTTGTCTGGCTCTGACCGTTCCCAGAGCCTGAGGTACGTTAATCCAGTCTGAAGCTTCTTTATTTGGGTCATTCCGGTAGGTAACGGAATGGTGGCATCACCCGTGACAACGTTATCTCCTGTTCTTATGTTTATTGGCCATCCCTCTCCTAGGGGTGTCCGGATGAGGCCCAGTGCTGCTCTGGCCGAGGCTACGTGTGTCCCTCCAGGAGGGAGTCTGGTAAGTGCCACCGTGACAAGTGTCCACTCCAGCCTCCCAGCTCCTCAACGTATACCCTGTGTCCGGAGTCACCCTACGGGACGCTGCAGATGGCTAACTGAAGCCACAATACAGTATTCCATTGTGTTCCAGTTGCACCTCATGTTTCCAGTTTGCAGACAGATGTAACGCAATGGTTTGATCAATTCGGTTTGTGACACTACTATGTCATGACATTGCATTCTAGGTCTTTATCTTCCTCTAGTTCATGGAAATCTCCAACTTTGGGTACAACTAAATTGAAATGAAGTCTCTGCTGCCCTCATTTGTGATCATTATGTACACAATTTGGAGCTTTTATATCTTCACTGACAGACCTGGCAGAAACCCAGAGCATGAAGTTATGTCCTCCTTGAGTGGCTTCAGAATGCTTTACATTTTCTGGCTGTCATTCAGCAAAGTTATGGCGGTTGTAAATGCTGAGTAGGAACCTGGGAAGGAAAATATTGGCGGGAGAGAGTCAAGGGATGATGTAATTCTCCACGTCCATATCGCAGTAATACGACTGGTAACGTGTATGTTAACTGACTGTGCTTTTAATAGTTCAACCTCGAAAATGGCTGCCTCGATCTGTAGGTTATTGACCCTTGTGTCCAGATTGTGAATGAATGTGGTCAGATTTTACACCAAGAACCTAAAATAGGATTATGAAGGCCAATAGAGAAAAAGCTGAGAGAAACTTGTATATGGATATTAAAAGATCAGCATTGGATATAGGTGAGAAAGAACTGTTAATGTGGTCTCCATCTACGATGACCTTTCCAACAAGGCAGTGGTGGACTGGACTTAGAAATAGGGTAAGTATCAAATTATCATTTTCTGTATTGTTTTGTAGAGCAAAAATTGAAAATCACTGAACAAAACATTTCTGCCACTAGGTGGCATATTAAATGGTTGTACTAGATGCAGCTCATTGGAGGTTTTGTGCTCAACAGCACACCAAATGGTCAGGTACAGTATTGCAAGTAAAACTTATTGATAGCTTTAATTTGAACCATTATCATTACTTGAAGAGTAATGATTTTGGTAGTAAACAAACTCAGAGCTCATGCGCACAGTGGGTCTATGTATGGATCTACAATATGGCATCTTGGACGCAGTAAGAACGCTTCGTATACTGTACCTCTAATTTTATATGGTTTCACAAATTAATTCTACATGAATCTGATAGGAAATCTAAAAAGGCAGCTTCCTGTGATTGCTGTATTATGAAAGTATTCTCTTCTGGAAGTCTTGCCCCAGAGAATACTGTGATTTACAAAGGTGCCATAAAGAGGTAAGCCAAGTGACTATAATGCCAATGGGTCCGTGCGCATGGTGTTGTCCACTGCATGGACCCTTATACAACACAAAAGCATTACATCGCAACTCCAACAGCCTGGCTGATGAGCCAAGTAATAGCAGTTTGGAAGGCCATAACCTTGGACCACCTATAGATTTACAATAGTTTGACAATCGTTGCCATAAATGCTACCATTTTCTAATCAATTAGGCCCACACAGCATGAAGAACTTCGTTTCCACATGGGTTTGCTATAGTTCATTACAACTACTCCCTTTCTGCCCCTTCCCCAATACCGCAGCTATATTTTATTGAAGAACGGTTTTGAAATAGTTACTGAGCAGAAGTTGCCAACCATAAACAAGGCAGAATATACAAACCACGGGACCTTTGCCAACACCGATCAAATAGCAGGTCTGGCTCTGTAAAAAGTTAGGAAAAAGGAAACTCCAAATAATGACTAGTGCCGGCTCATACCAGAACAAGAGGACAACACATGGACTTCCAACGTTGGATCCGGTATTGTGCACGGACAAGGGAGATGCCAAGCCAGTTCCTGGGTAAATGTACCAGAGAAGTATCCATGGGGAGGTATAAAACCGCAATCATTTATTGAAACATATTGTAAAAAAAACACAAAGTCCACCACCAATATAACCACGGTTCACTTAAAGGGGCTGTCAGACTTTTTTTTCTTCTTTAAATTGTTGGTTCCCCATTCCCCCAAGGTATATACAGACAATATACTTACCATGGCACCAAAGCACCGTTTTGGAGCTTTAGTATGGGAACCATGACATCACCGGATCCTCTATGTCATGTGGGCTTCTACATTAGATGCCCAGGTGAAGCCCCACCTGTTTACCAGACGTCCCTGCTGCCAACTGTGTTGGGTCTACTGGCTGTTGCCATTACATGGGTAAATAACCACATGACCGCTACAGGCAGAAAATGTAAATGAAGTGGCAGGAAGATCGGAGCAGCAGCAAACATTTACAAACTGGGTTCTCTAAGGGGGCTTTCACGTCTGCGTCGGGGCTTCCGCTTTCCTGCGCCGTTCGGGCAGCAGGAAAGGGGAATTCAGGCGGCCAAACGTTTCCTTCACTGGACGGAACCGAATAGCGCTGGAAGGACTCCATTGACTATAACACAGTCTGCCCACTTTATGCCCAGCTGGCCGGCTTCTGGACAGAAGAAAAAGTGGTGCATGCAGCGCTTTCCCTTTCAGTATTTCCAGCCACATCTACCGGTATGACGGATGCTCCGGCCGGAGGTCCCGACACAGATGTGAAACCACCCTAACTTATACAATAAATCAGACCTATAATTCAAACTATTTGGCACTCTTTAATCAAGTTTTATTATGCAGTATGCCTCCCACAACAGAACAGCCCCATAAAGCTATTTGGGCTTGTTCAATGCCAGTGACAAGTAAGGCATTGTGATCACCATTTTAAACTTTAAACAAATCTGTCAGGGTCATCAAAATATTTTTGGGGGTTTAACCCCTTCAGTGGCAGGTTTATTATTACCATGTCATGCCTCACACTTTGAAAGTTTGTATTATGGCAGGGAAATCTCCGGGGCTTGCTGTGCTGAGTATGCAGTAAAAACCCCAGAAGATTTCAGATGACAGCTCAGTGCTCTGTACATTTCAGCACTAGAGCTGTCCACGGAAATCTTCCGGGGTTTAACTGCATGATCAGTGCAGCAAGCCCCAGAGATTTTCAGGGCGTGCCACTAAAGGGGTTAATGGGGCTGTACCAAGA
This sequence comes from Eleutherodactylus coqui, assembly GCF_035609145.1. Lineage (NCBI taxonomy): Eukaryota > Metazoa > Chordata > Amphibia > Anura > Eleutherodactylidae > Eleutherodactylus > Eleutherodactylus coqui. Next base: position 23,916,517 of record NC_089846.1, on the reverse strand, counting down.
TTTCAAGTTATCCCCTATCCATGACTTAGTGAATCCTGCACTGAGCATGGGTTTGAACCAGATGACCCTGGAGGTCTCTTCCAACTTTACTATTCTATGAATAACTTGCTGAGTCTCACTGCTGAGACACCTGCCAATCTTGAGAACGGTAATCCTGTGCCCCCCATCCTCATTATGGTGTTACCGCACCTCCTGCAATCAGAGGGAGAAAGAACAGGGCACTGGTCATGCTGGCTCTCCATTCACGTTCAATGGAAGTTCCATCAGTGTAGTTGAAATGAATGGAGCAGTGGAGCACCTACTCAGCCAGTGCTCCATTCATTCTAACAATGCAGGGGAATAAGCAATCCCAGCAATGACAGGCAGAGGGAGACAGAGAAACCCCGTTCTTGATATCAGCGGGGGTCTCAGCTGTGAGACCCCAGTGATCAGCAATTTATCCTCTATCCTGTAACTTGAACTCGTGGTACAACCCCTTTAAGCCTAGAACAGATGGGGGAAGTTGCAGCCATCTGTTCTGCAATCCTAATTTTTAACTTACATGGTGTGCACCCGATATTTTGTAAAAAGCACAAGCGGCATTCCAGGCAATACCATGTGGATGGTGTCAGAGTTGACGAAGAAACGCAGCCTGTTAGTTGCGACTGATACCGTTTGGTTTGGGGCAGGTATCTGCATAGTGTACATCTAGTGGAACAACATCTACAGTACAACAGCTTTTACATTGTGACTAATGTGCAAAAGAGTCTCTATACAATCTTGGTGACAAATCATTGCCTTGGCTTACTTGTCTCTGGAATCGAAAGACTTTGCAAAACTAAAACGGGGAGGGGGATATGTTTAAAACACTACTGTCACCGGAGGCATACTGGATACTAAAACCTGATAGAGGAGAACCAAAAGGTCTGAATCTCCTTTTTACTAATGTTCATTAGCTGTGACCGCGGTATTTGTACAAGATAACATAAGTTCTGCACACTACGGAATACTACAGTGAACATGGAGGACTACATATAAGTCCAATCACCAGGACCACGGGACATGTAAACGTAGGATGAATATCCAAGCATTTATTCCAATTTTATGTTCTTTCCTTTTAATTTTGGTTTACTTTATAATTGTTTTATATTATTGAATGTAATTTTGTGTTTTTTATTATTTTTTTATATTCAGTTCTGTTTTAGTAATTTCAGCCTTTCCGTTGACAAGGGTCACATTCACTGAAACATTCATATTATGGTTTGGGCTGCAATAAATTAACACTTTGGTTACTATACTAATCCATCACGTTTACTAAATGTTGTTCCCGCCTCGGGTGTAACCTGTTCATGTGTTGAATACATATTGCCGTATGAACATGTCTGATTGTAAGTCATTGCACGTTTACATGCACTGCGGACGTTTTTCCACATCGCCAATTTGTCTTCGGCTAGGAAAGCGGATAGATATTGATCTGAAACACACTGTGGTTTATTGGTGGCACACCTTATATGTGCTTTAAAGGGAACCTGTCGGGCACTTTATGCCATCCTCCCTGTGGGCAGCACATTATAGCGACAGACATGCTGATTGCAGCGGTGTGTCACTTATAGGGTAATGTGCGGTGGTTTTTAAGAACTTACATAATGTTTCTGCAGCTCCCAACAAGAGAGGAGTCCAGTTGATTCAAGAGGAGCCACTAAGCACCTCCCACCCCTGTGAGGCCCCTCCCACCCTCTATGATTGGCAGTTGTCTCAGTGAGGGTGGGGCTACTGGTCCTCATTAATAAACTGGACTCCTCTCTTGCCAGGAGTTGTAGAAACACGCAGAAACATGATGCAAGTTCTTACAAACCAATGCACATTGCCCTATAAGTGGCAAATTGCTGTAATGAGCCTGACTTCCTTTACTTTCTGCTAGTCCGAGGACATCATCAAGCACATGACAGGTTCACTTTAACAATAGGTTTCAATAAAAGATCGTAAGACAGTTCTATGCCACAATACAGCTGAGCAACAGCTCAATGTATCGCTTACAACCACAAAGGGAGATCTGGAGTTAAACACACACGGAGGTGCACTGCAGACAGGGTTTTATGCATTAACTGCTCCAATCATTGGAGGTGGGATGCAGCGTTCCTGTCTGACAGAGAACTAGCCACAAATTAGCAAGTAGTCACCTTTCTTCTAAGCCCTGCCAGATGATAATGCTCCATGTGAAGGGCTCTAAAAGCAAGAAACATGATGTCCTGGGTTCTATGCCAGGACAATAAATTGATGTCTGTGACCACTTATGTACACAAGATCTAAAAGATTGCTGTCTTTTTGAAGCAGCAGGTTGTCCTACTCTACTTACAGCCGTATTCCGCATGACATAGAAGGGTAAGTATGTCTACAATTTGAAGAGCTCACGGGTCGTTTCTATGATTAGATCTGGAGAAAACCAAAAAAAGAAACCCATAAAGAGTAATATTGCGTGCACATGTAGCAGTAGAGGTGCGGCTAGACGTGGCACCACCACTGCATCATAAAACCTGAGATAACGTGCCAACATAGAGTCACTTTAACTTACTTCCATAAATTCTCTATGGCAGGATGGAATCTTTGCACCCTCACTAATCACAAGAATGGTGGTCCGAAAGGGCAAGCATGAGTACTGCTGCTCCATTCATCTTAATGGGACTGCCACTGATAGTTGAGTTCAAGCACTCTGCCATCTCTTGCAGTCCCACTGAAATGCATGGAGTGGCAGTGCGCACACAGCGGGACACGGGATTCCCCGTCCTCGTGATTGTGTCGGACACCCACCAATCGGATAGTTATCCATATCCTGTGGATAGGGGATACCTATCTGGTACAGCATAGGCATAACTTTACATTTTTGCACAACCCTTTAAAAAAGGGTTTTTGCAGTGTGGACTAATCATTCATTAGGAGGGTCCCTCTTGCAATAAGCTGATCAAAGGATTAATCCACCAGTGACCACAGCTAGTGGGGAAATCCAGCAGTAGATGCTCAAGTACCCTGCAGCACCACCACAGGTGAAATGAAGCATTACACAGTTACAAGAGACAAAAAAAAAAACTATACATGCTCTCTTAGCTAAAAGAGGAGGGTCCTAAGCAGAGGACTTCTCTCTATTAAAGAGACTGCCCCAAGAAGACATCCCCTGTTCAACTGACCCCATCAGAGCATATGGATGTTAGACCGGAATCACTTGCTTGGGACTCCCCTTTATGAGCCAGAATGGCGAGAGCCACTCTGTAAAGGGCCCTTTTACACACAAAGATGATCGCTCAAAAGATGGCCTTTGAACGATCATTTTGCATAAATTACTAACTGGTACTAGGCCAATTAGTAGCTTATTAATGCGTGTGAGCCGCTGGGGGATATATTCAGAGAACAGCGGGTGGTCTGTTCTCTGAATACATTCCCCTTGTCCTGCCGCGGGGCTGACAGTTGAGAATGTTATCAGCGCTCCCCACGGAGAACACAGAAGTCCCTGCTATCAGCTCTTCTGCTGAATGATGTATTTTATGCCGAACATAAAATCATCGTTCGGCAGAAAAGTGAAAGATGGGCACATTTACACGCAATAATTATCACTTAAAAGATGGCTTTTGAGCGATCATCGTTGTGTGTAAAAGGGCCTTAAAGGGGTTGTCCCACGCCGAAACGTTTTTTGTTTTTTTTCAATAGCCCCGTCGTTCGGCGCGAGACAAACCTGATGCAGGGGTTTAAACAAAAAAAACGGATAGTACTTACCCGAATCCCCGCGCGACTTCTTACTTACCTTGCGAAGATGGCCGCCGGGATCTTCACCCACGGTGGACCGCAGGTCTTCTCCCATGGTGCACCGTGGGCTCTGTGCGTTCCATTGCCGATTCCAGCCTCCTGATTGGCTGGAATCGGCACACATGACGGGGCGGAGCTACGAGGAGCCGCTCTCCGGCACAAGCGGCCCCATTCAACACGGAGAAGACCGGACTGCGCAAGCGCGTCTAATCGGGCGATTAGACGCTGAAATTAGACGGCACCATGGAGACGAGGACGCTAGCAACGGAGCAGGTAAGTGAATAACTTCTGTGTGGCTCATATTTAATGCACGATGTACATTACAAAGTGCATTAATATGGCCATACAGAAGTGCTGAACCCCACTTGCTTTCGCGGGACAACCCCTTTAAATGTGGTTTCCATTATGGCAGGCTGGGTCATTCTTGTATTACATCTGATTGGCTGTCATAGCTTTCCCTGAAGTGAACGTTAAAGATGGCCACGACTTTCCCTGGTGTGCTGGGAGCAGGATCCAGAGTGATCAGTCGTTTGCCCTGGGGACCACATTCTGAAAGGAGTTCGAGTTGTCTCTGCTGATAAAATCCCTTTAACTTTCACAATTCCCCCATAAGGTTTTTGAAAATAGATTTTCTAAACCAGACAATCCCGACAATTTAATGTTAATTTATCCCATTTTAGTTGTCCCTGGTTTCAGAAGCTGAATCTGCGCCGATGACTCTTAGGAGAAACTTTCTGCACCGTTCATAAGAGGTTATAGACACGAAATACACAGCAGTGCGATATGATGCAGCGATGTGTAATAGAGCTCTTTAGGGTAATATCAGTGTAATAAATGTGCTTATTGTGTCGTCCCAACAATAGGGGTGGTTACTTATTGCTCCCGTTTACAGCTGCATGCTGGGAGTTTTGGATGACCTACTGCTATTGTGCATTCTTTCCTTCGAGTGTGACCATTATCTATAAGTGTGAGGTTAGACACAAGTGAGAAGAGGCCTGGAAGGCATTACAACAGCTACTACAGACATGGACACGTCTGGTTAATAATCTGGCACACACAGGGAAAATAGAAGATATTACAGTAAGCAGTAGGAAGACTTGGTTTCCTGTTTCATTACACTAGGACTGCAAAGTAGACAAGGAAAAACTTTACCGGCCTACCCATCGTGCCCCTCTTCCCAGGAACTCCAGGCAAACCCTGCGTGGAAACAGAAGAACAAGACGGCTTAGGTTACAAGTTTACAAAGACATCTATGTACAGAGCCAACATGGAAAGGCACCAAATACAAAGTCACAGAAGAGGCTGCACCCCCACAGCAACAGAAAAGGTGCTGAAAGACGACCCTGCCGATCCTGCGCGGGAAGGCTGAGCCTTTAATACGTGCGATAACACTAGGAAATGTAACAGTTATGGTCAAGAGCTACAAAGACTGCACTTTTTCAGAAAAGGTATATGTAAGGTATATGTTTTTTGTTTGTTTAACATTAAAGGGATTGTCCTTATGATAGGCCATCAATAGCAGATCCGCTGTTTGCCAGGCCAGTGCGCTTGTGCCCTGATCTGATTTCTGCAGGAAGCATACAGCTCCGTTCCTACTGCAGTGGCAAGGCTTGGTATTACAAGAAAGATTCTATTGTAGCGAATTAGAACTTTGTTAAATCAGCCCGGGCAGCGGCAGTCAGAAGGGAGCGATCTGCATCCTGCAGTATATCAGCTCAATGCACAAGCGCACTGGCCTGGTGAACAGCTGATCAGCTAAGGTCGATCTACTATTGGTGATCCTGGGCCACTGACCATTTACAATGGGACAAACTCCTTTAATTGTAGACTGCTTAAAGGGAACAGACATGAAGTATTTCAATGTTAGGCTATGTCGGGATAGATGCCATCCAGGAAGTCCCTACAAATTGGTTTGCTATGCGATTTTTTCTTTGACAGGTCGCACTTTTTTGACTTCTTTAGTTACTGCTCACTTTCTTATTGAATATGAGATGTGAATGATCTATGAGGGGGTTATGTCAATATGGTATTTTGCATATGAAGGATTACTATGTGCTGAATCTATGAGGTCACTGTTTGGGACTCTCTCTTTATTGTAATATATTAACAAGATTGTTTACAATTGTTGGCCGTTTTGGCTTCTTGGCACAGTCTTGGTTTACCCTTTGGCTGTATTTTGTATTACATAGGTTTACACATGTATCCATATAACCTTTGAGTTATATTTGAGTTTGTCTTATGCTAATTTAGTTTTACATCAGATTCCTGATGTCCATTTAGCGCGTGCGCCAGGTAAAGATTTTGGCATATACTCAAAGCATATTCACAGGGTTCCATTAGCACGACGAAGGCCAAAAAAGCATCGTAGCATTCGTCTACCTTGTATACCTAGGTAAAACGCGAAACAAAAAAAGGTAAGCTACAGTGTAGAAGGTTACGCTAATCCATACAACGGTATGCAGTAAAAAACCATTTACTGTGTGGTATACATTTCTTTGGAGCCGATGGGTGATGGATGCCCTGTATTGCATCTGGCACAGGTCTGGGAACTTTTCCTGGCTTGTAAGTCAAAGGGGGTGCATTATTATCAAGTGACCAGGCTCTTACGATAGCCGTATACATTAGATCTAGATCGGCCAAACACTGATTTTGACATGTCCAGCCAACCATCTAATGTGTGTGGGAGCAATCAGGATCATGCAGATGGCTTTCAGCTGCCCAATCCTTGTATTCTTGGAAGATAAGCTGCTGCCAGAAGCATCTGGCAGCGGTTTTCTTCTCTCCCTTCCATTTACAAAACATGCATTCTCAGCTGAGCGTACATGTTCCTGGGTGTCGGGTGAGGGAGCTGTAAGCCAAATGTATGGGCAGCCTAAGCCTTAGACTATGAGTAGAACAAACTAGTAACTCATTATTTAACCCCTCAGTGACTTGCCCATTTTGTGACTTGCCCCCGGCCTAGCGGCAGCCCCCCCCCCCCCCCGGCCTAGCGACAGCCCCCCCATCGCAGCGGCAGCCCCCCCCGGCGCAGCGACAGCCCCCCCGGCCCATCACTTACCTGGACAGCTGGACGGCAGGACAGCTGGGCGGCTTCTCCGGCAGCTCTGCAGCTCTGCACCTTCCTCTAACAGAGGAAGGTACAGAATGGCCGCTCCAGCGTGCTCCCGAGCAGTGACAGCTCATCTGCGCATGCGCAGAAGAGCTGTAGCGGGGAGCACACTGAAGCGGCTCGTGCTGAATGGAGAAGACCGGACTGCGCAAGCGCGTCTAAAAAAGCAAGCTGCCGGCGAATTTAGACGGAACCATGGAGACGAGGACGCTAGCAACGGAGCAGGTAAGTGGAATAACTTCTGTATGGCTCATATTTAATGCACGATGTATATTACAAAGTGCATTAATATGGCCATACGGAAGTGTATAACCCCACTTTGTTTCGCGAGACCACCCCTTTAAGGACCAAGCGATTTTCGTGAAAGCCTTCACCAATTGGTAAAAATAACATGATCATTTTCTTATGGGGATCAGCAGGATGACTGCTAAGATATATAGAGATGTTTTTATTTATGTTTTTTACTACTTTACTAGCACAATAAAAACATGTTCTTAAAGATGGACTCTGCATCCTAGCATTCTTAGGGCTTATTCAGACGATCGTATATCGGCCGGGTCTCTCTCTGCAGGGGGAGGAGGCTGGAAGATCCAGGAGCAGTGCACTGAGCTCCCGCCCCCTCTCTTCCTCCTCTCCGCCCCTCTGCACTATTTGCAATGAGGAGAGGCGGGGCGGAGCTAATTCCCGGAACTTAGCCGCCATCCCGCCTCCTCTCATTGCAAATAGTGCAGGGGGTGGAGAGGAGGCAGAGAGGGGGCGGGAGCTCAGATCACTGCTCCCAGATCTTCCAGCCTCCTCCCCCTGCAAAGAGGGACGCCGTAAATTGGCCGGTGTGAATACCTGGCAGATATACGGTCGTCTAAATGCACCCTTAGACCCATAATATTTTTATTTTTCCTTCAACAGAGCACTGTGACGTCTTGTTTTATTTTGGACTGCTTTTTATTGCCCTTTTTTTAGGAGGCGAATTAAAGAAAAATAGCAATTCTTGCACTACTTTTTAAAATTATTTTTACGGCGTTCAACATGAAAAGCAAACAACAAAATATTTTTATTGCTCGGATCATTATAATACCTATAATGTGTTGCTTTGTAAAAAAAAAATTGGCATTTTATCCATTTAAAGGGTTTTTGTAAAGAAAACCAAATTTTTTTAAACAGCATTAAGAAAAAAAAAAAGAAATTAAAGTTTATTTTGAACTTTTTTTGACACGGTTTTTAGTCCTTCAAGGGATTTTGAGGGTGTGATCATTTGATCGCTACGATAGTACACTGCATAACTTATGTAGTGCCTATAACTTCTCGAGTCTGCCAGAGGACGGGTCTAATAGACTGGGTTACACGGCAGACATGGAGGTCTTACTCAGCCCTCCAGATGCTATGGCAACCCATTGGTACTTTGTGATCGCATTGCTGGTTTCCAATGGGTGACAGGAGGAGTCTCTTCCCTTGTCATCTGCTTACATGGTGCAGTTACTATTAATTGTGGTATGTAAAAGGTTAAACTACCAGGATCTGAGGTTTCTCTGTTCCTGGCAGTTAAAACAGAAGCCTGGCTGTCAGCAGTCAACTAAGCCATCGTCTTAAAAAGCTCTATGTACACGCCGCTGCCTTGAGGTCATATTCGATGCCGATCTCTCCTTTACCCCCGACATCCAATCTCTGGCCCGAACATGTCAGCTGCACCTCAAGAACATCGCAAGAATCTGCTCTTTTCTCACCGTGGACACGTTAAAAACGCTTACTGTTGCCCTCATCCACTCCCGGCTCGATTATTGCAACTCGTTGCTGATCGGCCTCCCCTGCACCAGACTCTCCCCTCTCCAATCCATCCTGAATGCGGCAGCCAGGCTCATCTTTCTGTCCAGCCGCTACTCGGACGCCTCTGCCCTGTGCCGGTCACTGCACTGGCTGCCCGTCAAATACAGAATTCAATTTAAACTCGCTACCTTCATCCACAAAGCCCTCCACAGCACAGCGCCCCCCTATATTGCTTCCCTCATCTCAATCCATCACCCAGCCCGGGCTCTCCGCTCTGCTAACGAAACTAGACTGCGCGCCCCTTTAATTCGAACTTCTCCTTCCCGCCTCCAAGACTTCTCCAGAACAGCACCGGTCCTCTGGAACGTACTACCAAAGGCTACTCGAGCAATCCAGGACTCAAAAAACTTCAGGCGTGCTCTAAAAACGCACCTCTTCAGGAAGGCATACCGCATTCCCTAAACCAAACCCCTCTGTACTCCACCTGATAACATGCTTACTGACCTACTGACTGCAATCCCTGACAGCCACCATCAACTGCCTCTGCAGTCATACCGATTCTGCTGTCACACGGCTAAATGTCTGACCATTGTCTATGTGTATAACATCGCTCACTCTCCACCTCACCATACAGTGTACATCTCCAGCCCCTTTACCTTCTTTATCACCCCATTACTTGTAGTATGTAAGCTCGGTGGAGCAGGACCCGCACCCCTATTGTTTCAATCAACTGATTACTATTAGAGATGAGCAAGCATGCTCGTCCGAGTACCACACGGCAGTCGAGAAAATTTTATGGCTCCTCCCCGCTTTGCCACTTCCTGCTGTGACGTGCCAACCCTCTGCATGTCTACGAGAGACAGAGAGAGAATGAATTGACACCTGGTGGGTCCATTGAACAATGCTCGAGCCTCCCATTGACTTCAATGGGGTTTGTTACTCGAGCAGAACTCTCGAGCATTACAAAAAGCTCAGCTCGAATAAAGAGCACCCGAGCATTTTGGTGCTCGCTCATCTCTAATTACTATGTAACCGTGGTTCTGTAATTTTTGTACTTTTGTCTTTCTGTATTTCCCCTATCTATGTAAGCGCTGCGGAATATATTGGCGCTATACAAATAAAGATCATTATTATGTGCAGGTTTAAAACGCATTAGAAAGGTCAATAAAAAGACGCAATGGCCGTCACTATGGACTAAACCAGTATCCCTAATTACGAGGAATACTGAATCAATAGGAAGGAGTGATTGCAATGAGGTGCTTAAATAGCGGCTATGTAGGTGTCCATACTGACTAATGATCCCATTGAGGCATATGATAACCACACTATGGTCATGAAGACACATGTTTGCCCGACGCAGGAGGAAGAAACTGCAAAATGGATGTCTGTAATGTTGGTTCTGCACTTGTATAAGCCATTAACACTGCTAACGTGACACTGCCAGGTAGATCTATGCACAAGTGCCTCATAGACCCCTCACTGCCTCAACAACAAATACCCATGACAGGTTGCTTACTCATGAAGTGTCAGACTGACATGTCTCATTTGTCTAGATTGGTCTTATCTACTGAAGAACTACCACCCTCCGACTCATGAGGCTGAGTCAGGACCCAATGACTAGTAGTGGAGCTACAGATGCTGGTGCTTGTTCCAAAGTTGAGGAAGGTACGATCATCTCATAAGAGCACTGATAAGACTTCCTGACATTGAGATGTGCAGCTATAATTCATTTCCATGGCAAGGATGTAAAAAAGCAATTCTACTTTACAGCTGAATAGACAAAGCCCCATTCTCCTACAGCGAGCCAACTGGATCATCTGCCATGCGTTACTCCATTGATGATCATCCTTTTGTCACCCCTTGATGAATGTCTCTCATGGTAACGGGGTAAACAGACACATCAGCCTAATTACTCCAAGTACTCGGCCTCTTTTAAAGAGGGTCACGATTTCCTGGCCACTGACAAGAGGTCCTCTGAATCTCCACACTCCCCGCCTGTAGTCGATTGCTCTATAAAGCTCTCACCCACTGCGCCTGGAAGTCTCTAAAGCGATTGAGCCGCTCGTGAGTACAACAAATGGATAAAACCTTCTTACTCCTCAATTATCCACAGTCTAGTTAGTGAAGGAACTGGAATGTGTGTAACAGATTGAGAGGCTCTTGCTGCCTGCAGCGTGCGCCGGAGTTCTGCTATTCCGCTGGCCGTAATGTTTATTTACACATTTGATGGGTTAGAGGGCAGGATAAAGGCATGTTAGTAATTATCCTTTGAACATCACAGAGACTATGCTTTTCAGATCAGTCAAATGGCAGCGTTTAAGGCCGAGGCTCTTCCAAATGTCATGGGAATGCAAGTCCTTTGCTCCTTCTGTATAAGAGATTCAATTGGCGCACATTTCTTACTAATCTGCTGATTGAGCAACTACACCGACCCACAGATATGGTGTGACAAACCGGGCTGTGAATATACATTTGGTTCAGTGTGGTTAAAGGGTTAAAGAAGTTTAGCAAAACTTTTATAACATGCCAATCAAAAAGTCAAATGGGTCTAGCAGCCTGGACTCCCTACGGCTTCTTTCACACTTAGTCCTCTATTGGAAGGATTCAGGGTAGGGTCAGCAGCCGCCTTTAAAAACCACGTCAAAATCCGCAGCATTTGGCCAAGGATCAAGCCCTGTCAATTGGGAAAATCTGCGTGCGGAATTCCGACGTGAAAAATAACCTTTACATCAGTTTCTGCATCAAGAAGTGACGTCACTTAACGCGGAAGCGATTGTTTCCCCGTCCGAATCTCACATGTGGATTTCGCCCATTGGCAGGGCAAAATCAATGTGCAGATCCATCCATGCGGCAGAATACCCCGGAGTTTAATAGGTTTTTTGAGGTGGAATTCACAGTATAAATTTCCGTGGTCTGGACGTTCCCTTAGGATGGAAATCTGAGCCCCTCTGGAGGTAAACTGGTAACACAACTGATCCCATAGTTGTCTATGGGACAGATCAAGGCATCCGGCGCATCCGTTTTGATACCGCATGTCTGCCTACACCAGACAGAAAAAGTTGCATCCAAGTTTTCCGTCCAGCTATGAACGCTGGCCTGGAGCTGAAAGTACATTAGCGTCAGTTGTGTCCCACTCCAGCATGAAAGCACTGGCTAGACCCAAGCAATGTATGTAAACCTCCCCATAGACTACCACTATAAAGAGAAAACAAAAAAAAATTTGTATTTCACGCGGTATACAGTTTTTACTGGGTACCGCTTTCTGGAAAAGTGCAGTCTTCTATTCCATTCCATGCAGTAAGGTAACGAAAATCATGACTGAAACCATCCAATAGGAGAGCAAATTGGCCTCTGTTGGGTGAATGGGGGTCTATTGCTCCATTTACCAGATGAAATAGAGGTAACACAACAGTTGAAACTGCTTGTTTTGTACAATGGTCCAGCCATCTTTTATAAAAAAACAGGGTAGCACACACAGTTGTATGAGCCGCTCACCAGCCAGTGTCTATGTATCTACAGATATGAGGTGAACTGGGCTACAAGACGTTTAAGGGGTACTGCAGAATAAAGGGGACAGAAAATCAAAAAATGTAGAAGACTGTGTGTGTAAAAGGAAAGGAGTCAGATTGGGGAATATAATAAACCTGTCCATAAAGAAGTGTTTTTAGGGTGCACTTAAAACTATGGATTTTGGGAATGAATCTGATTATCTGGAGTTGCGCATTCCAGAGAACCAGTGCAGCACAAGAAAAGTCTTGGATACGAGGTTGGTAGGTTAATATCTAGGAGGAGGTAAACAATTATTTCCATCTCAGACAATTTGGCTTTGCTGTAAATACCTATCTGTATGTGGCAGCCAGAAGTGGTGAGGATTACAGAAACAGTCGAGCTGACCGTCCTAGGTTGTTTCTGTAACTCTGAGAGAAGTGAAAGAGTTACGAAATTGGTGTAGAAGAGAGATATACACTGCTCCCGTAACGTTAACGTTTTGGAAATAGCAGAGATCGTTGTACTACACTGTTATGAGAATTCACATTCACTTCTATGGAAGTTATGGAAAACAGCATAGCACAACTAGCTCAGCTATTTCCATAATCCCGGTAAACTCTGGCTGAAGCATACAGACGGGTATTCACATCATAGCCATAACTGTCTGAGATGGAAATAATCCTTTAATGCTATGATTTCTCTATCTGCCTTTAATCTTAGACTGTTGGCAGAACAGAGAGCACGGGTAGGGTGGTAGACAAAGATGAGGGAGAAGATACAGGGCGGTGCAGCACTGTGGAGAGCTTTATGGATGAGCATGATGAGTTTAAACTGTATTATAAGGAGAATTGGCAGCAAATGCAGTGACTGGCACAGGGTGGAGGCATTGGCAAAACACCTGGACAGAAAGATAAGCCGATGCTGCATTCAGGAGAGACGGGAGAGGGAAAGACAGATTAGTAATACTTACAGTAATCAAGACGAGAATGAATCAGAGCAACATTTTTTTTTCATTTCCTCTACACGGAGATGAATTGGAATTACAGACACCTAAGGATACTTTTACAAGGGCTGATAGTCACCCAAGTAAATCGGTCAAAAAAGCAATTGCGGGTGACTGAAAGCAAGAGAGCTGACAGGGCGAGTGAGTGAGAATCGCTCACTTGTCAGAGTCTCTTAGTTTTCAGCTCAGACCTAAAAACCTAGTGACTGTCTACTAGAGATGAGCCAGCATACTCGCTAAGGGCAATTACTCGATCGAACATTGCCCTTAGCGAGTACCTGCCCGCTCGGAAGAAAAGGTTCGGCGGTGGGCGGGGAGCGGCGGGGAGGAATGGAGTGGAGATCTCTCTCTCTCCCTCTCCCCCCCCCCTTCCCGCTCACTGCCACAACTCACCTCTCAGCCGCGCCGGCAGCCAAACCTTTTCTTCCGAGCGGGCAGGTACTCACTAAGGACAATGCTCGATCAAGTAATTGTCCTTAGCAAGTATGCTCGCTCATCTCTACTGTCAACCCTTTTACACAGGAAGTCATCTATCTATGAACTGCCTGTTTTTACTAAATGGAGGCAGTGAGCTGAAAGATCTCTTGTGCGTTCCACCTCCATACAATGAGTGATTATCTCCCCTGTGTAAAAGCAAAGCAGCGATAATTGCTGGGATGGCAGTTGGGCACTTAGGTGCCCAAAGGTCATCCCGTGTAAAAGTACCTTAATTTACAGGTCTCCACATTCATCATGAGAGGGGGTAACCACCGGATGCCAAGATTCATGATAGAAGCCTAAACACTGGCATAAATGACAATATGGCTGCATATATCCTCTTTAGTTTTCCATTAAAGGTTGCAAAATTTCAGTAAAAATGGAAAAATTTAAATCCTGGGGGATTAGTGGATACATGCATAAAAGGATCAAATAAGACCTGTGGTTGAAAACAGTCACAGAGCATACAATACATCTCCTAAATTCTATAGACAATTAGGATGTACTCACGCGTTCTCCATCGGCTCCGGGTAACCCAAATAATCCTGGAGGACCAATATAGCCCTAAGATGAAAAGAGAAAACACAATGTGAGACTGGAGTTGGAATGCCTTGCTCCCTGCCTGCTTGGGCATCTTAATCTTGATGGTGGCCGCTTCTCCTCCAGCGCTGGTCTGCAGCTCTCTGATGAGATAAACCTTGAGGCAAGTGTATATGCCCATGGACTGCATGGTGCTGGCTTCCACGATGTAGTCCAAGGGCACATACCCTCACACCAGGGACCATGGTATGTAGAAGGGAGCCTGGGCGTGCAGCCAGCAAGGACCTGCAGTGATAAATGCTAGTTAAGGGTTAGTGGCGACAAAAGTTCACATCATCTTCTTGCTGTTAGTTATAGCATTGAAACATCAATACAGAAGCACAAATGCATTCACCGGTCATCGATAACAAAATAACATTATGACTTGAGGCAGGGAGCACGGACCCTGAAACAGAAGGAGCTCAGCAAGGCAAATAATACCGTAGTAGCATAATACAAGAGATACCAGAGATTACGTGCTTGAACATTTAAAGACATTTTACGTCCCCCTTATCACTTTATCAACAAAGGCAGAACAACGCAGCCCATTCAGTTCGGTCACTAATCCTCAAATTCATCCACGGGAGTGAAAAATAATAAATTGGGGGTATTGAAAGATGATATTAGAGAGCTTCTCCATTTAATCCACTTGTAATAAATCGCAGCTTGGAGATATTAATTGCAGAGCGCGGTGTGGTTTAACTGCTTTGTTTTCTAGACTTGCTATGCTACAAAAGCAACAAGCTCCCTCAAAATGCTCAATATGTAGCGGAGAAGGATACACAGAGGGGAAGGGTACACAGAGGGGACGGGTACACAGAGGGGACGGGTACACAGAGGGGACGGGTACACAGAGGGGACGGGTACACAGAGGGGACGGGTACACAGAGGGGACGGGTACACAGAGGGGAAGGGTACACAGAGGGGAAGGGTACACAGAGGGGAAGGGTACACAGAGGGGAAGGGTACACAGAGGGGAAGGGTACACAGAGGGGAAGGGTACACAGAGGGGAAGGGTACACAGAGGGGAAGGGTACACAGAGGGGAAGGGTACACAGAGGGGACGGGTACACAGAGGGGACAGGTACACAGAGGGGAAGGATACACAGATGCACTACAATCACCATTCCAGCTCCTTCTCATCATGCAGACATCGAATAAGATGTCCCGGAATCACAAGCTAGTTTAGGTTTGTACAGTTTACCCATTAGGTTCATACAGTAACAAACCTTGGTAGGGACCTCTGTGCACCAGAGCGGGCAGCTAAAAATGGCCGACTCACTCAGACCTTGCTCAGCCAACCACAACTTCTAGGCACATATTAGATCGAAGGCACTTTTTGCACCCACGCCAAATACATGCCAGGCGTGTGAGAGGCGGTTGTGATCTGAAAAGGAGTCATTTTTGAGAGACAATTTCTTTCTATTTTACTTTGTGCTTCCACTGCTCACCGGGTTTCAGATCTCAGTTTGCTGACAGTGAATGGGAACAGTCTTCTGCATGTAAAGATCTGTACGGGCCTAATATTTCTAACAAGTTAGGGCCTACTACAATTATATACATAACACCATGAAAAATAATTGGACACCTGAGCAAGAATCAAAAGTAGTCTTTATTTACATCTGTTGATACTTCGTGGAGCCTACTTTGGCCCCAATGATCTCAGATACTCTTAATGGCATGCTTTCTACCACTATTTGATCTACTTCAGCTGGTATTTCCCTCCATTCATCCTGCAAACATCTGGTAAGTTCTTTTATAAAAATGCATTGTGCTGTCTGCAATGATGTAAGGAGTGTCAGCATTGGATAGTTGAGCAATGGAATAAGTTCTATGGTGTGACGAATCACGCTGCTTCATCTTCACATCGGATGTACCTGGATGTGGAGGAGCCTGGAACGCCTTCTACCCGAGTGTGTTGTGCCAACAGTTAAGTACAATGGAGGTTCCGTTATGGTCTGGGGTTGTTTTACGTGTGCTGGCAATGTGGCAATACTCTGGGAATGGTCAGCCATACGTACAATAAGACAACGCGCCTCGTCACAAATCCAACGTTGTTTTATGTTGGTTGGGGGATATGGAAGTTTCACGATTGGACTGGCTGCAAAGAGTCCCAACCTGAACTTACTGAGCATCATTGGGACGAATGGGAAAATCAGGTCAGAAAATATGAATAGCGTCCATCTTCTTTGAGAGAACTCACTAGACATTTCCAGGATGAATGGAGGGAAATACCAGCTGAAATCTATCGGACGTTAGCAGAAAGTCTGCCACGGAAAGTATCTGATGTCATTAGGGCCAAAAGAGGCCCTACTAAGTATTAAATGGCAAAGAAATTGTGCTAAAGCCTACCTAAGAGACGCTGCAACTTCCAATCCTGAAACCTAGTAGTCATTGATTCACTTCTGTCTATGGCCTGAATTCGGAGTTTTGCTAAACTGCACTATGGGAGAAGATTTTTATTGTCTAATTGCCCCTTAATGTCTGTGGTACCGCCAAATACGAGCTGCATGCGTGTAATGGACATACCCTAATGGGGGGGTTTTGGCACATAGTGGAGAACTACTGTAAATCGGGAAATACTAGTTGGCTTATATAAGAAAAACGGCATTGTTCATATTATCAAACATGTAATAGTATAATAGAGATAATCTCAAGAGCTATATATAATAGCAACTAATAAAACGGCAGCTGTGGAAAACCATATGTTCTGCAAACTCCAACTAAAAGACATTGCATTCTGCCTTTTCGCTGCACAAGTAGCTGATGAGAGAAAAAAAAGCTTGTACTTGTCACCATAGAAAATAGAACCATATGGAATCTCCTACATCCAAGTCTGAGATGAGCTTCTGCATGCTACATGTGTTTTAACATTGCTGGCCCTTTAAGAGTCAGAACGCCAGTGCTTTTCTATCTAGCGTTGAATCAATAACATCTGTCTTGCAGCTCATCCAATGTTAAAAGTGCATACCGGGTGACAAAGCTAACATAACAGGGGCAGAAGTGCTGCAAACATAGCCTAATTTTGCATTGTCTTGTCATGTCGTAGAGTCTGCTCGTCGTGCGAGACGGATCAGGGTGCGGATGAAATCCTAGAAGTCTCATTTGTATATATGGCCTCAAGATGTGATCTTAGTTTTGATTGCTTGGTAAACCGTTTCTCAACTCCAAGACATGTTCTGCGAGTACAATTATTGCTGGTGGATTAAAGAGCTGACATCGCAACTGTCTCTAAAGTGACTGGGTGGAGGAGCTGGGAAACCCTGGTGATCTCTCTAATTACAGGGATAGTAGAATAACTTCTGACGAGTTTTCCAGGGACAAGAACATGAAAATCCTCTCTTCTGGGAATCAAAGGTTAGTCATGACAGAAAACGCTAACATCAAACTTGAAAAATAATCAAAAAATGCCCAAAACACATTTACATATATATATGTTCTCTAAATATATCATATGCCTCCTATAGGAAGACAAAAAGTGGAGTCATCCATGGCAACCCATTAGGACACAGATGCCATTTCCTAAACTGTGTTGGAAAATGACAGCTGACATCTAGTCGGTGACTATAGACAACGCTGACTAATAGAGGTCGTTGTATTAAACACAAGCAATAATAAAAATAAAACAAACATACAATATAATGGGATCACAATGTTAAATACAAGATGCAGGAATCATTTTGGTGCAGAAGTGGTGCAAAAAAATACATACATTTAAAACACACACATGCGCTCTATTAGTATAAGGCTATGCGGTGACTTCACATATGTGACATTTAAGGGGTTTTCTGGGACTCCAGTACTATCTTCAGGATAGGCGATCGGTTTAAGATTGGTGGGGGTTCGGCTATTGGGACCCATGCAGATCAACTGTTTGAAGCAACAGGCGAGTCCTGCAGCCCCTTCTCCGGCTTGTGATGTCCGGTTCATTCGTCACAGCCTGAGAGCAGCTCAGTCTCGTTCAAGTGAATGGGATTGAGCTGCTATACTATATGTGCCTCCGCTATGAAATGTACAGCACTGAGCCCGGCATGCAGGAAAGAGGCCGCAACACTCGCCTGAGCCGCAGTCCCCCCACCAACTTAATTTGAATGACATACCCTAAAGATAAGTGATCTATATGGGAGTCACAGAAAATCCCTTTAAGATCTCTAAATCGCAACTATTGAAAGTGAATGTTTTCGTGTTGTAACATGACAGTCACCGAAAATCCAAACCTGCAACGACACTCACCATTAATTGCAATCTTAATGTCACACAGCCAAAGTCACCGTGTAGCCCGAGCCTAAAACAGAGGCATCCTTTACCTCGATTAACAGGACCCTCCATTTTTAGATCAAAATTCTGTCCCAGGACCCGAGAGGGAGGAGGTTGTATTACTTGCAGTTATTCTCCTCTGCCTCCCCTCCGATTCAAAAGCCCCATGTACGGTTTTGGTCAACACAATCTTCAGACTACCTAATGCGCCCATAGTGCATTGCTACTGTTAGTCTACCGATGCACTATACCTGCTCTCAGATTGGCCAGAGCTGCTCACATGATCAGCAGTGGGCAATGAGAGAACAGTGCTCAGTATGCAGGACGAAGCTAGAAAATTTGCTGTGGCCATCTTGGATGGCTGAAAATGAGGTGCAGGACTGGCAGATCAGAGGGGTGGCCATTAGAAAACTACAGCTAATATCCCCTCTCCTCCTCCTGTCCCATGACAGAATTTTGTCCCAAACCTGAAGGGTCGCTTTAATGATTTTTCACAAGGCTACCACTAGCTGAAGTCCCTTCATCAGGTCTGTAAATATGGTGGCCATCCAATAAGATTTGCGCCCATTTCAATTACACAAAACTGGCAGTAACATGACAAAAAAATACTTTCAGCCCCTCCGTGATGGCAGGCATTACATTACCATTGAGCTAAGGTCGCTTGGCGCACTTAAATCCGTCTTTCAAGTACATTTTAATGTGAATCTGCTAAGGATTGGTTGTGGATTTAGATCTTTGCAAATCAACATCAAACTAAGACTTTACCAAAGACCTCGGGTAACGCTGCTGTAGAGGATACGGAAGAGGCGGCTGCCGGGGCTGGCGGTCTGACTACACTACACTGGGAGGTTACCGCACATCCAAGTTATTACACAAACCAAACATTCTGAGTCTGATCAACACATTGTTCCAGGATATAATTGGAAATCCAGTTCTTGACTCCCGATACCTAATGTAATTACAGTATCTGTCCATGGTGGCAACCATTTAACAGGACTGAAATAAAAACACACAATATCAATAAAGCATGAATCCAAGTATTGGGACGCATCTAACATGATTACCTATCTGGTGTATGGCTCGGGGCCGAGACCTGTAAACCAGGACTCAATTACTTCTATGTTTAATATACAGCTAGCTAATGCTGCATTACTCCATACTGATCCCGCAATATGGGGAACATGACCGTAAATCTAGAGAACCAATGTCACATTCCCAGTACAACTTCCACTAGCCATTGGACTATCCTGTTTAGATGGGCTATAAATTGGGGCAAGTGGGGGCTTTGACACTAACCCGACTTCCCTTTGGTCCGGGAGCTCCTATCGGTCCTGGTAATCCCTGGAGAAAAGACATAAAAAGAAAGAGGAAAACATATTCAGAACTGTCACAGAGTACAATTAGCGATCCATAACAAGCAACAAGACTATGTTCGTATCCATGTAGTAAGCTTTGTTCTGAGCCTCTGGCACAGAAACACCGGACGAAATAGTGCGGCGCGCTTCACTACTGGAGTGCATGCCAGAAGTTGGACAGATCCCATTAGGTGCATGCCATTTGGGTCCAGCATGGGCTGGATCCAGCACTTCCAGTTTTTCGTCTCCTAGTATGGAGTTGAACAATGGAAGCACAAAGCGCTGATGTGAACCCAGTCTTGGAAAACAAAAGTTAGAGAGTCCTTATATTTCCTTCATTTCTAGTGAAAACAGCCAATAAGTACAAACTTTTTCTCCCTACACATTATACTAAAGTCATTACAACATGCCAATCTCGGTGGGACAGGATGACTCTGGCATGTGTAGGTGGGTGGTGGAGGGTGTTCTATTTTCCCAACGGATGTCATCAGGAGAAAGAAGAATCAGGCACAATGAATTTCTACACCCAGTCCTTTGTCCCCCTGGGAGATAAGCTGCTCCCAGAATACATGAAGCAACCTAAGCATTGGGAGAGTCAGAATATAAAGAGTTCGGCAGATAGCTACTAAAGGAGTATGGAGACCTTAATGGGGTTGCCCAGTTATAAACTACTTATGGCCTATCCTTAGGATATGCCATTGATAGTAGTTCATCGGAGTCTGCCACCAGGAATCCCTGCTGATCAACTGTTTACCGGCCCATTGCATTCGTGAACTGAGCAGATTTCCACAGAAAGCAAACAGCTCTGTTCCCACTGCTGTGGCCAAGCTTGGCATTACAGGCAAAGTTCCCATTCACTTCAGTAGGAACTTAGTCTGCAATACAAAGCGCCACCACTGCAATGGGAAATGGAGCTGTACGCTTCCTGCATGAGCACACCAGTCTAGCAAAACAGCTGATCGTCAGGGATCCCTGGCAGCAGACCTCACCGATCTACTGTTGATGATCTGTCCTGGGACATAGGCCATCAATAGTTCACAACTGGACTACTCTTTAAGGATCAGGAAAAAAAAACTGAAAATATTCAAAAAAGTTAAATTACATAGAAACTTCAAAAACAAATTAGTATTTCTTGGTTCAGCCCTGCCCTTTATTACAGCTTCCATCCATTTAGAGAGATTCTCGCTTTTGGGTTTTTACAAGAAATCTGAAGGAATATTTGTCAAAGGTTCCTTTAAAGTAGAAGTTGTGATGTTATCTGCTTCTTAGTATCCACATGATCCCACATCCATGTCAGCGACGCTGAGGTCGGGGCTCTGGAGTCAAGTTTCTTTGTTGGATCTTCTCATCGGTGTGATTGGAGTCGTTACCGTACAGTATAGTTCACAATCTTTGTGTTCTTCAGCATTCATGATGCCTTCAATGAAAAACAAATCAACTCTCTTCCAGCCAATCCACAGGATTCTGGATAGGTGTGCATCTTGGGACAACCCCTCTATATAAACTCTTACTATATGTCCTCTTAGGATACATAGATGTCATAGAGGGGTTCCCCCATAGAAGCTCAGGACTCCCTTCCCGCTACCACTTAGCGACATCGCGTATAAATACCCCACATACGCAACGGAACTCTATTGTGCGTAATAAGTAAAATAGAAGATGCTGCGTTCTTTTTTAACTGCGTAATATACGCAATAAAAAAAAAACGCTGGTGTGAATGGGTCAATGAAAATCAATGTACTTTTATTGACTGCATTCGGCGCGTAGTATGCAGTGAAGTTCGTGTGAACCTGCCCAAAAGAGTATTCTGACATCAAAATATTGTTGACCTATCCTCAGAATAGGTCAGCAATATCAGATGGGTGGAGTTCCGCCACTAAGAACCCCGACCAATCAGTTGTCTGAAGAGGCTGTGGCACTCGTGCGAGTGCTGTGGCGTTTTCTCCGATACGTGACCTCAAGTTCATCAGTCACGTGGCCCGAGAGCATCTCAGCGCCACTATACAAGACGGCAGGGCCGGAGAGCTGTCTAATATAAGGAGGCGACTCAATCTTTCCCCAGACAGAGGATGTTGGAGGGAAAGAAGCATTGGGCAAGTTGAATTTCAACACCCAATCCTAAAAGATAAGCTCCCATCAGAGCTGCCTGGCTGCGGCTTACCTCCCTAAACACACCAATATTCAGCCAAGCTGAGCATTGCTGTGTATGGGGCACAGATGAAAGATGCAGGAGGGATTTGATATCCCATGGGGCAGTGTAATGGATCTGACATGATACAATATATACTGTATACTCAAAGGGCTGCTACAAAAAAAACAGAGCAGTAGACTGAATTGGCAACCAGCTGCTTTATTGCAAGTCAATGCACAAAACCTGAAATATTCCGCTTTGGAATCTGCAGCATCCAGTGAGAGATACAATGTATTCTGTAGAGACACACAGATATCCTGTCTGAGCTCCGCTTTATATGGACATCTGTTTTCACTTGCTATAGAGATACAAATTGGAAAAGTCTTGACCATCAAGCTGCGCTATTCTTCTTCATAGATCACTTTTCATCCACGTTCTCATCATCCAGGTTCTGTACATGGCTGACATGAGCACTCAGACTGTTCACTTCCCATTTACACAAACCAAAAACGTGTTACCTTTTGACTCCATTCAGCTATAAAGATACAGGGTGACGGCATCATGGTGCACGTATCGGCTGCCATTCTGCTTTCGCCAAAGCATCTAGAAGCAGAACTTCTTCCTCCTCTGTGGTGCTCAATGTAGTAGCATGGGTGCTGCGGCTCCATTCAAAGTCTACTACACTCATGACAGCCGAGCGCTGTACTCTGCTCTCAGTCAGTTCCATAGAGTTTGCAGGGAACAGCTCGACTGCATGGAGAACATGGGATCCCCACTCGTGATTGGGGAGGACCCAGCAATTACACATTTATCACCTATCCTATGGATTGGTAATAAGCGTTGATTCTGGGACAACCCATTAAAGTTTAGGCTCCAGATCTAAAAGAACAGGACTCCCTACTTTATATATAGCGGACATGCAAGGTGTATATCACGTTACTGGGGAGGTCATCTGCACAGTCGTCTGTTAGCACAAGTTCAGACTTCAAATGTGCAACAAACTTGTATTCTTAGGCTGTGTTCACACAGGGCGGATTTGCCACGGAAATTCCGCACGGAATTTCGCCGCGGCAAATCCGCCTGCGGCCGCTAATCTCGGGATTGGCCAGCCATGTGGACGAGATTTCTCAGAAATCTCGTCCACACGGGACGGCCAATCCGCTGTGGTAAGTTTAGAATATGCAGCATGTCTATTTATTTTTTCTTTCCGCTGCGGCCGCGCTCTCCTCTATGAGAGCGCCGGCTGCAGCGGAAGAGCGAGCGGCCGGGCTGCTGCAAAGCCGCCGCGGGTTTTTCCGCGGCGGTTCTCCCGGCGGAAATCTCGCGGTTTTTGCTGCGGCCAAACCGTGGGATTTCCGGCGGGAATATGCCCAGTGTGAACCCAGCCTTAACCTGCAGATCTTGCCATGGATTTCACTTCCAGCACAATAGCCATAATGCAGATCTGATAATTCAGCAATGTGGGGAGTATACAGAAAATAGTGTGCAAAACACTAAGGCAATAGACAACAATTTAGAAAAAACCCCCGTGCTCCAGTGATCGGATAGGCGAAATGAGAAGGCAGAAGGAACTTACTTAGCAGGGGTGTCAGTGCAAATGACACCCCTGAAAATCCAGGTCAGCTCGTAGAAATAAGGCTTGTCCAGGTTATGACGTTTATAAAGGTTCTTTATTCACAGGGTGCAACGCGTTTCGGCTGAAACATCAGCCTTTATCAAGCATACAGGGTGGTAAAACATGGTTACATTTATAGTGAACATGACTGAATGAGTGGAGGCAGCGTCTGCTAGTTACCGCCCCTTTTGGGTCACGTGTGTGGTCACGTGGCTCGGGGGGGTGGAGGATGATATAGGATGGTGAAAAAAAGGTGAAAAAAAGGAAATGACTGATGGCTAAATAGATCCCCTGGAGAAATGACAGAGGAACGCTGTATGAGAAGGGCTCTAGGAGGAGCAGGGGAGTCACTGCAAGAGAACGTTGGGTATCACATGACTGCTGGGGGGGGCGGGTGTTGGGCTGGAGAGTGACACAGCAGGGGCACATGACTAGTCATGTGCTCCGCAGGTCCTGTAGACACATATCAAGTAAACTGTGTCCGGACGTGGTAACGGCAGGGCTTCAGTGTGTGACTACGTCAGAGCTGGAGGAATGCAGGAGCTGTCAGCTGGTAGGCTTAGACAGCGCATTATGCAGTCTGTATGCACAGAGGATCTGGCGGGAATATGCCCAGTGTGAACCCAGCCTTAACCTGCAGATCTTGCCATGGATTTCACTTCCAGCACAATAGCCATAATGCAGATCTGATAATTCAGCAATGTGGGGAGTATACAGAAAATAGTGTGCAAAACACTAAGGAATAACACCCAGCAAAAGGGGATTCCATGGATGGAAACAGCTAGTCAATAAAAGGGGTCAGAGGAGGATGTCAAGAATAGTTGTGATCAACAGGTGCTGCAACCTGCAGCTGATTACAACAGCGGTGCTCCGACTAACATGTCCGAATGCATAACCCGGCCCTCCTTAGCACAGATAGGCTTATAATAGCAGGTGGACAGTTCCAGCACTATTGCTATCAAGGAGAAACAAAAGAGCAAGACTCCTGTGGGCAAAAGAGTTCAAAAACTGGATTCCCAAGCAGTGGAAAAACATCGCCTGTCAGATGAACCCAGGTTTCTGTTGCACCGTGCTGCTGGGAGGTCAGAATTTGGCACAAGCCGCATGAAACACTGAACCCTTCCTGTCAAGTGTCCACAGTTCAGGCTGGTGGTGATGGACTAATGGTAGCCCACCCCAAGTCCTCCAACACCTGTGGACGGATGTCATGATAAACTGCTGCAGTTCTAAAGGCCAAAGGAGGTCCGACACACTACTAGATGGGGGTCTCTTATAAAGTGGTCAATCATTTTATAACAAAAATGTTTCCGGAGATCCTTGCGCCTGGAGATAAAGTAATTATCGCATGGTGCGCATTTCTCCAGGCTTCCTGTTGCTGAATCCATTGAAGTATACCATAGTCAGTCTGTACCAAACCTGAAATGGCTGATAACAGAAAACAGCAGATTGCATTCAACACTCCAGCAGATTGACATCCATGTGGACCTACATGTAAATCAATAGCAGACCACTACACCAGAACATTCCTGTGACTCTGCATGTTCACACCCGCTGCAGTTTGCAGAAAAATGCACGGAGGATCTGCAGGAAATCCACAGCAGCAAAGTATGAAATCCGCAGTATACACTGACATGCTGTGGGTTTACGATCTGCACCGCAGGACAAACTTACTCTGCCGACTGGTTTCCACAAGGGGTGGATGGGATTTTTAGACATCCCATCACATTACTTGTACTGCGGATATTCCACAGCCAAGTCTAATGCAGACGTCCGCAGCATCCCCGCAGCGTGTGAACAAACCCTCTCAGGAAATAGAACTTATTTTTGCATACATTTTTGTAATAACCACCTGCATATCTACCTATCCATCACCCAGACCCCTGCAGAGATAACCTGCTCACAGCATGGTAAGATTTACTGCACCTGCCTGCCAGGATAACCTTTGGCCCCTGGACTTCCATCTGGTCCACGTTCCCCCTGCAAGAGAAAGCAACAGTAACTTCATGAATACTCATTGACGATTAAAATACCCCTTTAACCCTTTGCAGGTCACACAGTCCGGAATACACGAGCAGAAAATCTCATTACTCCTAACCCAAATCCTGAAGTGCGATGAGTTCCTTTAAGGTGTCAGCTAAATCTTTATCTATAACACATGGAGCGGGTTTGGGGCCAAGATGCTTTAAAGAGTCAATGGCCTCTCTTGAAACAACCCTACTATTCATTTCCATCCCCGTTTCAGCTGAACTTATCCAAACACGAAGGGAGGGGTGCGGGGAACAAGAGGGTTACAGTGTGCGCACTAATCCCGTCACTGGCCGGCAGCGCAAGGCAGAACGGTAAGGGTTAATAAACAGATTAGGGATAACACTGAGCGATTACGATTTCCACTCGCGTCCCGTTAAAAAAAACAAAAAAAAAAAACACATTTATTTTGCATAATTCTGAAAGTATTCCTGGCTGTCATTTTCAGAGTCGAGACTCCGGCGAGGGACGTGACAGCTCCAATACTGCAGCCACTCGTGACGGAGGGGCTAGTAAGAGACAGCGGCTCTGCATGGGGTACGGGACGTACATCAGAATACAACTACTACTTCTATATGACCTAAGCCAACCGTAAGTTACCACACTCAGCAGAAGAGCTGAAGCTTCACGACTCTGCTCAATAACGGGTTTTTAATCCCCGGTCGACTCTTATGTTGATTCCCAGTCACCCGTAGTAAATAAACGCATCCCTACTGTCACTTTCAGAGTGAGCAATCATCTTACCGATTCACCAGGATGACCTTGGGGTCCGGGGTAACCCTTCTGTCCCTGAAAAAAAAGCAATGTCACATAAGTAGTTAATAAGCATTCACAAGAAGGCATTACGGATTCTAGGACAGGAATTCCTAATTTCATTACTGCAGGGGAACCTCTGAAAAGGTTTCCACCCCTGGGGAACCCCTAACGCCATCCCTGATTCAAGGAAGCGTGATGGCAGGAATATCTTCTATAATTCTTGGCCAGGGATATAATTTGGCCCAGATATGTCCCCTGCTTACAAAGCATCTATAGGCAGTTTGCCATCCCATTGTTACGGTGCATTCACATAGTACGCTCACACAGCGGCCAACTGTGGAAATCACGTACGTTTATGCTGCGGTGTGGTATCTGGCGCTGCGCGAATACAGAGACACTGCGTTCTGGGGAACCGTGCTTTGGCAACATGTCCCTAAATCAGGGGTGCACAACCTTTTTCTGATCTGAGGGCCACATTGCCATGCTGAACCACTTCCAAAGGCCGCAAGGGTATTCCCATCTGAGGCATTAATGGTATATTCTAAGTAAATGCCATAATAAATGGCAGTAAGTTCTACTTTCAGGACCACCACCTATAGGGAGGATGAGGGGTCATAATCTCCCCAATCAGCACTCCATAGAGGAGGAGACAATGGTTGTGGTTCTCTCCAGTGTAGATGTTGGAGCAACGGCCAGGCATTTCAGAAGTCCTATAGACTACAACGGAGAGAACTGCATGCATGCATGATGCCTCTACCTCATATACGCATTTCTGGCGTGCCAAAGGGGTCAAGAGACTTTATTCTCTTAATTTATAGGGGACGCAGACATGGCTGCACAGTGCACCCTTAGTACTTGTCCTAATATATGGGGGACCCAGACATGGCTGCACAGTGCACCCTTAGTACTTGTCCTAATATATGGGGGACCCAGACATGGCTACACAGTGCACCCTTAGTACTTGTCCTAATATATGGGGGACGCAGACATGGCTGCACAGGGCACCCTTAGTACTTGTCCTAATATATAAGGGACCCAGACATGGCTGCACAGGGCACCCTTAGTACTTGTCCTAATATATAAGGGACCCAGACATGGCTGCACAGGGCACCCTTAGTACTTGTCCTAATATATGGGGGACGCAGACATGGCTGCACAGGGCACCCTTAGTACTTGTCCTAATATATAGGGGACCCAGACATGACTACACAGTGCACCCTTAGTACTTGTCTTAATATATAAGGGACCCAGACATGGCTGCACAGAGCACCCTTAGTACTTGTCCTTATATATAGGGGACCCAGACATGGCTGCACAGGGCACCCTTAGTACTTGTCCTAATATATAGGAGACCCAGACATGGCTACACAGTGCACCCTTAGTACTTGTCCTAATATATGGGGACCCAGACATGGCTACACAGTGCACCCTTAGTACTTGTCCTAATATATGGGGACCAGACATGACTACACAGGGCACCCTTAGTACTTGTCTTAATATATAAGGGACCCAGACATGACTACACAGGGCACCCTTAGTACTTGTCCTAACATATAGGGGACCAGACATGACTACACAGGGCACCCTTTGTACTTGTCCTAATATATAAGGGACCCAGACATGACTACACAGGGCACCCTTAGTACTTGTCCTAATATATAAGGGACCCAGACATGGCTACACAGTGCACCCTTAGTACTTGTCCTAATATATAAGGGACCCAGACATGACTACACAGGGCACCCTTAGTACTTGTCCTAATGTATAGAGGACCAGACATGGCTACACAGTGCACCCTTAGTACTTGTCCTAATATATAAGGGACCCAGACATGGCTACACAGTGCACCCTAGTACTTGTCCTAATATATAGCGGACCAAACATGGCTACACAGTGCACCCTTAGTACTTGTCCTAATATATAGGGGACCCAGACATGACTACATAGTAAGACAAGTGGGGTGTCCTCGCTTGTCTTCTGCATCCAGCTGTTCTCCGCTCCGAGCGCCCGGCTGTTATACAGTCGAGCGCTACCAGTGGAGGACGCAGAAGACAAGTGGGGTGTCTCCGCTTGTCTTCTGCATCCAGCTGTTCTCTGCATGGAGCGCCCAGCTGTTATACAGCCGAGCGCTCCGTGCCAGGTATGGAGAACAGAGCTGGACGCTCTGTCCTTCATACCCAGCCTGTCATCATTCTTTACTATATTCTACGCACCCATGAGCTCATCACATGGCATGGACAGATTTGCCGTCCGTAAGCAAACAATGAAAGTTCCCATTTGACGGCTGTCAGCAGAGATCTTGGTGAATGGTGAGGAATTAAAATGCAAAGTATATTAGAGCATTGCATATGGTTTCATCACACGATGAGGCTTTACGTGCCAGAATGGGCTTGTGTGTAATAAGGAATCATATCCCATGCTCTATAAAGCTCATTCTCTACTTCGGTTTAACAATGCTGCGCTATCCTATAAAAAAATAAAAATCAGCATTACTGCTTGATAACGAAGTATAGAGATTAACAGGGATAATAAGGGTGGCCAAATGTGGCACCGCTGCTCTAAAACTAAGACGCACAACATTTAGTTGCACGCAGGTACTATTACACAGGTAATGTAATTATTATCCGGGCTTCACAGATGTTTTCTCTCTATAGGAATTCATCAAAGCATGACCTCATCTTACCGACCGCAGAAGGATGGAAGGCTGAGTCAACCTTGAGCCGGCTACTTGAACCAAGCGGGGATTGAACCTGCAACCTTCAGGCCGTGAGCGAGACTGCATACTGCTGCTTAGCACTCTGCGCCACACAAGGCTCCTGATAGATGACCTGAACTGCCCCCACAGTATGCGGACGCCCCCCGGTGCTAACTCTGGCTACTGCTACCACGTTTCCCAACCCATTCATCACAGGGAAATAATCTCTCTCCCTGACAAACTCCTTTGGTTTGGAAATTTTCCAAAACTCTGTGAGGTATACAAGCACTCTACCTCTTCCGATTCGCCGCCACTAATGTATACGGTGCTGTTTTCTCTCTCGCGTGACATAAACTTGCAAATAAAATACTAATATAAGTCACCATTTGCTCATTACTTTCTGCTCGAGCCAAAAACAGCAACCCCAATCAGTAACGAATTCCCCAACAGACTTCAACTTCCTGATGCCTGCAGCCAAAGCATGATATATATATAACACATCCAGCGGAGGACAAGTCCAGCGTTCCCCAGCCACATAACGAAGATATGCAACCAATTACTGAAAACTACAGCTTAATATAAAGTACTGGGGACACGGAGAACAGCAACTGGCCGGCGAGACGTGAGATTGAACAGAAGCAGCAAACCTCCAACGCGCAAGGAGAACACGTAATATAAGAGGCATTTAAAGGATACGAGTTAGCAGAGTTGTCAGAGTTCCTTAAAGGGAACCTGTCACGTGCCTAAAGTACCATAAACTAACTTACGGTGCTCTGTTAGGGCAGGTGAGCCGGGTGAAGTATGGTGCCGCCTGTCAAGTCTGCGCACTGGCCGAAAATCTGACACCCGGGCACTTGCTCTCCCATAGACTTGCATAGCGGGGCACGCACAGGACTTTTAAGAGAGTCCGTTTCGGTCGGAGCGCTGACTTTACAGGCAAAGGAAGCGGCTGAGTGTAAAAAATACTTCACCCGGCTCACCTGCCCTAACAGCACCATCAGTTAGTTTATGGTATTTTAGGCAGGTGACAGGTTCCCTTTAAAGGCATTTTCAGGATTAGAAAAAGATGGCTGCTTTCTTCCAGAAATAGTGCCACCCTTGTCCGTGGTTATGTCCGGTATTTCACCTCAGACACATTCACATTGGAGCTGAAGTGCAATACCAGATGTAAAGCATGAGCAGGTGTGGTGCGACTTCTGGAAGAAAGCAGCCATGTTCTCCTATTCCTGTAAGTACCTGTAGGCTGGGTTCACACGGGGCGGAATTGCCGTGGAATTTCAGTGCGAAAAGTCTGCATGCGGCTCCTAATCCCAGGATTAGCCAGCAAAGTGGACGAAACTTTACAAAAATCTCGTCCACGCGCTGCGGTCAATCTACACGAAAACTGGCATGCGGCGTGGAATTCAATTCCGCAGCATGTCAATTCTTCTCTCGTTTCCGAAGCGGCCTATCTCCTCTCTATGGGGAGAGAAAGCCGCAGCGGAATACCAAAGGCAAAACCACTCCAAAACCTACGGGTTTTGAAGCTGCGCTTATCCCACGTTTTTTTCGGTGCAACCATTCCGCAAGAATTCCGCTGACATTCCGTCCCGTGTGACGCCAGCCTTAGGGCATCCACACACTCGCGTTTATTTTAACGCAAATGTCAATGGGACTTTCTAATATTAAAAACGCATTGTAAGTTTGTGCTTTGCGATTTTTGCGTAATGCGTTTTCAACACTAGAAAGGTCCATTGACATTCACCTTTAAAAAAAACCGCAGCATTAAAAAAAATAAAAACACAAGTGGGTGGGAGCCCTTCGGCTTCTTAGGCCACTCACACAGGTGTTTTTTTCCGGCTTTGTAAAACTCAATGCTTTGCCCATTGAAATGAATAGTGTGCGTTTTCAGCCTTGGGTAGGTGATAAGTCTATTTTGGTACAACCCCTTTAAAGATGTGACATGCTGTAGTGATGATTAACAGTGTTAGGCCGCCTGCACCCTGCCGAGTTGGACCACGCATGCGGGATTGCACAGCGGAGTTCCTACCTGTGCCCAGCCAATGACCCCCCCAGCTTACCTGTCCGGAATCTTCTTTCATGTGCTGCAGATGTGCCGGCTGGCACACATGTGCATTACAGATTACGCCGCACTGTTGCTACGCAAGCACGCGGATCCCGCAACCATTTTGCAATGATTATTGCGAGAGGTCCACGGGACGGATGGCTTCCATTGACTTCAATCAAAGCCGTCCGTGCAGAGTTGGCACAAAATCGCAGCATGCTGCGATTTCTTCTCCACGAGCAGAAAATCGCAATCGCAATGCAAATCCGCCCCCGTGCAGGAGGCTTTAGGACTCCCTTACACAGGCATTTGCAGAAACGTTTACTGTGGTTTCAGCAGCGTTGGCATGCGCTGAAAACACAGCCAAGGAAGCTGAAACGATAAAAAGGAATACTCACTTAGCAGGCACTGTCCGGGTC
The DNA here is from genome assembly GCF_035609145.1 of Eleutherodactylus coqui. Lineage (NCBI taxonomy): Eukaryota > Metazoa > Chordata > Amphibia > Anura > Eleutherodactylidae > Eleutherodactylus > Eleutherodactylus coqui. The sequence goes on along the minus strand of NC_089846.1, from coordinate 23,885,028 downwards.
CTTCCTGCTGTTCTCTGGGGCTCCTGCAAGCTTCTGTGCAGTTGCCAGCGCCGACAGAGCATCTCTTGCTGATAACGGAGATTGAAAACCCCACCTCCAACAAGACATTGCTCTGATTGGCTGAGCCAGCGCTCAACAACCAATCAGAGCCATCACTCGATGCACCAATCACAGCCATTTATTGAATAGCTGTGATCGGTTCTCGAGTGCTGGCTCAGCCAATCAGTGTGATCTCTTGCTAGAGGCGGGTTCAATCCACGTTACCAGCAAGAGATGCTCTGTCAGCGCTGACAACTGCGCAGAAGCCTGCAGGAATGCCGGAGAACAGCAGGAGGAACCTGGACAGCACCTTCTAGGCGAGCATTGATTTTTTTTTTTCATGTAGTGTAGCTAGGGCGTTTACCGCTGTCAGAAACGTGGTACCAGCTTGTGCCGTGTTTTCAGCATTGCTGAAAACTCTGCCCATTCATATCAGTGGGCGACGCACAGAGGTTAAAAACGCTGAAACACCCAAAAATAGAACATGCATCGCTCGAAGATCAGGCGGCTGTCTGTGCCTGTGTGAGCGGCCTCATTGAAAATAATGGGAGCGTTGCAACAGTGGGAAAAACAATCTGTGCTGCAGTATGTTCGGTCCCATGCTTTACTATGGAGGAATGTTACCTGGTGCTACAACTCTAACACGTGCCCACAATTTGGGATCATAAGAATTCCAGCAATGTTGTACATGTGATTTCTTGTGACCCCTCAAAAGGTAAAGATTAGCAGCGATAACATGCAATACACAGTTATACACTGCAATACCCACAGTGCACAAACTGGTTGTGAAGCCCTGGATTTAGTCAGGTGCAATGGGCTTGTATAGAAGTCCTTTGGACAGATAACATTTCTAGGAGTATTGTGTCTCAAAGGCAACTTCCAGTTAAAAGACCCTAACTCCAGATGAAGAGTCAAGACCTGTAACGTAACACTGTGGGTTCACAAACACCCCAATAGCCATCTCCTATAAATTACCTCGTTACCATTTACAGAATAAACTGTAGAAGAAAATACTTACTTTTCGACCCAGGGGCCCAGGAACACCCGTCAGACCAGCCAATCCGGGGTCTCCCTGCAGAAGGAGGACAACAAGTACATTACTTACAGGAACTACTGTATATCAAGTGGCGGACACAGCAAGCAGCTCTGATCCTTGTAGACGATAGGTTAGCTATTCATGCCAGCCTTCTTATTGATACGTTACTTGGTCTAATACACAAGAGATTTATATGTCCCACAGGAAGTGGGGCAGAATATTGCCATTGTTGAAGGCACAAGACATACAATTCGTCTTACTGCGATTATTTCCTGGTAAGTAACATGAAGGAATTCAGCAAAAGAAGTAATTGAGCCATAACTCATGAGAACACAGTAGGAAAGCTATAGAATTCCCTTTAAATTGGGCTATATATTAAACTGATGGAGGAAGCAACATTCTGCTCCTCATAGAGCCATTACATCAGCAGGACTGGCTTAATGCAAAGTACAATGTGTCATGAGCTTCCTATGCTGCGGATTTCAGAAGATAAAGCACTCCCTTCACCTGCGAAGTCTTTGTGCCGTCAGCGCTCCCCGACACCCAGTAGCTGGCGGCCTGTAGCTCCGCTGGTCAGGTGATGTCACTTCCGCCTGATTTGATCAGCAGAGTTGTGCGCACTACAGGCTGAAGGGTACCAGGGAGCGCTGACAGCATGAGGACTTCGGAGGCGAGGGGTGTACTTTATCTTCTGAAATCTGCTGCAGCAGTACTGAGCAGTGTAGCTGTGATTACAGCCACTGGGGTGAGAGAAAACACTTGCCAGAAGCAGCATAGGCATTACAATGCATCTTACAGCCACTTGATTGATTTATGCAAAGGTTATTCGTCCCATAGTGGTGGTAATTTTTTTTTACCTAGCAGACAGCACCACAAAGATGTAGGGAGTCTCATATAAACCATGCAATGCACCCTGGGAAAAGGCAGCTATACAAATGAGTGATGGAATAATCTTCCAAATACTACTGGACTCATGTTGATAGCCAACTGGAGCTCTACTGTACACTGATGAGGGGCAATTATTCGGAAACAGCTGTATGCACATGTGCATTATGACTTTGGCCTGTATCCCTAGTTGTAAGGCCTGTTAAAGGGCTGCATATTGACTCAGAGTAGCTACCATTCTAAATCGGTGGTGCTGTGGGGGATTTCTCCATCACTTGTTTGCACAGCTTTTTCCCAGGGAGCATGTATGGCCTAGAACAGAGGTCCCCAACTCCAGTCCTCAGGGACCACCAACAGGTCGTGTTTTCAGTATATCCTATGGTAAGAACACCAGTGGCAATGTCTGAGGCACCGACAATAATTACATCACCTGTGTAACACCGAGGAAATCCTGAAAACATGACCTCTTGGCGGTCCCTGAGGACTAGAGTTGGGGAACACTGGCCTAGAAGACACACTACATCATTATGGTGTTCTCTCCTCTGGCGCTCTATCCGAAAGGAGAAATATTACCTTTCCGGTGTGACGTTGATGACCTCCCACCAACCACATTCTGATTGTACACCAAAAATAGGAAAGAAATGGCTGTTTGTAACTGGATATTCTGATTTGGGTTAGGCTGGGGTCACATGGGTCGTATTCTCGGTGGAAATCTCGCGGTTTTGCCGCAGCGAAAAACAGATTTCCACTGAGAAAGCGCAGCTTCAAAACCCGCGGCACTTAGCCGCAGGTTTTGGTGCAGCTTCGCCGCATGCTTTTCTGTTGCAGCCAGCTCTTCCATAGAGGAGAGCGCGGCCGCAGCAGAAAAAAAAAAAATGAATTGACATGCCGTGTCCTGGGAATCCGCGCCGCAGCATCGGCTTCTGCCGGCTTTGCTGCAACAGATTTGCCGCCCCGCGTGGATGAGATTTTTGACAAATCTCGTCCACATGGCTAGCTAATACTGAGATTAGCGGCCGCAGGCGGAGTCGCCACAGGGAAATTCCGCGAATCTGCCGTGTGACCCCAGCCTTACAGATGCAGTAGTGCCAGTCCAAATCGCTCTGGTGTGCTGGACAGGAAACGCATCCCGACTATGTAAACAGCGTACTGTAGCCAACACTGAAGGGCAATGGCCACTCTACAGAAACAGCATAATATGGGATCTATTAATGGAATGCTCTGGGCTTCAAGCCTGGTGCCGCTACATCTGTACATCCCTAATCACGCTGCAGGGTCTGTTGAAAGGTCAAATATTGACCGACAAGTTAGATATCTTGCAACGTCTGTTGAAATGATAGTGCCTATTTAAAGTGTAGGTTCAATTTAATAGGTTATTGCATAAATGGATGGCAGATATTAGAATCCCCTGCGGCTTCCTTGCCAGCCTTTGGTAGACTACAGGCCTATTGACAGCAGCTTGTGGTCTACATATCTCCCCAGAGCCTGAGCAGCAGCTTCCTCTCCATACTCGTGTGTTGCGGGCACTGACAACGGGCGCCCAAGAAGCTGATTGGCCGGGGTCCTGAGTGGCAGACCCCATCCAATCAACTATTGATGACCTAACCTGAGGATAGGTCATCAATAGTATTTCCCTGAAGAACCCTATTAATATTACACAGCCGTTTAGGCATCAAACCCTACTGCTAGGTAACCGTTATGTTCCATCAACAACAAACATATACTATACAATACAAGAGGGACATTTGTTCCTGGCATCAGCGGGACGAGGCGTCACTTCCTGCAAGCGCTTGCCAAGGTCTTAACTACAAGTAAAAGATAACTTGATGAGAATACCTTTAATCCATTCATGGCTTTTCCTGGAGAGATGCCAGGATCACCTTTCTGACCCTGGAAAAAGAATAAATAGAACATTTAACAGAAATAGAAAGAATACGGGATCCCCGTTTTGGAAAATGACATCACTCTATCCACCCACAGTTACATAGTCACACACACCCTCGCAGACTACAGTCATCACTGTATCAAAGCAACCCTCCAGTCCTGGACATCACCTCTTCTGTGGTCATATTGCCATGACCCGCTGGTTCCTTGGGCACCACTATAGTCTTCTAAGATGGCCATAGTGGTAGTCAGACACTTCATGCCACTTTCGGATTGGCCAGGTGAGCAGTGCTGGCCAATCATAGCAGCGTGAGGGGTCTTGGGCTGCGTTCACATCAGCCTCAGTCACCGATTGCCATGAAAATCCTGGATGGAATAGCAAAGCATGTTGCGCTATTTTGTCCAGTAAGATGCTGTATAGCTGGACGGAAACTGAAGGACCCCAGTAGAGTCAGAGCAGTCCGTTCTGCGCTGTTCGGTTCGATCATAAGACAGATCCATTCAGGTTCCGTTTTCCTGCTCCCATAATAGTGCAAGAAAATGTAAGCCATAATACAAATGTGAATGTGCAGTAATGTAGGCTACAGATTGGGTAGGCAGAGAAGTAGCACGGCCATCTTGGAAGACTGCAAGGAGCCCGGGGGCTAGTCGACTACGCTATTCAATACTCCAAATATAGTGGAAACTAATAGAAACCCTGTCAAATTAATACCAAAGTGGTGTCCATTCCGCTAATGACAGTGAACGGTTCAGTTTGTCTCCATTCGGGGGTTCCACCACAATGTTGTCTTTGGCATGTGTGATAAAACCCTGATACAGAATCCCACAGCGGGTGCGGAGACGCTCCGTAAGTATTAACGGCCTCTAGAATGACTACATCATTCCCACAGCTAAACGTCTGGTATACAGGTCACGCGCCATCCATTTTTTCCCAAGCCCCATATTGAATATTCTTTACTTCCCCTTCCTGCTTCACTAGGACACATTCTGCTTCAGCGCATCTTGATGCAGCAGTAAAGAGCTTGTTAAAGGCCCCGCAGGTGATGGAATCTGCTCTAAGATCATCTACCCATAAGAGGCATAATAAAATCATCTTCCTTGTCAATAAGAGGGAGCACCTGGACTGGTTTTTTAGTGCCCTTCTTCACGCTGGCATTACAACTTGAACAGGGTTAGACAGACAGATAACCAAGCTGACCCTCCATCAAGCTGAGAAAAGCAGCTAACATGGAAAAGACTGAAAAAGTCTAAAATTGCTGAAAAGAAATAAATGCAGCAATTTATACATATTGGTACAGCACGTCTATTTGAGCATAATATGACATTTATGGCATATCCACAGGACCTCTGGGACCCGCAACTATCTCAAGAATGGAGGTCCCCAACCCGGTCCCCCTCTGGCCATCAGATCCAGGCAGCGAATGAATGCAGAGGAAGTAGGGATTATGGAAACGGTTGGCCTTGCTGGACCCTGCTTTTTCTGTAACTCCGAGAGTTCACCTCACCAGGCTGGAGAGGGAATGTCACCCTTGTTCTGGAGATAGGTGCGGGTCCTAGTGATTGCCCCTGCATCTAATAAACATGATACAGCCGGCAGATATTCCAAACATCTAAGATGCCATTACCCCTTAAGGACATTTGACTGCTTCAAATCAGGATGCCCAGAGCTGCATATTGGGGGGACAGGTCCGCCGTACTATTAGTCCAAATGGCACAAAAAACATAATGGGCTTGTGTGGCTAAACAGCAATGATGAAGAAAACACGCACCTCTTGGTTAGAACTCATGAAGGGAGTGCTCCACCTACTTTTCCATAAATCCTCCTGCTCCCCCCATCTCCATTGACTGTTGTGTATACATATAGATATATTGCAGCCATTCAGCACTGGTGAAGGCAAGAGGAAGTAGACCTTTCTCCTTAAGTTGTTGCCCTTAAATAGAGTTGCTGCCCTGCTGACGCCAACAAAGTCTTTTTAATTCATACCCGCCTTCGTTCCTCTATATGAGCCATTTTTCAATTCGTCTGCCAGTGCTGTAAAGGATTGAAGTGGGTGCTTCCCACCGCTCCCTGTCAATGGGTGATGTCAGACCTGAATGACAGCGAGTGACGAGGACTGTCTACTTGACACATTCACAGTGCCGGAAGCCGAATCTAAAGGTCCATTTAGACAACGATTATCGCTCAAAAGCCATCTTTTGAGTGATAATTGCTGCATCTAAACGCGCCCATTATGTACTTTTTGTGCACAATTCGTTGATCGCTGACTTCAAGCCAGCTTGAAAAGAGTCGTTCCTGCTTATCAGGACCGCAGGCTGAGTTCTCCACGGGTAGCGCTGATAGTATTCATTCAGCAACTATCCCGCTGGAGAACAATGGAGCTGAATGCAGATAACAGACCTCCAGCTGTTATCTGCATTCAGCAAAAGGCTTCATTTGCACGCTAATAAGCTACTAAGTAGCCGAGTAGCTATTCAGTAGTTTATGCAAAATTATAGCGCAAAGCTGTCACCCAAACTGTTGTTTGAGCGATCATTGTTGTGTCTAAATGGACCTTAAGTAAAGCATCAAGCACTACTGACCCAATGATATGAGGACAGGACATGGCAGCATAAAATGGTGACCGGTCCGCTTTAAGTCAGCATTTTGTAATGCTAGAGCCACCTTTAACAAATAAACAGCAAAGTAATTCAACGCAGACAGAGTCCCGGCCTCCTAGATGGGCGTCTCTTCTTCTGTGATTAGTGAGGTTTTCCTAAGTGTCTTTTTCCCACACGGATGAGTCAATGAGTCAGATAATATTGGACGCACTGTGAATATCGGCACAGACGCCCTCCGGGACATCTGTTCAATAAATCTGTGTGCAAATGAGGCCGCCAGAGATCTGTGGGAATAGAAAAACTGCCAGAGAGTGTGCAAAACTTTCTATTTCTACTGTGACATTAGGAGATGTTCGCCCGTCCACGGTCCATTCATGGATACCTATCCCTTGCTGTAGACAAGGCAAGTTGTTGGGTCTGTAACACATCCGAATGATAACCCAAGCTGTTGTCGGCTTGGAGGGCTCCGTTCTCAGCAGGTATGCGCTTATAATCTCTCCAGCTTCCCATAAATTCTTCTAGGGCTCGTTAATTAGCCCTCTTTGGATGTGTGTAAGCAGCAGGAGGCCGAGGGATGATCTGACACAGATGCACAGTATCTGTGAATGAATGTCAGTGGGCGCTGCCAAGCTCACATGGGTAATCTCCTCGCCGTCTGCTGATATCATCGCACCGCTGGCTGGCACCTTTCCAAAACTTTTAAGCCCAATTCTCCCACTTGCTTGTAGCCTTGTCTGCTGAGTGTAGAAGCATTTCGAAATAGAAATGTAACCAGTGTATTTAGACATGATGGGAATACTGACATTTCCGTCATTGACTTCAGTAGGTTTTTAACTGATATCACAGAAGTAGTTGGGGGGTCTCATTTAAAGGGACATGAATCCTGGAAATGAACGTTCTTGAAACTAGAAATCTTAAAAAAAATAAAATAAAATATGGCGCCATCTCAGCCTGCTGCCCTTCGTCCCCATCGAGGGTCTGACTGAGGCTTAATTGAAAGAGTCCTGTAAGTTAGGCTTGCTTGGTCTCCATTGCAATATTACAATATGGAGATGAAGTTTTTTCTGTAAACTTTACTGTCCTTTTAAGCGCTACTGCATTTTCAGACCTAGTACTGAAGAATAATGGCAGCTATCAAGGGGTTCTGGGACGACAGATAGCTGGGGATAAAGCCATCCAGCTTAGAGGTCTTTACTAAGAAATATTCTTTACTTACTTGCAAAAAACAGGGACCTAACCTTATCTGCCTATAGACGGATCAGCCACAACATGAAGAGCACCTACCTACCGTGTTTCCCCGAAAATAAGACACCCCCTGAAAATAAGACACCCCCTGAAATTTGCAGAAGTCCCAAATATAAGGCACCCCCCTGATAGTAAGGCATAGTAAAGTGTGCTGGCAAGTCAAGAGGCCTGTCCCCTGCTCCCATCCCCGTTGTCTCCTACCTCCAGATGTATAGGTAGATCTGCAGACAGTCTGCTGTTATCCTGTCCCTGCTGTGCTGTACAAGTGTGCTGTTGTGAGCTCCCCTTGCTGGCTGGAAAAGTCCATACTGTACGTTCTGTTCCTGCTGTACATGTCTGCTGTGATGAGCTCCCCCTGGTGGCCGGAAGCTGCAATACCATTCTTGCTTACAAGTGGTACAGGAACTTCTGTCTGCAGCCAGGTACGTTACTTTACAGCCCTTATTTTTTAATGGCTCTGTTGCGAGTCAGGCGACCTGTGTGTTATTCTTAAGGCTGGGTTCTCACAGAGCGTATTTCCAGCGGAAATCTCGCAGTTTGGCCACAGAAATAAACAGTGAGATTTCCGCCAGGAAAGCGCTGCTTCAAAACCCACGGCACTCAGCCGCTTGTTTTGAAGCGACCTGGCTGCACCCTTTTCCGTTTCTTTGGCCGGTGAATCCGCACCACAACATCGGCTTCTCCCAGCTTTGCCATGACAGATTTGCTGTCCCATGTGGATGAGATTTCTGAGAAATTTCGTCCACAAAGCTGGCCAATTGAGGAATTAGCGGCCACAGACGGATTTGCCGCGGAGAAATAAGACACCCCCTGAAAATAAGACGTAGCGAATATTTAGGAGCAAAAATTAATATGACGCGTCTTATTTTCGGGGAAACAGGGTGATATTAAGTAGCCAAAAGAGCTTTCACGCATTGAGGTATGGATTCCTGAAGATGTCTGAAGGTGTCCTTCGATATCCGGCACCAAGATGTTGCCAGTAGATCCTGTAGGTTGCTCGGTGCGGCCTCCATGAATCGGACTTGTCTTTCCAGTGCACCCCACATTGGAGCCATATAATCGCCTCGATCTCTTGTGATGTTCCTCATCCGTTTCTGGACATTTTTGCATAGTGGCCATTATCCTGCTGAGAGAGGCCGCTGCCATTATGGAATACTGCTGTCATGATGGGGAGTACCCGTCTGTAGAACGATTAGGTAGGTGGTAAGTGTCACATCCACATGATGCCAGGACACAAGGCTTCCCAACAAAACCTTGCCAACGTGTGCTACAGTAGCTCTTCTTTAGGATTGGACAAGACGGGCTAGCTTTCACTCCTTGCATTGGTTGCTAGTGATGCCGTCGCCGGTTCCCTGGTTGTCCTTTCATGGTCCGCTTTTGGTACTAACTACTCCATACCGGGAACGCCCTACAGGACCTGCCATTTTGCAGATGCTCTGACCAAGTCACCGCCATCCACACATCACAGTTTGGCCTTTGTCATAGTTGCTCAGATTCTTATACTCATCCACTTTTCCTGCATCAAAAGCATGAACTTGCAGAAAATCCGGTCCCCTTCAGTGGGTTTAGGTTATGGCGGGTCACTGTGCATCGTTCAGAGGATGTCTGGCATATCCCTGTTTTATGACCCTTCGTTCACTATGTTCCCAGATCCTTGCGGCGCTGATAACCAAGTTCCAAAAAACAGATAAACAAACGTCCATCATGGCGTTCGATTGATTTTCCAGAACTACTGTACAGAGCAAAGACAGAAAAGGCAAAATGTGCTCGTTTTATGGTTGAGAGGTCATTCATAAGAAGTGCTATTCAACACGCAGGATCATCGAAAGCCACATATTAAATAGTGGGATAGTGAGAATATAAACACATGACTGAAAAGTACAGAGACCAACAACCGGAATCACCGCTTCCCTTTCTGATCCTGGTAAGGCTGTTAGATCCCGGCCATCATGAACCATGATTGCCAGGAGAACGCCGATGTCATCAATGACCCGCAGCCAATCGTCACCCGGGCGCTGGCATGGAGAGATCCCTTGTAACGTAGATGTATCAAGACTTTACTGTACGCTATAGTTGGTAGATACACGAATATCTGTCCGCCAGCCGCACTTTATCACTTATCCCTTCCTGCAAGACAAGTTATGTCTGCACCGATAATTTATAACCTCGACTTGGCTGCAGGAAGAGTACACTGTGAAGAGCGGGATGACTGGGAATAGTATGTGGACTCTGAGAAGGGGAAAATGTTACAAATAGAGTCCCAGATCTGGCACTCGCTTACTGACAGAATCAGTACATTGCCAGGCACATTCCTGATCAATGGAGCTATTGAATTTAAAGGTCTCCACTAGGTGGTGCTCTGCATGGACCGGGGGGGGGGGGCTTTGTACTGTCGGCCAATGATACTGCACAACTGTTACTGGATGCAAAGAGTCAATAAGTGCATTCGCTGAGGGTCTTCCAATGCAGAAAGCCTACAGCAGATATGCACTACGTGAAAGCCCCCTAAAGGAATAGTCCTGGGGGAAAAGAAATGAAATTAAAATCTAATTAGCGCTGCCTAAAAAGGAGTCCTACTTCCCTCACCGCATCCCCTGCAGCTCTCGTTTGGACGGTGCTTGGTCCCCCGCTGCTCTCTTCTGGCTGCAGCAATGACGTCTCATCATAGGGACATGTGACCTCCGCAGCCAATTAGTGTCATTACTGCAGCCAGAATAATGCAGCAGGTGACCGGGTGCCATCAGAACTGGAGGTGTGAGAATCAGGCGAGGAGGACTATTTCTATGTTTTTCTACAGGAATGATCAGCCTTCAATGTCCTTTTTTCTCCCCAGACTCCTTTAAACCTGTCCACATACCAACAACGGACGGATGAATGATCATTCATCCGACAGCTGTAACCCTCGGCCCCACCATACACAGGAATATTCGGCTCAGCCACACATTCATGTGTTTAGAGAGGTGAGCCGTGGCCACACACCCCTGGTGATGGGCTTATCTCCCAAGGAACAAAAGGCTGGGGTCTTAAAATTTAAACATCCTTGATCTGTCTTTCTCCAGACATCATCGGATGGGGAACAGTTGAGAGCCACCCCTTATACTTTACAAAGTCCTCCAAATTGACCATTATCGGCAGATTCGGAGAACTAAACTGTAATATGTATGAGGGCTTTAAAGGGGCTGTCCAGTTGTGACATATTGATAGCCTACTCTTAGGTCATCAAAAGTAATTGGCGGAGGTCCACCGCCCTGGGCGAACTATCATACTGTATAGGCATATAATGGAATAAGTCGCCCATAGGTTCCCTTTACACATCCCCCTGCCCTACAAAGTAAACAAAAAAAAACAACCTTTTCCTATAGAGTGAAAATAAGGTGAAATGAATAAATTACGGTCATTTGTATGCCAAAAAGTGATTTCTCTGGACATACATGCATTGTGCAAAAAACTGCGAAGTGAACAGAGCCGAGTAGTGAGGTCTCTGTCCTCCTTACCTTTCCGTTGCGGAGGTAAGTTATCACTCTAGGTACCATGAAATGCCAGCACTGATGTTCTATCTACATCATACAGTGGGATGTAGATGCCCTTTAAAATGACCCTGCAGACCCAGACGAGCCAAAATGGAGGCATCGCTCCTCTGACTACCTGATGCGCACTATGTATAGGTAATCTAAGACACTTTATGCTGCTCTCATTGGCCAATGCTGCAGTGATGGCTAATCAAAGACGCATGCAGTGTCTTAGACTACCAATGCATCGTGCAGTTAGAGGCGGTGTGGCCATTTTGGTTTGTTCGGGGACGGAGGGTCGCTCTAACTGTGAGCCCCGGGAATAGATTTGTAGAACATAAGAAGATTGGGACAGCTACTGATGTGAAGCATGTAATATCAGGGTCATGAGCTCGATTCCTGCCTGGACACGCCGTACCTGTAGGATACTGCTCCTGTATGCTTTAGCGCACCACAATATGTGTATTATGATGTCATATATATCCAAATGAGGTCATATACATGTTTATTATATACTTCAAAAACATTGCTTCATAATGCTTTAGAAGCTTTTATGACATGAATACTGACCTTTAGACCAGGGTGTCCAGGTGGGCCAGGATTTCCATGAGGGCCAGGAGGACCCTAAATATGAAAAAAAAAAGTTATTTTACTGCATCTTCAAATATAGCCTTAAAGGGCTTGTCCACTCTTAGAAAACATGTCTGCTTTCTTCCTAAAAACAATACCATACCTGTCAATGGGTAGTATCTTGTATAATGAAGTGAATGGGGCTGAGCTGCAATACTACTTACAACCTGAGGACAGGAGTGGTGCTTGTTTCCAAAGAAAGCTGCCATGTTTTTCTAGAGCAAAGATGATGATGTGATAATAATCTGAATAAAAACCTTTCTTCCAAATGTAAACGTGCATAAAACGGCAGTAACCAATCCGACGAATGAAAACATCTAAGGTGCCAGTTTATCATTTTACAGTCTTTTTTCCCTATAATCTATAAAACGTGACTACTTGTCCACTACATGACTTCTCTTGTACCGATTCGGACTTACTGCCTGCAGAGCAGCATGCACAATTCTGATGAGTATTGGGATCTGTTAAGTTTGGTTGAGTTCCTATAACTACAAGGGGACAGTAAGGGATTACTAAGATGGACCAGTGTACTTCACAGACAGCACATGGATACGTTATAGCCTCTGAGACTTGTCAGAGTCACCTATAAGCCAAGCAACTATAGACCTGTACAGATAGTGGCTCATCTATGAACAGCAGATGGAAGAGATCTCCGGCGCGCTCCCCTTCATTCTTCAAGCCACTATTGTTCCTGTGTGGAAGCATGGGCGCCATAGTCACTTGGACGGCTGTTGGGGACTTATGTACTCGAAGGTTCTCCCGTGTAAAGTGGCCTTCATACTCTTAAAGGATTGGTTGGTCCTGTTGAAATTGGGTTGGGCCGGCCTTAATCTAATGTTGATGGCTGCCTTGAGGTTTATCGTATTGTACAGTAAGGCCGGGTTCCCGTTCATCAGTTGTGTCTAGCCCGTGCTTTTATGCCGGAGCTGAACACAACTGAAGCCATTTTGGTGCACTTTCTGCACTGGTCCGACATCCATAGCTGGACGGGAAATATTGGAGTCCACTCCTTTCTGTCCAGTACGAATGGGTATCCAGTGTCCAAAGTGATGCACCGGATGCCATGAACTGTCAAACAGACAACTATGGGATCGGTTTCACTACAATGCCGGAGGGAACAAAAAGTCGGATGTGTTGGACATATGAGAATCTGGTCTAACTGGTGTGAAGACTGTACTTCCCAGAATGTAAGTCACCAGAGCAGCTCTCTACAAAGACCGACGCCATCAAGAAGAGTATACTACAAGCACATAAGAAAGGTACCCAACCTTCTGAGCAAAGTATATCCATACATAAACTGCAAAACAGTGTTTACGATGACCCTAAAACTACTCCCTCAGGTCAGAGGTCATGCCTCTAGTAGTTGACTGCTATCCTGTACCTCCCTCATCGTATTGTTACAATAGGCCCGGTGGTTATACATTACAAGCTGCAGGAATCTTACACGGATGTGTTACATATTCTTCTACTTTGTGGCTTTGCACTATAAATGAAAATGCTCCAAAGAGAAGTTGAGTCAATGAACCGGTTCAAGAGACAATGGGGAACATTTATGAAAACCACCGCAAAGCAAAAACAGTGGTGTTACCAATGGCAACCAGTCAGATGGCTAATTTATCACCCGACCTGCACTAGAAATAAAACGATGACTGTAATGCACTGGAGACACCCGAGTGTTCACCGGTGCTGGCTCTTATAAATGCCCCCCATTGTGTGAAGCAATGATTTACAGAGTTTGCACCATCAAACAAATATGCGTTTGAACCTAAAGCATCATTTTAGAGTTTTCAGTAGATTTGCCAAACTAAATAATAAGACTTAAAGAGTTGATGCTCCGTACTCTGCTGATAATGTTTGTAAATGATTTCTGTAAACTTCATAGCGGTGGAGTCATATACACGGAGCCCGCTCTAAGCGAGAGCAAACCAGGTGTAGGGAAATGTGCTTTCCTTTTCTATTGAATGTCTTATGTCCTGTGAAAGGCAGTTCCTTAAAGGAGTTGTCAACCAGCGAGTCGAGCCACGTCCTGTCCTGAAATGTTGGGCAGCAGAGGACGCGCAGGCACATCTCCGTTCCATTCACTTCAATGGGCACACTCTGCTGCCTCACTCTTGCAGCTGCATGATAAAATCTGTTATGAGACCACCCCTTTAGGGAAGTTCTACGAGTTTTAAAAAAAAAATGTTACGGGCAGGAGAAGAGTCGGAACATATCAGTACTCACCTGTTCAATGGTGCGAGACAGGCACAAGTCTAAAGGGTAAATAGAACTTTTTTTTTGCAACATTTCAAGTATTGCGGGGAAAAAAATTTCACGCAACTTAAAAAAAAAAAAGACAATTAAGACAACTTGTGTCCATTTGCTCTACTAGGGTGCATGGACATCATCAAGGCAAAGTGAAGAGGCCTGGGCCCACGAGAAGAGAGGCTGGACCTCTAGACCCTCTTATGGTTGACCAATTTATTAGGTTTCTTCATAGGACGCTGCACATCAACAGCACATAAATCTTATAAGGGGTTAAAAGGTCTATTATGCTGCTACAGTGGGTATAAAAGGTCTACACACCCCGGGTAAAAAAGGCCAGGCTTTGCCATGTTAAATAATCCAATAAAGATGAATCATTTTAGATTAGTGTGGCCCGTTACCTGTATGATACCACTGGGAAAACAAATTGTTTAGGATGTAGAAATGAAAAAAAAAAATAATGATGTGGTTGCATAAGTTTTCACACCCTCTTATATTAGGGGTGTGGTTGTGTTCAGAATTAGCCAATCACATATAAACTCATGTTCTCTAGTAGTCAGCACTCCGCTGCCAGTATTTACAGGGATTCTGATTTCCCCCATATATAGTTCAGCTCTTTTAGGAGGATTTTCCTGACATTTTCTTAGCATTTTTCAGCAAAAGCCGTAAGGCCTCATGTCCACGGGCATGTACGGATTCCACCCGTGCCCGCAGCCATGGACATTTTCTTACCTGGTGGGCTGCGGTGCAGGTCTTCTCCGTCCCGGACAGATCTTCATTCTCCTGCACAGCGGATGCATGCGCAATGCAGTCTTTTTCTTCAAATGTCCTGCTTTTCCGTGGAATCGTGGCATGTCCACAGTGTTAGCTGAGGGTGTGCCGCGGATCGGACAGCTTTCATTGACTTTAATGGAAGCTGACCGCGTGGGAATCTGCAGAAAATGGAGCATGCTGCATTTTTTTTCCGTGCGTGCGATCCGCAGTTGTTTAATTACCTGCGGATCCCAGTGATTTGCTATGGGACATATTGAACAACAGATCATCCACAATTCAATTATGCCCGTGGACGTGAGGCCTAAAGATCTTGCAGCACATCAGAGGGGTCTGATTGTTGGAAGGTGTCAGTCAGTAGAAGGGGACCAAGAACTGGACGTCCATTAAAAATTGATGAAAAGATCAGCAGAAAACTGGCCCTGGTGGCTGCCAAGAGGCCGACAGCAACATGAAAGGAGCTGCAGGAGTTTCTGGCAAGTACTGGTTGTGTAGTCATGTGACAGCCATCTCCCGTATTCTTCATATGTCTGGGCTTTGGGGGAAAGACTGAAGTCTATTCTAACAGCGAAAAACATCCAAGCCGGCTATGTTTTACCAAAACCTGCATTAAAGTTTGCTAAAAAGTCTGTGGGAGAACGTGTCATGTCTGAGGAGACCGAGGCGGGACGCTTTGACCATAATTCCAAAAGGAACGTTTGTCACAAAGCCAACACTGCACATCGCCAGAAGACCACCAGACCCGCAGTGAAGATGGTGAAGGGGGCATTATGTGTGGGGCTGCTGTCCTACAGCTGGAACTGGGGCTTTAGTCAAGGTGGAGGGAATTATGAACAGTCCCAAATATCAGCCCATTTTGGCACAAAACCTTCAGGCCTCGGCTAAGAAGAGGAGTTTCACCTTTCAGCACGACAACGACCAGAGCAGACCTCCAAATCACCAAGAGAATGGCTTCCCATTGAAGATGAAAGTTTTGGAATAGCCCAGCCAGAACCCAGACCTGAATTCCATTGAAGATCTGTGGTTGACCTGAAGAGGGCGCTACACACAAGATGCACTCAAAATCGGACAGATTTGGAGCACTTTTGCGAGGAAGAAAGGGCAAAGATTGCCAAGTCAAGATGCGCCATGCTGATAGATACCTACCCATGAAGACCGAATGCTGTCAAAGTCACAGGCTACATCAACAAAGTATTAGTTTTAGGGTGTGCAGATTTATGCAATCGCATTATTTTACTTTTCTCTTTTTTTCATTTTTCCACCCTTATGCTTGTGTCACACGAATGTATTTGCACGTTTTGCACATGCAATACACAGTGAACAGAACCCATTGATTTCAATAGGTTAGTTCGCATAGAAACATTTTGCGCACGCATTTCGTTTGCACAAAAAATACGCAGCATGCTCGATTTTCCTGCACATTTGCGCAGGGTAAGAGCATATATTGAACTAATTACACTAATTGTGCATTTCAATTAATGGAAGCATGGTTGTGTCTTTTTTTGCGCACACAAAAAGTACAGTAAGACACACATGTGTGCGCAAATACGCAATGCCGTTGTGCAAATACGCAGCACATATGTGCATAGAAATGCGCTTACACCAATGCAACACCAGCCTAAAAGATTTCAGCTTGTTCTTCAATGGAATTGTACAGATATCGGGTCACGTTAAAAAGGTGGAAATAAATCTAAAATTCTTCATCTTTGTTGGATTTCTGGCATTTAACACGGTGTGTGGACTTTTTATATCCAGTGTATATATTGCCTGCATGTTCCAAACCTGGAGCAAGTCTCCTATGCCACGTGCCATGTAAGATGGTCATGATGTATACTATCCATCCATGTGGTGTATGTAACACATTTTCCCGCCTCTCTGTTAAGGCCAATTTACACGGAGTGATGATTGCTCAAAAATCACTGAAAAGCGATCGTTTGAGCGATCATCGTTGCGTCTAAACACGCGTCCATCGTGCACTTTTTATGCACTGCTAGCTGATCGTTAAAGGGGTTGTCCCGCGACAGCAAGTGGGGTTAAACACTTCTGTATGGCCATATTAATGCACTTTGTAATATACATCGTGCATTAAATATGTGCCATACAGAAGTTATACACTTATCTTCCCTGCGCTGGCGTCCCCGTCTCCATGGCTCCGTCTAACTTCAGCGTCTAATCGCCCGATTAGACGTGCTTGCGCAGAAGGGTCTTCTGCCTTCGGGTCTGTCCGGAAGCAGCGGCATTTTGGCTCCGCCCCCTTCTACACGTCATCGCGTAGCTCCGCCCCATCATGTGTGCCGATTCCAGCCTCCTGATTGGCCAAAACGCCGCTGCTGCCGAAGAGACCTGAAGGCAGAAGACCCTTCTGCGCAAGCGCGCCTAATCGGGCGATTAGACGCTGAAGTTAGACGGAGCCATGGAGACGGGGACGCCAGCGCAGGGAAGGTAAGTGAATAACTTCTGTATGGCTCATATTTAATGCACGATGTATATTACAAAGTGCATTAATATGGCCATACAGAAGTGTATAACCCCACTTGCTTTCGCGAGACAACCCCTTTAAATTCAGTCCAACCTAAAAATCATCCTTTGGCCTTATCAGCAGTTCTCCACGGGTAGTGCTGATAGCATTGTTTCCTGCTAGAGAACAAAGGAACTGAAAGCAGATTCAGTGAAGGCTTCATTTGCACACTTAATTGCTCTTAAGTAGCTGAGTAGCTACTTAAAAGTTTATGCTAAATGATCGCTCAAAGCTGTCCCTCAAATGGTCGTTTGAGTGATCATTGCCCCGTGTAAACGGGTCTTTAGACACTTGATGTGGAATAGTTGCAGTCAATCAGATCACAATAAAATACGGAGTAACGTCTTGATTTTTTTTAGCAGTATTAAATTCTAATTAGAGCCACTACTTACTCGTGGACCTCTTTTCCCAGGTGGTCCAGGAAGTCCGGACGGACCAGATGATCCCTGTGAAGAAAATAAAAATAGTCAGTCAATGATGCACAAAAAAAAAAAAATTGGCAATTTTTTTTTTATACACATGAACAATCCTAGAAAATGGTTTGACAGTCTCAGTCATAATTTGCATGTAATGTTTTTTAAATTTATTTCTGACTTTGTTAGAATACGTCATAATGTTATGAACACTAGGGGCTTGTCATCTGAGAGTCCTGCCAGTCCAGAGATCGAAGGGAGTTCCTTCTTCACAGTTGCCATCCTTCTGCAGGCAACTACAACAGAGCACTACTCCATGGGAGCACAACTGCGGACCATGGAGATCCCAGGGGTCAGCCCCTCACCAATTAGGAAGGCATGGCACATTATAGCAATATGCCATCACTTCGTATGGTGGGAAAAGGAACACCTTAAACTTGTGTCTCAGCAATCGGTTCTTTTACGCGCATCTTCTGCATATTAGTGACTCTTGTCTGAATCTATTGACTATATTGAAGACAACTGCAGAACCCAAGGATGAGTGTCCTAGAGCAAGCGAAGGAAGATGCCTCCATTACCTCAGTGACAAGCCCTGTCCATCTCCCTATGGAAACGGGAGAAGATTTAGCATATTCTCCAGGACAATGGCAAGAAGGTGGCCAGCCAGACTGGGCTGAGACACTAAGGCCAATGCAGGGGTGTACCAGATTTCAATATGGCTGATTTCACATGGGGTCTATTAGTGATGATGCCTGACAAGCAGTAGTGTTGTTCCCGACTGATCAATGAACATCCTTGAAAGAGATCATCGCAGGCTATAGACTGTGTGTGGAGACATTACCACCATACCCAAATTACAGTACAGTTCTACCGTCAGTCGCAGCCAGGGAAAGGGCGAGTTCAGTACTCAGTGGTTAGATAGTAGGGACTGTGCAAGGGATGAGGAGTGCACAGCTGTCATTGACGCAGATAAGGGTCTAAGACACCAATACATGTCCAATCTATGTGAAAGGGCTCTAAGTAAAAGTCTTAAGGGCCACGTAAAAATGGAACCATGCCTCCCTTGAAGGGATGCTCAGAGAAGCCATGATGAGGAGTCCCTGTGAATGCTCAAAGCTTAACCAACCCAAAGTGGATAATAATGCAGTTGCGAAGTTTTTCAACTAACTGACAATTGCGAGAGTAGATGATTAATTCATTGGTAGGTACGCATTAAATGAGGTGTTCCCCTCGCGGGCGCTCCTGCTGAAAGTGTGGGATTTCGCCAATTTTGTTCAGGAGTATACAACTCTGAAGAGGAGAGGCAGGTGAAACAAGTGTCAGCTACCCAGCTCTGCTGCTGTGTCCACAATGGCAGAAGGCCCACAATGAGTACATTAGGTATACCACTGTTGGGGGCACACTGTCACACCTGAAGGCCTGTACCAACTGCAGAGCAAATTCCAACTGAATCTCGTCCACTTTCCATCTGTCTCATAAGAGGCTTGATGGACTATTGCCATGTTACATGTGTTTCCCAGTGCCAAGTGTGTGCTGCTACAGATTATTCATCACCCCATCATTATGCTCCAAGTACAACTGGAGTACTGAGGAGGATACTCAAAAATGTTGTCCAGTTGTAAACGGATGGCCCATTCTGAGGATAGGTCATAGTTTGGTAGGGTTCAGTTGAATCAGACCCCAACTGTTGAGCTGTTCCCCAGGCCCATGCACCGAGATGACTGCTGCAGGAAGCAGACAGCTCCGTTTTCACTGCAGTGGGCCAGCCTGGTATTGTAGGCATAGTTCCCCTTCACTTCAATGGGAATTTCATCTGTAATACCAAGCCTCACCATTGCAGTGGGAATGGAGCTGGTCTGCTTTCTGCAGAAATAAGCTCAGTGCACAAGCACACTGTCCCAGTGAACACCTGATCGGTGGGGTCTCCTGCAATGGACCCTGCTGTTCAATTGATGATCAATCCTGAGGAAAGGCAATCCGGAATTTGCCACTGGACAACCCCTTTCAACCGGTGGGATATGTAGCCGGGGTATATGCTGATACCACCATACCCCCTTACCAAAAGTGTGAACTGAACTGCGTCTCCTTTTTTATGTTGTGGACTGCTAAGGTCCTATTGACCAAGATGGTCTAGTTTTGCACCATCATATTGCTGTTGCATTGTTTCTGTTATGTGCTAACCACTACTGTATAGTCTGAACAGCCATTTTTTATTTGTCCATGGTCACAAGTCTTGGGACAGCTACCAAGAGGACCAAGTCGTTGGGCATAACCTAACCTATCAATATTTTCCTTACATTTGCCTGTACTCTATAGTTCCCAGTTATCAGCCAGTAAAACTTAGAAGAGGACTATGCGGATATTCATTTGGGTAAAGAAAGGTAAATGGAAAGGTGTAATCCAACCATTAATATGTATCGCCTATCCACAGGACAGTACACATACAACAGTGTTATCTTGACCGTTGGGACTTCAGTAACCACCAGAAGGGAGTCCTCTGTCCCTCCACACGGCTCTGCTGGGGAGGAGTTGTATAGAGCAATGGCCAATCATGTACACTTCCTATATCAAAAGGCTCTAGGGTAGTTTGTGGTATGGGAACCCCGACAATCCAACATTTCTCACCTATTCCATAAATGAGTCAAAGTCCATCATAAATCGGTGGTATACAAGAATTATTCTGATGAACTGCCATTGCATTGTCAAACAAATTGCAGCCAAATACAACCATGGTGCTCCAACTAAAGGCCCATTTACACGCAAGAATTATCGCTCAAAATTCACTCAAAAGCCATAGTTTGAGTGATAATCGTGTGTAAATGCCGCCCTCTTTCACTCAACAGTGATTTTTAGGTGAGCACAAAATCCACCCTTCAGCCGGAGAGAAGATAACACAGATCGCATGCTGTATTCTTCACGGGAACGCTGATTTACATTGTATTTAGCTTGCAGCCCCGTGACAGAACAAATGTAGAGATCAGACCACCCTCTGTTCTCTGCATACAGGTCCAGGAGGCTCATTTACATGCAAATGAAGGTGATGAGCTGCTAATGAACATTAGTGTACATTCCTGGTGTGTTGGAAGATTCTCTCCAGGACTGTTTCCTCTCAGTCCCTATACTCTATACAGCTGTCTAGTCTGTGCTACAGCCCCTTATCTCTGGGAACTCTCCTCTACAGTATAGCAAATTACTATTCCTGCCCTTTGACCTTTCCAGCCTGACTTTTGCAGGTTCACCATTAATTCCAATGAGAAACAATCGAACCATTGAAGCGGTGCAAAACTAATTTCCTCATCTTTACAGCAATATATCTGCTCTGTGAAATAAAGAGTAAAACAATGAAACAAGTGTAAGCATACCTGCTGCAGGGCGTACAAGTACAGATCGTGTATGTACAGATGTAGCGCCGCAGGACTAGACATAATTATTTTTCACAGTAGACTGAGAAGTGAACGTAAAATAATTAACATCACATTCAAAAAGACGAAAAGAGAGAGAGAATGAACAAGTGGGAGTAAAGGAATTTCCGATTCAAAGGGGTTGTCCGCTTATAAACCATCGACAGCTTGTCGTTAAGGTAGGCCATCGATCGTAGATGATTAGCTGTTCACTGGATAGGTGCACTGAATGGACTTCTGCAGAAAACCGACAACTCTGCTCCCACTGCAGTGGTCAGGCTTGGTATTACACATAAAGATCGCACTCACTTCAATGGGAACTTTACATGCAATACCAAGCCTCTCCACTGCAGTGGGAACGGAGCTGTCTGCTTCCTGTAGAGATCAGCTCAATGCATGAGCAGACTAGCCAGGTGAAAAGCGGAACGTTCAGGATCCTGGGCATCAGACCCTAACAAATCTACTATTGATGGTCCACACTAAAAATAGACCATCAATAGTTTATAACTGGGCGACCCTTTAATACTCAGTTCAGTTGCTCCTGAAATTTTTCTTGCTTTTTAAAAGGGACAGTTATGATAATGACTAATGGCAGCGCACAGGGGTTGCTAGTCAGTCCAAATAGTAGAAGTATCACACTGCTGTGCCGTTGCACGCCTCCACTGCTCCCTCTCATACTGTTCTGTGTAAGGCTCTGTTCACACTTCTGTCCTCTCCTATCATCATAAAAGTCTGAAACAAAAAAAACAAAAAAAAAAAATAGCTCTGCATGCCATGCGATTTTTTTTACACTAAAAAATGACTTATAAGAGTCAATGGTCTCCATCTGATGCTGCCGGGCTCTACGATTTGATGGATCTGTTGCAACTTAAATTTTTTGAACTTCTGTTACATGACGGAACAGAACAATGAAGAATTACTGGAAACGCTAACAAAAGTGTTGGCTCTGTTCAGATTTTCAACAATGCAAAATCACGATCACCAGTGTGAAGGAGCCCTTAAAGCCACAAAACCCGAGCCTCCTCCACCTGATAGAACCCTGCTCCAGGTATTGAGGCTGTGATACACAAGGGTCATCTGAAAGTGGTTTAGCACAAAAGATGGAATGTCAGGACAGAAGGAAAAAAAAGGAGAGGATAAAGATTATTCACGTGTTTTATTAATATATATATTTTTACATTGGTTTAATCACCAGGCAGGGTTTACAATCCTCTGAAGTCATTTTCTGTAGCCGGCAGGTTCCCCTGTGTTACACAAGTGAATGATGAGGTGGTCTCTTCAATAATAGTTGGCCCGCTTAATAAAGATTTCTAGTTTGTATTTTTATTAATGGATGTAGACAACAAAATAACAGCTTCCCATAAAAATCTTCCAACCTCCGGCTTCTGCTAGCGATTCTGTAACCTGGCGCCCAGTATATACTATAGACCTAGGATGGGCTGTACCTGCCGTTTGCTAATGGAGTGGACGTTAATAAATCCGTTGTTGTAAAATGGTAGACGTTTGTTTCTGTTGACGCAGTTTATACAATTGATAACATATTTTTCAGTGTATGCCCTATTCTGATCTAACTTGCCAGACAAGTCACACACTAGTGAAGAAGTGCAAAAACAAAAAAAAAAAGACACAAACAGAGGATATCTGTGTGAGCTCCATTTTTCACTGATCCTTGCTAATGAATTCTAGAAAAATAATTGGACCACCCAAAAAAAAATAAATAAATAAATATGGAAGTAAAAAAAAAAAAAAAAAAAAAAAAACAGACACAGGCAGCGCACACTGATGCAACGCAGACACACGTGGAATAAAATCAGTTTGTTTTTCATAGCCCAAAATTGGACTCTTTCATTGGAAAAACGTCCCATAGGATTTGTCCTGAAAGGACCTTAGAGGGGGTTAAATGGGCCCCTACTGTACTGTGCAGAGCGAACCGCCACTGCAGAGGGGCTCTTAGCAACTACTGTATGTATTACATGGTAGGCTATACAAGTAAATGAGCCCTCGTACGAGGGGGAGGCAAACGTTATCTGCTCTCCAGTTATAGTAAAACTTCTGTTGGCGGCACCGTCTCATCAACGCTTTCTGCAGGAGCCGCCGGTCACTGCTGTGCAGGTTTGAATGTGTTACATCTGCTCATTTATGACTGCAGTGCAAGAAAAAAAAATGGCTGCCCCACTTGTGGTCCGACGGGGAGTCTGGTGTCAACGACTTTGTGCGCAGTATAGAGAAAGCGTTTTGTCGTGAAGAAGTGTGTACGAATGGATAAAAAAAGTTGACTGAAGGATGAACTAGTGTCGGATGAATGTCCGCATCTGATGACAACATCGAGCTGCACGGGAACGAATATTTTTGATTGTTTTGAGGTGTAAGGCATCCCTCCTATAGTCCTGATCTCGCCCCATCGGACCATCACCTGTTTGGTCCCTGAAAGAAGTCCTAAGTAGACAAAGAAGTGAAGGCAACGGTGCATTTATGGACAAAAAAAGCGCATTAAAAAGCAGTGAAATTGTCGAAAAATAACGACCAAACTAGTCTTTTCCAAAAGCTGTTTAAATTCTAAAGCCAGAGTGCGTAAAATTTTTGACTAACCCTTATTATAACCCATTTCCTTGCAATAGGCGCTGCTGAAATTTTTTTTTGCCCTCTTGCATCTTCCTAGCAGTTAGACCTCACGGGCACAGGCGTACGCGTAAAACGCTGCGTGTAATTAGCCGTGTATCCTTGCACATTGAATCAGTTTCCCTGCGTATGATCTAGTATGCGGTTTTTTGTACGCGTATGGCTGAATAACCGCCGCGTTTCAATACGCTCGCAAAAATAAAAAAAACTGCAACAACTTCTTCCTGATTCTCCCCCCCCCCCCCACTTCCTAGCAACATGCGTTTTACCGGTTGTGTAAGCACTGCGTTTACATTGCGTATTCGCACAGACCCACTCAGATCAATAGGGCTGTACGCACATAATACGCGATAAAATAGAGCATGCTGTGATTTTTTTCCCTCACACATATGAACACGCAGCGTCCATTCGCACATGTGCATGGATCAACAAAAATCCATTGACTCTATTTACCGCGTGTCCCGCGGCCGTGCAAAGCACGCGTAATACACGGTGAAAAAACCGCCTATGAAAATAAGCCCTAACGTTTAAGACCATGGGGGAATTTGATTTGCGGAAGATCCGCACTTCCAGCCGCCCATGGGCGTCCACACTTCAATTTACGCATGCAGATTGGTTTTCCGGATTCTGCATGCGGAAAACAAAATCGCAGCATGCTCCATTTTAGTGCGGTTCCATTGAAGCCAATGGAAGCCATTGGACCCGCAACACACATGTGGAATCCGACCGCCCGTGGGCATAAGGCCTTAATCGCCTGGGTTTTCAGCTGCCGGACATGGTCCTAATTCAAAAAAGGGGCTGCCCGCATAGTAAAAAAAAACCCTAAAGAAATATGGATTCATAAAACGTCAACCGCTCCGTTCTACGTAGGACGGGTAGCGACCAAAACCCTAATAGGAACGACTGTAGTAACATTATGGAATGGTTATTCCTGTAGACTTCTATAGGCGCTCAGCCAGAGTTCACATTACGTCATCTTGACTGGATAATAGACACAATGGCCTACATCGCCATCTTCCGTGCCGAATGCCCATTATTTACAACATAGCGCACGTAACTCGTCGGCTTCACCTCCTCGCTTCGCATTACTGGGCAGAACCGACATGTTTTCTTATGTGTGAAGTTCTCCTCTTCAAAGTGTGAAATGGCGAGGAGGAGAGAGAAGCGGCCGTGTGACTGCGGATACTCCAGAAGATGGAAATATTTCATAGGACATATGGATTTAATCGCAAACATCTGCGGCTGGGAGGGGACGACACTCCGAGAGACGCTGCGTTAGGCCGCTCCTCGTATGAAGGCGCCTATATGGCTTTAATAAATGTGCACATGGGTATTTAGAATGTACGGATGCAAACAGCTTCCAGTTTCTGCACTCTTGACGTGGAGTGCGGCTTGCGGTGCCCTTGGAGAGGATGCCAGCGCACTCGGCTTACCAGCTGTCAACGCGGCTACTGAACGAGTTGGTCTCAATTAAAAGGACAGGCCCAAACATTAAAAAAAAAAAATCACTATTTATATATATATAATTGTTCCCTAAAACCCCCGGAAAATAAAAAAATGAGGGCTCGGGTATTACAGCTCCAAGTCTCCGCATAGTACAGCTTAGGTTGTCACCCGACCAGTGAACTACCAGGTGGACCAACGAGTAAGGCGCCCTTCACAGGGGGCGTATCTGCGCACGCACAATAAGCAGGGAGCAGAACCCACTGATTTCAATGCCATCGTTCGAAAAAGAAAATAAAAATGCAGCATGCTCTCTTTTCTTGCGTGAAACACTGCGAAATTCCACACAAAACACACATCTGAAACGCCGACTAATCAGCCATTTTAATCGGTGCGCGTTTGTTTGCCGCACGCCAATAAAACACACCTTGCGGGTGCAAAAAGTACAGTAAAATACGCAGATATACACGCAAAAAAATGTATTGTTCGCTCCGTAAATCCGCTGCACTCAGGCATGAACAAATACGCAAAAGCTCGTGTGAAGGGAGCGGATGCCACGCTCAGGCGCTTTTTTCAGCGTTTGATGCTGAGTTTCAGCGCAGCACTAAACACTGTCAGACGCGACCAAAGATTCCAATGGTGCGTCTCAGGCATGCAGTAAAACGCTTCCAACGCTGCGTTTTTCAAGCACCGTCTGCTGTATTTTCTTGCGTTTCCAAATGCAATCCTTTGCCTATTGAAATGAATGGGGTGGGTCTTCAGCGCTGCTGAAAACGCGGTAGAATGTGGTTACTGCGTTTTTGACTGCGTTTTTTTTTTCAGTTCCGGCATTATTAGCCCGTTTGGCCGCGTTTATAACTGTGCCGAAAACGCAGTAAACGCCTTGTTAAAAAAAACACAACGTTTTTACAAGCGCCTGTGTGAGAGCGGCCTAAAGTCCAAAGGCCAGTATTGTTCATTGGCCATATTAATGGCCGATAAAGAATGGGCAGCTGAAAGCAGTAGCCCCACACCATCAGGATTTCACTCCCTCTTGGCGTCTTTTTAGCTCCCATCCGGCCGCCATAATCAAAGTGGTGACCCCTGATCCGTGACAACGCCGTATTATGGAGGTACTGTCTAAAGGAATTCTAGTCAGCTGCCTCTGAGTGATAACCAATATGGCCGCCCTCACAGCTTCTATAGAGGTTGTCCTAGATTCCTGACTGGTAAAGCAGCCTAGAGATGCCAAGGTAAACGCCCGCTTCCACCCGTTACATAAACAAGTATAATTGCCCCTCAGAACTTTTAAAACCTTGTAGGAGCCATAACTGCTACCAATATGCACAACTGACTGACTGACACGACGTCTTCCTGTGAGGCTGCTTTCTGCCATTTTTGCCAATTCTAGAAACCTTTATTATTCTACATTCAAAGAATAAAAACATGGCTGTATTACGGATGGAACTAATACAATCTTCTGAATGAAGTCTGACACATTACCCATTAACCTCTCAGAGACGGCAGCCATTTTACGGCTGCAGCCGAGACACTGAGCAGCTACTCACAGCAGCCAATCAGATTCGTTCTTTCATCTTCCAGCCTGCACAGAAGGTATGGCAGCTTAAACCTGATTGGTTGCTATGGGAAACACCTCAGCAGCGTCCACCATTTTGATGTAGGAATACGATTCGCTTTCTATTTCCCTCAGTTTCTCACCAAACTGTAAAGTATTACAACGAGGTGCACCATGTAGAAGCCATCTTGTCCGTCACGCCTTTCTAATAGGCTGTGACTGATAAATCAATGATGATGACGAACATTTACAAAAACTATAGTCAAACACAGAAAATGACCCTTTTAGGGTTGGTTCGCACGTAGCAGAAAATGATGCAGATTTTGGGCATAGGAAAATCCGGACCAAAAGTGCGCCAAAAACTGCAAACTCTTACATGGATCCACAGCAGCTTTTATCCTTTCATTTGAAAGAGTGAAATCTGGTGCGAATCTGAAACATAATCCGGACCAATGGAGCAGATTTTGGTGTGGATTTTCCACTACCTAGGGTACATCATGGACATGATAAAGTCTCCTATGCGCCATATTGGAAGAGCTAAAGCAGACGGGCGCGATTCCCATCTTTGATCCAACAGACTTCACACGGACCCATAATAGCCGCTTAGGCTATTAACACATGCAATTGTCATACACTGATGGTCTCTGCAAAAAAAAATAAAAAAATAAAAAATGAAATAAAAAACACATTTTCACGGATGAGACTAGCCCATTCAACATTAAGCGATTTGTGACATCGGCCATCATGCAGGCTGTCCGTCTGGTGACCAATGTTTTTAGCGTCTGATTTTGTGAGCAGCGCATGGCTCACCCATGAATGCTCATACACATGGAGTAGAAAAGACGCACGGCGATTAGCCTGGCTCTTTCTAACCTTCCATCAAATCCAATGCCAAAGTGCGCCAGTTCAGGCGCAATGTGCCTAAGGGTGCGGGCAGACGAGCGTAGGCGTATTTACGTTCGCACGAGCGCAACGTATAATCGCCCGAGCGATCGTTTTTCACCGATCACGACCAGAGCTAGAAAGCGTATTTTCGTTTGTTCCTACTTTGCAAACGGTCTTTTCGGCGATCGAATATGCGTTGGCGCGTATTTCGGTCGCATATGTTCCGTTTTTTTTCGAATTGCCGTTTTTACGCGCCGTAAAATCGCCCATGTGAACGAATACATTCGAAACCATTGCCTCAGATGGTCACGTATATACGTTTGGTCGCAAAAACGCGCCGTTTATGCGCTCGTCTGCCCGCACCCTAACAGGCACATGTGTTAATAAAGGTAATTAAAACCTAAATTGTTAATTCAAGCAATCTGCAACTAATCAACATTTTGAGCCGTCAGCAACGCTGCCTAGCATTGGAAAACTGAACTAAAATGCGCGCGCTGTGCCCGACAGATCGCTGGCGCCTGATGGAAGGTTAAAGGCTGTCTGTCCACGGGCATTTTTGCATTGCGTTCCCCGTGGCGATAATCCGGCCGCAGGGAACGCAATGCACGCTTTCCATAGTGTTGCTATGGAAAGCGCAGCCCCCCTGTCCACGAGCGGAGAATCATAGCGATTCTCCGCTTGTGGGCGGCAAATCTCAGCATGCTGCGAATTGCGGCGATTCTCCGCGGTCAGCCTATCTGTCAGACAGGCTGACCACAGAGATCTGTCTGCAGGCTCCTGCTCCCCGGGGGCGGCGATCCGCCGCTGGATACCGCAACGCCCGTGGACATGCAGCCTAATGCCTCATATCCATGGGAAATTATATTTAGCAAATCCGCACATGAAAGAAAACGCAAATCCGCATCCCATAGAAAAGCATTGACCATCCGCAATTAAATAGCTGCAGATGGTATTTTAAGTGATTTCACGCGTGTGAAAAAAAACGTGACATGCTCCATTTTAGTTCGGATCATGCATGCGGGAGCTCATATCTCAATTGATCTCCCGCATGAAAAAAAAAAAAGACCATTATAGTGCATCCGCAACAGAAATACGCGCGGGCCTGATTTTCTCCGTGGACATTAGGCCTAAAGGTTACATTTTTTGCGCACGTTTTTGCAGCATGTGCGCGGACGCCATTCAGTTGTCTTGGATAGTGGCAGAAAGTTCTGCAACAAATCATCCTTGTGTGAACCGCTGAACCGTATAAAGTTAGCCGCAGGTCAGCCGTAAGTGCTCATCGTGACCGACGCAGGGTATATAACCGTATCCTAGCTACTCTTAGGCAGGATGCTATAATAGCGGATTAGAATATGGCCGCCACATGTTCGTAATTAACCGATAAAGCTGCAAGAGAAATAGCATGTTGTTTAAATTACATGTGATTGATAAAGTCAACACGCCAAAGACATTCTGCTGGTAGCCATACGTTACGGATCCACATCCGCGCTATAAATTGTAATTACTAACAGCTAAGCATTATGTGCTGCGAAATACGTGGAGACCACCCTGAGCAACACCCACGGGGCACAGCGGCCATCGGTCTACAGCCCCTACCATGCATCTGGAGAACATCATAAATAAGCCTCAGAATCTAATAGAAGAGACAGCAGGGGTCAATCCCAGATAGAACGCTAGTAAGCGCGCCATTGTTGTTCTCCTGGGCCGAGTGAGGGAAAGTACGAGGGATTTCCCTGGAATTAATGTTCACAGCTGAACAATTGACAAAATAAAAAAAAGTGATTCCTTGGTCGAGACCGGGAGGAAATGAGCTGTGATCTCATGAGTCGGGTCTGCCAGTAATGTGCGTGACTCACTCCCTCGTCCGGCGCTGTACTACCATGTTTTATTCTGTAACTCAAGGACGTTAACGCCACACCTGGGCTTACAGCAAGTGACTTTCCTGGCGCCCTCCAACTAGAACTCCATACAGAGCCATATGTAAATGTAAAGGGATCTTCCAGACTACTCCGCCCCCGTAGCCATAATAGCCCACAAGATTAAACCCGATCCCCGTGCATCGGTAATCCGCTTGCTCATTTTAATATGAAAACTGATTGAAGCTACTTAATTGCCTATAAAAACCAATAGCGGTAGCCATTTTTTGATGGTTGCCCATATTTAGAGTTGCAATTCGTTAGGCTTGGAGGTCATTGACTGCTATGAGGACTACATCTCGGAACCACTGAGAATGTACGTGCGTCTACTATCTACGGTCTGCAAGACTACTTTTAGCTGCCCAAATTATTAGTGAGTTGACAAAAGACTTTAAAGCACCATAGAAAGACATCTCCATGGCTTATCTCCCAGCGACTCAATTGCGTGGCTGCTTCTTATGGCGTATACCATGCACCACACATCGGCTTTACACACTAGGGTGGAGAAGATGCAGCTAAGGCAACCTATACCACTCTCTAACTAAATACAAATATGCATATCACGTTACTAAACCAATGTTTAAAGGGGTTGTCCAGTTGTAAACCATTGATGACCTATCTTTAGGACAGGCCATCAATAACAGATTGCCGCCCAGGATCTAAGCTGAATAGCTGTTTGCTGGGCTAATGAACTCATGCACGGAGCTGGTTTTCTGCAGGAAGTAGACAGCTTTATTCCCACCGCAGTGGCCAGGCTTGGTATTACATGCAAAGATCCCATTCATTTCAATAGGAACCTTACCTGTAATACCAATCTTGGCCACTGAGGTGGGAACAGTGCTTTCTGCAGAGATCGGCTCAGTTCACAAGCACAGCAGCCTGGGGAACAGTTGATTTGCAGAGATGGCAGACCGCTGCTAAACTACTATTGATGGTCTATCCTGCAGAAAGGACATCAATAGTTTAAAACTGGACAATCCCTTTAAGTGGCAGCGTATATAAAAAACCCTCCCTAAATGAACTTTTCCATCCATTGCTAAGTATCAAAGCACATAAAACATGTCTGACAACACTGGCTCTCCATGCCTATATGGACATCCAAGCTTGTAGAAGGACTGATTGTATATCAATGGATATTAAATGCTCCTCTATCACAGATATTGTGACAACCCTTCATTCTGGGAGTCATTATGTGAACATTAGATGCCACAAGTAGTAGTCGGGCTTTAACAACTGATGGGGCAGCTTTATTAAATGTGTATTCTGGGCATTTACTATTAGGATAAGTCATCAATAGTCAACTGGCGGGATTCGCCACTCAGGATCCCCACCAATCCGCTGATCCTCCGGCCCGCTGTCCAGACATCCGCATCAGTACTCAAAGCTGGAAGTGTAATAGAAGGGCTGTGCTTATAATGAAATCAGTGGCAGCCGTGCCTTCCATTACACTTCCAACTCATCACAATGGAGGAGCCAGAAGTGTAACAGAAGGCATCACTCCCATTCATGCCAATGGGAACAAAGTCTTCCATTAACCCTCCGGCTCTGACCACTGATGTGGATGTCCAGCTCTGCTGCGCTGACAGTGAACAGGAAGATCAGCTGATCGGTGGGGGTCCTGAGCAGCAGACCCCTGTCAGTCAACTATTGATCACCTATTCTGGAGGATAGGTCATCAATTGTAAATGCCTGGAATACCCCATTAAGGATGTCTAATATGTAGCCAGCAGTAAGAACAAGCGCCAAATCTATCACATTGGCACATTTTTAGTGCACATTGACAGTTTCCGCACTTCATAAAATCTCTTGGATGGTATACGTCAGGAGAATTGTTTGCGCCTAGAAACTGTCACAGACCCACCCGTATTAAATCAGGCATTTTACAGCTTGACAGATTCATGCCTCCTTCTGTAAACACTTTTGAGAAGCGTCTAGCAAAGCGTAAAACACCTGTTCCTTTGGACGCAAATCCTTACTACATTTGACTAAAATGATTTGCGCCCAAATTCTGGTGCAGCAGAAACAGTAAAACCGCCCCGATGTACTTTACCGCATCAGTCTCCCATAGCCTGACGAGCGGAGGCCGGTATCTCGGATACACAACCAACACCAATCACTTAGTGGGATTTCCTATTATATAAAACAAAAAATAGATTATGTTCCCATTCTTGTATCATCAGACAGGTGATGGAAAACCACCAACTTCTGCGGGTTACTCCTCTAATCTCCCTTTGCAGCTCTCACTCAAGAACTAAATCCCTTTGCCGACCACAAATGTAACATCTGCTAGTTTTAGGAAGAGTCCATCAAAGTAACGACTTACTGCCTTCACATCTGCGCTGGAGCCTCCGTTCGGAGGTGCAGTCGCAGATCCAGCACAAAATACCGGAAGAAATATCGCCGCGTGCCGGGCAGCTGAACGAAAACGGAATTTCCCCTAGTATAGTCAATGGGGTCCTTTCGGAGCGGTTCAGTTCCATCATACGACGCGCCCGTTCGGCCAGGCGAGTCCCTTTCCTGCTCCCGACAGGATTTTCAAGGGGGCTTATATTTCAAGCCGGGCTGCATTAAAAAAAACCAAATCAACAATACATCACCTAACAGGCGCAGTGCGCTCCGCCGCACTTCTCCGCAGGTCCCCGGCACACTTGCTAGTAGTTTTGAGCCAGCACTTCCTTGTCAGAGGTTGAAAAACCCCGTTTTCAGGAAGCACTGGCTCTGATTGGTTCATTGAGCGCTGCAGTGATTGGCTAAGCCACGGTGTTCGAGAACCAATCACAGCTATTCACTGTTTAAGATCCTATTGCTGAATCCTATTGCTTTCTATTGGCCACTGACACCTGCATTTTTTTTTACATGCATGCAAAAAAACTAACAAAAAACAACAACACATCATTTCCGATTTGGGGCATAATACACACCAATATAGGCTATGGGGATTTAATAAACGCAGCAAATATCCATATGTGCTGTGTAATGTGTATTAGGCGTGTGAAAAATACATGACTAATATGGCCGTTACACCGCGGCTACACAGCAACTAGAAGAGTCAGAAGTTTGTAAAAAGTTCTTTGTGACCGTTTTCCCCAGAGGAAATAAATTAACTTAAAAGGTGATTTTCACATGCGGGGATTAGCAGAGGATTTAAATTCTAATCCACTACAATTTGATGATTTTCCCCCCAGATTTGTGGAGCTTTCATTCACCAAAGTCCATGGTAAAATTAGTATGTAACACATATACGGTAAGATTTCAGGTCACTCTGAAACCCGCAGCATGTGACCATAGTCTTAAAGGGAACCCGTCATCAGTTATTACCAAATTAACCGTGAACTGCGCTACAATTCTGATGGTCCTCTCAAAGTTATTTTGCTATGTGTGCGGGCCGGACCGTCTTTGCTACAGTCTTTGCTGCTGGCTTTACCCCTTCGTCTGATGTGGATAATGAATTAGGCTAAAGGAGAAACGACACCCCTCCCGACTCACATCACAAGCCTCTCACCAGCCAAGCCAGAAACCTACTGCACACTGATGAGGGGCAAACACCCTGAAACAGCTGTCTGTGTATGGATTCTGGCTTCAAATCCCAGTAATTTTTATAAGGCTTGTATATTGAGTCTAACCATGGCTTGCAGGAATGCTGCCTTCCAATAGGTGGTGCTGCAGAGGTGTTGTTACATTAGCAAATATGCAAATAAGGACAGAGGAGCATGCATGGCCTTATAAGTCTCCCCACACTCCTTCTAGGTGCTCTCCCTAAGGAGCAACGATAAACTTCCCGACTCGCAAGAAAATAGAACAAGGCTTCGGTTTTTGTCTCACACCATCGATGCAAGAGGAAAAATGCTTGTGTAAAGTAACTCAATAAAAACAGCGGGTTAACACATCGTATGAGTTCTGGGCGTCACACAAACACGCAGAACTCGCGCAATTATGGCACCCGTGTAAATAAGCTAAAGATAACCATTACGCTGTCGTTCCTTCATTCAGGGATTATTCTGATTGCCAGATTTGAAGTCGGGAAGGAATTTTTGTTGCAAAACAAGAAAAATTACCTTCCACTTCATGGCGGGGTTGCCTTCCTCTGGATCAACACTACAGAATAATAAGCTAAATTGGATGGACACGTCTTTTTTTTTTCAGCTTTACATACCAGGTTACTATGTATGTCATTGGCATATGCCATCACTTCATGATCTGCAAGGGTCCGACCTCTGGAACCCCAACCGAGCCCGACAACGCTATTTTATGGCTGCATCCCCTTCACCATGCCCAGTGGGTTGTTGGAGGACCCCATTGTGCAGGGACTTCTGCACCTTCATTAACAGGATCCCATACATCACTTCATAAAATGGGTAAACCTCCTTAAATATCAGGACCCGAGATTGGGGGACCATGACAATACAAACTAGCACCATCAAAGAGTCCCTAGTCTGGGGGAGTTTTCTAGTGTTAGGGCTCATTCACACAGATCTATTAAACTGCAGTTTGGCACGCATAATACAAAGTACTGAAACCCTATTGATTTGCATTGGGCTAGTCAGACCTGTGTTTTTTACATGCTTGGGAAAAAAATTGCAGCATATCCAATTTTGGCCCATATTACAGAACAAAATGAGCAATAAAAGAGAATGGGATTGTGCAAACTTTTGCCCCCGGGCCCATGAGCCTTTAGCTATACCCCTGGGCTGAACTGTATTTCTTCTACATGGGTAGATGTTCTACTACAACAGGGGCATCTGTGGCCCACATCAGGTCAACATCGAGAAGGAACACATGCACAAAAAGTTCCTCCTGGTCAAGTTAACTGGACAGAAGACATTTTCTACTAAAAATATGCACTACCAACATTTTAATACAGAAATCTCTAATGCAACAGGTATCATACATAAGAAAAAACAATGCTTCCACTTACTGGGGCACCCTGATCCCCTTTGGGCCCAGGAGGTCCCATCAAGTAAGGAAATGCAGTTGGGTCGAGCCACAGGTAGTCGTAAGTAACCGGTATGCTAGTAAATGACGAGGAGAGGTGATGAAACCCAGATCCTGGTTTTGTGTAAGGTATCGCAGTGGCTGTTGAATAGACCTTGGGGCCAATGGCGTGAGGCTTTGGGGTCGGAGGACTCGTTATTTTCTCCAACGCTTGCTTTGGGATGGTGGTATTTGTAGTCCTGGGTTTTCCGGTGCTTTTTTTCACCTGCTTAGATGAGGCAGTTGTTGCTGGAGGCCTGATCGTTGTTTTTTGGTAGAAGGTTGGCTTGGTTATTTTTTCTGATGGCACCTTCTTGGTCTTTGTAGCGTTGAGTCCGAACGACGCGCCGAGTTTGGTTACCGAGAGCTGAGGCGACGAGGAAGACGTAGATATCCTGAGGGCCACTGTAGCAGTCCTGGTTAAGACGCTTGAGGAAAGTTGAGTGTCGGCTTTACGAAGGGTTGGAGATGTTGAGGGTTGCAAGGTTGGCATTTTTGTTGTTAACTTCACAGAAGGAATCTTAACTTTGGCATTGGTGGTCAAGTTTGTTCTATTCAACTCTGTCTGAGGAGCAACGGTGGAAAGATGACCTACAGATTTCAATACCTCTTGGGCGGGAGGCAAAATGGCTTGTAGGGGTAACAGTGGAATCAGAGGTGGCAGGTTCGGCCGGTAGGTATCTGCTTGCCTGCACTGCTTCTTGAGATATTTACAGTAATTATGAGCTGCCTTGGCGGAAGGATAAATATCAAACTGGCAAATAGCACCTTCAAATTGTATAGTCTGCTGGTTCAACTTGCCCAGCATAAATACGCCAGCAGAATCCAACGTGTCATCTTTCTTTATATGCAGACTGGCATTAACTCTTTGCTTCCCACAAGAAGTATATAGAGTCACCTTTTGGCCTTGAATATCAATGGCCATATTGTGCCACTGGCCATCATGGACATTGTAATCAAAATATACAGATTGCTTGTGACCCACGTACACTATAATTTTCCCCGGGATGAATTGCAACCCAAGCTCAAGTTTTTTCTTTTTGCTTCGGACAGCGAATAAAAAGGCATTGTTAATGCGATGGGAGCAGAGGCTCAGCACCAAGGTGAGATTCGTTCCTAAGCTCAGCGGTATGACGGAGTATATCGGAGCTTCGATACGCGCTCGCTGCGTCAAAATGACTCCCGACTTAAATGGTATGACCCCTTCGGGAATTGGGCGGCTGGATGGCTTGCTTCCCATGAGACCCAACTTCTGAAGAACGTCCACATCTGAAACCCAGACACATAGATACGTTAGACTCTTGTAACCACATCCAGGGCAATAAATATAGACACTATGGCGGATATACAAGCATCAGGCAGACATACAATCACACGGTGCATCCTAATGAGTGGCTGACGAGCAGCTGTGGACGCTTCTGTCTCTTAACGAGAACCAGTTCAAGGGTATGCAGCCCCTAGGCAAACCTTCAGACTTCCGTTTTCCTCTAGATTGTCAAGATGCCAATCACGTATCAGGATGTAACAGATAAAGGAATGAATGGAAAATGGATATGAAAGATTTATTGCGAGCCGCCTATCGCTGTACGACTGGACGAATGGCCTTTTTATGCCTTCGTTACATTTAAACTACAATTATATCTACATATCTATTACATATACACATTTGTATGACGAGACTACATTATAGGTAGAGATGAGCGAGTATACTCACTAAGGCACATTACTCGAGCGAGTAGTGCCTTAGCCGAGTATCTCCCCGCTCGTCTCTAAAGATTCAGGGGCCGGCGGGGGCGAGGAGCGGCGGGGGAGAGCGGGGAA
The DNA here is from genome assembly GCF_035609145.1 of Eleutherodactylus coqui. Taxonomy (NCBI): domain Eukaryota; kingdom Metazoa; phylum Chordata; class Amphibia; order Anura; family Eleutherodactylidae; genus Eleutherodactylus; species Eleutherodactylus coqui. The sequence goes on along the minus strand of NC_089846.1, from coordinate 23,848,645 downwards.
GAACAGAGGGGAGATCTCTCTCCTTCTCTCCCCCCCCCCGATCCCCGCCGCAACTTACCTGTCACCCGCGCCGGCCCCCGAATCCTTAGAGATGAGCGGGGGGATACTCGGCTAAGGCACTACTCACTCGAGTAATGTGCCTTAGCGAGTATACTCGCTCATCTCTAATTATAGGCGTTCCCATATAGCTCGGTGTATATTAGCATTGCAAACAGCTTTTTCTGATGGCATGAACAGCGGTGCCTGTAGTGCCAACATACCTGAATTTAAATAATGAACCCCATTCAACCTAATCTGGTGGTGATCATTTAGATCCATCAGTAATGGATCGGTCACAGCATCATGGCTTTCATTAGAATTGTAAACCCAGACATCAGCGTTAAGAGACCTTTCACGCGGGACGGAATTCCCGGAAGCCGAATCCACAGCTGCGGAATCCCACACCAAAATCTGTAGAATTTACTGCGGCTTGCGTTGCGTCGTGCGGCCTATTGCGTCCCGTGTGAAAAGGTCCCTAGTAGAGCTTAAAACAAACTTGATTAGCTAGTAAGGGATGAAAAATTAATCACTTCCAGCGCCTTTTCTTTTTCTGAGGTGCTCACGTGCCTCCGCAATCAGGTTCCAAAGTTATAGCTTGCCATATGCAAATGAGGAAATTAAGAGTCATTTGGCCAAGTAGAGTCATACTGAAAGAACCACGCTCCCTTTCTTTTGATGCAGAGCTCTTTGAATCTCCCATTACACAGTAAACCCAGAGAAAGGGGAGGCCATTAGCTCAGCAGCTCATAAACCAATGTGACTCTTCTGGGCCAGATGACTCTTCTCGGCTCATTTGGATACAGCAAGCTATAACTCTGGAACCTAATTATTGCTCCTATATGAAAGCAGAAGCTGCTGCTCCGACCCCGGTGTAGTGGCCGGCGCTTGTATTTGCAGGCTGGGGTATCATTAACCCTTTCCAATCCAATTTTGGATTCAGGGTTTCCTAAAAGGCTTTCTCTTTTTGCTGTTACACAATGGTGCCATCTGCTTGCTAAAGTCAGTGTGTGCATGCCAGAGAGGCTCCGACAGCTGGGAATAGATGGTAAGAATACCCTTTCAGACGACTTCTGATATTGGAGCTGTACAAGCTTCAATCAGAAAGTAGGAAGATGTCAAGTGGATTGGAAAAGGTTAAAAAAAAAATTTAAAAAAAATCAATGGGAGCTGCACCTGCAATTACAAGCGCCAGCCACTACACAGGGGTCGGAGCAGCAGCTTTCACTCCATACCTGTGTGATGTGGAACTGACAGTGGGCACCTGATCTGCGGGGGTCCTAAGCAGTGAACCCCAGCCGATCTACTACTATTGATGATCTATCCAGAGGATATGAGAATATCAATAATATTTCCTGGAAAACTCCTGTAACACTACTTTGTTTCCCACTTGTCCATTATGTCCCTAGTCCCCCCTTTGTCAGCACCCCCTCACCTCACACAGACCACCAAATGAGACTTTTTGTGATCACAAGACAAATTCATTTATAACCTTACTGATACGCCTTCTTTGATTTCGATGACAATTCGTGGTTTGCCATATTTCTTGTGTACATATGCGCCTCTCTACCCCCCATGAATGCATTGAAATTAGTGCGAAACCCAAAATCATTTACCTTCAGCTGCTCCCTGAGAAATATCCAGGCAACAGGAAACATAGAAAAGAATCCAAAGAAAGAGCGATCTCCTGAAAGAGAAGGAAAGGAACTTTAGTCTGAAAGATGCAATACAGCAGATAAAAAGGAGCAGCAGTTTCTCAATCTATAGTTCTGTCCATGAAAATATTCTAAATGCAATCTACTGTCTTATCAGAAGCTCAGGCTGCTGCTTTGCACCTTTACCATACTTTACACTGCAGCTCTGCTTATTCAAGCTGGCTGCAGTCTTCACTCCACTGCATCAGCAGCACCTACTCAATAACGGGTTGGACCCCCTCTTTGGGCAATCACAGCTTTGAGATGTCGGGCAACAGATTCCACAAAGTGGAGAACATCCCCCATAACCAACTCACCCGCTGAAGCATGAACATCCCAATCATGTTCAACGGGGTTACAGTGCAGGGAGTTTGAGGGTCAGGGGGGAGAATTCATTGTCATCCCTCCAACTACTCCCTACTAATCCGAGCTCGATGACACGGGGTATTGTCCTGTTAAACGATGGCACTGTGCTTGGGGAAGACTTCCGGAAGATATGGGTGCAGATGGTCAGTTAACAGGTCCCTGTAGCATTCACCATGAAAGGCTTATGGTATGATGACCTTGGCCATGCCAGGAAAATGCTCCCCAAACCATGACACTGCCACCATCAGCCTGTTGTTCCCCAACTGTGGGCCTATGGGATGCGGCTTCATGAGGTTTATGCCAAATGTTGACCCGGCCATCTGTATGGTTCAGCAGGAAACGGGACTCCTCACTCTTGACGACCTTCTGCCGTGTGTCCAAGGTCAATTGACGTCTTTCCAGGCCCCTATGTGAGGGCTTTCCTGGTATTGACGCAGGATCAGTCTTTGGCTACTGAACTCCAGTCGATACAAAGTACGGCGCATGGTCATTGTAGAAATTTGTCTAACTCCCCGCTGTTGTACTATTGGGTTAGTTGGTCTACTGTAGTATGTCGTTGCTGAGATACCAGACATGCCAATTCATTTTTGCCTCTAGGAGCAACCATCACGTGGTTGTCACTGTGCTATCTTGTGTCGGGTGTCTGTCCATAGTTCAACAAGTCTTAATACCGCAGTTTGGGTACAGCCAACAAGTGCGACTGTTTCAGAAGTAATGGCACCACACCACCGGGCACCAACAATTTGCCTGTTGTTTAAGTCACATGTTTACCATAACAGCCAAATGTTACCTTCTGCTGGGCAGAAGAGAGGTCAGCACATTATCTGACTGCTGATCGTGATGCGGCGATCACGTGTTTCCGTGTTACTGATCACATGATGTCATGTGTCAGCTCTTCCTAATGCAGTGATCTTCAGTGTATAAGCGCAAGTCAATTTAAACCCCAGAAAATTAATGTATGGTTGATTAGTTTACAAGAAGTATGTATGATTAGACTGAGTAGAACCTGTGGGGTAATTGGCACATATCTACAGAGACCAATAAGACCATAAAAGGGGCATTAACTTCAACTGTGTAACATGCAGACCAGTTTGGATCACGAAGGGTATCGTTTCTCCTTAGGGAGAACATCTATAAGGTGACTTATAAGGCCATCCATGCTCCTCTAAGAAAAATGCAAAGATGGAACAATACCTCTACAGCACCACCTATTGGAAGGCATCATTCCTGCAAGTCAATGTCAGACCTTTTAACAAGCCTTCTAACAATGACTGGCAATTGTAAAGCCAAAGCTAGAGTCTTCCCCAGAAGGAAAAGATAACCATTAGAGTTGAGCGAACATACTCCGGCAAGCTTGATGCTCGTTCGAGTATTAGCGTACTCGATGGTGCTCGTTACTCGAACAAGCATCAAATTGTGTTCGACCCCGCCCCAGCTTTTGGCTCCTCCCCGCTGTGACGTGCCAGTTTTAGCCCCTCCCTGCCACGATGCAGCGCGTGCCATTTGAAAATTTCTGGGAGGGAGAGGGAGAGGGGAAAAACAAACACACGAACCAAGGAAAAAACAAAAACTAAAGCTCGGGACCATGCATTCCACATACAAAAATGCTCGAGTCTCCCATTGTAGTCAATGGGGTTCGTTACTCGAGTAGAGCTCTTGAATTTTACGAAAAGCTCGACTCGAACAACACGGACCCGAGCATTTGGGTGCTCGCTCATCTCTAATAACCATGCACAGATAGCTGATTCGGGGCATTTGCCCCTAAGGGCTCATGTCCACGGGCAAAATGTGATTTAAAATCCGCAGCGGATCTCCCGCGCGCGGATCCGCACCCCATAGGGATGCATTGACCAACCGCGGGTAGATAAATACCCGCGGATCGTCAATAAAAGGCATTTTAAAAAAAATGGAGCATGAAAAAATCTGGACCATGCTCCATTTTCATGCGGGTCTCCCGCGGGGACGGCTCCCGCGGGCTTCTATTGAAGCCTATGGAAGCCGTCCGGATCCGCGGGAGACCTAAAATAGGAATTAAAAGCATTTACTCACCCGCAGCGGGCCGCGAAGCTCTGCTCTTCCTCACGGCCGCATCTCCCTTGCTTCGGCTCGGCGGATGTGCCCGGCGCATGCGCGCGGCACGTCGACGACGTGCCGCCGGCGTCAGGAATTCATCCGCCGGCCGAAAATGAAGATCCGGCCGTGAGGAACAGCTGACCTTCGCCGCCCGCTACGGATAGGTAAATGCTTTTAAATTTCTATTTTCAGCGCTCATGTCCGCGGGGCAGGAGGGACCCGCTGCAGATTCTCCATGTAGAATCTGCAGCGGATCTGATTTTCCCCGTGGACATGAGGCCTAATCCGTGTGCAGCAGGTTTCTGGCTTGGCAAGTGAGAGGCCTATAAACGTGGGTTGGGCAATATATAGTTTCTCCATAGGGACAGCACCTACAAGGTGTGAGTAGACATATAAGGCCTATCTAAGTCTTGTTCCATCTTCCCATCTTTATTTTGGCCAATTTAGAGATCTAGTAGCATTACAGAGCAGATTGATATATAATTATGTGGAAAACAACTTATTTAGCTAAAACTGCTCATTTTGGGTTTAGGAGTCCAATGGGCTGTCTAATCAGTGACTGATCGTCATTTCTGAATGCATGTAGTCTTCGATAGGACCGCCCACTGGACTTCTAAACCAAAATAAGCAGTTTTAGATCAATAAATGAATCTTTACCCACAAAACTACATATCAAACTATTCCGCTCCTCCTGGTCTATAACATGCCGCCTGCAAACCAGACTGCATTTCAATGTGACAGGTTCCCTTTAAGGATTTCCACCGCCTGCATATATACCCTGCATAGTAGGCTTATGCCATAGTTCAGTGCTTAGAGCTTCCACATAGCCAACCACTGTACACCTAAATGGCGGTGGGTTGTGGGTGGTCCCGGGGTCGCACAGTAGGGGTGCTTTTAGGGCCTGGCAACGATTTGACTGCAGGATGCAAAAAAATGCCATCTTCTAGACACTTTATGCAAATCTCTGTTTGATCTTTAATGTAAAAGGCTTCGGATACATGTGATGTAGCTTCAGTAGTAGTGAAGGTCATGGCGAATCCCGCTAGATCCCACCAAGTTCACAAGCGGTGACTCTGAGTCACTGTCACCAACCAAAAAGGTCAGAGAGACTGAGCTGTCCATTCTACTAACCCAGCTGCTTACAGAACATCGGCAGGAGCAACAAAAGGGCACCCTGGAAAACGATGACAAATACACACCCACTCCGACCAGATCTGTGAAACACAACCCATTGTTACGCTGGCACAATGCGGTTCAGATGGGGGTTATACCGATTGGCAGCCTTTCCAGAAGCCCCCTACGTTGCAGTCACAGACTACCGCTAACAAAGTCATTTTATGAAAAAGCGTTCTTGGCTGCAGTTTCATACACTGTAGCCCTAAAGCTCTATTCATCTCAGTCCTCGAATACAATGCTAAAACTACAGTAAAAGCTGACACTAACACAAGAAGAGCAGACCGCTCTTCACATCTGCGGCGGGGTTCCGTTTTTCTACTCCGTTCGGGGAGCAGGAAAGGGGAATCCCCTGGCCGAACGGGTTACTCTTATGACAAAACCGAACAGACCCTTGACTATAACGGGGTCCGTTAGATTTCTGCTCAGCTGCCTGGCATTTTATCGAAAAAATGAAGCGCTATTTCCTCCAGCATTTCGTGCCAGATCTGCGATGGCACCTCCAAGTGGATTTATACTACACATCCACTCATTAAAGTTATATATACAGATGTAGCCATCATTAACATGACTCGCACATTAGGATAACTCAGTTCACGGTATTTTAGTATATGGTAGTGAAGTTATCAGAATGCATTCAATGTCAAGTTAACATTTGCTAGGTCTGTACAATGGCGCCCATAAGTGGTCGTCACTCTAAGGGGTCTTTCACACAAAAAGCCGCATGTCACTTATTGGTGTGGAAACCGTGTTCAGTAACCGCACATGAATTAGCCGCATTGAATGAGACTGTTCTGCGCTGCATGGTGCGCTACAGCGCAGAAGTCTGAGGGTCGGCCTCAGATCTCAGCCAAAGATTCCATTGCAAATACACCTAACGTGAACATACTCTACGAGTGAAATCACACAACAGATTTTGGTGTGGATCTATGCAGTCCATGTAGAAGGGGGTAAGACTAGTCCTTTCTCCATTACCAACTAACTAACCAGCCCGTCTCTAAAAGGTCATCAGTTCTAGGCAATCCAAAAAAAGATCCCTCAACCAAGGGTTGATATCACACCTTCAACCTCGCTCTATCCAAAACATTGTCGCCACTGTAGATGTCAAAATCGGTGCCTTATATCACATCCCCTGAGGAATGGTTTTAGATACCATCACTCCTTCCTCTGCTCACACCCCAGCTTAACTGATGAAGAGGTTTTGCACCTCGAAACGCGTTATTATTCACGCACACAAGATCTTGTGAGATACAATTATTACTACGCCGCGTACCAGGCCTTTTCTTCCAATACTTGGTCCCGTTATCCTAGTCTCACCCATCTCGGTGAGGCTTCCAACCTGGTTGGCAGCACCGCCATCCCCATTTCTGCTCCCAATTCCTCAAAAGAAGGGCTACATCCAGCTTCACTAACAAATACCTATTGCACTTTTTGGGTTTGCTCCACCTATCTTTTCTCTTCACCTGGCTGCTATACAGAGGAACAGGAAAGTCCCGGACGAGCCCCCTAACGTGCCGTCCATGTAATCCAACGACGTCATGGGTCCTCCAGAAATGAAGACACATTCAAATAGGTTTTCTATAAAAGAGCGCCCCTTATGACGTCACTGCACCCCATTATGTGGCCGGGCAGAGTGTTCAGGCCTTCCCCTGATGGATGGGCTTAGAACCAATCTTGTAGTAGAGATGAATTACAGAATCTGTAGGGTCGAAAACTCTTAACAACAAAGGTAAGAAAACTCCTAAAAACCACAATGACTCGCTCATTTATGGGGCATCGGCAGCCGTCCTGCCAAAAATACGAATGCAAACAAATGGTAACAGACCTATACAAGGCCGTCTACGACCGCGACACCTGTACCGGGAACAGCCATTCAATTTATGGTCACATTGATTTAGCATAAGCAGAAAGACATTTTTCCCAGAAGTGAGAAGAGAATAGAGGATCGCTACTTGGAGCATGCTCTGCACGTTCTTGGCAAAGCCCCAAGTGCCAAAACACTGAAACACATACTTTGGCAGGGAATAACAAGAGAGTGGAAAAACTTAATCCAGCTCGGAGATGCCCGGTCAGTGACTAATGAAGGGTATTAATTGTCTGATGGTAATGGATGGCTTTTTCCAACTGTCTGAGAATATGCAGAGAATCCCATCCTTCTGTGCGGGTTCGGAATACATCATGTAAATAAAAAAATGAAGTCATTAAAAATGCATATAGTATATATCTATATACAAACAGTCAAAAAAGCATCCCTCCCCTAGAAGTTGTTGGATGGAATGAAACTTTTTCTGTGTGATTGTAACATTGATATAAGTGATTACAATATCAGAGCAAGAGAGTCATTTATTGGGGAGAACGGACCCCTTGTAGGGAGGCTCTAGTATCCTGTTGTACTGCCTCTAGCTTGGATACAAGATGTGATACGGACGGGCATGGAGGCTCTAGTACCCTGTTGTACCACCTCTAGCTTGTATACAAGATGTGATACGGGCAGGCATGGAGGTTCTAGTACCCTGTTGTACCGCCTCTAGCTTGGATACAAGATGTGATACAGGTGGGCATTGAGTTCTAGTACCCTGTTGCACCATCTTTATCTTGGATACAAGATGTGATCTGGCTGGGCACGGAGGCTCTAGTACCCTGTTGTACCGCCTCTAGCTTGGATACAAGATGTGATACAGGCGGGCATGGAGGCTCTAGTACCCTGTTGTACCGCCTCTAGCTTGGATACAAGATGTGATACAGGCGGGCATGGAGGCTCTAGTACCCTGTTGTACCTCCTCTAGCTTGGATACAAGATGTGATACGGACAGACATGGAGGCTCTAGTACCCTGTTGTACCACCTCTAGCTTGGATACAAGACGTGATACAGGTGGGCATGGAGGCTCTAGTACCCTGTTGTACCGCCTCTAGCTTGGATACAAGATGTGATACAGGCCGGCACGGAGGCTCTAATAGCATGTTGTACCGCCTCTAGCTTGGATACAAGATGCATACGTGCGGGCATTATACAATAATTAGCATTACCATACAGTATATTCATTTTGGCTATCATTTTTGTAAGGCACCACAGGTGGTTTAGTTAAATGGGCATTGACACTGTTTATATTATTTAGGCACTGCTGGTTTTATATGGGCACTGTATGGTGGTAATATTAATTGTGCATGGTATGGCTATAAGTGGTCAATAGATGTAAACTATTATTAGGACTCTATATGATAGCTATATAAACATTAGATCGAGGAATTATCGGAGCACAGCTTTTCTTTCATTGCCCCGTTACATCTAGGGTACCTGTCCATGGTCTTAACTGTTTTTTGGTGGCATCAACAAAAGTAAAGTTGGCCAAACAGCTGTCAATCTATCAACTGGTTGAGAGCTCATGTTATGGGCAACCTTGAAGGGGTTATGCAGGACTTGGGTCATCAATAATCCGTCACTCAGGATCCCTGCCAATCAGCTGATTCCCGGCACCAGTGTCAATGTGGCCAGGGCTGTACGCAGATCGCTCTGTCAATATTGTAGCAGACCGGTTTGGCACTGCTGGTACGGCTCTCATTGAATTCAATAGCAGCTGTGCCTGCATTACCAACCCAGGCTGCTACAGTAAAGACAGACTAATCTGCTTTCTGCACTGTCCGCACTGACAGCAGTGCCGGTGGGAATCCTGAGCGGTGGACCAATCATGTATAGGACAGGTCATCAGTAGGAAAAAAAAAAAGTTTTAGGCACTATATTGGGCCATTATATGATTTGTATATGGCATTTATCACCGCTTTTCAACCTTCTGCAGGATGCATGCCTACTTTTCAGATTTCTAAGAACTGGTGGGTGAAGACTACCTGCTATGATGTCCCTCATACACTACACAGAGAAACTGGCAGATATTGTTCCACATCTCCATCACATACCCTCATAAACAGCATCACAGAGGACATTATACAGCAGTACTAACCAGTGTATATGGGATTTTGGTGCTTCTATGGGCAGCATATATTATCACCCTCCTCTGCTTCTTGTAATTCGTATTATTTCTCTTACTAAAGATGAACTTGACAACAGGCAGTGGAAATTAGAAGGAAGGGACACCTCTAGTGACCAGCACAAAAACATTTTAGGAAAACAAGATTTACATTTTTGCTGGTTATATCAACCATCACATTAACACAAGTTGTCTCAAAAGGCCAGCGACCATTCAATCCCTTCATTAAGGAGTTTCCTTAAAGGTCTGTTCATCTGAAGAGGGACCATCAAAGCAGGTGCGTTACCTTTACCCAATTCCTTCTCAAGCTCGTCTTACTTCTTAGCTTTGTATTAGTACATCTGCTATCATAGTATGTGAAGTGATAAACGTGGCCGTACAATACCCGGACGAGAGTCACACGAGTGGGAAGGAAGTCGAACTCATGTTGACCATGAAAAGTCATAGAGACGGGAGTGTGGGGGCCAAGCCTCATCAGAGGGACTAATGAAGCAACACTTGGAGGTGATGCTCATCTTCTAACATAGGAAGCCTTCCTGCTGTGCACTTATTCTACATCTCCAGTCCCTGCAATAGCCGTATGTCATCATCCTGAACTCGGCCTCAATTTGTTAATTCTCTTCAAGCGTCGGCTGCCAAGAAATCGCGCAAAGTGCTCTGTGATTTACATTTTATCCAAGTGTTGCTTTCACATTAAGGTAGAACATAAACAGTTCCTTTTTAGTCCCTTTTCATCTGTGGACTCTTCATGTGGACGTTCTGAGTTCAGAAGAACGGGACAGCCCCGAGGGCCTTCATTACAGAACTAAGATGCCGTGCAAGAAGCACCAGGCCTCAATCACTCGGGGGGCCAACACTCCCGATGAGGCGCATTTAGCATGTGTGGGATTATCTAATAGGAGGAGCCTATGGAAAATACACATCAAGATGAATTAGCGTAAAGCAAACAAGACACCGGCTACAGCCATACAATATTGGTTCCATATTTCACATGGAAACGCTGGAGCGGAGCGTGGAAAGAGTTGGTGATGTAATAAGTCTTGTTGGGAACAACAGTACACAAATCTTCACCCCTCCTTCCTCTGCTAATCCCAAGAGCTATACAGGTACCAGAACAGCGAAGACGGATGATGACAGCCCGCTAATGTAGGCCAGATTTACCCTGCAACCTATAAACCTGAAAATGTGGTCTATTTAGCCAGACACACAACATGCCCACTGAACAGAGCTTCCACTAAAATCCATCCTGTAATATACAGGATGTCCCGAAAAATGTACACACTGTAACAACTTATCACTCAATGGAAAAATTGGTTTAGTTGCCCATAGCAATCAATCAGATCCCCTCTCTGAAAACTGAATGGTTGCTTTGCATCAGTTTTGAGTCATCTGCCCTACTAAATATTCACTCCTTTTTAGATAAAAACGGGTTATCCTGTTGTAAACAACTGATGGACTACCTGCAGTAGTCTGCCACCTGGGATTCCTCACTGATCGATGCGTTTATGCACCGAGCCGATTCGGCAGGAAGTAGACAGCTCCGTTCGCAATGCAGTGGCAAGGCTTGGTATTGCAGGCATTGAAGTGAATAAGAACTTTGCTTGTAATACCAAGGCTGGCGACTGCAGAGAGAACAGAGCTGTTCGCTTCCTGCAGAAATCAGCATAGTGCATGAGTGTACTGGTCGATGAACAGCTGATTAGCTAGAGTCCCTAGCAGTGATTGCTGCCAAGATCCTACTGATGGCCTATCTTAAGGACCACCATCCATTGTTTATAACTAGACAACCCCTTTAACGAGTTAGAAATAATGGATGAAGCCAGACTAAGTAAATTTATCCTTAAGTGCTACTGGAAGCTTGAAAAACGCATTAGAAGTGCAAAGACAGTTTCAGACAGTTTCAAACAAATCCACCTACACGACTTCCTATTACTTGAATCAGAGAAAGCTTAAAGCAGATGGAACTGTTCAGAATGTCCACAAGAAACACTCCAGACAGCGACGAGCCTCACAAAGCAAGAAAAGGTTGATGGAAAAGTCCAAGAAAATCCATGCGGTAAGCGGGTTCTGAGGCAGCAATTTAAAACTCAAGTATCCGTCACATTGTGAAGCACCATCATTGGAAAGGTTACACTCCAAGAACCGTCCACGCTCTTCATGAAGACGATCCCCCGGAGGTCGCAGGTTTGTGAGCGGTACTTGGAAACTGTACATCTTCTGCACATCTTGCCAAGACAGATTTGGAGCCATGAGGCTACATTTATATTGCTCCATTAACCGCTACAATTGGTGGTCCCTACTGGGAACCTGAGAATCCGCTTATGATGGGGGATCATCATGGTACCTTACCCGGAGTTCAGTGTGGTGCGTCAGATCAGCGAAGGCATTAATTGGACCATTCTGTTTTGCCACTACTGTGATTGGTGCCGTTTACTTGAACTTGCTGCGGCAATCTGTCATACCACACATTCAGGAAGACTCGGAGGATGAGGAATTCCTACAAGATGAATCTCCCCACACTACCATCATACGGGCCTACCTCAATGACCATCAGAAGGCTTGGAGGAAGAGGTTCAGTAGAATACCCCGTACGTTCACCAGACCTCACGCCACCAGACCTTCTTTTATAAAGATAAGGTCTACGGCAAGCCACTGAGGGCAGCCACTAAACAAGAATGTGTACAAGTACCAAATGAAATTATCCTTGACGTTTGAGATTCCACTGCTTCGCGTTATCCACAGCGCCCGGATCACAGCGGCCATCAGGCGTGTGAATATGTGCGTGTGTATATAACTCTCCCTTATAACACAGCACTCATTAGCTATGGGCGCATTAAGATGGCGGTCATAAGAGCTGTTGTAGTGATACAGTCGCGAGTGATTACGGAGCATTACTGCATAACTAGGTAGAGTAGCCATTAAGGTGTCCAAATGTTCCATTTACATTCGCGTTAGGAGTGTCTGTCCAAGTTTTCAATCAGAAATGACGGAAGAAATGATGGCTACCATGACGAAAACCGGATGGAACCCGTTATAATCAAAGCATTTAATTTGGCACTACTGGTGTGTCATTTCACTAATCCAACATACCGTTGTTTTCGGGTTTTTTGCCATGGAGGAACAGTCTTACAAAGTGAGCGACAACCCCTCTTCCAGCTGCAGCCATTTCGGGTCCCATTGCACTAATAAAATTAAAGGAACTATCCCACCAAAAATATTTATTGCCAATCCACAGGACAGGTGATAAATTTATGATTGATGGGGGTCCAACTATTGGGACCTTTAGGGATCACGAGAATGACAAACCCTAAATCTCTCTAGTGAATGGAAAGGTGATGCGCATTCAGGACCACTGCTCTATTGGCAGTCTATGGAGATGTGATGTCCCATAGAGGTGAATGTGATTGTTCTCAGCAAGAGAAACCACGTAATCTTGTAGATATGATACCTTTTAATGGCTAACAAAAATACATGATGTAATAATAACGAGCTTCCGAACCAACGCAGGGTTCTTCTTCAGGCTTAATGGATTGGATCTGAAGAGGCATGCATATTTATACACACTTATAACATACATACTTATGACAAGGCACAGATATGGATATGATTGGTTCGCACTTAAAAGGAATTCTGCAACAGCAAACAAACTTTTTTTGTCTAGGCACTGATAGCAGAGAGAAAGTTTTATGGTCCCTAAATTACTGTTGGATGGGGGGGAGGTCATCAGGGTTGAATTGCTACAAGAGATACACAAACATTTTTAGCTAAACACTGATAAGGGAGGGAAAGTTTATGGTCCCTGAATTACTGTTGATGGGGGTCTTATCTGTGCAATCAAGTCTCACACTTCCCATTCACTTCCCATTGAGACTTGATTGCACAGATAAGACCCCCATCAACAGTAATTCAGGGACCATAAACTTTCCCTCCCTTATCAGTGTTTAGCTAAAAATGTTTGTGCACCTCTTGTAGCAATTCAACCCTGATGACCTCCCCCCCATCCAACAGTAATTTAGGGACCATAAAACTTTCACTCCGCGATCAGTGCCTAGACAAAAAAAGTTTGTTTGCTGTTGCAGAATTCCTTTTAAGTGCGAACCAATCACATCCATATCTGTGCCTTGTCATAAGTATGTATGTTATAAGTGTGTATAAATATCCATGCCTCTTCAGATCCAATCCATTAAGCCTGAAGAAGAACCCTGCGTTGGTTCGCAAGCTCGCTATTATTACATCATGTATTTTTGTTAGCCATTAAAAGGTATCATATCTACAAGATTACGTCGTTTCTCTTGCTGGGAACAATCACATTTTGCTCTACTGGCTAACACGGTACCAGATCTTTGTTTTCATTATAGAGGTGAATGACGCGGTGGTCAAGGTTACGCATGCACGCTGATGGCCATTCGCAGGAGGGATCTGGTGTGCACAGTTCTTGCAATTTTCAGACCTCCAGCAAGCAAGTATTTTTTGGGATAACCCCTTTATAAGAGCCTCAGACAGGATACAGGCATGCAGCTAACGGAGGTGCAAAGGCTGCAGTTGCTGTTCTGCATTGGGGCCTAAAAGCCTCAAAACCTCAAATGGCCACTCTGAGTTAAAGAGAGAAATGTCGAAAAACATAAGTTAAACCAGGCACATATATTCTAATGCCATTAGCGCTATTTCACGTAGCCCAATGGGATCATCCCGCAGGCTGCATCTACGCCAACGCATTTAACTAAGGAATTGACAGAGCAAATAAGTAATAAAGTAGGACGTGAAAATCAACAAGGCTGCAAATATATGTCAATTGTGGTTTCAGGGCACATTAAAAATGAAGTATATACTCTTAAGGGCTTAGATGTACATAATTATCGGCCCGCTGACAGACTTCTATTTCAGCTTCTGAGATTTGTTGGCCAAAACGAAAATCCAGTATTAGGAATTAGTATAGTAAAGGGAATCTAGAATTACGAGTAACCCATCCAGCCTGCGTTCCCTCTATGGAGGGGTAGACAAAGAATGGATGTGAGGGGCAACGGCCGAAAAATACTACAGGTTAAGGCTGGATTCAGACGAACGTATATCGGCTGGGTTTTTACGCCCAGCCGATATATGTCGTCTCTCTCTGCAGGGGGGGGGAGGCTGGAAGAGCCAGGAGCAGTGCTCTGAGCTTCCGCCCCCTCTCTGCCTCCTCTCCGCCCTTCTGCACTATTTGCAATGGTGAGGAGAGGCGGGAAGGGGTGGGGCTAATTATCAGAACTTAGCCTCGCCCCTATCCCGCCTCCTTTTATTGCAAATAGTGCAGAGGGGCGGAGAGGGGGCGGAGAGGAGGCAGAGAAGGGGCGGGAGCCCAGTTCCTGCTCCTGGCTGTTCCATCCCCCCCCCCCCCCCCCCTGCAGATGAGGACACCGTATATCGGCTCAGCGTGAAAACCGAGCCGATATACAGTCGTCTGGATCCAACCTAAAAATCAGAACAATCAGGCACAGAGAGATCCTAATACCCCAAGTGATGGAAATGCCGTTTCCTTAGTATAATGTTCCAAATAGCTTTAAAAACAGGACTGTGCAAAAGTTTTAGGCAGGTGTGGAAAAATGCTGCAAAGTAAGAATTATTTCACAAATAGAAGTGTTAGTTTTTGGCAATTAAAAAAAATGCAAAATGAACAAAAAGATAAATTTAAATCAAGATTTGGTGTAACCACCCTTTGCCTTCAAAACAGCATCAATTGTTTTAGGTTCACTTACAGAGTCATAGATTTTGTAGGATTATAGTCAGGTGCATGCTCACCGCCTGTTTGGTACAATTGGTTAATGATCATTTTCATACGTAGGTTGAAACACAGTCATTAACTGAAAAAGAAACAGCTGTATAGGAGGCTTAAAACTGTTTGAAGAACAGCCAACCTCTGCTACAAAAGGTGAGGTTGTGGAAGACAGGTTCACGTTACAGCTCATACACCATGCCAAGACTGAGCACAGCAACAAGACACGAGGTAGTTATACTGCATCAGCAAGGTCTCTCGCAGGAAAACGCTTCAAAGCAGGCCGGGTTTTTCAGATGTGCTATTCAAGCTCTTTTGAAGCAGCACAGACAGACAATACTGAGGACCGTAGACGCTGCAGTCGGCCAAGAAAACTTCGTTCAGCAGATGAAAGATACATTATGATTACTTTCCTTCAAAATCTGAAGCTGTCCAGCAGTGCCATCAGCTCAGAACTGGCAGAAACCAGAGGGAACGACGTTCAGCCATCTACTGTTTGGAGACGTCTGGCCAGAAGTGGTCTTCATGGAAGAATTACAATCAAAAAGCTACACCTTCCATGTAGAAACAAGGCCAAGCGACTCAACTATGCACAAAATCTACGAACTGGGGTGCAGAAAAATGGCATCAGGCGCTCTGGACTGAGATCATAATTTTAAGTATCTGGTTGTAACAGAAGGCAGTTTGTTCAGTGAAGGGCTGGAAAGCGGTACAATAATGAGTGTCTGCAAGCAGCAGTGAAGCATGGTGGAGGGCGGTACAATAATGAGTGTCTGCAGGCAGCAGTGAAGCATGGTGAAGAGCGGTACAATAATGAGTGTCTGCAGGCAGCAGTGAAGCATGGTGAAGAGCGCTACAATAATGAGTGTCTGCAGGCAGCAGTGAAGCATGGTGAAGAGTGGTACAATAATGAGTGTCTGCAGGGAGCAGTGAAGCATGGTGAAGAGCGGTACAATAATGAGTGTAGGCAGCAGCGAAGCATGGAGGATAACAATAAAATAATGAATGTCTGCAGGCAGCAGTGAAGCATGGTGAAGAGCGGTACAATAATGAGTGTAGGCAGCAGTGAAGCATTGAGGATAACAGTACAATAATGAATGTCTGCAGGCAGCAGTGAAGCATGGTGGAGAGCGGTCCAACAATGTGTCTACAGGCTGCAGTGAAGCCTGAGTCAATAGGGCTAATCAGCGTGTAGTAAACCCAACAAGGAATTCACGTCAAGAAGGGACATCTCTTCTTTTCCTGCACCCTGCGGACTACAGCACAGAACCTCAGATGAACAGGACACTTTCTGATGTGGGTTTTGCATTGGATTTGACGTGGAGTCTGCATTGAACTGGCACGGATCAAATCTACTAAGACTCATTATGCTGGTTTCTTAGGAAAAAAAAAGTACACTTTAAATAGCAATTGCATACCAACAGCTCATAGCCTGAAGCGCTCCGAAACACAATACACCCCACGCTCTGGAATCACAGAGCCATACTGAGAAATTCTCCACTGCGTTCCATGTGGACAACTGGTAGAAGCAGCAAATCCAGAACCACCACAATAGTACGGGCTAGCAATTGCATGTGTCTCCTGCACCGACCCGCGGGACCCGTGTGCGTGCGCGGGGGTCTCCTGCACCGACCCGCGGGACCCGTGTGCGCGCGCGGGGTCTCCTGCACCGACCCGCGGGACCCGTGTGTGCGCGCGGGGTCTCCTGCACCGACCCGCGGGACCCGTGTGTGCGCGCGGGGTCTCCTGCACCGACCCGCGGGACCCGTGTGTGCGCGTGGGGTCTCCTGCACCGACCCGCGGGACCCGTGTGTGCGCGCGGGGTCTCCTGCACCGACCCGCGGGACCCGTGTGTGCAGGTCTCCTTCACTGAACATGGATGTAATTTCTGTTAAGAGTCGTTGGTCTGTTCAAATGGACAACTCTAGCTAGGTGCTGCCGACTGTGTTAATTTAACACCAACGGGCGCCCGCTGCAGGCCGTAATGCCACCTTCTATGTCATTTTCCTGGTACACATGTGACGTTAAATGCCTGCACAACTTCGAAAATGGAAGGTCCATCCGTCCAGCAACCACTACGTCGCCTTACCCTGACTACGCTGGCCGGTGTTCAGCCTCACTCACAGGATAACCCTTCACTACTTATACAGGGAGGGCGCTCCCGAGCATCACCTGAGGGAACGGCACTTCATCACTCTACATACTGCTATCCCATGACTTTTGGCACGTCCGTGCGGATCTCTTCAGCAGCTTTTTTCATACGTTTTATTGAGAATTCCGTTTTGGTGATTCTATAGTTTCAGGGCTATAAAACTGTGCTGTACCTTTAAGAGGCACCCTGCAGTCTTATAACGAGACTTACAGAATCTGCTGGAGCAGAACAAACAGAAGACTTTTCAGGCAACCTTTTCAGGATTTCCGTGACCTAAAAGTGAGGAGGGACAGAGGTAACACAGCCGAGGGGCCAAAATAGGATTTACAAGTAAGGGAGCGGGTGACGACAGCTGGCACGGAGAATCTGGTAGTCAGACGTGTGAGAATTCCATGCAAAATCCGTGTTAACCACTCAAACCCTGCAGCAGCGTTCATCATAACCTGCTGCAATAACCACATACATAAAAGGCCCGACCGTAACGGCGATGGTTAGGGGACGTCCACACAGCTTTAACAAAATGCACCACTTATTTGCATGGAGGATTTGTACCACCATATGGGGGTGGGGGGAGCTTACTACCACTACCGCAGATCAGTAGTTTAAAGGGACCATGGCCCTTTGCGTTGCACCTCTTCATCGATTTGAGGGGTCGTATCCATTGGTGTCTGCAGGCAGCAGTGAAGCATGGTGGAGAGTGGTACAATAATGAGTGTCTGCAGGCAGCAGTGAAGCATGGTGAAGAGCAGTACAATAATGAGTGTCTGCAGGCAGCAGTGAAGCATGGTGGAAAGTGGTACAATAATGAGTGTCTGCAGGCAGCAGTAAAGCATGGTGGAGGGCGGTCCAACAATGTGTCTACAGGCAGCAGTGAAGTCTGAGTCAATAGGGCTAATCAGTGTGTAGTAAACCCAACAAGGAATTCACATCATTGTTTGACTCCATCTTCAGAGCCAAACAGCTTATCTGGCACATCCGGATTTTCTTAGATATGCCATCCTAAACCCTTACTCACAACCTGAAGGTTGCGGGTTCAATCCCCACATGGTTCAGGTAGCCGGCTCAAGGTTGACTAAGCCTTCCGAGGTCAGTAAAAGGAGTACCCAGTTGGCGCTATACAAATAACAAGTCCCTTCCCTTCCTACAATGAAGTTCATCCAAATTCCAAAAAAAAAAAAAGCTTTCCCGAATGAAATGGCACAGTGTGCGGAGCAATTTCATCTGGGACTTCATGCTGCATCTGCGCTGGATGTAAAAAAACATAGCCTAGGGCCTAGGCTGTTACAGAGGACCCATCAGCTTTCCAGATACGACTATTTTAATAAAATACTGTTTTCCATAAAATAATTCCTAAACATATTTTCTAAAAAAAAATAAAAAAATTACTAAAATTACTGTCCCTCTGTTAGTCCTCCTGGAAATGGTTTAAATGAATTATCCACTTTGCGTGATTACGGCTTTTGTCAATAGCACTGTCAGTAGTGATTAACAGTCATCAGATCGTATAGGGATGAGGGCGACCGTGGAAGGTAAATCATGGTTGAAGAAACACTCCGGGCATAACGGTTCCATCACATAGCGCCGATTCGGGAGGGCCTGTCAATGGGCCACGACGGAAGACAGCAAATATGGTAGTACCTTATCAGCGTGCCGACAGGCTCATTCATGCCAATATGCTGCAACAAGAACCTGTCAGATTCTACACAGCAGTGGCGAAGAAGACTCTGGTCAACACGCCGGTCTTTGAAGTGGGAGGCTTGCAGTTTGAACCCTGGTGTCATCTCCTTGTACACCATTGACTAGCAAACATTAAGTAGTAAGTGGAGATTTGTTGCGTCTGTCAATATGGCCATGACACCGCCGAAGGGGGGCGAGAGGTAAGTCCCCTGCTGCTTCCACACATGGCTATGGGGGTATTTCATTTCAGGGCAAACATACAGCGAGTGGCCTAAGAACTATGCGCCAACTTATAATGCCAGCACTGCAATGGTTAACCAGAACTCCTGCGGCTTCTATGAACTTCTATTGATCTTCAAACGCCGATTTTTCAATCCTGCACACATGGATTACTTGATTTATAGGCTTCTGTGCCGCTGAGCGCCATCTATTGGGGAAACAACCTCAACGCACATTAGGATCGTCAAAAAGTTCAAGCCGGTGAGGCAAAGTTGAAACGAAGGTGCCGGCACAACCACCTCAGCACATGCAAGGGTATACAGAAGCCACCCGCTTAGGGCGTAATCGCATGGCCGCGAACATCGTGACTGCGCAATATACAGAACTTGCGTGTTGTACTAATTAATTATTTCCAATGGGTATTTTGCCCCTCGCACCGGGCGTGAGATTGAAAAAACGGAAGCGGCTCCTATTTTCACACAATTCTCGCACAAGAACAGGACTTGCAAAAGTGCGATGCGAGATGCGGTTGAGAATCGCGGACACGGCTCACTATAAAATAAGCCATATTAACACAGCTGATAGCGAGTTATGCCTGATTGCGGTATCCGTCGCCTGGGAGCAGGAGCCACAGACTGATCTCCGCTGTCAGCCTAATCTGATAGATGGGCTGACCGCGGAGAATTGGGGCAATTGGCAGCATGCTGTGAATTGCCGACTGTGAGCGGAGAATCGCAGTGATTCTCCGCTCGTGGACAGGGGGCGGCGCTTTCCATAGCAATGCTAGGAAAAGCTTCAGACGGCGCGATTTGCTGGTGATTTACCGCCGGTGAAATCACTGCCGTGGACAGGGGGCCTTACTCTATGCATGCTGGGAGTTGTAGTTAACAGTCGGTTGTTGGGTTTACTACAGAAGTGATGCATGTAAACACGGCGGTAGATCGGCGGCTGCACGGGACGAAGAAGAGGGTGCAGAGCGGCAGATGAAAGGTATAGGTTGCCGCCACTTTGCAGAAATCTAAGAGGTACAGCTTTTTTAGAATTCTGAGAGAAGAAAAAAAACAAAAACAAGGTACTGCGCATGTCCAACAGCCAACGGTCCGGACCATCCGCAGTATAGATAAATTCAGGTACGCGCCAGCTGAATACAGGGACACATGCGGAATCCGACCCCGTTCGTGTAAGACCGGCCTAAGCAGGAGCTCAGCAGAAAGTCACTAATTTCTATTACAGCAAGGACAAACTTCTAGTAATCTAGAAGACTATATACAATACAATGTATCTGTGCAAAGAAATAGTATCAACTCTTCACATCTCAGCACCGCCCCACACTGTGGGTGACATCACATCTCAGCACCGCCCCACACTGTGGGTGACGTCACATCTCAGCGCCGCCTCACACTGTGGGTGACGTCACATCTCAGCGCCGCCTCACACTGTGGGTGACGTCACATCTCGGCGCCGCCCCACACTGAGAGAGTGGCGTCACATCTCGGCGCCGCCCCACACTGTGAGTGGCGTCACATCTCGGCGCCGCCCCACACTGTGAGTGGCGTCACATCTCGGCGCCGCCCCACACTGTGAGTGGCGTCACATCTCGGCGCCGCCCCACACTGTGAGTGGCGTCACATCTCGGCGCCGCCCCACACTGTGAGTGGCGTCACATCTCGGCGCCGCCCCACACTGTGAGTGGCGTCACATCTCGGCGCCGCCCCACACTGTGAGTGGCGTCACATCTCGGCGCCGCCCCACACTGTGAGTGGCGTCACATCTCGGCGCCGCCCCACACTGTGAGTGGCGTCACATCTCGGCGCCGCCCCACACTGTGAGTGGCGTCACATCTCGGCGCCGCCCCACACTGTGAGTGGCGTCACATCTCGGCGCCGCCCCACACTGTGAGTGGCGTCACATCTCGGCGCCGCCCCACACTGTGAGTGGCGTCACATCTCGGCGCCGCCCCACACTGTGAGTGGCGTCACATCTCGGCGCCGCCCCACACTGTGAGTGACGTCACATCTCGGCGCCGCCCCACACTGTGAGTGACGTCACATCTCGGCGCCGCCCCACACTGTGAGTGACGTCACATCTCGGCGCCGCCCCACACTGTGAGTGACGTCACATCTCGGCGCCGCCCCACACTGTGAGTGACGTCACATCTCCGCGCCGCCCCACACTGTGAGTGACGTCACATCTCCGCGCCGCCCCACACTGTGAGTGACGTCACATCTCCGCGCCGCCCCACACTGTGAGTGACGTCACATCTCCGCGCCGCCCCACACTGTGAGTGACGTCACATCTCCGCGCCGCTCCACACTGTGAGTGACGTCACATCTCAGCTCCACTCCACACTGTGAGTGACATCACATCTCAGCTCCACTCCACACTGAGTGACATCACATCTCAGCTCCACTCCACACTGTGAGTGACATCACATCTCAGCTCCACTCCACACTGTGAGTGACATCACATCTCAGCTCCACCCCACACTGTGGGTGACATCACATCTCAGCTCCACCCCACACTGTGGGTGACATCACATCTCAGCTCCACCCCACACTGTGGGTGACATCACATCTCAGCTCCACCCCACACTGTGGGTGACATCACATCTCAGCACCACCATCTGTTAATGACCCAATTATGATACTACACAGATGTTATTAGTAATGGGATTCTAAAACAGAGAGAACGCACTCATTCATAGATGTGGGATGAAGCTTATATGAGCAATGTATATGTAAAGAGGCAAAGTGTATAAATGCATTTCTTACATAGATATGTACACAGTGAATCCACCAGCAGAATAGTGAGTGCAGCTCTGGAGTATAATACAGGATGGAACTCAGGCTCAGTACAGGATATGTAATGTAACTGACTTATAAATGTTGTCCATTTGCATATATATTTCTGTATTTTACATTTCTCCTATGGTGCTCATATAATACAGGAATCCCCTTTTTGCTCTTCACTGTGGCCAATAGAGGGGGTCCCAAGTGGAAGGCTTATAGGCAGAAACACACTGCAACCTCATATCTATCCTGAAAATAAATAAGTAGCTTTACATGAGAGCGGTGGTGTAAGACATCTGTTTGTTATAGGATTGTTTCTCTTCCCTTCAGCCAAAACCCATTAGAAATCAGCGTACCTACTGGGACCGTGCAATAATGATTCCCGGGACGCTGTCTACCAACTAGGAGAGCTCTTTCATCTCCATGTGGCTAATGCATGCAGCTCTGGAGGACTTCAATTGACGTATTACATTGGAATGTTCATGGCCAGATTTGGAGTAGGCCATTAACGTATGATCAGTAGGGGGCAAACCTGAGGACCTCCAATCAATCAGCAGAGTCTAGTACCAAGGCAGAGCTGCAGGGTATGGGTACATGGCGCTACAATAACTGCTGTGCTCCATCTTCCTGCTGATGAGTGGAGGTCCCACCCAGGGGATGGACTCGCATGATCAATCACTAACATCTATGAACATTCATGGCAAACCACTGTTCGCAGGGTGCACATTATAGGGGTTGTACCAAGACTACAAGCTATCCACAGGATAAGGGATAACTTGCTGATCGAGGAGGGATTAACATCTGGGACCCCTGCCGATGTAAAAAGGACCAAATGTGGCGCAGGCGATCTGGAACATGCGGCATTTCCAGCAGGGAGGTAGGCACGTCAATTGGCATCATGGAGGACATGTTGAACAAAGAAGGGGGAGAGACAGCCCAGCCAAGTTTTGGAGAGGACTCGCCAACCGGACAGTTTAAGAGCAATTTGCATAACGCAAAAATAAGAGATATTTCAGGACTGTACTCTGTGGAGCAAGGTGAAGGTAGCGTTAGGACTTCTTGGGAATGCAAGAATGAGGTGATGGATGTCCTTTAAAGGAATTGTCCAGTTTTAAACTAGTGATGGCCTTATCTGTAGGATAGATCATCAATAGTAGGGGTCTGTTGCCTGGGACCATCGTCAATTAGCGGTTTGCTGGGCTGGTGTGCTTGTGCTCTGAGCCATTTTCTGCAGGAAGCAGACAGCTCCATTGTCACTGAAGTGACAAGGTTTGGTATTGCAGACCACTTCCCATTGAAGTGACTGGTAACATGGCCTTTAATACCAAGCTTCACCACATGAGTGCTCCAGCCCAGCAAACAGCTAATTGGAAGGGGTCCCAGGCAGTGAAAAATTGGCTCAGATTTATGTTTCTTTGCTTTGCCTTTCTCCGGCTGAACATTGCATGATAATGGGATGAACTGGACGGACATGTGTATTGCCAGCCTTACATACTATGTTACCTTTAGTCATGTTGCAAGGCCTGTTAATTGGTTGGACCTTGACCTAAAGGGAAGTTAACACTCAAAAAGTGGTGCTGCAGTGGCTTATTTCCACTTCTTATTTGCATACCTTATCTCCCAGAGAGCATTGCGTGGCCTATAAGCCAGCTCTGAGGTCTCTCCACAAGAAGAAACAGGACTGTTCCAACATATATTTTTCCAACATACAGGCACTCCACATCATTAACAGTGAGCGTGGGCTAATGACATGCAATTAGCACAGAAATACGCAAACAAGGAAAAAGATGACATACAGTCTGGCAGCGTGCCCAGTCTTCATAAATGACTTCCATTGTAGGATGGTCAATGAGATAATGGGGGAAGGCAGATAGCCTACAACAACGCACAGATCGCTCTATAGGTTAATATAACTATTCCAGATTACACTGAAGCAGCTATACATTAACGAGTTACAGCATGAGCCACACGCACATTCCACGGGTCCTCAGGTCAGAATATTACAAATTAATGTATAATTAGATCTACGGCAAAACATGGCATGAGATACAACGGGCCAAAGTGGTTCCAGCAGCGAGAGTTCTAATCAGAGGGATCTATACGGACTGCAGGGGGAACATCTCCTTCTAGGACAGACGCCCGGGTCCACTTGGGAACATTTACTGCTTCTATCCAGGTATAAGCCGTAGACGTAACTACCACAGCAGCAGATCGAGTAACCGTTGTCAGGTCCAGCACGTCCCCTATCTTCCATCACTCAGTCGTAGCATTTGCTTGCTTCCACCACTAGGGGAAGCTCAGGCAAAATTTTACATATCAAAATATTTTGATCAGCGAGGGTCCCGCTGCGGAGATCCTCACCGATCGCTGAAACAAGGGCGCTGCAGTGCTCACCCAAGCGCTGTGCCTCCTCGGCTGTATTCGCTGCCTGTTGGCTCTTCTCAGCAGCTGAAGACGGGCATACAGAGGTCTATAGAGGATGTCTAGCAAAAACAGATGAAAGGGCACAGCGCTTGGGTGAGTGTTGTAACCCCCTCGTTTCAGTGATCAGTGGTGGTCTAAACAGCAGCACCCAACTTTTGACATGTCAACGCTTTTAAAAAGCCATCAATATCAGATCAGTGGAGGTGCAATTCTCAGCAACCCCATAGTCAGCTGACTGAAGAGGCAGCAGAGCTGTGACGGGCACTACTTCTCCTTCAATGTTTACCAGGCACAGCACCGTCCATTTGCTAGTGGTTGTGCCTGGTATTACAGCTCTCGGCATTCAGTAACATTGAAGTGAATAGGACTGAAATGCAAACCTATTGAAGCGCAATACCATGAAACTGCCACATGAACGGCGTTGTGCCTGGTAAACAATGAAGGGGATTACAAGTTCCAAGTAGTGGAAGAACATGTTAAATGGATGTCCAGTTGTAAACTATTGATGGCCTAATCTGAGGATAGGTTATCAGTAGAGATGAGCGAGCATGCTCGGTTAAGGAAATTACGGAAGCGAGCATCGGCATTTTCGAGTAACTGCCTGCTCGTCCGAAAAGATGCGGGGGTAAGCGGGGGGGGGGGGGGGGGGTAGAAGAGCTCGGGCATGACTTCTGCAGCCACCTCCATTCTTACTGCTGTGGCCGAGCTTGGCATTAAAGGATAAGTTCCTATCTTCTTCATTGGGGACTTGGCCTGCAATACCACGCCTGGCCACTTCAGTGAGAATGGAGCTGTCTGCTTCCTGCAGAAATCAGCTCAGAGAACAGCTGATTAGTGGTGGTCCCTGATAGCAGACCCCCACTAATCTACTATTGATGACCTATCCTAAGGAATAGTCTACAGCCAGACAATTCCTTTAACACTACAGCGGTTAGACAGAGAAAATAACCGTAAATTATAGTGTAAATCCCTTGATAGTTTGCGGGGTAGTACTCACCTATGATGTACTGTTTGTGCTACGCCAAGAATGAATGACGTGCTGGAATCTCTGTGCTGGACTGGCTACATACCACACTGAAGGGTTAATCCTTGCCCTGTAGGTGCACAGGGGTTAGGGCAGGTAGTGGCAGGGGTGTGTCTGGCACACTTTAAGATCCCCTCCAGTCTAGGTGTGCAACCCACAGCTGCTGTATCACTGCAGGGCATCTGCTAATTACCTGCTGTGCAGCAACTATTTACCAGCTTCTATAGTTTGTCTCCTGCACCAGGCAGGCCACTGCTATTAGGAGGCATCAATGCGAAACAAAGGGCAGCAATTTCTATCTAGATGTAGCAGAGTTGATTTTGCTCTTTGTGATATTTCAATAGAGGTTTTACCAAAATGTACAGGTAAAGCACCATTATCAAAAGATGATGAAGCCAAAATCACGTATTGTACTCTGCTACACCTCTTGTATGCACTGTACCGGAAGTCACCCCCCACGTGCAACTCGTATTGTATTCCTACGCTAAGGCAGAGTGGATGAAACGCAGAGCCCCGCTCCAGCCCTCTTCCAGACTCTGCTATTCCTGTCACTTTCAGATCCTGACATATATTGTAGGGATTAATGTGTCGTCTGGGGAAAGTGTTGAATGATTGATCCTTACTTGCTTGCAGTCATGTCTGTTGGGCTAAGACGGGCCCCCTGGAGCACAGCCTATGGAGCAATTTAAGGTTTAACTGTTCCTGCATGTCATTTGCTCTGGCTTCAGTTCTGAATAGCCTGCATGAGTTTATGGACGAGTTCATCCCTTGCTGAAAGCTATTGCTTCTTTTTTATACCCAACCGGT
This sequence comes from Eleutherodactylus coqui, assembly GCF_035609145.1. Taxonomy (NCBI): domain Eukaryota; kingdom Metazoa; phylum Chordata; class Amphibia; order Anura; family Eleutherodactylidae; genus Eleutherodactylus; species Eleutherodactylus coqui. The sequence continues at coordinate 23,822,478 of NC_089846.1, read as the reverse complement.
ATAATTTTGCCATATATAGTGCACAAAGAGGAGCAGAATGGCGTAAAGAGCCCGGCTACGATGAGCGTTTATAGCCAATACTGCAAATATATACAGTCGTGGACAAAAGTTTGGAGACTGACGCATTTCGGTTTTCACAAAGTCTGTTGCTTCAGTGTTTTTAGATCTTTTAGTCAGATGTTTCTATGGTTAGTGAAGTACAATTATAAGCATTTCATAAGTTTTTAAACTTTTGACAGATATATGAAGTTTAGGCAACGACTCCATATTCACAGTGTTGACCCTTTTTTCAAGACTTCTGTAATTTGCCCGACATGCTGGATATCAGCTTCAAGGCCAAATCCTGACCATTCTTGGGTACTGGTGCATCTTGTCTCCACCGGAAGAATGGGTGGAGACATGGGTTGGCCTGGTTGAGTTGTAGGGGAGGGCTTGGTGACGCCCACAACAGCGCTCCCATCTCCCCTGCCGAAGACGCTGCTGACAGTGTCTCGCCTTCTATCTGCCATGCCAATCCCGCGTCACCCTGCTGCTGTGAGTCTCCCATGGCGAACCCACTGGTGAAGTCAAGTGTCGGCTCCCTCTACCCTAGCGTCCCCACTGCTGCTGGTAGCTCCGCTGTCACTCAGCTCTTCCCCTCCCTGTCACTCTGCTCCCCACGCTGTGCCATGTGTCAGCTCATTGGCCCGCGCTTCCTCACTTTCCCCCGGCGCTGCCCTCCCCTCTGTGCTCCCGGCCACGCTGTCAGTGTCCTCCCTGGCCCCTGTCAGTCTCCTCTGCAGGCGCTCGCGCTCCCTTACTCTACCCCGGCAGTGCCCTCCCCTCTGTGCTCCCGGCCCTGTCAGTCTCTTCTGCAGGCGCCCTCACTCCCTCACTTTACTCCAGCGCTGGCCTCCCCTCTGTGCTCCCGGCCGCACTGTCAGTCTCCTCTCTGGCCTACAGTTACAGTGGGTACGGGACACCAGACACCAACAGCCAATCGGCAGCTAGGGGCTTGACCAGAGCGTTACCTGAAGCTAAAGTCGGTCAACCCCTAGCTTCCGGTGGAGACAAGATGCACCAGTACCCCATTCTTGCCTAATCTTTCTTGAAGTTTATCAGAATTTCTGTGATTTTTTTTTCTGCTCACTCGCTTTTTGAGGAGTGACTACAGGTTCTCAATGGGATTGAGATGTGGGAAGATACCTGGCCATGGCCCCAAAATTTAATGTTTTGTTTACAGAGTCACTTAGCTATCACTTTTGCCTTGTGACATGGTGCTCCATCATGTTGGGAAAAAATGCATTGTTCATCTCCAAACTGCTCCTGGATGGTTGGCAGAAGTTGCACTTGGAGGATGTTTAGATACCAGTCTCTATTCATGCCAGTGTTCTACGGCAAAATTTTGAGCGCCCCCCTACATGAATGGTCTCAGGATCGCTAACTGCTGGCATGACACAGGACTCATGGTATTACTCACCCTTTCTTCTCCGGACAATCACTCTTCCAGATGTCGCAAACAGTCTGGAGGGGGCTTCATCAGAGAAAATCCTGTACATGGATTGGACTGCAGAAGACTGGGGTCAAGTTATTTTCTTTATTTTGGCTTGGTGAACAAAATATTAGAGTTTTGGGTCCTTGGCCAAGAAACTCCCCAGATCTCAATCCCATTGCGAGCCTGTGGTCAATCCTCATAAAGCGGGAGAACGAAAACAAAAACACAGAAATTGTAATAAACTCCAAGCACTGATTAGGCAAGAATGGGTTGCCGTCAGTTAGAGATTTGGCCCAGAAGCTGATATCAGCAGGCCAGGGCGAATTACAGAAGGCTTTGGAAAAAACAAGGTCAACACCGTAAATATTGAGTCTTCGCCTAAACGTGATGCATTTGTCAATAAGCCAAAATTCACATCTGAGCTAGGGATTCTGTTATGGGAGCAAGAAAACAGAATGGATGGACGGATCTGTCTCATAATGGAACCAAACTGTGCCGAATGGACCTCTGACTATAATGGAGCCCATTCGGTTCCTGCACTTGTCTGGCATCTTTACCGGACAAAAAAGTCCTGCGTGCGCGATTATTTTGTCCGAGATTCCATCCCAGATTTGCATTAGGGGCTCTGAATGAAGCCTCTGACAGATGTGAATGGAGCCTAAAAGGTTAAAAACATGAAATGCTTATAATTGTACTTGAATATACCATAAAAACATCTACGGTCAGCTTCACACAAACGTATGCACAACTGCGCATGCCTTAGCGCAGCTTTTTTGCGTGCATGTCAGCGCATTGCACTGGCTAATTTGTCTAATAAATTCCAGATGGGTTCTTTTTCCTGTGCAAGTCCACAGAGTTTCACGCATCCCCTTGCAATACTGCATGTGCATTTGTGCATCCCCCATTGGCTTCTATGGGGTCCTTTGGTGCGCAAATAAGTAGAAAGATAGAAAATGCTCTATCTTTTCTGCGCAACTAAAATGCAAGTGCCAAAATACGTGCATGGGAACAAACCCATTGAAAGACGTCCGTGTTAAGTCGGCCTAAGGCTGAGGCCACACGGCACCGAAATCTCACGGAATGACCGCACGGAAATACAGCTGCGGGAGAAATGCATCTTCAAAACCCGCGGCCTTTGGAGCGGCTTCGCCACCCGAAATCCGCTGCAGCCATCTCTCCCCATAGAGAGGAAAGCGGCTGCCGCAGAAACGGGGAAACAATTCACATGCTGCGTCTTTGAATTCCGCGCAGCAAGTCAATTTCAGCGCGGCTTAGCTACCAAAATTTTTGCACATCTCATCCCCTTTGCTGGCCATCCAAGTCTGCACGGACATTCTGCGGTAATTACGCCCCGTGTGACCCCAGCCTAAGACTGCTTTCACACCTGCGCTGGGGATCAGTTTAGGATTTCCATCTCTTTGCTCCGTTTTTTGAAGAGAGAAACTCAAATAAAAATGAAAAAAAAAAACTGATCATCCTTCCCCCCCCCCCCCCCCAATGGGATCCTATAACAGACTGGTATAGTGTATAATGAGCGCAAAGCCCGCGCACGTAATACGCCGTCCCCATGCGCTCCTGTGAAGGAGCCCCGAGGCAGCAAACTTTATGAAAACCAAAACTTGTTTCAATCTCAAAACTTTTGGCCACAACGGCTCACATCCTATTTCATGACTGTGTTACCATTTCGCTACAATGTTATATACATGTTTTATATACAGGGGAAGGAGAGTTCCACAAACATTAGCACCATCTGACTGCACACAACATGCAGCCCAAATTCTGCAGAAGCAGCCAGAATGCCAAGAAGCTAGCGGAGCAGCTGTCTCCTTCTACAACACTTGATCTGAGATCACTGCCACTAAGATATACAATGAGGCGGGTTGTGCTCAGCATTAAACAGGAAACCACTATGCTGGGAGAGAGTTTATCCCCATCCCCTAATATACTGTAATAAGGATCAACAGTTTCACATGGAGTAATATTCATGGGATTAAAGGGCTAAGAGGATATTGGACCCTGTGTCCTGTCTGGGACCGTACATCGTTCACACAGGCTCCATCCGCAATGTTAATCTTATCCACAGGGAACTAATTGTAGGCTAATTAAAAGAACCCAAGGTAAAGGACTAAACTCAGTAACATCAACAATATCCCTTGGGAAAGCCGGCTACGGAGTAAATTGTTAATCCCGCTCTCCACAGAAGTGATAATGGAGTTCAAAGCTTTATCTCACGGACGGTTTAAGTGTTTATGTTGGAGACGGTTTTTCGTGGATCATTCGCAGCACTCGCCAGCTGCGCTTCCTGATCCAACTTTGGGTTCCTACTGAACCTGGTTGGAGATTGCAGTTTACAGGATGACCCGTAGAATAGTCACCGGCAGGATAGAGTACAGCCTGCATGGAGAACTACCCCCTTCTTCAGCAATCCTCTGTACACGCCGTCCAGGACATCCCTTCGGTCACTGAGCACATACTCGTCTCTCCCGGCTTTCCTCCTCTTTTACTCACAATGGAAATGAGCTCATGGCTACAGAATTATACTTGTAAGGAATCCCATCCGCTCTACAAGCTATCCGGACCCCAAGATAGGAAGAGTTCCTATACACACTGCATGCACTTTACTAAGACCGTAATGCACGGGAGCCTATAGATCCATCAGTAAGGAATACAATGCACATCACATACAGAGGGACCATATCCGTCCATATGGGGAAGAATGCTGTACTTCGTAAGAGACGCTAGTACATCTACACTATACAAGAACTGCATACAGAATGGGACAGTTATACCAATACTATACCTGCGTCCCACTGAGCACATACAGATTAGAACCCTACACATCTCTATGAGTACAGTCTATAAGGACATACATGCACTTTAGGGACCCTATTAGCGCAAGAGGTGTGTGCAATCAATAGGCATCCTATGCACACACCTACATTATCCAGGGTCCCAATGAGTGAATGCAAGAAAAGGATCCTATAGATTTTGAGTGCGCTCTGCATACACCTTTAGGGACCCCATTGGCGCAAGATTTAATGTGTGCATTCAGTAGGCGTCCCATACACGTGCCAGAAACTTTCTAGTGACCCTACAAGTGCATTCAGGGTCCTATGCACACACCTATACTACAGGGGTCCCAATGAGCGCATGTAATAAGAGGATCCTATACATATTAAGGAACATTATATACACTTTAGTGCAAGATCTAATGTGTGCATTCAGCAGGAATCCCATGCATATGACAAACCCCATACAAGGGACCATGCATATGTATTCAGTAAGGGTCCTATACATACATGAGTGCATGCAAGAGGATCCTATACATATTGTAAGCACTCTGCAAGCAACTATAGCGACCCTATTAGTGCAAGACCCAATGTGTGCATGCAGTAGGAACCCCATGCATATGACAAACCCTGCATAAGGGACCCTGTGTGCATTCAGTAAGGGTCCTGTGCACACACCTACACTATACAGACCCTATGGAGGGTGCATTCAGTAGTGGATCGTGCAGCCCCCTCCCTCCAGCCGCCTGTACTCACCCCCTGGCTGCTCTGATTGTGGAGCCCGGGTCAGATACCGGCTCCATCACGGTTACTTCATTCTTTCGGTCGGGGGCTTTACGTCCATCGGAGTGAGAGCATCACGTGCCGTCCTGGGCACCCTGCTATCCCACATAAGACTGGTGCAAGTGCCACTCACCCCCCTGGGACTCTGCATGTACCTTGGGAGGGGGGCAGTGGGCAGGTCTGGGGTGAGCTGGGACCCATGGCAGCCTGACCCCTGGCAGATCTCTGTGCACCCCCTCTTCTGTCTTTAGGGGGGTCCCTGCCCTGCCTGCACACGGAGATTCCTCCCTGCTGGACCCGAGGCACAGGGAAAGGAAGGTTCCGAGCAATGCACGGGATCTAATACAGCGCCCTGCGCGCAGCTCCCCTGCTGCCCTCTAGTGAATACACTTGAGTATTGCACTCTGAATTCTCTGCTCCAAACTGAAATGAACTTTTTTTTAAAATTCAATTCCTTGGATCTCTTTTTATTAATCAAACAGTGAAGTTCTATAAAAGCAGGATAGTCCATACTGTCTATAATTACAAGTTTCCATGCTGCCTCTTATTTAGTTTGTGGCCTGAGCAAACAACAGTCCAAACCAGAATATAAATCCTGATGTGTGCTGTATGACTTCAGGCTCCAGATTTTCCACGGGAGAAGCCAGAAAACTAGTGAATAGGGCTTAACCTGCCATTACAGCTAGCATTGCTGGTAATGGGGATATGTTTACTAATTAGAATCAGTTGAGATATTTGACAGAAGTGTGGCAGAGGAGGGGGAGGGGTGGGCTATGGCCAACCATAATATACACATCAGGACTCTCATCACTGAGGCTTTATATGAGTTTCTGCACTGTGGACATAATAATACAGACTCACCTCTATGTATAGCAGCTGGAGCAGGAAATACAACCCAATCCAGAGCTTCTATATGAACCAACATGAGGAGTACTGTGTATACTCTGTGTGGGCTGGGAATGCCCTATAGCTAGACGATGCTCCCCACTGAAGCCAGGGCTCTAACCCCTACTGCATGTAGCCACAGACTGTTCCTTACTGTATACATCCAGACATTGCTTCCTACTGCATCCTGGCACTGATCCCTGCTGCAGCTGTCTCTGATCCCTGCTGCAGCCTGGCACTGATCCCTGCTGCAGCCTTGTACTGATCCCTGTTGCAGCCTTGTACTGATCCCTGCTGCAGCCTGGTAGGGATTCTTGCTACAGCCTGCCACTGATCACTGCTGCAGCCTGCCACTGATCCCTGCTGCAGTCTGGCACTGGTTCTTGCTGCATTCTGTCACTGATTCTTGCTGCAGCCTGGCAGTGATCCCTGCTGCAACCTGGCACTGATCCCTACTGCTGCCCGGCACTGATCCCTACTGCAGCCTGCCACTAATCCCTGCTGCTGCCTGGTACCGATACATACTGCAGTCTGCCACTGATTCCTACTGCAGCCTGCCACTGATTCCTACTGCAGCCTGCCACTGATTCCTACTGCAGCCTGCCACTGATTCCTACTGCAGCCTGGCACTGATTCCTACTGCAGCCTGGCACTGATCCCCACTGCAGCCTGCCACTGATTCCTACTACAGCCTGCCACTATACCTGCTGTAGCCTGGCACTGATTCTTACTGCAGCCTGGCACTGATTCTTACTACAGCCCGGCACTGATCCATACTGCAGTTTGCCACTGATCCCTACTGCTTGTAGCCACAAACTGTTCCTTACCGAAGGGCCAGACATATCACATGTTCAGCTGCACAGGGGCCCAGGAGGCGATGGGGGCCTGGGCTGCTGAATAATGCACCTGACTCAGGTCCCTTTCTTTTTATTTTTTAAAGTGTGTTCAGTACAATGAAAACCAGTCTATAGTCCCCTGCCCTGTCTCCCCGGCCCCTGTCCTCCGCTAACATGTGACACACAAGTGATCGCTGCGAACATTCTTGGCCTTACTAACACTGAGACCGGAGATTGACTGTAGCAGGAAATGGCAGTGCCGACTACAGTTGCCAGGGAGCAATGGGAAGAGAGTATAGACATTTTTTTGTCACATCTTTATAAGGGGACAGTATATATAAAATGGGGGAAGAGAATGGAATAAACCGGTAAAAGTGGGCAGAAGGTGGCATATACTGGTAAAAGGGGGCAGAAGTTGGCATATACAGGGACGGTGCATATACAGGTAAAAGAGGTAGGATGCTGGAAGAGCAAGGAACCAAAGATGTCATTCTGCAGAGACAAGTTATGACTAGGATAAGTCATCATGGTAGTCTGGGCTGGATGGAGAAGAAAGGGAAAATAGAACAACTCCAATCAGACAGGAAGTCACCTGTGATCACTGGAGGTAACTGTATTGTAATAACTTATACAGTCAGCAGGGTTTCTCTGTAGAACTGGTATCTAACATTTGATATATCTGGTAACTGTATGGGGGTAATATTGGTCTTTGTGGTGTTTTTTTCTGCAACAGTATGGTGGTATTCCATCACTATGTGATAGTAATATCTGATCACAGTCCGGCGGTATTATTTGGCCCTAATATAGTGTTATTACTAGTAATGCTGATCTTAGTATAGTGGGTTTTGTTCAATGATACTATGGCGGTAATATGAAATAATGTTTGCACATTGTGTATATGATATGTGATATTATTATTCTAGTGTCTGATCCGGTGTAACATATAAGTGTTGTTTAACTATTTGTTACTCTTACAGGCTAAGGGATAATGTAAGGGCACAATGGCAGCATTATTTCTTTGTTACGTGTGAGTAGGCCAGCAGGTGGGTCCTTACCTGAACTATTACATGGGGCTTAGGAAGTGTTCATGTTCAACGGAGGAGGCTTTTCTTTTAGAATCTTGCTCCCAGCCTTTTACCCATATGTAATTTAATTTTTTTCCTTTTTTCTTTTTTGGGGGGGGGGGGGGGGGTCAGGCGCATTTTCCCTACTGCAGACACTGCTCCCTACTGCATACAGCCGGACACTGTTTCCTACTGCATACAGCCACACACTGCTCCCTACTTCATACAGTCTGGCACTGTTCCCTGACACATACAGCCAGACACTGCTCCCTACTTCATACAGCCAGACACTGCTCCCTACTTTATACAGCCAGACACTGCTCCCTACTTCATACAGCCGGACACTGCTCCCTACTGCATACAGCCAGACACTGCTCCCTACTGCATACAGCCAGACACTGCTCCCTACTGCATACAGCCAGACACTGCTCCCTACTGCATACAGCCAGACAATGCTCCCTACTGCATACAGTCTGGCACTGCTCCTTACTTCATACAGCCAGACACTGCTCCTTACTGCATACTGTTGGACACTGCTCCCTACTTCATACAGCCAGACACTGTTTTCTACTGCATACAGCCAGACACTGCTCCCTACTGCATACAGCCGGACACTGCTCCCTACTGCATACAGATGGACACTGCTCCCTACTGTATACAGCCAGACACTGCTCCCTACTGCATACAGCCAGACACTGCTGCCTACTGCATACCGTCAGGTGCTGCTCCATACTGCTTATTGCAGGACACTGCTACCTACTGCATATAGCTGGACACTGCCCCCTACTGCATACAGCTGGACACTGCTACCTACTGCATATAGCTGGACACTGCCCCCTACTGCATACAGCCAGACACTGCTCCATACTGCATACAGCCGGACACTGCTCCCTACTGTATATAGCCGGACACTGCTCCGTACCGCATACAGCCCGACACTGCTGCCTACTTCATACAGCCATACAATGCTCCCTACTGAATACTGGTTGGCACTGCTCCCTACTGCTTGTAGCAGGACACTGCTCCCCACAACATACAACTAGATACTAGCAGTAATACACTAGTACAAATTATATAATCAGATCCATATTTATTTTCAGGGGCTGCACTGACTCTGGGGATCAGCCGGAGTAGCTGCACTGGGGATCAGCCGGAGTAGCTGCACTGGTGCACGTGATCTGTAGCTGGAAGTGGCTGAATCTGATGGACTTGTCTCTTCTTTGTAGTCCCCGTGTGATGTGGGGGCAGCGATTCCCCCTTGTCAAATGGTCTGTGTTTTGGAAAGCAGCAAAGTTTTTGGGATGCCCAAGCTGGATGGGTTTCTCTTTAGCTCTGGCACATACCACCATCAGTTACTGCTCTGCACTGTGCAGCACACGGGGCATTCATCCGCAGTGCATCTATCACTGGACACTCATTCTCACTGCCTTGTAGTTACACTTGTCCATCCTTCCAGGGCTAGTCCTCTAACACATACATGCAGCGTGCCAGTGCACTGCACTTATAGATGGGCATGTCCTCTGCACTGCACATATACAGACCTTACTGTGTGCTACAACCTCCCCGATAGATTAACATACCGCCATATAGTGCCCACACTGCTGGACATTCCTCTGCACTGTAAATACCAGTGTTCACTAGCGCAAACCTCTGCAGTGCATCGCACATAAGCTGAACGCTCTTCCTAGGTTGCTTTCTGCTTTGGGGCAGTTCAGGGTTTTTGTCTCTCTGCTCCGTTTTTGGAGGAGAGAAACTGAAATAAAAAGGAAAAAACTGATCCGTTTTTTCCTCCAGGGGTTTAAAAAAAAACGGATATCAAATGGAAAGGCTTCTGTTTGCTTCCATTGCATCCGGTTTCCATTTCTTTAGATAGAAAAATAACACTGCAGACTGCGCTATTCTCCCATCTCCCCAAAAAGGGAAACTTAAAGCAAACTGAAACCCTATTGAAATCAATGGGGGAAAAAAGAAAAATCCCCCATGTAAAATAATGGCTTCTTCACACATGCAATCTCTGGGCATCTCACAACGCACAGAAATCATGCGTCAAAATCACCCATGTCAATACACCCTTGCATAGGAATACACATTACGCTACATAAATAGCACATACACTGCTCGGCACTCCACACAGAGCTCTGTACTGTTCTGCACACCACTATGCACCGTACAAGTTAGACTGTACTGCTCTGTATATACAGGCTCACCTTGTTCTGCACGTTCTCTATATTTGCATTGCTGCTTCAATAAGTACCTTTTCTCTAGTGTTGGCTCCATGTATGATCAATGATCACTTAGTGACTGGTTTCCTATGCAATTCAGCATGCTATCAAGGTGCTTCCCAAACCTTCTTCACTGGATTACTGACACATGTCACATCCTCAGCATAGGACAGGATCGTCAGTAATCGTATGGGAACACAATTGCTGCCCTTCTAGGTCATTATGGGGCTTTTCATGCGGGTCTTTGAGGACACCAGCCCGTATGACACGTGGAAAACCATTTTCAACATTCTGCAATAGTCATGAAATGGAAGGGATGCATTCTGTGTCTGATTGCATAATAATACATAGTAAGGATTACAGCCTCCAGCAGGGACGTTCATAAAGACATGGAAAAACCTGCGTGCTGGACGTCATACAACGGGATTCCCAGAAATGGGAAACAGAAGACGGCTCATGGGACAGGACCGAGGTTCTTACAAACCGGCAAACGTCAGATGGCAGCGGTGCCAGGCGATCAATTCTGTGCACAGAGGTAGCAAATGTTAACTTGACATATAATAATTGCAATGTACAACAATGCTATAAATTGAGTCATGTTAACAATTGCTACATCTGTATAAATGAATGTCCTGCAGATACAAAGGCGGACTGTCCCCAACAATACAGGGCGACAGGTACAACCCATAGCAGACTACTAGCACATACTGGACTGTTCATTCACTGGTTTTACACACCAAGGAGTGCCAAAATACACAAATTATGGTCCCCTTTATGGCATAAAGTCATCATTTGGGAGACACAATACCTTTTCCGTGACACAGAATTTAGTTTTGTGCCCCAAAACGCATTTTATAATTACAAAATTAATTTTGCCAATTCACGGCAAAGAGCGAAAAAACTTTTTATCTATCATAAAAAACAAAAAATCTCCGCCGGCACAAATGGCGACGCACCTGCAAAGTAAATTGGATGACACGACGAATTAACTCTCCGACATCCCATTCTTCTGGAGTTCGTCGTATGTTGGGTTTCGCTCGGTCAAATGACATAATAAGCTACATTTCCAATTTAGCATTTAAAAAAACATCTTCATCCAAAAAAACACTAAAAAGTCATAAGAACTGCATTGTCAGGAGTAGCAGAGCAGAGTGTGTCATCTGGCACCATGCTATCTGCGGATTTATACAGAACACACAAGCACTGCATCCCGAGATGACAACCTCAGCTCTGCTATACCGGTATAACACCGCATGGTATATTAATGACACTTACTTGGTGGCTTGGCGAGAAGTACAATCTCTCCTTCCAGCCCCTAAATTCATTTGTATTCATTTGTCCCAGCAGCTAAGAACTTGCTTCTTTTCCTTGTTTTCTTGTTTTTTTAATTTTTTTTTTAAGTGTATTTGAAGCTTTAAATTGACTCCTGGTTAGAGAGTCGGAAAGCACCGTGTGTCTCCTGGGTCATTGGAGAGGCAGGTTCAAGCGATACTGGAAGGGAAGGGTCTGAGACGGGCAATTATACGCTTGCACTGGTCTTAAACTGGTGTGCTGCACCTAAGTGGTGTGCCTGCTGGATGCTCATTTGACACAGCGAGGCACGAGGGGGGGAAAAACGTAAAAAGAAAAAACAGTTAAAAAAAAAAAATGTTGCTCTTTGAAGCGTCTGTCATAGGGGCACATGAAGACGCGGGGTCTTATAAACCTAGCCTTGTCCTTTTAAATAGATGCAGTCAGTATGAGAGGGGCCTTTTTTTAAAAACCAGGTATCTGGTTTCAGTGCAAACATTTAACTAATAAGCAAAAATCCTGCCTCCGAAAGGGAGGGTCCTTGTGGCATAGAGGAATACAAGGAGGACCAGTGTCTGTGGACACAGGCAGCAAACATCAAGGCGGAGGGGTTTGGGGATGTACGAAGACAAAAACCTATCATAACAACGGGATGGAAAGCAAACAGGTTCCTCTGGGAAAGCGGGGAGGTGGGGGGCACCGCTAATTCCAGGGGTGCAGAGGGTGGTGAAGAAGACATTCGCTTTACAGGTCTAAGTGGCATTTGCCTTCATAGAAGTGAAGAAGGGTCTGCAGATTAACCCCTCACAAGTACAATATTTCGCCTTTTTTCATCACCTGAAGCTAGGGGACAGTGCAGATTTCCGTTGTCACTTTTCCCCCAGGGTCATTGATGCTCCTGTGTCCGGGTCACATTCTCCAATTCTGGCATTCCCACTTTCAGAACTTTTTTTATGTTTTCCATCGATAGAGTGAGAGCTCGTTATTTGGTGGGTGAGCTGTAGTTTTTATTGGTGCCATTTTGGGACTTTTTTATACCTTTTTATTCACATTTGTCTTAGAGACGGGGTGAGCAAAAAAAAACAGCACAATTGCATTTTTGTTCTGCCGACATTCACCATTAATAAATGTGATATTTTAATAAATTGGACCTTTACAGAAGCAGGTATACTAATTATTACTTTTTTTCTATTTTTGATGGAAAAGCTGGGAAAAGTGGGCTTTTTAAACTTTTAATTTTTATGTAATAATTGATAAGTCTTTTTACTTTAGTTATTTATACTTTTTTTTGAGTCTTCATAGGGGACTTGAACTTGCGATCGTTTGATGGTGCTGAACTATACTGTATTCCAGGCTGCCTATTAAAGACGTGCCACAGGCACGTTTTAATAGGCAAATGATCAGGTCAGCTCTGCGAAATTTTAGAAGGCACAAGCTGCCCTCGTACTTGGATAGCAACCACGCGTTCTCATCACGGAGGGGCAGTGCGGGACATTTAAATGCCGTTGTCGGTATTAACATGGACATTTAAAGCTGCGATCTGAGTTATCTCTGTGTTGCAGGCAGGTGTTGGCTGACTAAGACAGCTGAAATCCGCTGTATATGGAGGGGACTTGCCTTCCAAGACCACTGCCTACCCAGTATATGCAGGCTATGTGCAGTGAGGAGGACGTATATAGCTGTATGTGTGATGGGAAGGGGTTAATTAATAGGACTTGACAAAATGTAATGATGGTTGGACAGAGGGACAGGTTTTCCCATATCAGCCATGAAAAGCCAAGCTGGGAATACCCCTTTAAGGTATTATTATGTAGCGCTATCTCTTCTCTCCACTACTACGCCGCCCCCCCCCCTCTCCCCACTGCAAAACACGACTAATACCAGTTTGTGAAGCCCAAGTAGTGTAGAGGTGGTTCCATGGGCAGCAGCTGCCGGTCCCGTTCTCCTTGGCCCAGTATATATGTAATAGAGTCTCGTCCATGAATCATACGCATAGCCCATTGATACCAGGCAGCCCCATTGAAATGGATAGAGCTGCACCGCCGGTTATCAGCTGCTGTTTCATTCATATTCCCCCTCACTGCAGGGTGAGTCGGACATGGTGTCCCCGTTTTCAGGAGTCTTGGGGTCTCAGAGGTGATTGGTGAACCCCCTTGATCGGAGTTTTATCACCTATCCAGTAAATAGGTGATAAAACCTGACTTTGTAACAACCCTTATAAACAGGTTTTCGAATACCCCGTTAATAAAGTGGAGTCCCCCCACTGAGACCCCTCATCTATTGGCCAGAGTGGATAGAGTATTTTGCCTTGGAGGAGCTAGCATCTGAGTATTACACAGACAGCCCATTGATTTGCAGTACTTGGGCATTGTGTAATACTTCATATTTCCTGTGGAGGCACTGCAGGGAAACGGAACACTCGTTCCTATACCCTTATAGACTACAGCAGACATCTGGGGGCTGTTACAGTATGGCATCCTGTGATCATCTTATCATAGTGCAGAATAGTCTAACAAAATCTCCAAAGTGGGCAACCCCTCTAAAGGAGTTGTGCTGAGATCCCATCCTCTGTACATATACCCAACGAACATCATAGATAGGGGGCTCCAGCTCAGGATCCTTCTATGACCCAGAACAGAAAAGTGTTGAGTAACAGCTCCAGTTCTGGCGGACATTCTGCTATCTTGGTCTTAGTGTACAGTCATTCATATGAATGGCGGTCCTATAATACTACATTTCCCAGCAGCAGATGCTGAAGAACGCAACATGTAGCTGGTCAAGGCTTTCCCAGAAAAATCAACTGATAGCCAAGAGTGAGGCTCAAAGGTAAGGGAACGGTGAGTCCGGGGAGGTGTGTCTCATAATTACCGGGTGCCCCGTTCCTGTGAAGTTGATACCAGCACACAGACTGACTCTTTTCAGATGACTGTGCGAACGCTCTCTCATTCATCTCTATGGGAAAGCACTTGCACAGAGCCATCTGAAAAGAGTCATTCTGTATGCGGGTGCAGCGTCCGAGGAGCAGGCCCACAGCCGAGGAGATGGCGGGGTAGATAAAGAATTTGTCACGGGTGGCTCTACCATCTCCTCCCCTGAGAGTCGTTCAGGATCAGACCAAGTTACTGCTGGTCACAGGGAAAGGCAATTGAAAATGACCTTGAGTCTCTTTTGTCACTCGTGACGCCACCGTTCCGTCCTCGACGGTGAAGCTGGATGTTGTAATAAAAGAGTCCACACACAGAATAACTTTTCATGGACAAACCGGCAACGGTCAGTAATGTCCGTTTACTTCAACTTCAGAACAGTTCCAATCAACACCAGGGTACTGACACAAATTATCCTCTCAGAAGGTGGTGTGCCAGGGAGGACCTCTCGGGATGGTTCTGGGCAATCCGTAGACTAATTATCTGTGTGATTCCGCTCGCTAGCGGTCCACACTCATGCTTCTTGTGCCGTACTCTTGCCAGATAATGATCTTTCTCCTCACTCAGTGCTCAGAAGTAGCACCAGTACATCCCAGGTGGAATAATTCCAACCGGGAATCGCTCTTCCATGCTTCCACACACAGACCGACCAGGCAGTGTCTGTGTGCATGCTCACTTCTCGCTTTCTAACTTACAGACTCACTTCTATCCCCCTTGCAAACACATATATATAAAACAAAGTCACATGACATACAACAAGATAAATTTCTCAGACATAACCCAGACGTTAACTTATTCCATGCTGCAAAGGTGCAATACACATCAAACGCACACTACATGTAAGACACTGACAATACAATTAGCATGAGACAAACATCTAACATTATGGAGGGGACCCGCTAACTCTGGGCCACTACACGAGCACTAACTTCACAGGAACGGGGCACCCGGTAAGTATGAGACACAGATGTACAGATGTTGGTTAAAGGGGAACTCCATAGTTTCACATTATGATCACTGATGAGGGATTCTTAAAGACTTCTAAATTAGTAGCTTTTTTGTGTCAATATTTGATAAGTAGTTGTAGTGGCTCAGAATGTATATTCCTGGCCCCTCCATTAATGTCATACATGTCATGTGTTTTGTAGATGCGCTGTGCAAAGTTGCTTAGTCATTTTGTTATGTGTATTGCACAGCTGCAGCAAGTGAGAGGTTAATGTTTGCATGAGAATGGGATATGCCTGCAAATGTATTAATTTACATCCTGTCACATGGCATATGAGAGATTATAAGTATGAGTGATTTGAGAGTTGAAGGGGGTTCTTCTTCTGGGTTCCGGAGTGAGAGTGCCGGCCACATGGGGGTACCTTCAACTCTCATGTGGTGAAGAATGGAAGAGAAAGAAAGGTATCATGAGGACCCTAATGCCAGGAGCCAATAGAGAGCAAAAGAAGTAAGAGAGGGAGAGAGTTTGAGAGTGAGCGAGAAGAGACGGCCAAAACCACCGTGCAGAGGTACTGTTCCGTGAGAGTCTCTGTGGAGTGACCCTACCCCTATCCTCCTCTGGAGAGTTCCCCGTCCAGGAGCGGTGCCTAGCAGATAAGTGGGACTGCAGGACTGGATTTATCCTGTGTTTCCTCCCTGACCTCCAATCTTTTGTTTACCTGCACCAATGTATTCTTATGTATATCCTGATAAAGTTCCAAGTAAAGTCTGCGGCTCCTTTATTGACCGCAGAGGGTCAATCCGGTGGGTAACAAAATGGTGGCGTCACCCGTGACAACATTATCTCCTGTTCTTATATTTATTGGCCATCCCTCTCCTAGGGCTGTCTGGAAGAGGCCCAGCGCTGCTCTGGCCGAGGCTACGTGTGTCCCTCTGGGAGGGAGTCTGGTAAGTGCCACCGTGACAAGTGACCACTCTACCCCCCCCAGCTCCTCAGCGTATGCCCTGTGTCTGGAGTCACCCTATGTCCCATGCATAGTCCCTATGTCCTATGTCCCATGCGTCCCGCTGCATAGTTCTCAGTTCTTGTGAAAATCTGTGTCACTTTCACTGGAGATCTGACTATCCTGGATATATACTGTCAGCCTCTTACCATTTCTATCTATGAAGTTGCTGATACAGACTGTCATAAAACAGCCTCTGTGTGCTGAAGGACTGGCATGAAAGCCCCAGCTTGTATATATGGTATATAATATCTGGAGAATTGTTAGAGACAGTGTCCACCTACCTGAATATTTTCTTATAAACCCTAAATGGGTACTACCATCTTGGTAAGTTATCCCCTATCCAAATCCTTCCTGGTGTGTGCTAAAATTTTGCCTGTAATACCAAGCCTGGTCACTGCAGTGGGAATAGAGCTGTCTACTTCCTGCAAAAATCCGCTCTATGTACATGTACACTGGCCTGGCGGACAGCTGATCATCAGCTATTGATGGCCTATCCTTTAATATTCAAAGAACCAAATAGAGTACATACAATTGGTTACTACCACTCTTATCATTACTTGTCACATGATATGACCATGGGATTTTAGTAATTACTGTCTATCCAACTACAAAGACTCCTTGATTGTGTTTACCACTGCAGATAGACATTCCATGGGCAAATACATCATCTAATGCATTCATGGACTTCAAAGTCCACAGTCATTAGTTTAAGGATGCATCTCTTCAACATAGCATTTAGGGGGATCTGTCATTAGCTGGATTAGGTGAAGGTGTAAGACTGCAGTGCTCGCTGCTCTCCACCAGCGTCTAGAGTCACTACCACCTCCTTGTAAATTCCCATCACACACCTCCAGTGACTGGGCGGGGATTGTAGTTAACTGTAAGCTTAACTGGAGCAACCAGTGTCAGGCAGCTGCTGCCAAGGCAGACAGGATCATGGGGTGCATCAAATGAGGTCTAGGGGCACATGATGAGAACATTGTTCGTCCGCTTTACAGGTCACTGGTCAGAGCACACATGGGATATTGTGGACAGTTTTGGGCACCGGTACTCAAGAAGGACATATCAGAGCTTGAGCGGGTGCAAAGGTTGGCAACTAAAATAATAAATGGAATGGGCGGACTACAATACCCAGAGACGTTAGCAAAGTTGGGATAGTTTTGTTTAGAAACAAGACAGCTGAGGGGCGACCTAATAACTATGTAGAATATATCAGGGGACAATACAGAGATCTCTCCCATCATCTGCTTATACCCAGGACTGTGACAAGGGGGCGCCCTCCACGTCTAGAGGAAAGAAGGTTTCTACACCGACATAGAAGGGGGTTCTTTACTGTAAGAGCAGTGAGACTATGGAACTCTCTGCCTGAAGACGTGGTGATGGTGAACTCACTAAAAGAGTACAAGAGGGGCCTGGATGCCTTTCTTGAGCCATCCAATATTATATGTTACAATCATTAATAACTTCAGAAGGGTCGGTGATCCGGGGATTATTCTGATTGCCAGATTGGAGTCAGGAAGGATTTTTGTTTGCCTTAAGGCCTCCTGTCCAGGGACAATTCTTCATTGTGTTCTCCGCGGCAATAATCTGCACGTAGGTAACGCAGGAAACACTTTCCATAGGATAACTATGGAAAGAGCAGCCAGATGTAGGCCCCCTGTCCACGGCCGAGACCGGTGGAGGAGGGGGGAGTATTGACAGGTCTCCGAGATGAGCCTATCTAATAGATAGGCTCCCCTCAGAGAATCGCTGCAATCGCAGCATGCCGCAATTTAAATCCTGCGAGCAGAGAATCGCTATGATTCTCCGCTTGTGGATGCCGGCGCTGCGCTTTCCATAGTAATCCTATGGAAATCTTTACAGAGCTTGATCTGCAGGCAATTTATCGCAAGCGGATCATCGCCTGTGGACAGGCAGCCTTACACAAGCGGAAATCCGCCGTGATTTTCCACTCGCGTATAAAAACTGGGCATGACGCGATTTTTCATGAAGAACCAGAGGCGTAACTTGAAGCTCCTGGGCCCCGATGCAAAACTTGTAACAGGGCCCCCAACTATAATGCTTTACTCATAGTACTGGGTTACCTATAAGGATAAGAGAGGCCTTATGGGCCCCCTAACGCTCCTGGGCCCGGGTGCAACCGCATCCCCTGCACCCTCTATAGTTACGCCCCTGTGATGAACCTATCATAATGATAGGTTCATTGTGAAAAATCGCGGTGACGTTTTCCTGGGGCGGAAATCCGCTTGCCCGTGGACGGAAAAAACGTGGCGTAAAAACACAACTCCCGTGGACAGGCGGCCTAAATGGGGAAAATTGACTTCTACCTCATTGTTTGATTTTTTTTTTGCCTTCCTCTGGATCAACATTTTGGGGTAATTGGTTGAACTGGATGTATATGGGTCTTTTTTCGGCCTTACATACTATGATACTGTGTCAATAATAGTGCCCAAGCAGTGCCATATAAATTAAAAGTTATTCAAAGCAGATTGCCCCAATACTGATAGTGCCCACTCAGTGCCCCTCAAAATAACTGCCCAACAGCAAAGGTTCTCCCCTACTGTGCCCAGAAAGTAAAAGAGCCATTAAAAATACTCTCAACAGTAACAGTGCTCCCTCATAGTGGACCCAAAAATTATTGTGCCAGGGTGCTCCCATAATAATAGTGCTCCCAAAAGTGCCACAGGTAGTAATAATTCTCCCGCAGGGTTCACCCATTGTAATAGTGCCCTCCAAAGTGTCACCATTCGTACTAATTCTCTTACAGAGTACCCCTATTATTAGTAGTGCTCCAATAATACTGTCAATAGTAACAATGCTCCATTAGAGCAATAGTGCTCCACCATATTAATATGTTCCCACTCAGCCCGCCCAATTAGTTCTATTGCTCCTCCATAGTGTCCCCATGGAGAAATTGTCTTCTGTAGTGCAATGCGGTTCCTAAGGCCTGGCACAGATGGGTGCAATGCTGTCATCACGCCGCCTGCACCCCAGTTCCTTCCTCTCATAGACTGCAGGCCTAAAGTGGCTTCTGGCCTATGGGAGTGAAGAGCCATAGACATCTCTGTCCAGCTGCAGTATTCCACTGCATCGATGCTGGTTGTATCCTGGTTGGATCCTCATAATGTATTACCCCCGCCACCCCTTACAAATGGGACTGCTGCTGCTTGTAAAGGGGGTGTCTAGTATGAGGGCATCAACCCTACATAGCGGCTAATGAGTAGTTGTAGATTAGTATCGTGGCCCTATTGGCACTCTCTGTGGCATAATACCTATATAATACAGCAGGCAGAGGAGCATCTCACAACTACTATAGTCTCCCAAATATGTATAGAATCTGTGAGAAACAGGGGCACACGCTGGCACTGTGTGGGCAGGTTATGGGCATCATACAGTATTATGGATCTGCACAGCTATGATCAGTAATACCTAAGGTAAGCATGGATAGTAACAGTACTCCAACAATGTAACAGAGCAGTAGTTTGTAATCTGGGTCTTCTCAGCTGTCGTGAAACTACAACTCCCCCATTAGTATACATGATGCCTTTTTTTAAAAGGCTTGCCCAGTTGTAAACCATTGATGGCCCATCCTCAGGATAGGTCAGTAATAGTAAATGAGGGCAGGTCTGTCACCCTGGACCCTCGCCATTTAGCTGTTAGCCAGTCCGATGCACTCATGCACTGAGCTGATGTGCACAGAATGTAGAGCGCTCCGCCTTCAGAGCAGTGGGCAAGTGTTACATATTTTTTGACTGTTTGGTACTATTGTAGGCTATTAATTCTAGAGATAAACGCAGAGTCTGATCGGAAAACAGATTAACGGGATATCCAAGGTAAGGATTATACCAGAATGGACTTCAATAGAGGACTGCGGTAATGGCAACAAAATACCACCTGAACTGCCCAAACAGGATCAACTATTCAAGCGGAGCACCCGCCCTGCAAAAGGCAACCCCACTGGTTGATGAGAGTCTGAGAGGAACAGGCAACTCCAACCATTAAATGCCAGTCCTTAAAGCACTTGAGAACATAGCATGAAAAACTGAGTACAGAACCGCTAAGCGCAGAACCCCTGAATACAGAGCTAGAGGAAAAAGCTAGACTAGGATACATAAAGTATAACTGGCATGCTTGGCAAAAAAGGGGCCTGTTTAAATACCCTCACGGAGATGCTAATAGGTTGACAGAGCAAACAGACAGCCTAGCTAGCCTATCAGCACTGGAACCAAAGGGAGCTGATAACACCTTGGTGGCAGCGCTAAATGGTACTGTGCATATGCCAGTGGATGTTTCACACATTGACAGTGAGTGGTGGGCAGTGCCCACTTGACACAATGAATACATCAGGAGCCAGAGCTAAGGAGAGCCCGTCCAAGCAAAACGGGACGAGTATTAAAAAAAAAGGCGTAGAGTCAACGGGTCCATGGCTGCAGAGCCATACAGCCAACCCCACTGACTTTATTCTATAATAGGTTCTCTTCAATTGGTTGATTCCTTAAAAACACATATCATGTGACTTTATATCGCACCCAGAAATCTCATTTTATCAAGTATTGCATATTTAACAGGGAAACACATGTACAGTTTCAGTGCCTAAAGTAATCTATTATGGTGTGGCTGACGGACGCTCATGGGTCCGGGTTGATGTAGTGGTGTCGGCCCCAACCTACGTGATGCACCATGTCGACACATGTTCATTTTCTGTCTGCAGGGAGTTAAAGAGTTTGTCCAGATGTAAATTATTGGTGACCTATCCTTAGGATAGCTTATCGGCAGAGGCCAACTATCTGGAAGCTCCTTTGATAAGCTGTTCACTGGACTAATGTCTTATCCACCAATTTGATTCATACAGGAAGCAGACAGTGCTGTTCTCACTGCACTGGCCAAGTTTGGTATTGTAGGCCATTCACTTCAATAGGAACTTTGACTCTAATACCACACCTTGCCAGTGCAGAAGGAATGGTACTGTCTGCTTCCTGCAGAAACAGTTCAGTGTATAAGCGCACCAGCCCAGCTGATTATTAGGGGTCCAAGACAGCAGACCCCCACTTATCTACTATTGATGGCCTATTCTGAGGATAAGCCATCAATTGGTTACAACTGGAGAACCCCTTTTAACTATTCCTTGCTATTCAGTGGTTAATTGACTGGCTGAGGTAGTTGGCTGCTTTGTATGGTTATTTTATCCAGCTCTTCTGAACAAAAGGTGCTGGTTATATTCTCCGTTTGGAGGTGTTTCTGGTCTTGGGTTGAAACTAGTCAGATAATATTAATCTGATTTTGATCTACTGACTTATGGGGTGTTCTTTTGTCTGTACACTTTTTTCCTGCAATAGTGGTTGTATATATTTTGAGTGTCATCTTACTTTTGCCATTATTCCTTGTGACCAGCTATGGAAAAGTTAGAATTGCCCCAGGTTCCTGATGTGGGGCCGCCCTCATCAGGGCGATCACCCAGCTTATAGGTAGGATCTTCTTGTATTAAAACGTCTAAGGTTAGATTACCGTTTTCCCTTTTGGTGTTTCCTTATTATATATTTGTGTTATCTGTGTTTATGTTCTGTGAGTATACGCATCCAGCTTTGATGCAACTTATACATCCAGGTCGGACATAACACAATCTACTTTAGTAGCAAACCTTTGCATTTGGATATACCTTAAGGCCGACTTTGGCCATGACTAATAACCTGGCACTTTATAGTGGCACATGTAGAAGTATAGGACATGTCTAAAGCAATCTAACCTGACATCTTTCTAAACATACTTGGTTAAGTACTAAAGATGGGAACCCACCAGCGCTGACGCACATATAAATTACAGGCTGTAAATAGTCGGAGACCAAAGAACACTAAACTAACCACATTGGGTATCTTGGGTCCACCACAAAATGTTAGTAAAGTAGTGTGGGTCAGGGAAACATGTCTTTAATGTCCTGGGCACACACTCAGGGAGTTACGGGACATAGGAACGTGTTGGTACATTTCACATGAACTCTAATAGAGGCGCCCTATATCTGCCGGGCAGCTATTCATCACTGGGTGATTTCTGATGTTTTGTCGTGAATGCAAAGATCTAGCAATGTCTTTGATTTTTAACTCCCTGGAATCTCGGAGTTAACCTTGTTTTTCCCGGCATACCGATGGAGTTTTACTGCTGTAAGCAGCGTCGGGTCTGCACACACTGCTCCGTCTGTACTATCGAACAGGTTGCCTTTGATGGGTCTATTTCTGCACTCTGACGATTAGTTTCCTGCGGGTGTCACTCCTAATATCTGTAATTTTGTGGCCATTTGATGTTTTTTGCTCTAATTAACTCTAAAATGTGCAAAAGACAGTCTTACCTTGTTTTCCCGGGACATAGAGGGTGGTCCTCTCTCTCTCAAGACGAACGTGGACCTAAGCGCCGCTTTTAGCAGGGCGACTAGGAATGGCCTCTGGCAGGAGTGTTCGGGTGCCTGAGGTTTTGGAGAGAAGTATGACCTGGTTAATGGTGGGCATGATAGAGCCAAGATAAACAGTTTATGAATTTACCTGATAGAACCATTAGCCAAAAGTTCCCAAGCCTTGCCTTTGGTCTTTTGTTGGGCTCAACTTCTCGCACCTTTACGAAATATACATAAATTTCCAAAAGTTGAGAATGTCACAGGAAACATAGGATGTAGTTAGTCGTCTCTGGGTGTTTATTTACTATTTTAGCTCCTCCTATTCCATGTGGTAAATGCTACCCTGCTCCTCGCCTTAGGATGTTGTCTTATGTTAATATACAGACATGGGTCCTTGGCACTCTGTCACCCACAAAATGCCCAGGATAAAGCCCCGCTGAGCACACCATTAGGGCCCATTCACATGGTCATAAGCGTATTTTGGCATGAGAATAAGCAGTGTATTCTCGGACTGAAAAATGTCTATTGCTTGCAGATTTCAGCCCTTCCATGTGTAAATTCGCAGCATATTTATGCACGCAAGAGGGCCAATTGTTTTGATGTGCAAAAACGCAGTGAATACGCAGGTTTTTCTGGCAAATACTGTGTATTTGCGCTGACCCATTCACTTCTATGGTCTGTTTCGGTGTATAATACACATCAAAATACACTCATTCCCTCTAAGAACCTTGGTGCTTGGTGTCATGCATGTTCTGCTTTGGTTTGATGCATGAGGTTCTATGTTGGATTCCCTGTTTGTTGGTGTGAACAGTTACCTGTTCAGGATGAATGTCCCTTGTTTGTTCGTGCCTGTGAACGATGTCCTGTTCAGCGTATATGTTGTTTTCCATCTATGGCGAGCCAGGCCCCTAGGTTCCAGCGTGGGGACGTCCCTATTGGGACGATTGCCCTGCTTGTAGGCAGCACTCCTGGGGTTTAGGTTGTCTTGTTAGAGTAGGAACTCACGAGACAACGAGGACCCTTGTCATGGACTTGTGAGCTTACTTACGTACTTTGGTTAAATTACTAATACTTTGTACTTTAGTTATTCAATCTGCTAAGGCCTGTTGGTATTACTGGAAAGTGTTTTGGCATTTGTCTGTCGTTATTAGTTGTTTGCATGCACGTCCCGTTTCTCTGTTGCTGCACAGTAGAGTTTGTTATTATCTGTTGCTGTGTTTACAGGTTCTCTCTCCTAGTGTGAACACAGCCTTACGTTCATCCTGGATTTGGGTGTTGTGCGTCTTGTGATCAGGGTGAACGTAATGGTATGTCCAGCTCATATTTGGGTTGCGTCTGTTTGGTTGTTGTTCCCACAGCCTGCACGGACGTAGCGTAATGACCAGCCTTGTATTTGCATTTGCCCTGGACCTAGTGCGTCTTATGCTCAAGTTGAACATGACACCCTGGCTGCCATCATCCAGATAATATCCCAATACCTCCCCACATGTAATCTCTTATATATAATCTGCCCCCTCCATACATCTCTTAACTAATATCCTGATACCTCCTCATATGTAATATATATACAACCTGTCCCCTACATAGAGCTCTGACCTAATATTTCCATACCTCCCCACATGTAATCTCCTATATATACCCTGTCCCCTCCATACATGTCTGACCTCATGCCCTGATACCTTTCTACATGTAATCTATATACAACTTGTCCCCTTTATACATCTCTGACCTTATGCCCTGATACCTTCCCACATGTAATCTATATACACCCTGTCCCCTCCATACATCTCTGACATAATATCCTTATACCTTCCCACATGTAATCTCCTATATACAACCTGTCCCTCCATGCATCTCTGACCTAATATCCTTATACCTCCCCACGTATAATCTATATACATCCTGTCCCCTCCATACATCCCTAAACTAATATCCTGATATATCCCAACATGTAATCTCCTATATACATCTTGTCCCCTCCATACATCTCTGATGTAATAGCCTGATATCTCTTCACACATAATCTCTGGTCCTCATGCAGCGTCCCGGACTTCGTACACAGGGCATACGTTGAGGAGCTGGGAGGGTAGAGTGGTCACTTGTCACAGTGGCACTTACCAGGATTCCTACTGGAGGGACACACGTAGCCTCGGCCAGAGCAGAGCTGGGCCTCTTCCGGACACCCCTAGGAGAGGAATGGCCAAAAACATGGAAACAGTTTATAAGGTTGTCATGGGTGACGCCACTGTTCTGTTACACACCGGAACGACCCTCGGCGGTAAATCAATAAAGGAGCCACAGACAGTATTAAAGTACCTCAGGTCCATGGGATTGGTCAGGGCCTGGCAAAACTTTACTTGTAGAAAACTTGGTACAAGGCACAAATTGCAAAAGAGGGCCGTGCAGGCAAAACAGCAGATTTGAGGTCAGGGAGGAAACACAGGATGACACCAATCCTGCAGTCCCAGTTGTCTGACAGGAACTGCTCTGGGCAGTGGAACTCTCTATGGTGGCCTCGACACAGGCCAAGACCTGTCACCTTGTTATGCAGGACAAGGGTTAATGCACCATGTGCAGAGACTGCTGGGTGCTGTCTCTCTTTGCTGCATAGATGCTTGCTGGATTAGTCATGCCTGGGAGAAGGTTTTAGGTGGGTTTCTCTAATTGCTCTGCCAGTCGTCAGGTGTAAAGTAGCTTTATATTCTCACCGCTCTCTTTGCACAATGCTGCTTATTCAGCTCTATAGAGGAGCATTGAAGTTTGGAGTTCCTCTGTGCTGGGTGTACTACTACATCCAGATAAGTTGCTGTGGTTTACTTTTCAGTCGTATTTCTCTTTTCATTTTTGTTTTGCTTTGCTGTTCGGTTTGTCTCTCCAGGGGTCTCTCTAGGGACAATCAGGGCCCAGGAAGAAGACCGTGGGGCTGCCTCTATCGAGGCGATTACTTTGCTTCTAGGCAGTGACCCTTCACCCCCCTGCTAGGTTAGGGCCAGGTTTCCTTCTCCCTGGAGTGATGTTACTGTTCAGCATTGTGTGGTGTGCACTGTTCTACAGTGCATGGTATTGTCAACTGCAGTGGTTGTGAACGTCACCCTGCGTCCGTGCTGAGTGTGATGCTTGTGTGCCCCACAGACGTGACACAGTACATCTGCACGGTGATTTCGGCTTTTTCTTGACCAGCTCACTCTCAATCTCTCTCTTACTTCTCTTGCTCTCTCTAGTGGTTCCTGGCATTGGGATTCTTAGGAAACCTTTCTTCTTCCTCCATCACTTCACCACATGAGGGTTGAACGTACCTCTACGTGGCTGGCACTCTGAAGACTCAGGAACCCAGAAGATAATGGAAAGACTCGCTGTGATGGAACTTTCTACCACACCCAAAGCACTTATACTTATAGTCTCTCACCACGTGACAGCATATAAATTAATACATTGCGAGCATTTCCCAGTCTCATGCAAACATTAACCTCTCACTTGCTGCAGCTGTGCAATACACATAACAAGATGACTAGACAACTTTGCACAGAGCATCTACAGAAGAAATAACATGTATGACATTTATGGAGGGGCCAGCAACATAGACTTCTGGCCACTACACTCACAAGACCTCTTTCTCTGTTCCCCTTTTAGCTGCTACTCACACAACTTGCTACCCCAAAGCATCAGACTCTCCCATCTCTTCCAACCCAATTCTTCAGAAAGCCTACAATATTCCCTGCTGCCACTACACTACAATATGAGGGGCTCCTACCCTCCTCTATTGTCTCCTTCCCTTTTCTCTTGTAGACTGTAAGCCCTCTCCCTGTACCAGTCTGTTACCTATTTAGTCAAGTTTATGGTTCTTGCTTTTTTTTTCTTATGTTACATACTGTAAACCCTATTATATGTACAGCATCCTGGAATTAAGGGTGTTTTAAAATAAATAATAAAATTCTGTCTGCTACCAGCCACCACTAGAGGGAGCTTACTGCATAATGTCCAGTTATTCCATTTAA
This sequence comes from Eleutherodactylus coqui, assembly GCF_035609145.1. Taxonomy (NCBI): domain Eukaryota; kingdom Metazoa; phylum Chordata; class Amphibia; order Anura; family Eleutherodactylidae; genus Eleutherodactylus; species Eleutherodactylus coqui. Next base: position 23,795,882 of record NC_089846.1, on the reverse strand, counting down.
CATATAACAGTATGCAGCAAGCTCCTAAGCTCCCTCTAGTGGTGGCTACAGGAAGCCAGAATTTTATCTTTTAAATCTGCATCTATGGATTTGGAGCTCTGTATCAGAAAACAGAGCTGTGACCATTAGAAAGATAATTAGGAAAATTATTCACCGCAATTTTTTTTGCTTTGACTAAAAGAAAAACCAAGTAGCGTGCAAGGGTGGAGATCAATCAAACAAGTCTTCTTAAACTAGGAAGAAAGTCAGAAAAGTATTTCTATTGTGAAAGTCTAATATAGTGTATTATTCACAACAGGATTAGATACATCGGCTTAGCAGCACAGAGTCCCTGGTGATGTGATTGGCTGATATATAAATCCTGTTAGGAACAGCTGCTGCCAGCTGGGTGCCCACCCCTTTATAGTGTTTGCCATCTATCTGTCTCATGTATAACTACTGCAACTCAGTGCTACTCCCAAGTCCTGCTAATGAATGCTTGCTACTGTTCTACATCTTATGGGAGTTACAGAAAGTCTCCATCTGCTAGAGATCCAAATCTACAGAAGCTTCACATTAGGATACTTCATATATTCTGTAAACCATAAAGTTCTGGCAAAGCCCCCATCAGTATTGAGTCAAGTATTAGCTAGGATATTGCTCTTTAAATTGCTGTTTGGAAATATATTACCCCATTAACCTAAGCTGTTCTGTCCTCCCTCCACATGGACCACCTCAGGTCACAGGTGATACCTTTGCTTCTTGTTATTGTCACTGTTGACATGTTTTCATTGTGTATCTCTTTAAGGCTCAATGTCCACGGGCGAATTTTAATGATAGAATCCACGCAAGTCTTCCTCGCGGGAGATCCGCAGCTCTAGGCGCCCATAGGGATGCATTACCATCCACAAAGCAATTTAGAACCTGCGAATGTGATTTTTTTTTTCCTGGCGAGCGGATCACACACGCAGGAAGAAATCGCAGCATGCTCCATTTTTCTGCAGATCCCGTGGATCGGCTTCCATTGAAGTCAATGGAAGGCATCCGATCCGTGGCACAGCCATAGTGGTCACTGTGGACGTGACACGGACCAGCGGGAAAGCAGGGGATTAAAAAAAAAAATGGTACTGCGCATGCGTCTAGCATGTCGGCCGGTGAACCGGACACATCCGCTGTACTGAAGAAAGAAGATCCGGCCAGCAGAGGGGACTCGCGCTGGATCTGGACAGGTAAGAAAATGTCTTTTCCTGCCCATGTCTACGGGCACGGCTGGATTCTGCTGCGGGATTCAGCAGTGGAATCCGTGCGTGCAAGTCGACATTGAGCCTAAGGCTTCATTCCCACGAGCCGGCCGGACGATATACGATACCATCTGGGGCATAAAAGCTTGTGAACGGGCACACACATCTAATGTCTGTGCACTCGTTCACACGGCATAGGCTCCAGAGCATATACGCCGAGGCTGCCATGCCGGTGAGCCTTCCCCTTCCATCTCCGGCTCACCTCTTCTCTCCTCCCCTCCGGCTGATTGCAATGGTAGGAGGTGCCCTGGCTCCCCTCCTACCATTGCTGGCTGCAGACAAGGGGCAGGAGCTTAGCTCCACCCTCTCCCATTGGAATCAGCCAGAGGGGAGGAGAGAAGAGGGAGGGAGTTTAGCAGTCACGTTGCTAAACTCCCTCCCACCTCCCTTCTCCGGCCGCTGTCAATAGCTCCCATAGGATCCCATGCAGCGGCCGACGTATTCCAGCCCAAAAGATAGTTCCAGGACTATTTCTTGGGCCCGACGTAAAAACGCCTGGTGCTGTATTGGCCGTCCGGACGCTTTTACGTCGCAGGAATACGGCCATGTGATCTGATCCATTCGAATTGTGCCGCTATACGCTTGTGGGAAAGAGGCCTAAGGATCATGAAACTACAAATGGCTTGGCGGACCAAGAAATGAAGAAGGCCAGTGAGAAATGCGAGAGGATGGTGAATGGATGTGCTGAAGCACACTCTATTCCTGAGTATAGATTGCAAGCTCTGCTGCCGCAGCCTACAGTTGGGAGTTCGTAACCGGAGGATTTGAGTAGGATTAGTAGAAGTCTCGAGTCCGATTGTCTAAATGTCTACTCAATCTCCTGCATCTGCTAAGAGTTTTGCCAATCTTAGCTTGCAAATAAAGCTGTTGTATGCCACAATTTGGCATGGATCTGGCAACTTCCAGCTCCAATGAGGCCGTATGCTTTGGCGTATAGCCGGTCTGCCTGTGCTGTCACTTTACAGGCTGCAGTCAGTCTGAGCCTGTTTACAAACAAGCTGCAGCAGCCAATGTCAGCACTCAGCGATCATGGCTGAGCGCTGTCATTGGCTGCTACAGCAGGTTTATGTGACGTCACAGAAGCCTATAAACAAAGACAGCGGGTCAATAAGATTACGGCAACACCAAATTTATATAGTTATTAAGTTTATGAAACTAAATTTCAACTTTTTAACATAAACTTTTTTTTTTAATTTACTTTTTGTCTCTACATGCTGACACCCATAACATTTTTATTTTCCCATCGATGGGGTTTTGTGTGGGGGCGTGTTTTTCGTGAGGAAAGCTATAGATATTTGTTGCATCCAACCAGACATGCAATATCCAAAACAAACGAAAAAAGGCACAACTGTGCAAAGGAAACATAAAACTACGGGAAATCCTCTCCCTATAAACCCCTAACCCAGGAGGGGGCCCTGCCTACTCGGCGGGCCGATCGCTCCGATAGGTGCGGACCCGCACGCATGCCTGGGCCACTGACACGTCCCTATCAGAGAGCCCTAGAACCAAAAGAAAGGGAAACAGAAAACCAAACAAAACAGAAATAGGGACTTAGCTCGCACGGAGGAGATTCAGCCAGGATGTGTTCCTCAGCAGCTATCCAGCGGCAACTGAAGCATTGACCAGCACAGGAGTCAATACTAGCACTGCTTAAATAGGAGCAGGGCTATTCAGCACCAGGTGAGGACTGACATTACTCTTGCAACCACCACACCCCTCAGCTCCAGGAGAGGTAGGAATACTGCTAAACCCTGGTCTGGCCTGAAAGCAAGGTGGGAACCTCCGAACGGCTGCAGCAATATTAGTGCCAATATGAGGTACATACGATTTGATCACTTTTTGTTCCTTTTTTTTCAGTTGTAGGATGACAATCAATCAAACTGCAATCCTGGCATTAAAGATTCCTTCCTTTCAGACGTTTACTATTCAGGAAAAATAATGTGATATTTTAAAGGCTGAGACTTTTAGGCACGCGGCAATACCACAAATGATTCTTTTTTCTTTTGTTTTTATATTACAAAATTGGAAAACAAATTTTTTTTAACTTTTAATATTTTATATACATTTTTTGAGAAATTTAAAATATTTTATTAAACTTATTTTTACTTCTTTCCTATGGGGGACTTAAATTTCCTCTGACAATATATTCTTCACTATTGCAGTATATTGTACTTTTAATGGTATTATATTAAGCCTTGCTATAGATAGGGCTTAAAAGGGTAGTCCACTTGAGATAGGCCATCAATTTCAGTGGGGTCCATTGCCTAGGATTCCTGCTGATCAGCTGTTCTCTGGGCCAGTTCAATCTTGCACTAAGCTGATTTATACAGGAAGTAGCCTGGCTTGGTATTATAGCCTAATGTCCTGCTAAAATGAATGAAAATTTGGCCTGTAATACCAAGCCTGGCCACTGCAGTGACAACAGAGCTGTCTGCTTCCTGCAGAAATTGGCTCAATGTACAAGCACACCACCCAGCAAACAACTGATCGGTGGGGTCCCGGGTAGCGGACCTCCACCAATCTAATATTGATGGCACGCATAGAGGAGTTAAGGGTTAGAGTGGATGATAAATACTCGGCTTATTGGTCTACCTAGGAGGCTTGGATAACGTTTCGCAGATTCGCAGGGTTTGAGCAGTGGCTGTCGAATAGAACTTTGCCTTATCATTGATAGGTGTGGGGTCAACCGGCTGACACTGGACTGAGAACCATCATCTTCCTTATTTATCTTTCTTCTTTATTCTTATCTATCTTCTCCTCTTTCACCTTCTATTTTCTTCTCCTTATCTTTATCTCTCCTTCCAAGCCTCCTAAAGGTCCTTTTACATAGGCCGATTCATTCTGATCGTTCAAAACCCGCACAATACATTGTTAAGTGTAAACAGCAGCCGTTCAGTACTGATTGGCCACTGCTTACAGTGAATAGAGAGGGGCGGGGGTAGAGAGCTCTCCTTCATCTGCCCCGCCTCCCTGCTGGCCACGCTGCCAGCGATCCAGCGGTACTCGCTCCTGTTTAACCGCACGGGAGTGAGTATACAGGAGGACGAGTGTGGGGAATCGTTTGCCCGACACTCACCCCGTGTAATTGGGCCTTTATTCCTTCCTTACTCTTCCCCAAATTTCCCTTGACCTCTTTAGGGAGTCCCCCTTGGAGACTGGCCCTTGTAAGTCACATAGTCCTTAAACTTCATGAGCCATTAATGCATAGTCAAAGTGCTAATGACTACTTGTCCGTCTTTCCGTGTGAGCTGTGTGAGTTAAATGCAGAATCTGACAGCACCTGTGAATGTCAGTTATCAGCTCTTAGCTCCGCTACCTGATCACATGATGGTGATGTCATCACAGATCCTTTATCCTTGTGCACTGAAGAAGGGATTATGGGCGGACTACATCCCCTACAAACCCCTGCGGCCTCAGTTGCTATGGATACAGCAGTACTCAGTCTGGCAGTTTGTAGTTTGTTGTAAGACTGCTGGACACCTGTGTGGAGACTCCAATAAATGATACCTTACAAATGTACACGTATATAGCTCGTGTGCTGACAAGACCTGTGATGATGTCACTGTCATGTGATCAGTCACATGGTCTCTTAGCTGAATGAGAAATTATGGGTGGACTACATCCCCCATGGTCTCAGTTGCTATGGATACAGCAGTACTCAATCTGGCAGTTTGTAGTTTGCTGCGAGACGGCTGCACTCCAATAAATGATACCTCACAAATGTCCACATACATAGCTGGCGGTGCATATTGACCAATAACGTTGAAGCATAGTCCTTCCCCACTATCTTCACAACTCCTGAACGTGATATCATGTCATCTTAAGTGCTAATGCCGCCAACACTATCGTCAACCGCTGTGCAGTGTTGAAACACACTGTCGCTGTCGTGCAAACATGTCACAGCAAAAAGCCGATTTCACCTTAGTCAGCAGCTGAAGTTTGTAAAACTCGTGCAGCTCATATGCGAAAGCTACAAGCAAACATGTCTCCTTAGCGAGCTGCTGAAATTTGTAAATTACATGCAGCTAATATGAGAAAGCAAGTAGCAGAGCTGTGTGAGTGTGTGACGTGCATGTAGCAGAGCTGTGTGGTGCATTGCGCCACCAGAAGCACTGGTACTATAATCTAATAATTAATAGTTATTTTCTATTCAGCTCCCTGGAGCTGGCTTAATTAGCCTAGTTAATAATTCAATAAATTGGGAGACCCTTTAGAAATCACTTTATTATGCAGAGTAACATTTATTAGTCTTTTGATCGGTCACTATGAACAGTGATTATATGTAAGAGATGTATACCGGTAAAATTGATGCCTATCACAATATGTGCACTCTACAATGTTTGTACTGTACAAAGTCTCTAACAAAAACACATTTTCAACATAATATTGATGGCTGATCCTGAGGATAGGCCATCAATAGCTTATAACTGGACAACCCCTTTAATAGGCTGACCTAGTGGCCTTCACAAGACCCCAGGCTGCCATAACAAACCTTTGGCACTCTCGTGATCATGTTGCTCTATTTTGAGCCCCATAGGATAGTTTATAGGGCTCAAAGATGATGACCAATTTCTTTATTTAGCCTCTTTTGAAATTGACCCTATTGTGTCTGACATAGACAAATTACATTGTGAACCTCATTAGGGAAAGGAATTGACTAAAATCTCTGAGCAGTGCTACCTAATATGATGGAACATAAATAAACTGTATGGAGGACCACTCATTTGAGTGGCCACTGTGGAATGCTACCTCTCCCGCACAGCAGGGCAAATGTGTGCCAACATGTGGTAGGGATGAGAGAATCCGGACCTTTACCATAACTTAACACCACCGTGCTCTGTATTACAACATCACTTGGAATTTGCAGCTTGTGTGTCTGTGGGATGAACAGTAGGACACGTCTTACCCTGCAGGGTAGCTCCTGTATTTGGAACATATGGTGGACTGTGGCATGCAAAGAGAATGGTGGTGGAGACAGCAAGCAAGTATGAGAGGTCTGTGCAAGGTTGGGTGAAATCTGAGTCTTGACCTGCAAGGGAAGCCCTGAAGCCTGCTGAGAACAGGTTGGGTGCAGCTTTGGGTTGTAGGAAAGGCCTGAAGCTACTGATCAGAGCTGGGTGTGTCTAGTCAGTCCGGACCATCAAGCTCTGGTCATTGCCCATTGTGAACTGTGGGGTGTGCTGACGGAGGCACGCCATGCTGGTTGAGTATCTGAAGAGGCTGTAACTTGATTCCACAAGGGCCGGCAAATTGGGACTGTGTTGCCAAGTTTTGGAGCCAGCATTGCCAAGTATTGAAACTGTGTCGGCACTGATAACTCAGCTGCCAAGTACTGCAACGTATGCAGTACGTGGTCCCCGTACTGTGTCAGAGATGCCGCCCCCTATTGCCAGAGATGTTCCTATATTGACTAAAATCTCTGTGCAGTGCTACCTAATATGATGGAACATAAATAAACTGTATGAAGGACCACTCATTTGAGTGGCCACCGTGGAATGCTACCTTTCCCGCACAGCAGGGCAAACGTGTGCCAACATGTGGTAGGGGTGAGAGAATCCGGACCTTTACCATAACTTAACACCACCGTGCTCCGTATTACAACATCACTTGGAATTAGCAGCCCTGACAGCCTGAGAGCCGTACCTTGTTTCTATGATAAAAGGCGCCATGAAATCTGGAACGCTTTTCTTGTTCTACAACTTTTCTGGACTCTCATTTGTAAAACTGCCTGTAGGAAACATTTGAAGTTCATTTACAGTAACAAGTACAGGGGCGAGATCATTGTTGCCAAAATTTGAGCATAATTTCCATGCTTACTTTGCTGCTGGGCACAAGCATGTAGTGATGTCACACATATGGTAGTGAAGAAGTAAGGAAGACTGGCACATATGTGCATGGGGTCTCATTAAAGACTGTATGGAGTAGTCTTTAGTAACTGCTGTATACTGAGTCTTCTCCATCCTACTTGCTATCAGCGGTGCTCATGAAAATATTCTGTGGCCAGCGTAACACTGATAATCACCTTGAGTGATAGTAGAAGGGGTATGAAAAGGTTAACTTTATATAGTCGGGCAAATACTGTATCTGCTTATGTTTATTACATTAGTGGGGTCTGGTAGATGTAACACACTGTTGGGACCCCCATGGAGAATGCGCAAGTGGTCCTCATCCAAGTATGGTGGCCCCTTAAGGGCTCCTGTCCAGAGGCAATGATTCACCGCCATCGAATCACACTGTCTGAAGTGAGCAGGGCTGGCATCCTCGGGCGGAGAATCATAGCGAGTCTCCGTTTGCGAGATCTAAGTCGCAGCATGCCGCGATTCTCCTCGGTGAGTCAGATAGGCTCAGCACAGAGAGCTGTCAGCTCTCACCTGCTCCCTGGTGCGCGGTTCCCGCGGCGAAGGTCTCCGCCACGGGATATTGCTAAGCCCGTGGATAGGCAGGCTAAAGCGACTTTCTTGTTTCAGGACAAAATTCTACCTTGGGACTGGTTAGGGTCAGGTGTATAATACCTGCACTTGTTTTCTATACCATCCGTCCGTGGGTTCCAGTTTCACTTTACGATGCCCACTGCCACTTTCTATCTAGCCGATTTACACTGTACACTGCTCTCTGATTAACCAGTGCTAGCGCCTGAGCAGCATTGTCCAATCGGAGAGCAGATATAGTACCCTGGTAGTCTAACACTACCGACCCCCTGTGAGGATAAGGTAGTCTGAAGATTGAGTCGGCCATATTGACTTACCAAAAATGAGACCTGAAACCGGAGTGCAGGTAATATACCACCTGTCCCCTCTGGTCCTGGGACAGAATTTCGGTCAAAAATCTGCTCCAAAATCCACATCAAAACCGCATCGAAATCGGCACCATAGGATTTTGACATGGATCCACAGCAAATTTCATAGTTTCAATTGAATACGGCTTGTATTTTGATATGGATTTTGGTGCGAGTGTAAATGTACCTTTAAGGTTCACTCACTATGGTGGGCTGGGGTTGTGTGTCTGTGGGATGAACAGTAGGACACGTCTCACCCTGCAGGGTAGCTCCTGTGTTTGGCACATATGGTGGACTGGGGCATGGAAAGAGAATGGTGGTGGAGACAGCAGGCAAGTATGAGAGGTCTGTGCAAGGTTGGGTGAAATCTGAGTCTTGACCTGCAAGGGAAGCCTGCTGAGTACAGGTTGGGTGCAGCTTGGGTTGTAGGAAAGGCCTGAAGCTACTGATCAGAGCTGAGCGTGTCTAGTCAGTCCAAACCATCAAGCTGAGGGAGCTCTGGTCATTGCCCATTGTGAACTGTGGGGTGTGCCGATGGAGGCACGCCATGCTGGTTGAGTATCTGAAGAGACTGTAACTTGATTCCACAAGGACCGGAAAGTCGGGACTGTGTTGCCAAGTTTTGGAGCCAGCATTGCCAAGTATTGAAACTGTGTCTGCACTGATAATTCAGCTGGCAAGTACTGCAACGTGTGCAGTATGTGGTCCCCGTACTGTGTCAGAGATGCCGCCCCCTATTGCCAGAGATGTTCCTATATAGTATCAAAGATGCACCCATAGGGCAAGAAATACCCGTATACTGAATAGTGGCAAAGATGCCCTGTAAAGTGCCACAGCCCAAGCTTACCTTACTGACCTCACCTAAAAGCTGACATAAGGACTGGGAAGCAGCTGTGACCATTTCAGATGATCTGACGAAAAAAAAAGAAGTTGAAAATAAAGAAAAGGAAAACTAAACGGTAAGGTAGGGCTCACACGAGAGGGTCAAATTCCGCATGTGGGAGGCCCATAGCGGATCCCCGCTGTGAGCCTGGCTGGTGACCCTGTGTACCTTCCTTAACTGTACAGCGGATGACCACGGAGGCTCGCTGGCGGTCATGTGCACTACAGTTTTTTTTCTGTTTATTTGTATTTCCCACGCCGTCACGTAGCAATGACACGGGGACCCACAGCCCATACGCAATATTAACTGCATATGGGCTGCAGCTTGGGTACCTCTATTGACATCAATGGAAGCTGTCCATGCGGATTCCGTGGCAAAATAAAGCATGCTGCGATTTTTCTTCCGCTCACAGAATACAGAATTCGTATCTGCGAGTGTGAACAAAAAATCAAAAATGCATGCCTTTTAATACCTGCGTTTTACCGCAGATCAGCTGCATGGGCGGAGCTCACAGAATCCGCTATACAAATCCGCTCGTGTGAACCCGTCCTAAATGTGGTAGCAAAAATACCTGCAACAAACAAGGATAAAAAAGCATCACTGAGAATAGTTAGAGAGGAGGAACAATGGTGGAGTTACACAAAATATGACTCCAAGGCTATAATGATGTCGTCACCACATGTGATGTCATTGGAAGTGTGGTGCGGGCCCGAAGTGATGTCATCATTTAATCTAATGGTCATTGATGGGCTGACAGTCACAAGCTATCAGTGCGTGGTAAAGTTATCTGCTCCACACACAGTCCCTGGTGGAGTCCACCGATAATAGGTCAGATTTACATATACAGGTGGGAGTGTTATGATTTTAGGGACCCTCTATTCTGTGGCCTTGTGCACTGCCAGATTCTCCTCTGCAATTAGTAAATGATGGAGCTATAACTCAATAAAGCCGCTTCACCAGAACTAGAGAAAAAAAGGTCTGCTAAGCTTGCAGAAAAACGCCACATTTCTCCTTGTACTGTGTCTGGTATTACATCTTGTCTCCACTCAACTGAATGGAACTGAACTGCAATACCAGGCAAAGCCTGTGGACAGATGTGGTGCTCTTTCTGCAAACACAGCAGACCATTTTTTGAAGTCCTGTACCAACCACTTTAAAGGGGTTGTACAACAATAGACCTTTAGCAGCTAACAACAGGATAGGTTAGAAAAGTGTGATCCTGTTCCCAAAAACAGGGATTCTGTGACCCCCTTTTCTCCTCCCTGCAGTGAAAAGGAGACTGAATGGAGTGGCGGTCACGCATGTGCGGTGCAACTATATTCATTTTTAATATACTGTTGAAGATAGCTGAGTGCTTGCACTTGGTTATTTCCATTAGCCCCATTGAAATGAATGGCACTGCGTATCCTCGGCGGCCGCAGTATTCAGTCTCCTCCTCACTGCGGGCTGCAGGTGGGTGCAGCGAACTCGTAGAGACGAGGGGGTCATGGGAACCTCGTTCTCGGGATTGGCAAGGGTCTCACCCATTAGACCCCAACCGAATAGCCTTTTATTACCTTATGGATAGGTGATTAAAGTGTATTGTGGTACAACCCCTTTAAATAAAGAAGCAATGTGTATGTGTAATGTATATGTAACTATATGGCGATATTTTCTATACAGTAGAACGGGGTAGCTTTAAAGGGGTTTTCCCACTACGTAAAATAGCTTCACAAACACTATGCCCTTCCTGGTTGCTGCTGACCAAGTCATGTGACTGCTGCAGCCAATCAGTGGGCGCAGTAGTGAGCTTCTATAGCCAGCGGTTGGCTGCATCAGTCACATGTCATGGTCAGCAGCAACCAGGAAGGACAGAGTTGTTGTGAAGTAATTTTAAATAGTGAGAAAACCCCCTTTTTAAGCATAGGTTGCACAAATAGCACCCGGCGCCCCTGGCAAACAACCGATTATCAGGGAATTTCCCATTAAATGTATTGTATATATATATATATATATATATATATATACACACAAATACACTTTTTTACACCCATTCACATCTTATGATAAAGTGAACTGGGCTGTAACCCTTTCACAGTTGGAAGGTTGACATGTGCTCCCCACATAGCAGTTTAAAGGGACTGTATCACCCAAATTTGTTTGTATTAATTAAAACCAGACAGCAAAATATTTTCCATTTTTCTAATCTGTTTTTATCTCCTGAGTGTAGAATTTTTCTCTTCTGCTGTCTGTACATGACTATGGGGGCGGCCATCCTTCCTGAGCTGCATTTAATAGCATTAAGAGCATCTAAGAAGATGTGTTTAATGCAGACTTATGGGCCATTCACACAATGGACAGGAGGGGACCCACTGACTTGTATGGGAGACTGTTCTAGACATGTTCTGTGATCTGTACGGGGGTCATTCTGCGGGGAAGGGGAGTAGATAGTCACAGCTTACCACTTCTTGTGAATGGTGGATCCTGTGTTAGAGCTGTTACTTCTCAGTGTAATCCTGCCTGTGATGTTAGTGAGATGACCGCTGCAAAGCTTCCTCCACAGATCAGGAAGTGACAGAATAGTATTAGGTTCTGTGGTTCATGGAAAAAAATGCAGAATTTTAGGATTTTTTTTTTAAACTATAGGTTGTGACTAGAGATGAGCGAGTATACTCCCTAAGGGCAATTGCTTGAGCGAGCATTGCCCTTAGCGAGTGCCTGCCCGCTCGAGACAAAAGGTTCAGGTGCCAGCGCGGGGGAGCGGTGAGTAGTGGCAGTCAGCAGGGGGGAGCGGGCGGGGAGAGAGGGAGAGAGAAATCTCCCCTCCGTTCCTTCCCGCTCTCCCCCGCAGCTCCCTGCCCGCCGCCGGCACCCGAACCTTTTGTCTTGAGCGGGCAGGTACTCGCTAAGGGCAATGCTCGCTCAAGCAATTGCCCTTAGCGAGTATGCTCGCTCATCACTAGTTGTGACCGAAAATGTAAAAAAAAATCTCCAAAAGTTTGTTTAACACAAAAATATGATTTATATAATAGGTCCTTTTCTAGTGACACATCCCCTTTAAGGATTATTCAGTGTAACCATTCTATGGCCACTAAACCCTGTAGCAGGCATAGCTCTTATAGCAGGTCTGTGAGGGGGACACATGGCCTTCTGCAGTGACAGCAAGATGGCAACACATTGTCTGTCATAGTAATGAGGGGGGCCCTTGGGCTCTCCTAGCTTGAGGGACCACAACTGTGACCCCTATTGCTACACCACTGCTCAGGGAGGGTGCTGCAACCTGTCTGTACACTTGCACATTGGCAAGTCCAGTCAGTGCCTCAGATTGGATGGGAGCCCTTGGTATTTGCCTTGTTTCCCCCCTTCCTAACACCGGACCAGTACCAGTGCTAGCAATCACTGGTGATCTTACAAGTGTAGGTGCTGTCCAGCAATTAGAGCTAAATTGGGAGTGTTAATGGCGCCTTACAGCAGATTCCCAGGATCTGGCTTATCTGATGTATCTGCTATGAGTAATTTGTCCGATTGGTACCTTTCACAGATACTAATATCTCCCAGAATCAGGTTAGAAATCCATTACATCTAAATTGGCATCTAGTCTTAATATTCGATTTCCCCATCAGTGATATTCCCAAACGCTTTATGGAGTTACTGCACTTATGTCAAAGAGCTCGTTTACTCTCCAAGGCTCTTGGAATCAATTGTGCTATCATTTTCCCCTGGTTTTACTGCAACTCTTATTAATCTGCACTTGTACATCCCAATTTATGCCTTATCACACATTATTATCAAGGTGCTAGGGCCATCTACTGGCCACTTGTTAGAAATACAGTTTCTGCATCTCTTCGCTATCTACTTTAATAGGAAAATACATAAATCACAATTTTCATATTATTACTGGTGGCATTGTTCCAGAAGCCCAGGAAAATTGGGTTATGAAACAATACTGTTAGTACAAGGCCCCTTACATAACTCTTTATCTTCCCCTCCTCCTCAGAGCCATAATGCTAAGCTTCTTGAGATTTTCTTCACCACTTCCTCGGATGACCTTCCTATTATAGATCTTCTTCGGGACTTTGTCCCTTTGCATCCGCTCTTGCAAGCAGCTTAAGGGTTATTCCCATTGCAGACACAAATGGGACCTGCTTCTATCTCCAAAACACGAGTCCCCCGACCTACAACGAGACAGCAGAATCCAGGTAGGAAATTAAAGGGGTTTTCCTGGGACTAGAATACTGATGACCCATCCTCAGGATAGTTTATCAATATCAGATCATGGGGGTCCGTGGCTGCGGACCCCCATCAATCAGCTGTTTGAAGAGGCCGATTGCTGCAGCCTCTTTTCAGGCCTGTGACGTCATGTTCAATCATTACATGGACTTTCATCAGCTCATTTCCATTCAAGAGAAGGTGTGTGAGCTGCTATACCCAGCATTGCCACTAGGAAATGTACGGCACTGTACCTGGTATGCAGTGAAGAGTGAACATTGCAGCCTCTTCTAACAGCTGATTAGTGGGAGTCCTGAATGACATATCCTGAGGATAGGGCATTAATTATGGAGCCCTAGAAAACTCCTTCGATGGAGAATTGGCTGCACAGCTGTTGCCATTTCTACAGGAGTCACGGAAACAGCGGAGCCTGCTTGCCATCTCTACATCAGCTGTCCGTTCACCAGGCATGATGGCGGCTGGGGGCAAAATTGTGGCGGGCAGTGTAGGCGAAATATAGTATTACATAAAGCACATTCAAATGAATGGCCGGCCATGTAGTACACAGCGAGGCCACGTATATAGGTAAGGGTTGTCTGCTTGAGAGTATCCCTTTAATTGTTCATCTCCTCAAATCGGCTCAGATGGTCTGACAGTTCCCCTATAGCAATGCTATCCAAAGTATGTCAGACTCCTCATAGAACAGCAGGACAGTGATAGGTGTGAGGGCCACAGGAGGCTGGAGTGGAGAGTGATAAGCAAGGTGTACAATGGGCATATCATGCAAATCTTTACTTGGGGGTTGTTGCAATAGAGACGTTTATGGCATTTCAATAGGTCTGATCCAACTGCTGGGACATCCATCAGTCCCAAGACCGATTGATCTCCCACTGTTGGCTGTATGGTGGCTGCACATTTCAGGGGAGAACTATTGTCTCACCTGGTGATGGCCATCGGCACCAGAAAGTATGTGGAGGTGGAAAGGAGAACTATTGTCTCACCTGGTGATGGCCATCGGCACCGGAAAGTATGTGGAGGTGGAAAGGAGAACTATTGTCTCACCTGGCAATGGGCATGGGGACCAGGAAGTATGTGGAGGTGGAAAGGAGAACTATTGTCTCACCTGGCGATGGCCATCAGCCCCAGGAAGTATGTGGAGGTGGAAAGGAGAACTATTGTCTCACCTGGCGATGGCCATCAGCCCAAAGAAGTATGTGGAGGTGGAAAGGAGAACTATTGTCTCACCTGGTGATGACCATCGGCACCAGGAAGTATGTGGAAGTAGAAAGGAGAACTATTGTCTCACCTGGTGATGACCATCGGCACCAGGAAGTATGTGGAGGTGGAAAGGAGAACTATTGTCTCACCTGGCGATGGCCATCAGCCCCAGGAAGTATGTGGAGGTGGAAAGGAGAACTATTGTCTCACCTGGCGATGGCCATCAGCCCCAGGAAGTATGTGGAGGTGGAAAGGAGAACTATTGTCTCACCTGGCGATGGCCATCAGCCCCAGGAAGTATGTGGAGGTGGAAAGGAGAACTATTGTCTCACCTGGCGATGGCCATCAGCCCCAGGAAGTATGTGGAGGTGGAAAGGAGAACTATTGTCTCACCTGGCGATGGCCATCAGCCCAAAGAAGTATGTGGAGGTGGAAAGGAGAACTATTGTCTCACCTGGTGATGACCATCGGCACCAGGAAGTATGTGGAAGTAGAAAGGAGAACTATTGTCTCACCTGGTGATGACCATCGGCACCAGAAAGTATGTGGAAGTAGAAAGGAGAACTATTGTCTCACCTGGTGATGGCCATCGGCACCAGGAAGTATGTGGAGGTGGAAAGGAGAACTATTGTCTCACCTGGCGATGGCCATCAGCCCCAGGAAGTATGTGGAGGTGGAAAGGAGAACTATTGTCTCACCTGGTGATGACCATCGGCACCAGGAAGTATGTGGAAGTAGAAAGGAGAACTATTGTCTCACCTGGCAATGGCCATCAGCCCCAGGAAGTATGTGGAGGTGGAAAGGAGAACTATTGTCTCACCTGGCGATGGCCATCGGTACAGGGAAGTATGTGGAGGTAGAAAGAAAAACTACTGTTCCATCTGAAACAACAAGTGTACTTGAATAGAAAGGCATGGATGCACTACACAATGGTATGGTGCCCGGGCCCGGAACATGGATTTCAATTTTGTGTTGTGGCTCCTGAAAGAGACAATAAACCCAATTACACAGTTTAAGAGTAGCAGGTGGGAAGCAGAGATCCGCTTCCCATGTCTCTCTACTTCCTGTGGGACTGCTGCTAGGACTGACGTAAGGAAAGTGTCCTGGAAGTGTCCTCCTTCTACTATGATAGCAGCAGATCATCCAAGAAGTCGTCCGCCATCTGCAGAGAATCAGGTACCGATCATCATTGAGAGTCCCTGGGATGAACACAGGTCCAATAAGGCAATCGCGCCAAATTCCAATCCACACGTTCACGCTTATTTTGCATTGTCTTGTGTTTGGCTTGTGCTCTTACTAGCAATTTGTAGCATCTGCACCGAATCGGTGCTTCGCTGTTCATTAACACGGCCCCGCAATGATGGTGTTAGCCCTGAACTGCAGTGTTGCATGGCTCCATGCATGTATCACAGCAGGAGACTACTTCTAGTGTGGTTTCCTTACTTCAGTAATAGCAATGGCGCCACGTTCACTAGTCGCTTCGGTACAGATCACCTAAACATAGTCGCTGGTTGATTAATTATCGTCTGGTGTGAACAGATTGCTGGCTTTCAAGGACTACACAACATGTTTGCAGTGAGGTGTGCCCTTGTTCAGCGGGCGCCTCCCACCAAACTCTGATCAGCTTCCGCCTTCTATTTCTAACATTGTGCCCTCCCACATAACGCTCAGCGGTTCCGGAAAACACATAAATTCGTGCAAGTGATCCTCGCCGGAAGAGTCCCTGCTGGTCTTCGAAGGAACCCTTGCTGTTGCAGTCTCTTGCTGGTTTGGCCTTCGGTGGAAGACTCACTGCTGCGGCCTCTCGCTTGAAGACCGCTTGCACGTAATTACGTGCGTTCAGTGCACTCAGCATACATTGGGGGAGGGGTCAAAAATGTAAAATTAATGCTTGCCAAAGAACCTTGCGCTCCTCGAACTAGTCAACGAACGATATTTTAACGTGTGCAATTGCTCCCAAAAGTTTGTTTAGTGATCGCAAAATTAAAAACAAGCCAACAACAATCACGCTGTTGATTCTGCGGACGGACGCGGATTCCACGGGTAGACTAGGAGTTTTAAAAAATAAAATAAAATCTGTATTGCGCATGTCCGACGGCGAGCCGTGCGGGCCAACCGAAGTACAGAAAAAGAAAGAAGATGTGAGTTAGGCACGGACGCCGCTGACGGCAGGGTCAGATTCCGCTGCGGGCTCCTGCGTGCGGAATCTGACTCGCCCGTGGACACGAGGCCTTAGGCGATGTTCATGCAGGGTGGGATTTGCTGTAGAGTGTCCGCAGTTGTCATTCTCCGGCGCAAGAACATCATCAAAAACTGCATCATCCGGTACGGATTTTGACACAGAGTTTAGTGTGGAAATCCCCCAATCATTTGAAGAGGTGAAATCCGCTGTAATTGCTGCGCCAATGATGTAAATTCTGCACCGCAGGTCAATTTCTACAGCGGATTTTTATTTTTTGCAGCGTGTGGAGGAACGCTTGAAAACCTCATCCGCTTTGCGGAAACCATAAATGCCATCTGCACGGAAAATCTGCACCATGTGAACAAGACCTAAGGGTGCTTTTAGACGTAGCGATATATCGTTCGCACGAGCGAATGTCGGCGTTCACTCCTGCAGCCTGCTTATACAGGCAGATAAATCATTCGCTCGCTAAATCGTTCAGTCGCTGTACCAGTTAGCGAGAACGATCGGTATTTAAACCGGGCGATTAGCGAACGAGTCAACAATGATTTTCATGCTTGCATGAATCAAACAAGTAAGGCTGGGTTCCCACACGGCGTATTCCCGGGGAAAATCTCGCAGTTTGGCCGCAGTGAAAAACCGTGAGACTTCCGCCAGGAAAGCGTTGCTTCAAAACCCGCGACACCTAACCGCGGGTTTTGAAGCGGCTTGGCTGAACGCTTTTCCGTTGCGGCCAGTGCTCCTATAGAGGAGAGCACGGCCGCAGCGGAAAGAAAAAAAGAATGAACATGCTGCGGCCGGCAAATCCGAGCCGCAACAAAGGCTTTGCCGCGACGGATTCACTGTCTCATGTGGACGAGATTTCTGAGAAATCTTGTCCACATGGCTGGCTAAACGCAAGATTGGCAGCCACAGGCAGATTTGCCGCGGCAAAATTCCGGACGGAATTTCTGCGGCAAATCCGCCTTGTGTGAACCCAGCCTAAGGCTCTTTCAGACGAACACTTCAGCGGAATGGATTTGCGCTATAAACGAGGTTGATTTGCGTGTCTGCTAGTTTACAGTACTTTTGTGCGCATGCAGGGCGTGTCCATATGTGCGTGCAACGCATCCACGCCCTGATTTAAATTGCTATTTAGCGTAACAAGTTCCGAATGCGCATTTGCACCCCTTCAGTAGACTTCTACGTGCGCAAGAAGTGTGCGCTCAAAAACGGGAAATGTCCATATCAATGGGATCTATTGTCTGTGTATAATTTACAAACACGCTCGTGCGGAGGAGCCCGAGGCGAATGAATTATCATTCATCATTCGCTTGTCGGCCTTGTTCCGTGTAAACACACCTTTAGGGCTTAAACAGACAAACGTATCTGCGGAGGTTTTTGCCCGCAAAATGTGACGAAGCAAGGCCACTGATTTCAACGGTCTTGTTCGCACGAGCGAGCAGATAGGCCTCACCCTCTTTTTTTTTGCGCACGTAGTAGCGCTGGCTTTGAACTGTAAAAAAAACAAACATTTAACTTGTTAATGCGCAAAAATGGTTACAACGGCGTTCCTTCTAGACTTGGTTTCTGCAGTCCTGGCAACGCTACATTCACATGAGCGCGAATATGAACCGCCGTCCTACGTACGAGCGATGCTGCGAGGTAAAAAAATCGCTGCATGTCCTGCTTTTGCGCATTCCTTGGGCGCATCGCCCATTGATTTCAATGGGGCCCTATAGACATCGCATGCCGTTGAAATCAATGCGAAACACTTGCGATGCTCTGTCATACGTGAAATATGTGCGCAAGGATTGCAATTTCACAGAAGCGAGGCGTTTTCGCATTAAAAACGTCTCGCTTCCGAGGCAAAATGCCTTTTGACAAGCGCGATCCCGTGGCTGGGTTCTCACATACCGGTACCAGCGGCTTGCGACAGACTGCCAACAGCCGAACGCCCTTATTGGAAAATGGCGCTGGTGGCTGGGCGCAGCTGGTACCTGTACGTGGGAACACTGCCTAATGGGGGATATGGTGATTTGGTTGTGCCCACCTGGGGTACCCCTCCTGCCAGCCGTATCCTCTGTGGTATCTGCACTACTGATATATCACAAGGACTTGCTATTTCTGCCATTTCCCCACATTACATTCAGTGGAGGCTGGGCGTCCTCACACACACAATGGACGGCGCCCCATCCCCATCCCAGCAACTACAAGCCCGCAGGCTGGCACACACACGGGCCGGGAGGGGCACGGCGCCCACTGGCAGGATGAGGCGGGACTGAGGCTTCCTTATCCGGGGCGAGCAGGCCTCCCCTCAGGCCTCGGACTGCAGTAACTGCTCATCCCGTGCCAGGCGTGCCCAGACCGGGGTGACTCATGCAGCGGGCACCGGGGAGGTGAGTGAGCGATGCGGAGGTGATGCCCGCACACAGCCTCTTATGCTGGGCAGTGCCACCACTGGACTCTCTGTATTCAGGCCTTGCCAGTCATGGAGAGGCCTTATATTACTGCATGTATAGGATGCCAGGCATGTACATAGTAATGTGGGGGTCTGCCCCCTCACTGGGCACACTGGCACTAGTACTGTGTATGGGGCAAGTGAGGGTGGGCATGGTGCTCTGGAGATAAGCGGCGGCGAGCTATATAAACGTATCACCCTCGCCTGTCTCCAAAATGAAGGTCTCTCGACCCGGCGCATCGCCACGGCCGCGGGTGCCTGGGATTACGGACACACTTTGGTTATCTTCGTAATCCGGCGACCCGCGAACGCGGTCATGTGCCCATCTTATTCATGTTGGCAGAGATGGGATTACGCTGCAAGGCCGTATTCACACGAGTGTCTGCGTATTTTCGCCATGTTTTTGTGTATCGGGTGTTGCGTGCGCAATTAAATTTTTTGCTTTGCTTTTTGCACGCGAATCGTCTGCATTTGCGCACTCAAAAAAACCCCAAAACAAAGCGCTCAGCGACGGAAACGGCCAATTAGTGTGATGAATTCAAGATGTGCAAGAAAATAGACCACGTTGCGTATTTTTTTGCACAATGGAATTGCGCATGAGAAATACGTGCATGTGAACGAACCCATTGAAATCAATGACTTGTGTGCAAATACGTGCGCAAATACGGTCGTCTGTGTCAGGCCGGATTCACACTAATAAATTTATGCGTGAAAAATTTGCGGACAATATACGCTGAAAATAGAACTCACTAATTTCAATGGGTTTACTCACATGCACTTATTTTGCGCTCGCAATTCCGTTGCGCAAAAAAATTTGCAGCACGCTTTATTTTCCTGTGCATCTTGAAACCATTGATCTAATTGTCCTTTTTAAGAGACTGCGGGCATCGATGCGTTTTTTTTGGGGGAGTACGACTTGCGCGCAAAAGATACAATAAATAATGCAGTTGCTCACGCAAATATGCAACGCCCGTTACACAAAAACGCGACGCGAATGTACATGCGCTCGTGTAAATGCGGCCTCAAGGCTTCCATCTCTGTAACATCTTTGAAGCAGAGTAATTGATTTCTGCGTTTTTTGTTTTGCTTTTTTTCTTTTAAACGGAAAGCTTACTTTTTGTACCCTTTCCGCACACGAAGAGAAAGTGCGGTCTGCAGCGTGATATGTTTTCGTTAAAAAACGTAAACCAACGGAACGGAGCGACCTTAATACTTTCCATTTGCCTTCTGTTTTTTGGGGGGCTTTTTTGGCAATCATGAGCAAAGTAAAAGAAAGGGTTAATTCCAAAAACGGAACAAAGAGACATGAAGCCCTAGTGCAAATATGAAGCAGCCCTTAAAGGGGTGGTCTGCCCTCTCTTCCACTTATCTGTCCTCCGGTTTACAATCACTGGGAGCGCCGCGCTGCTGCGGCTCTTCCTGCTCCTCCCTGCATCAGATTGACCCACAGCAGGGGAACGGCGCCCCCATTAATTGCAAAAAGGCGCAGGGCGTAAATATAGTGGAGTCAGTTGCACCCGGGCCCAGGAGCCTTAGGGGCCCCTTAAGGGCCCTCTTCTCCATATAAGGAGCCCAGTACTATGAATAAAGCATTATAATTGGGGGCCCTGCTACAGGTTTGCATTGGGGCCCAGAAGCTTCAAGTAACTCCTCTGGATAGAAGTGAAGCCTGCGCCCGCTGACCGCGGATGACAACGTCCAGCCCGCTGCACTGACAGCTGGCGGGATAATCAGGTGATGAACAGGGGTCCAAAGCGGCAGACCCCCTATCCATGGGGATCCTTGCCCCATGCTGCCCATTTACATCATGAGAATGCCGACCTGCGAGCTGCCATAAATATAGAATAGTGGCCATCCACAAGCCGTCATCCTGCATTATGGGCATGATAAATACAGCATGTTCTTATGTCAGTGGATAATGTGTGCGCTATAATATATATATATACTCATTGTGCCAGATAACCCCTCCCCTAGAAGTTGTTGGATGGAAGGAAGCTTTCTGTGTGATTATAACGTTGTTATAAGTGATTACAGTATCAGAGCAAAATGATTATTTATTGTGGAGAACCGACCCCTTGTAGGGAGGCTCTAGTACCCTGTTGTACCGCCTTTAGCTTAGATATAAGATGTGATACGGGCGGGCATGGAGGCTCTAGTACCCTGTTGTACCGCCTTTAGCTTGGATACAAGATGTGATATGGGCGGGCATGGAGGTTCTAGTACCCTGTTGTACCACCTCTAGCTTGGATACAAGATGTGATACGGGCGGGCATGGAGGCTCTAGTATCCTGTTGTACCACCTCTAGCTTGGATACAAGATGTTATACGGGCCGGCATGGAGGCTCTAGTATCCTGTTGTACCACCTCTAGCTTGGATACAAGATGTTATACGGGCCGGCATGGAGGCTCTAGTATCCTGTTGGGCCACCTCTAGCTTAGATTTAAGATGTGATATGGGCGGGCATGGAGGCTCTAGTACCCTGTTGGGCCACCTCTAGCTTAGATTTAAGATGTGATATGGGCGGGCATGGAGGCTCTAGTACCCTGTTGTACCGCCTCTAGCTTGGATATAAGATGTGATACGGGCGGGCATGGAGGCTCTAATACCCTGTTGTACCACCTCTAGTTTGGATACAAGATGTGATACCGACGGGCATGGTGGCTCTAGTATCCTGTTGTACCGCCTCTAGCTTGGATACAAGATGTGATACAGGCGGGCATGGAGGCTCTAGTACCCTGTTGTACCGCCTCTAGCTTGGATACAAGATGTGATATGAGAGGGCATTAAGGCTCTAGTGCCCTGTTGTACCGCCTCTAGCTTGGATACAAGATGTGATACGGGTGGGCATGGAGGCTCTAGTACCCTGTTGGGCCACCTCTAGCTTAGATATAAGATGTGATATGGGCGAGCATGGAGGCTCTAGTACCCTGTTGTACCGCCTCTAGCTTGGATATAAGATGTGATACGGGCGGGCATGGAGGCTCTAATACCCTGTTGTACCACCTCTAGTTTGGATACAAGATGTGATACCGACGGGCATGGTGGCTCTAATATCCTGTTGTACCGCCTCTAGCTTGGATACAAGATGTGATACAGGCGGGCATGGAGGCTCTAGTACCCTGTTGTACCGCCTCTAGCTTGGATACAAGATGTGATACGGGCGGGCATGGAGGCTCTAGTACCCTGTTGTACCGCCTCTAGCTTGGATACAAGATGTGATACGGGTGGGCATGGAGGCTCTAGTACCCTGTTGGGCCACCTCTAGCTTAGATATAAGATGTGATATGGGCGAGCATGGAGGCTCTAGTACCCTGTTGTACCGCCTCTAGCTTGGATATAAGATGTGATACGGGCGGGCATGGAGGCTCTAATACCCTGTTGTAGCACCTCTAGTTTGGATACAAGATGTGATACCGACGGGCATGGTGGCTCTAGTATCCTGTTGTACCGCCTCTAGCTTGGATACAAGATGTGATACAGGCGGGCATGGAGGCTCTAGTACCCTGTTGTACCGCCTCTAGCTTGGATACAAGATGTGATACGGGCGGGCATAGAGGCTCTAGTACCCTGTTGTACCACCTCTAGCTTGGATACAAGATGTGATACCGGCGGGCATGGTGGCTCTAGTATCCTGTTGTACCGCCTCTAGCTTGGATACAAGATGTGATACAGGCGGGCATAGATGCTCTAGTACCCTGTTGTACCGCCTGTAGCTTGGATACAAGATGTGATACGGGTAGGCATGGAGGCTCTAGTGCTCTGTTGTACCACCTTTAGCTTGGATACAAGATGTGATATGGGCGGGCATGGAGGCTCTAGTACCCTGTTGTACCACCTCTAGCTTGGATACAAGATGTGATATGGGCGGGCATGGAGGTTCTAGTATCCTGTCGTACCGCCTCTAGCTCGGATACAAGATGTGATACGGGCGGGCATGGAGGTTCTAGTATCCTGTTGTACCACCTCTAGCTTGGATACAAGATGTGATACTGGCAAGTCCGTTCATCTAATTATATCACAACGCTAATCATTTGCACATCTGCCTGAGATGCAACTGCATGCCGAGTTATGCTGCAAAATAACAACTTCTAGGTGCGGGATTTTTTTTTACAAAGAGTCTATATATATATATATATGAGCAGATGTTTTTGTCAGCGACTACACTTGTCCCGTCTGCTCTTCGTTGCAGGCCTGTGGAATCTCCATATCTGATGAAACATGAAGATCTTGGTAAGTGCGGACCGCCATTATCAGTACTGAGCTGGATGACTGCTATTGCTGGCCATGCATGACGTCAGCCCCTCCGGGCCATCAGTCAGCCCCTCTTGGCCATGCATGGTGTCAGCCCCTCCTGGCCGTCAGTCAGCCCCTCTGGGCCATCAGTCAGCCCCTCCTGGCCATGCATGCTGTCAGCCCCTCCTGGCCGTCAGTCAGCCCCTCTGGGCCATCAGTCAGCCCCTCCTGGCCATGCATGGTGTCAGCCCCTCCTGGCCGTCAGTCAGCCCCTCCTGGCCGTCAGTCAGCCCCTCCTGGCCGAGAGTCAGCCCCTCAGGGCCGTCAGTCAGCCCCTCAGGGCCGTCAGTCAGCTCCTCAGGGCCGTCAGTCAGCCTCTCCTGGCCGTCAGTAGCTTCCAGTGGCATCAAGGTACACCAGTATCCTGGTGTATTATGTCGTCACCGGAAGTTAGGGGTGGAGACATAATGCACCAGCATTGACACTTGTTAATGCCCCGAGCCTTTGATTGGCTTGGGGCGTGTTTGCTCCCACAACTAGGGCCAATTTAAGTGCCGTCCTGCTCCTGTAGGAGAGGCCGAACCTCGGCAACTGCATGGGCATGAGTGGCAGAGGTGGCGGTGGTCCCCACTGCAGATCTGTCCTGGAGGCGTAAGGGACGGCGGCGGGGCCTCTTCAAGTGCCATCCTATCGGCAGCGACACGGGCGGCAGAGACGGCGCTGATGCAAGGGGGACCCTCAAGGCCAGGTAAAAAGCAATAGGGGCCCGCAGCAGGTGTCCCCCTTCCATGTGGGCCGCTGTGGGATGTCGCTGTTACACTGGGGGGTCCATGTGGCAGAAATGGGCAGGGCTCTTTCAAAACAGACCACGTGCAGATTTTGACTGCTTTTTGGAAGCGGAAATGCTGCAGAATTTTCCACAGAAATTTCCGCTGAGGACGTTCTGCAGTATTTCCGCATCCAAAAACCAGTCAAAATCTGCACCCTGTCTATTTTGAAGCGGCCCTGTCCTTTTTAGAACAGAGGTAAACTCACACGTCGTGATAAGCCCCGCCCCCTGACGTGTTGGCACTTTGCGGTAAATAAGTGGGTTTTGGGTTGCAGTTTGGGCACTCGGTCTCTAAAGGGTTCGCCATCACTGGTATAGACTCTTGTCCTCTGACTCTGGTGTTTCGGTTCCAGGGCCGGGTGTGTGCGGCGAGCCTGCTGCTTTGTGTCATCCTCTGGTTGTGCTGGATTAAAGCAAACATCAAGGAGCCGGCGGAGCGTCGGCCATCTTTTCTACCTCATGTACTGCAGCTCTGGGGATACAGTCGTCTTCCAGATGGCGAGGTGAGTAATGTATCTGTCAGGCTGCATCCACATCAGTCCATAGAGACAAGTAGACATTCTTTATACACATAGCCAGGACAGATGCTACTTAATGACATCCGTCGCAGGCGTCCGCTAAATCTATGCTGCATGAGATTCTCAACAGCTTTTCATAATGCATCCATTACATGGAAGCCATTCTAGTCTACGGGTGACAGATGCATTAAATGGGCACCTTAGGGGCCTTTTACACAGGATGACTGTTAATAATAATAAACTTTATTTGTATAGCGCCAACATATTCCGCAGCGCTTACATAGACGGGGGGAATACAGAAAGACAAAGTACAAACATTACAGAACCACGGTTACATAGGAATCAGTTGATGGAAACAATAGGGGTGAGGATCCTGCTCCAACGAGCTTACATACTACAAGTAATGGGGTGATGCAGAAGGTAAAGGGGCTGGAGATGTGCGCGGTATGGCGAGGTGGAGAGTGAGGGGTGATATACACATAGACAATGGTCACACATTTAGCCGTGTGACAGACTTTGACCCACAGATCCCAGCGACGGATGTACTTCTGTTATGCGTCCTCGTCTCCATATTGTTGTGCCGTCCTGACGTGTCGTCTAGTCATTTTCTTTGTTCTCTCCTGAAGCCTCTGGTCAGGAATTCGTGTAAGACCTGCGCGGTGGTGTCCAGCTCCGGGCAGATGCTTAGTTCTAGCCTGGGGCCGCAGATTGACCAGGCGGAGTGCGTCCTGCGTATGAACACGGCTCCTACCTTTGGCTATGAGTCTGATGTGGGCAGCCGCAGCACCCTGAGGGTCGTGTCTCACACAAGTGTGCCCCTTCTGCTACGCAACCAGACATACTTCTTCCAGCACTCCCAAGACACCGTCTATGTCATATGGGGACCCCCGCGACAGATGGACACTGACCAGGGGATTACATATCGCGCCTTGCTGCAAGCTAAGGGCAAATTTCCTGGAGTGAATATCTACACCCTGACACAGAATATGATGGCCCACTGTGACCAGGTCTTCCAGAATGAAACCGGCAAGAACAGGTATGTGTTCACCTTCATGGTTTGTCTGTATTCATACGGTGTTTCCCCCAAAATAAGACCCTGTCTTATATAAATTTTTGCCCCCAAAAAAACACAGGGGCTTATTTTTTGGGGATGTCTTATATTTACAGAGCAGGTGCCGTCTGTTTCCCTGCCGATGGTCCCTGCAGTTCTTGCAGTTCTCAGCACCGACAGAACATCGCTTGCTGGTAATAGGTTTTGTAAACCTCGCCTCCAGCAAGCGATTGCTCTGATTGGTTCTTGAGTGTCGTGGCTCAACCAATCACTGCGGCTCTCGATGAACCAATCACAGCCATCGCATTGAATGGCTGTGATTGGTTCATTAAGCGTTGCAGTGATTGGCTGAGCCTTCTTACCCTTGTTTCTGCTATGCCCAGGATGCACACTGGTTATTTCTATCACTCCCTTCGTTTTGTACCCACAGAGCCATGTCTGGTACGTTTCTTAGCACTGGCTGGTTCACTATGATTCTGGCCATGGAGCTGTGTGAGGAGGTCTCGGTGTACGGGATGGTCAGCGAGAACTACTGCAGGTAAGGAGACGGCGCTGCAATCACTGCCCGGCCCATTGCTGGAATGTGGTAGCGCTGATCTAATTTTGGGGATGTGTAAGAGTCTATGTGTGCTGTGCAAGTACTCAACAGCAAACCTGCGGAGGGATCTACAGACATAGGAAATATACATAGTAATGGTGGAAAAGACTTACACAACTTAACAGCAGGACGACTCCTCGAGTCGTATTCGCACTGGCGATATTTGCTGTCCGTGTTTGCAACTCGCTGCACACAAGCACAACACTGCTCCAACACAGTCAATGGGGCCGTGCAGAAATTAGTTTTTTTCTACACAGACCTATGGACCATGTAAAAAAAAATCACACCATGTTCTATTCTGGTTTAACTTCTCGGATAACAGTCACCCATTCAAGTCAATGACAGTGTAAAAAAAAAGAACAGCGCGCACACGGATGACACTTGTTATGTTTTCGGTTAGGTGCACACTTAACCATCATGGGACATCACATGTACAACATGGCGCAGGCCGGTTGAGTTTAGAACAGAAAGGGTGGTGCGGGCATTTCTTCTCACTTGCCAGCATTTGCACAATGGGTTAACACCATATGGCCACAAAATTTAAGAGCTGAGAAGAGTCCCGACAAAAATCAAGAGTGGGAACCAGAAATTTAATGTGTTAGGAAGTGTGTAACCTGAAAAAGGTGCAGGCAATAAGTACACAGGCTCTCCATGGGTTAAAACAACTAATCAGCTTATACATATATATCTTCCGGGTCCCTGTAATTCCTGTGCCACTGCTCGGTCCTCCGGTGTTTGTTTACAAGCTGCAGTCAGCTTGTATACGGGACGTTACAGACTGCTGTAAACAATGACAGAGCTCAGAGATTAAGGCCTCCCTCACACAGGATGTTTGCAGAAACACAGCGTTTTTCAACGCTGCGTTTACTGCAAATTCCGCCCGGTTTCAGCAGCGCTGGCATACTTTATGCCAGCCTTTTGGCTGCGTTTTCAGCACTGCTAAAAACGCAGCCAAGGATGCTGAAAAGAAAAAAAAAACAATACTCACCTAGCCGCTGCGGTCCGGGCCGCGGCCGCTGGTCTCTGCTGCTGATCCGGGCTTTCCCTGCATTCACAAGTCTACTGCCGTAGGCCAGGTTTGAGAACCCCGCCTCCAGCAATAGAGTGCTGTGATTGGTTGTCGGTGCTGGCTCGATGCCCAATCACAGCCCTTTATTGACTGTCTCAGCCAATCAGCGGCGGCAAGCTCTGAGATGCTCCATGTAACTGGAACCGAGGTGCGCATGCATCACGGCTGCTCCATTCACTTCTATGGCTAAGCGCATCAGTCCCATAGAATTCAATGAATTAGTAGTTAAACATGCACCACCGTTCCATTCACATGGGGCATTTGGGTACATTTCACATCACGGGCAAAAATCGCTCGGTCGGCAGAAATCCTCTGAGTTACTATTAATGCTTACATAGAGGCAGCTGTGTTCTTTATCCAGCTTTGGACGCAGCTAAACTCCCTCCCCCTCCCCTTTTTTGCAGCTCCCATAGACGCCTACCTTTTTAAGCGCTGTATTAAATCGGTCGCCATTTTCGTTGTCCTATTAATTCCGGCACACTGTTTTTGCGCGGCTAAAAATCACTGATGGCGGTTTTTTTAAACACGCCTAAATTAGCCGCGTATATACAGTCGTGTGAATAAGGTCTAAATGTGATTGTGCTGCTGAGCCCCTTCATTCCCGTGATTGGTGGGGTTCCTGCAGTCAGACCAGCAGTATGCCATCACTTTCTAGGATGAGAAGATCCCTTTAACATGTGGGTTTTGCTCTTTCTGCCGCACTATTAGCAGATATGGCCGTATCTCATTAGGGACCGCTCCTGCTGCCTAATGCCGGTCGTCAGCTCGGACCCTCTGGAACCCTGCAGCTCTAGGGGTGCGTTACGATGCGAACCCTCAATTGTGATTGAGAGGATGGCTCACACGGACGGTTGCAGCTCTCAGATGACATCGGCACCTTCTGGAGCTCTTGTCAAGTAAAAGCTGTCTAGCTGTTTCAGCGCTGCCTGTGGAGTTCAGGGCCGGATCAAGAAACTTCATGTAATCACCCATCAGCTGGAGATTTTCAGCAGGGGAGTGATGGGGACTGCATCATCCCTCCAGATCACTCATCAGTATAGAACTATGGGCTAATATGCCTCCATTAAAGAGTGTCTGCACTTTTAAAAAAACTTTTGACATGTTATAGCAGCATACCAAAAGTTTGATCAGTGGTGAGACCCCCACTGATCGCTGAAAGGAAGCGGTTGCATCGATCGCCGGAGCGTTGTGCTTGTCAGCCCTTCTCAGCAGCTGAGGATGGACTGCAGAAGTCAATGCGTCTGCCTTCAGCTGCCAAGAGAAGCTGACATGCCATGATGACAGCCGAAGTAGCACAACCCTTGGTTAGGCTCTGCAGCCCCTTCAAGTCAGTGATCATCTGGGGTCTCAGCACCCCTTCATTGATCTAAACTTTTGACAGTTTGCTTTGGCGCTATGTGACTCCACAGAGTCAGGCTGAGAGTTGAGTCGCCACTAAGAAGACTGCTTATCTCTGAAATAATCAGTCCAAGGGGGCCAATTTTCAAAAGCGTCTCCATTTTGGCCCAAGATGGCGGTCAGCTTCTCGTTAATCATATACCAAGACATGCACCACTTGACCTCAGAGAAGTCAAGCGTAGGTTTTTCCAAGAGGCCACTTATCATTTACTTTCAGTGATCTATATCTCCATACTGTCCCATCTTCCCACAGGGATCGCTCACACCCGCCGGTGCCTTACCACTACTATGAGAAGGGACGGCTGGACGAATGCACGACGTACATGATGCACGAGAGAGCGTCGCGGGGAGCCCACCGCTTCATCACCGAGAAGGCTGTCTTCTCCCGCTGGGCCCGCAGGAAACGGATCTATTTTAAACACCCCTCCTGGGAGGCCTGAAGCTGCGAGCGGCCTCCTTTTTTATACTGCATACACTAAGCCATTTTTAGCCATTTCTTAATGAAAGCAGGTAAAGTCGATCTCAAGTGCTGATGGGATTCTGGGGTCGCCGCGGCTCCTCGAAGCTTCAACATCATGATAGGAAAGTAATGTATGACAATCTTACCATCTCAATGGAGAAAGACCCTCAACCTGCAGACCCTATACTTTGTAGGACTTTTTTTTAGGATATTTGCTGCTTGCCGGTATGTGGAGGCGACATGCGGTGAAGCAACCGGGTGCACGTACGTTAAGTAGCAGTATGTAGGGCTCTTAGAAGACTTCAGCAACCTGAGGCCGCCTACATATGCTACCGTGCTGCTGTGACGTGCACCGAGCAGCGATGTAAGGATCCGTTATGGGATGATCAAGCAGTATTATTTATTTATGTGACTCTAGTATTAATGGAGGTACATCTGCAGTGACACGGGGCGGAGAGCCGCAAGGTACTCCCCTTGGGGTTAGGACTACTGCATTGTGTTAGTGCAGCTATTCATTATAACATTTCCACGGTAGGTTGGACGTCCGATAACGACAAGTTATTACACGGACTGGAAATCATTTATGTATCACAGAATACAAAGCATTTAAAGGGGTCCTCCGGTTTTAATATTTTCTGATATTTTTAAAGGGGTATTCCCATCTTGGACAAACATGGCCGAGACGGGAACGCTGAGATTACAAGGTCGCCACGATACATCCATTATAATACGTCCATTATATGACTTGCATTGGCCTTTATGGGAATCCGCAGCACAGGGCGCTTGGCTATTTCCTTCCTCCTGACCACCCCGTGGTCAGTGCATTCTGTGGATAGGCCATACAAGTCCCAGATGAGAATACTCCTTTAATTTAAGAGTCAGGTGGAAGTCACTCAAAGGGTTCAGCCATTTACCGAGGTGCTGTAACCCTGCACATAAGCCTCACATCCTGACCGCCTTCACCGTATTGGAATGTCAGAAAATATTATAGAGGAACTGCACTCTTTAAAAACTTTTCTCATGTCAGAGCAACATGTCAAAAGTTTTGATCATTGGGGTCCGGGTGCTGAAACCTCTGCTGATCACTCAAATGAAGGGGCTGCAGAGTTCACCAGTGCAATATGCCCCTTCGGCTGCCAACACCCCCCGTCCGCTCCTCTCAGCAGCTGAAGACTGATGTATAGATGTCTATAGAAGTCTATGCGTCCGTCTTTAGCTCTCAAGAGGAGCCCACAGGCAATGAAGACAGCCGAAGAGGGACATTGCACTGGTGAGCGCTGCAGCCCCTTCATTTCAGTGATCAGCGGGATCTCAGCACCCGGACCTCCACTGATCAAAACTTTTGACGCCGCTCAATAGTTTTTAAACACTGCAGTTACTCTGTAAAGGGGATTGTCCCACTTTTGCTGTATCACTGCAGGAAGCAGACGGCTCCGTGCATTGTCCACTTGCCTGGGATGTTACTACTGCTGGCTGAGTCTCATTCACTTCAATAGGACTCAGCCTGCAGTACCAATCCAGGCCACTGAGCAATGTATGGAGCTGCTGGCTTCTTGCAGGAAAACTAGAGGTCAGACAACCCCCTTTGAAGAGGTTCACCCATCAACTGGACAATGATGCTACTACGTTCAGGGAGCATCTCGGAGCCGTATCTGCTCCCACCATCCTCACTGCACTCCTGCAGTTTAGCCACCTGTTGCTATGAAGTTCGGAGTATTCTAGCGATGATCTCGGCACAGGAAATCCCCCAAATGGGTTTCATTAAGACTGCATGACTTCCTTAAGTTCCTTTTTCACACTCTCTGATATAGTTGTCCTCTGTTTACAGCAGCCGCCTAGTTTTCGTGGTGCTCCGAGCTCTCCTCCAGCCCTCGCAGCGGCACATTACACAGCGTTGTATCCCACTCCCATCTCATCAGTATTTTTTGGTTAATCCAGTTGTGATTGTTTGCTGCAGGTTTACACGGTCGCCCAAGCGTATAAAGTCCTGCTGGGCTGCTGCAGCCTCAGTGTTATGGATGCCGGAGGCCGACCGGAGAAATGAAGTATTGCAAGAAAGTGTGTATAAGTACAGCTCTGCCAGGTATGTCTGGATGGGGGCTTTCACGGGGCATTTTTCTTGCACGAGTTTTGCGCACAAAACTCCTGCAAAAATAGAAGCCAACGGCTCTATTCACATCTCAGCGGCAGAG
This sequence comes from Eleutherodactylus coqui, assembly GCF_035609145.1. Lineage (NCBI taxonomy): Eukaryota > Metazoa > Chordata > Amphibia > Anura > Eleutherodactylidae > Eleutherodactylus > Eleutherodactylus coqui. The sequence continues at coordinate 23,764,567 of NC_089846.1, read as the reverse complement.
AAGAATCGCTGCACGGGCCAATTGCCCAGTACAAAAAAAAAAAAAAAAAAGCGCACTTGCAGTTTTCATGTGAGTGCAGCGCAATTTTTAAATTTTCCTATTGAAATAATGCGAGATTTTCACGCACAGCAGTTTTTTCGCAAATCGCATTTAACACGCGCAGTGAAAATCAGATTTTTACAAGCACAATATCGGTCCGATTTCCTCAGACCGACTCGCCCGTGTGAAGCCAGCCTCTTACAGATAATTAGCATCTTCTTCTGCCCTCTGTAGATGTCAGACAGGCCGGCCAACGGTCATGCTGCGCATAAAATGCGTACGATGCGTCTATTTTGTTTCGCAGGTTTTTCTGTCTGGTACGCAGTCTTTTGTTACAGAGCTCTTATTGATATAATAGCCACCGTGTGAGACTTTGTAATGGGTACTGTGAGGGATTAGCGTTTAGGGGCAGTAGCAGCGTGGGCATCCGCGGCCAGAGACAGTGACACCGGGCAACAACGTTCTTTAGTCCAGGCTTTGCCTGGGTTTATTGCAGCAGAAACCAAAACCAAAACGTAAATAAACACCTGCTCGTCTGAGCTCTCACTATACATATGCTTGTTCCTGACTACTCACTGTCAGAATACTTCTTGCTTGCTGCACACAGCCAGTCCGATCCTCAGACCTGTGGAGGTCTCACTACACCCTCCTGGGTGTTGAGGTTAGGGGCGTCACCCTGTCAACCTCGCCTTTTGGCTCTCTCAGCCCACACGCTGGGCTAGCTGGGCTCCTTGCTCCACAGAGCCCTCTCTCTGGCTCTCAGCCAGACGCCCTCTCTCTGGCTCTCAGCCAGACGCTCTCCAACTCTAACCTGCAGGCCCAGGCTTTATAAGGCCTGGTACCAGCCCCACCTGGTACGTGGGAGTGGCCATCCCACCCTTCACTTTGACCACTCCCGGAAAGCCGGCCCGGACTATGCGGCTTGGAGCCACTTACAAACACTACAACGTGTCAGTAACATAGCGTTACTGACACAGAAATGCTGGCTTCCTCCACCGAGCCCAGGTCGCTCGGTGGCACGTATCCACCCTCCAGCACTTTATCAGTCACTGTCTCACAGTACAAAAACCTAGAACGCAGAGTGAGCGCCCTCTAATGGACTATGGATAGTCTGTGTTCCAAGGGTGACAAAATTGGCTACTTAAAGGGGGTGTCCGGAAAGACCACCGAATGGCTGCCATCCATGCAACCTGTCCTAGGGTGGGAGATGTGCAGACTGGAGGGAGAAGGGGACGGGGCGCAGTCATGGCGGAACCTAATGCTACACTATTGTGAACAGTGGGGCGTTGGGTTCCAACCTCCGCCTCCATCCCTTCCTGCTTCAGTCTCCACATGAATGGCCCATAGACCTTGTAAGCTTTTGTTCTCATCATGTTTTTTGTCTCCGTTTAACTCTACGTGGTAAAAGATCCAACATAGATGTGAAACGGGGGCTGCGGCAAATGGCGAACGGCGTCATCCATCACCTATTGCGGTATCTGTTCAATGGACGTGTCATGAGGTTTACATGACCGATCCATTAAGCGGATGTCAGTATAGCCTACGGGTGACAGATGATGCTTTTCGGGTATGTTCCGAATGGCAGAATCTACATGAGTGCGATGCGTTTTGCACGTAAATCGCCCATTATGCCCTGTACACGCGGGCGCGATGCAGTTTTTTAAAGCTCCCATAGGTAAATTGGACGTGCTGCGGTTTTTCTCTCGCACGTGTGAATGCCTCCATTAAAAACGATGGCTTTTCTTCCCGTGGGACTTCTCTACATCTGGGAATCCCGCGGGAATACCGGCCATGTAAATGCGCCCTCATACAAGAGCTCCGATACGCTCTAACTAACGACCTGAAGACGGCAGCTTTTCTTTTTCTCGTCTCTGCCATCCCAGACCATTAACGTGGCAGTTGCCATGGTTACAGTATCTTTCTTAAATCTTCTTCACGCACTGATTTTATGAAGATCGCTTTGTGAGATGATGACAGTAACGCGATGACATGCTCTGACATTACGGAGATCACTTCAGATAGCGTTACGGTTATTGTATCGGATGATGCATTCGTCGGCGTGCATTTACAGCGGACACCTCACCGATTTACGGGCAAACATCTTCTTTATTTGCAGTTACGCGTTTTGGATTGCAATCATAACCGCTTTAAATGAGTTAAAGGGATATCCGGGGAATACGATTTTTTTTTTTAAGTTTTCACCCACCTGCTAAATGGGTGACAACTGCTAGATCAGTGGGGGTTCAACCGCTGGGACCCCTTCCGATCCTGAGAACACAGGACTCGTGTCCCCCCTATTTCTCAATGCAGGGTCGCTTAACATTGCAGCAAATGGGCCACTGGTCACGCGTTCGCAGCCGCGGCTCCATTAATTTTAACGGGGCAGACTGAGATAGCTAAGCCCTTTGTACTCGGCTATCATTGTCTGCCCCATTGAAATTAATGGCAGGCAGCGATTGACAAAGAGTGTCGATCGGCGATTGTTTGCATCTGTTTTACACGGGCGGAGGATCACTGTTATGGAGATGATCGATCGCTGCTATGATGGTCGGTCCTCGGAGGCCGGCTGTATAGTCCCCATTCACACAAGGAGATGTGCGGCCGACCAACCAGCATCTTTGTGCTTGCTGAAAAGCGACAATCAATGACTTTTTGAAGGTTTACGCCGCATTCACGCTTTTTTAAAATATTGATGGGAATTAGCGTTATGAGCTCGGTGCCCGTTAGATTGACTAATTTATGCAAGGATCTGGCATAAATGATCTGAAATGTACATCAGCTCATAGATTACATAGATGTCAGATTTGGTGAATTCTGCTCCTATATCGAATCTCAAAACGCACAAATCTTGCGCAATTTTAGTGCCCGTGTGAAGGCAGCCTTAAAACATTTAGTGCACTTCACGCCAGAGCAAACTTTAGTTGGACTGGCATATAAAGCGCTCATCTACGTAAATATGCCCCATCAGCTGTAGGGTACGTTTTTTTCGCAGTTTTCACACATTTTTCAGTTTGGGTCCATTTACGTAATTAATCGTAGTGATATCAGATGAGCTCGTTGGCTCTCATGCAGCCTGTTTATACAGCAGATACATCGTTGGCTCGTTCAAACGGAAAATCGTTCCGTCGTTCACATCCGCTGTATAAGAGAACGACTGAACAATCGGCATTTAAACCGACTAATAAGCGAACGAGCAGCGATGGATTTCATGCCGGCGGAAAACGAACACCAACGAAAAGTGAGCGATTATCGTTCGCCGTTCAGTCGTTGGCGGTGTTCAGACCGACTGATTATTGTTCGCTCGTTTTGAATGATATTTTGAATGATAATCATTCCATCCAGCAGGCGCTTACTACTTAGGGCAGATTCACACGGGCGAGCACGCCACTCCGTCTGTGCGATGTGCAGGAGAACGCAGATCTTCATGTCCTACCCCCGTGCGAGACTCGCCTGAACATCCTGCGATTGTTCTGTCCATGTAAATAGACCCATTGGAAAGAATGGCTTCTGTTTTCATGCGAGCTTAGTGCGTCTCGCAATGGACTAAATTAGCGCGATTTTATTGTCCGTGTGAATGAGCCCTAACTTCCACTTTGCTACCTGGAATCTGTCACCCGCTGCAGTGCTCTGCGGTGGTAATACATGGAGTTCAAGGTGCTGGGCAAGACCAGAAAAGAGGCCTTAGGTCTCACTGAAACAAGCGTACGTGTGCTAAAAGCCCAATGATTTCTAATGGGCCACTCACACCTACGGTTTTTTTCACAGGCGTATTGTGCTTGTTTTATATGTGAAGAGCGGGAGTTTTTATTGGTACCATTTTTTAGTATTCAATTCTTTTGGAGGGCAGGGGGAAAAAACATTAATTCTACCATTTTTTTAGCATATTACGGCAATACCAAAATTATCATAATTATTTTTTTTATTCGTTTTTCCACTTTTGTACGCTAAAACCCTTCTTTTGGATTTTTTTTTTTTTTTTGCATTGCTGCATTCAGAGACCCATAGCTTTATTATTCTATGAGGGCTTGTTTTTTGCTTGATGGCCAGTACTTTTTCTTGGTATTATTTTGGGCCTTTTTTGATCAATTTCATAGCATTTTTTGGGGAGCCAAAATGAACAAAAGTTTTTATAGCGTTTGCCATGCAGGATAGAAAGTGTGTTCAATCTCAATGTACGGTTCATTACAGATGCGACAATACCTAACATGAATTGTTGTTTTTATTTCAAAAAAAGACGGGAAAGTGCGCACAATTTTTTTTACCTGTTTATTACTATTTTCGTTTTGCTATTTTTTTACATTCTTTCATGTCCCTGTAGGAAATTTGAACCTGAGATCCTGCGATTGCTCTGATAATGCATTGCAGTACTTCTGTATTGCAATGCATTATCACTTATAATGATGATCACAGGCCATGGCATACCTGTATGCCATTGACTGGCATCTGGTTGCCATGTGAACCCATCGTCCCTCCGGCTTGTAATCGTGGAAGGCAGTTGGCATCACAGAGGGAGCATCCTTCCTCTATAAACCCTTTACATGTCGCAATCACCATTGATAGCCCATTCGCAGGGACTGCTTCCCAACCAGGTCATAAATTTACTCTCTGGGGCGAGCTGTCAGCAGCGACGGACGATCGCTTCTTCCCCGAAGTGATGCGAGGCGGTTTCTAGATAAAAGCGCCTCACATGTTGGTGAGCGCCATATTGGGCCATGATTCACAGCCTGATATCGCACTCGCCCGTGTGACGCTAGTCTTAGTTTATGATGCTTGTAGGATGTGACAGGTTCCCTTTAACCTCCAACCGATGCCAAATAGTACACTTCTCCGCTCTCAATGTATGAGCTATGGAGGAAGAGGCCTGGCAATGTTACATGGCCTACTTGTTGACAGTTTCCAGATGTCAAAAGGATGTTTTTAAAAATTAAAACATTTGTGAAAACATAGAACGTGTATTACAAGGCGGTTAGATGTCGGACTCCTCAGAGTATAAGCACTGATATTCACTAACTTTGTATTCTTTTGCCAATATAAGACATTGTTTCCAACTGCCGGGGCTTAAAGGGGTTGTGCCAAGATTAGAAGTTACAAAGCGACGCAGGGACCCGCATAGGATGGAGCGTCAGTCGGGCATGAACGGTGCTGCTCCATTGGTCACAATGGGACTGTCAGCGATAGCCCTGTACAAGCCCTCACCAATCAGTCGCTTGCAAATGAATGCAGCAGAAGTGCAAGTGCTCGATCTCCTTTAAATACATTTAGGGACCTCCAGGACTCCCGTTATCGTGATTAGTGGTCGAACCCCCTCTGATCAGAAAGTGATTCCCTCTCCTGTGGATAGCAGGTAATCATGGCACAACCCCTCTGAGCCCGCGGCCGGGCAGTGATTAACTTGCAGATGACTGTAATGGCTGCAGTGTCCTTCGCAACAAGCTGCTGCTATTACAGACAGTGCCGTAAACTTATCATCTAGTTGTTTTATTATGGTGCCAACCTCTCGGTGGTGACAAGAGGCTGGCACCCGTTTCCTCATTGGCATTTTATTGCTGTAGTAGGGAATATACACTCCAGATGCAGTACTTACTGCACCTCGTTCACGTGAGGATGGCACTCTAAGGTATGTGTCCACGGAATCGCTGCGGAAATCCTGCAGCATTTAGGCCTCCTGCACACGGGCGGAAATTCCGCGGCGGGATTTCCCACAGAATTTCCGCCCGCGGAAGCTGCCATAATATTGCGTTAGCAAACGTAATCATAGGCAGACGGCCACGATTTGTCCACGCAAAATCTCACGGGGCAAACAAATCGCAGAGCCCCGCACAGCAATCTCACTCCCCGGCCGGCGGCTCCGGTCTGCGCGTGCGCCGACTGCCCAGCAGCTGGCAAATCAAACAGCCAGAGCCGCGGAAGCAGGTGAGTACGTGCTGGTCCCTGCAGGGGCGCGTGACGGGTCCCGCTGCGAGAATTCGCGCAGCCGGATCCGACCCGGCAGTCTGCAGGCGGCCTTACAGTACAAGCCACGTGGGGGAAAATTAAAAAATCAGCTTCACACGGTGCAGAAAACTTCCACAATGAATCCGCAGCTTCTTCAAAAAAAGCTAAATCCGCGGCATGGCAATATATGCGGTGGATTTAAGTTGCACAATTCCACCCTTGAAATACAAGGGTTAAATTTCCCCGGTTAAAAACGTGGCCAAATCTGCAGACGTGGTGCGTATTTACTGCAGGTTTGGCACTGTGGTAAGACCCCAGCGAATGGACCTCGTGTAGAGGTCACCCCTTAGGCCTCATTCACACGAACATGATTTCATGGCTGGCTGTGGCGTAGTGCACTGAGTCTGCAGCTCGAGATGAAGGGAGATCTCAAGGGGATGTAATACTCCCGCCCCTCTCTTTGCAGGCCGGCTCACATAGTCTCCCATAGGCTGTGCAATTTTTTTTTTAGAAATGAATGGTGACCTCTACCACTTCTCAGTATTCCCCAGTCTCTTCGTTGTGGTCGCTGACTGGTGCCCCGTTATGTTCTGGCTGCAGATCACACGGGGGGTCATAAATATCTCCCAGTTTTCGGACCCTCTGGAGGTAGAATGTGTTTTTCATGTGTGTAAATGTACATTATTTTTTAGGTTGCATTCTCCATTTTTTGTGTTTTCTCTGTTCTTCTAATGTACAATATTTGGATTTGAGTATTCAGCAATATCAACATTTTACGTGCCTTTTGCCTGTGGACGATGCTAAAATATGTTTGTGGTTTCTGTTACTTTGCAGTAAAATGATGGATGTTTTATTATTAAAGAATGAAGCTTTTCTTCCTACGATCCTCTCGTTCTGCGCTTTCAGGACTTCTACACCTTCCAGGATCTACCAATGAACTACTAGGTGCAGAAATGGCTTCCTTGTGAAGTTCCATTTGTCTTATGACCGCCTTTTGCCATATAGTTTGAGGTAACAAACTGCGTGAAGTCAGACAGGTAACGCCAGAAGCACGTACTTTTATTAGGATGGTTTCACACTCAGGGCTCAGTCAGACGAGCACCTATGTGCGCAAAAAACCCCTGCTCCACGCATGTTAAGGGTGGATTCAGACAAACGTATATCGGCTCAGTTTTCACGATATACGGTCGTCTGAATCCAGCCTAAAAATGTGCATGACCAAAGATTCGGGCCCATTGCTTTCAATGGGGCCAGTGCTACTGCAGCCGGCCCCATAAAAAGCAATGGGATGCCAGTACTCCTCGCAGTGATTTTTTAAATAAACCCCCCTCCCTGAAAATCATCCCTAGTTGCTGTAAAAACAAATATCTACATCATCTTCCGCCGCTGTCGGGGCTCCGGCATGTCTTCTAGCTTGGGCCCCAGCCTCTGAAGCACTTTCTGCTGGCCGAGGATTTAAAAATCCCCATCTCCAGAAAGTGCTGGATCTGATTGGCTGAGTGCTCTGCCAATCATAGGCTGTGCTCAGCCATTCATTGAATGACAGCTGAGTGCCGCCTGTGTTGGTCACAGTCTCAGCCAATCAGAGACAGCGCTCAGCCATTCATTGAATTCAATGGTTTTGTTTCCACTGTTAAGATTCTCACGCGATAAAATAGTACATGCGAGAAAGGATAGGACTTGCGGAATTTGACTCTGCTTTGGATGTGGAAATGCTGCAGAGTTTTCTGCTATGTGTGAACATGCGCTAACGCTATGTGCATAATGACATTTCTCAGCGGATCCTCATTAGGTGCAGATTTTGTTGCAGAATCCACCCGCCTTGGTATATTTGAGTGCTGCGGATTTAAAATCTGCACCGCAAATGAATTTCTGCACATTTTGTGCTTATTTTTCCACAGCATGTAGATGAGATTTTGAAAATGTCATCCTCCTTGCTGCTACTGTAAACGCCACAGATTGTCCATGAAGAGGGTCTGCACAGAAAATCTGCTGCCCCGTGTGGACATAGCCTGGCACTCATGGGCTCGGCCAAATAATGAGAAAAGCTCTTAAAGGGGTTGTCCCGCGCCGAAACGTTTTTTGTTTTTTTTTTCAATAGCCCCCCCATTCGGCGCGAGACAAACCCGATGCAGGGGTTTAAAAAAAAAAACGGATAGTACTTACCCGAATCCCCGCGCTCCGGTGACTTCTTACTTACCTTGCGAAGATGGCCGCCGGGATCTTCACCCACGGTGGACCGCAGGTCTTCTCCCATGGTGCACCGTGGGCTCTGTGCGGTCCATTGCCGATTCCAGCCTCCTGATTGGCTGGAATCAGCACACGTGACGGGGCGGAGCTACGAGGAGCAGCTCTCCGGCACGAGCGGCCCCATTCAGAAGGGAGAAGACCGGACTGCGCAAGCGCGTCTAATCGGGCGATTAGACGCTGAAATTAGACGGCACCATGTAGACGAGGACGCTAGCAACGGAACAGGTAAGTGAATAACTTCTGTATGGCTCATAATTAATGCACGATGTACATTACAAAGTGCATTAATATGGCCATACAGAAGTGTATAACCCCACTTGCTGCCGCGGGACAACCCCTTTAACATCCAGAATAGAACAAAGTCATCACTCAGGACATAATAATCCATAGCGCCAAATAACATGAGGGCTGATGGTCAGATATCATAATGGGATGACAGATAACTCTCATATCACATACAAGCTCCAGAAGAGATTACACAGTACCCAATATCATCCAATACAGAAGAGAGTGTATATATAATACAAGAGTAAAGCGTGGATGGGACAACAAGGGAGAGGTGCCAACCCCAACGATGGCTATAGCATCAAAATAGAATAAATTTAATGTAATTTTTGCTGTATGCCATAAAAACGAACCCAAAAAACAATGGCACAAGGTTTTTTTTTCCAACCTACTTTAAAAATGTTTACGTTTTTTAATACATTACATCTACATTAATGGGATTCTGTCCCCATTATAAACGGTCCCCTCAGCACTCCCTGACATATTACACATAAACTGCACATATGGTTCGTAGAACAAGCATGTATGTTATTTGTGTAAAAACTCACTTTTAATATCTCCTGTGCTATATGCAAACTGTCCTGCCTAGAGTTAGTGAGGCGGCCCGCTCAAGCCCTGAGTCACACTGTAGGGGCTTTCAGCACACCCCCTCCAACCTTCAAGCACCACCCCTTGCCACTTACCTCCGAGCCAGCAGTGATGAAATCCCACGCTTGTGCGGTCCGGCCCTCTGACATTCCCAAAAGCAGACATGAGCACTGAAGTTGAGGTGTCTGCACTCCGACTTCAGTGATACACAATGCATGTGATGATACACTGCCTTGCAGAGTGTCGTACCTGGCTGTTCTTGTGCCTAGTGCTCACTCTCGGAGAACCCAGTGGTGTAGCGCCGATTTCTCAGAGAGTAACTGTAAAGAGAAGAAATATATACTTATTTAAAAGAGAATATTTAAAAATCATACATATGCCTCATTATGGCAGTGTTCTGGCCAATGTGAGATACAGACACTTCAACTTAAGTGTGCATATCTGTTTTCGGGAGTGTCAAAGTGCCACATAGCGTAAACGTGGAATTTCACCACTGCTTGCACTGCCTTAGGCGACAAGGAGCGACACTAGAATGCTGGAGAGGCATGCTGAAAGGCCAAAAGGTTTGATTAAGGGCTTGAGAGGTTGAGATGCAGATACTTCAACTTCAGTGTGCATGTCTATTTCGGGAGTGTCAGAGTGCCACACAGCGCAAACGTGGGATTTCACCGGCTGTTGCACCGCCGCAATGGAAGACACCGGAACGCTGGAGGGGGGTGCTGAAAGGCCGGAAGGTGTGATTAAGGGCTCACAGTGCTGGTGGTTCGGGCTAGATGAACCTGGATCCCTTTAATAAACATTACTGTGTTGCACCTGGAGCTCTGCGCACATTTCTGTCTCCAATCTTCAGAACACTAAAGCTGATCGCAGGTCTTTTATGTTATACTTTAATGTCTGTCTAATAAATACATAATACCGCTGACAGATATCCCGGCTCCGGTTTAGAATAGAATTTTGTATGAAATGCCAGATGTGTTGTAGCTCAGCGAAAGAATGACAATTTTCATAACATGCCTCCGGATTAAAAGATTAATATTCCCAAAATAGAGTCCTTGTCAGGAGGCCGACATCGTGCGAGCTCCCAGGCGGCCGTCGCTGGATTCGCACCCGTAGTCAGCCGTCTGGAGGCAACAGAAGTCATCAGATGGTATTTTCATAACAGCCGCCATTCCAAGTGGATTCGTGCTTTGTCCATATTTAAAGGGGTTTTCCAAGATTTATCAAAATTGGCCCAAAGTCACAAAATTGTGTAAGGAAAAAATAAACTCTACTCGCCTATTAAAAGTCCTGCAGCTCCAGCACCACTTCTCCATTGCCTCCCACACCGGGCCTACCGCCGTCATCGTTTTATGACCGCAGCTTCCAGGAGAGGTGGGATATCTAAAAGGGGAGTCATGTTTTTTACTTTCTTTTATGCAGGCTTTATTCATACGAGTGTCCGATTTTGGTCCCTGAAAAACTTATTTGAATCCGTGTGTACTGTGTGTCCTTGCTGCATCTGTAGGGGTTGTGTGACCGATTTTTTTACTTCTGTGTGTCACTTGTGCACTATCCTTTTTTTTTTCAATGTGCAGAAAAACCAGAAGGCTCCATTTTTTTGCATTGATTAGCAATGATTATCAAAAAACAGCGCACTGATGTACTCCTCGTACGCTTTTTTTAAATAAAAATTTGCGCACTTGTTGACTTGAAAGCGTGAATGTTATCTGAGAAGTCGGACCAGAATAAGTGTAATTTAACCCCATGTCTCTATAGCCCCATTGACCTAATGGACCAGTGTGCTGCCCGTTGGCTGCAAGTACAGACAGCACATGGACGTGGAAATCACCCTTGTCAATAAGCCCTCATCTGCCTTGGCAATCTTGAAAATCTCAGAAAACCACTTTAGGGCATTTTCCCATTCAACAGACAGTCTACAACAAAACAACGACCGAAAATAAGACAAAATCCGTGCCATTGGTATAGATTTGGATGCGAATCTGCAGCAAATTTCACCTTTTTAATTGTGGTTTTGGTGCGGCTTGTCCGTTGCCGACAATCTGGCCCATTTTCCCCTACGTGGAAACATACCCTAAAAAAGACTTGTGTCAGTGAGCTTATCATTCAGGGCTTAGTCACACGGGCGCATTGGCACAAGTACACCGGCGCTGATGCGCCCGTGTGACTGACAGAAGACGGCCATACCTGAAGACGGCCGTCTCCAGCGCAGATCATAGAACACATGACCGGCAATGGAGCCGGTCACATGTTCTTCCTCTCGGCGCTGCAAAGAGACGGCCGTCTTCAGGTACGTCCGTCTGCTGGCTGCAGTAACACGGGTGCCGATGCCCCCCCCCCCCTTTACAAAGAATCCCAAACAGGAACCAAAATAACAAAAGGCAGCACCACCAGCCCGGATGGTAGGCTGGCGGCTAATCCATACGGGCTGGTGCTGCTGCCTTTTGTTATTTTGGTTCCTGTTTGGGATTCTTTGTAAAGGGGGGGGAGTGAATACTGCTCTAAACTATCATCAGCTTTACTATATCTATACCCCTTACTACTTTATACTAATAACAATCTATGAGTTCTGACAGGGCTGTATTACAGCTGTTATCTA